>NW_026606094.1:25932500-26532500 GCF_029834395.1 Sorex fumeus | reverse complement strand
ACAAAGACCAAGTCAACTGGATTCATTGTTCAAGTCTGCTGAATGTAATAAAGAGTTAACTGTGGCTGAGAAACGGCTTTCATCATCCTGAAAGCGTTCTGGCACTTTAGTCTGTGAGTCAAAAATAATAAACCAAAAGCTCTAACAGCCCAGATTGCCGATCCAGTTTATTCACCAGACTTGGCACTTAATGACATGTGGCTGATGCCAAAAACTGATTCTAACATCAAAGCATAAGGACTTATGACCAACATATTCAAACCCTAAAGGTGCATCAAGCCCCTCGAGTACAATGGTAGCATTGTTGCAATAATGACATGCCATCTGAAAGCCAGATTCATTTCAACCAAAGAGTTATCAGTGTATTCATAAGTAAATCTTAAGCCTTGAAAATCTAAGAGGTGCCACCTTAATCACTTTCTCAAAAGACAGGATATACGGTTGACTACTAAAGTAAATAAAAATGTCTTGCCCAGACTTGACCTGAGTCTTAACTCTTCCCTTCCCAAAAATTCCTGAGCTTTAATTAGCTGTTTTATAAAACTAAAGAAAAAGAAAGAACTAAAATGCCAAATATTGGTACATCTTTTCATTTTAGCTTTCTTCTTACAGGAATCCAAAAGTGTGAAGCAATCCAAGCTAGAAGCCTCAAGACTGCCCTAGTAATACAAACTAGTGACTACTCTTACTAGTTATTAGTAACTACTACGTTGTCCTCAGATAAGTACCTCCAAATTTTGCTAAAAACAATTTTTTGAGACACCCGGAGTGCATAGAAGTTACTTCTGGCTCAATGCTGGGGAATTAACTCCTGGCAATGCTCAGGAAACATATGCAACATCAGGGACTAAACCAGTCTCCTGGTCAGCTCTCAGCTGACCCAAAAACAAGTGATTTATTCACTAGACTAGAAACATCGGAGAAAATGGAGAGGTCTGGTTTTGTTGTTCTGATTTCTGGGCTATACCTGGTTAGTGCTCAAGGGTTTATTCCTGGCTGTGCACAGAGATCATTCCTATAAGAACTTGGAAAAACATGAGATACTAGGAAAGGAACTCATGTCAGCCACGTGCAAGGTCAAGGTCTTACCCAATGCATTATACTATCTCTCTGGCCCTCCAGAAAACATGGCTTTAAAACCAAATTGCCACGCTACTGTGAAAGATCCCTGCCATCACCCCCAGGTTATGATAATAAACAAATATTGCTCAAAATGCTTCAGAGAAAGTATCTATTGGAGGGAATACACTGGGTCACACCCGGCAATGCTCAGATCTTACTCCTGGCTCTGAGCTCAAGGATCACTCCTGGCAATGCTCAGGAGAGCACATTGGGGTGCCAAAAGATCAAACTGAGTCCCCTCAGGCAAGGAAGGGCTGGAGCAATAGTAGAGCAGTTAGGGAGCTTGCCTTGCATGCAGCTGACCGGGGTTCAATCCCTGGAATCCCGTGTGGTTCCCTCAAACATAACCAGGAGTAATTCCTGAATTCAGAGCTAGGACTAAATCCTAAACTAAGTGTAGCTCAAATACTAAAACAAAAATATACTAACAAAAGGCAAAGCAGGGACGTTACCCTCAGTACTCTCTCTCCAGCCCTTCAAGTATCTATTGGGAATTCTAAAACCTTAAATGAAGAAAATAAGAGTACATTTACTTAACAAAAATCCTGCCACTTACTATTTTACCACAGCAGTACACAAAACACCATGACAAGGAAATAATATTTAGCCATTCAAGAGAAATATCTTTAAAAATTTTAAAAGAAAAAAAAAAACCTTCTTCCAGATAAACTATGCCCTCCCGCGCCCCTTCCTCTTCCTGTGTTGTTTTAATCATAAATCTTGGGGGAGAGTCAATGCTAAATTACTGGAAAGAAAAGTGAAGTTGTGTTGGAGGGGTGCAAGGACTCTCCTACCTATTCTCCGGACCCAGTAACTGAGAGACACCAATAAAATCATTAAGAGTCACAAGAGTGGGAAAAAACTGCTATGGGAGAACCTGGTTGCTGAAACAGTGGTTAGAATCTGACACCATCTTAATCTATAAGGTGTTTAAAGGGCAGAGAAGCAGCTAAACAAAGGAAAGGGGGCAGGGGGGCAGGTTACCAGCAACTGTTTGGTAAACAGAGCTTGTTTAGGAAAGTTTGTTTGTGAAGCTCAGTCTCCTCTTCCTAGAAAGAGACTTATGGCAAAACAGAAAGTAGGAGGACAAAGACCTGTCACTGATCCTAAACAACCTTTATATACCAAGATGACATATCTGGTAACTGGGTAGATTACATATTCTAAACCAACATCCTCAGGGTATCAAAAAGAAGATTACCAAAACAATTAGGAGAGGGGCCACAGAGAGAGTCCTATGGGTAAGGCACCTGCCATGCATGCGGCAAAACCAGGTTGGAACCTTGACACTCCAATGGTCCCCCCCAGTCCACCAGGCGTGATGACCGAGAGCAAAGCCAGGAGCAAGCCCTGAGCACAGATGGGTGCAACACACACACACACACACACACACACAGAGAATGCTTTAATTTTTTAATATTTTCTGTATTATATCGTTGCTTTTGTTTTCTTTTTTTTTTTTTTTTTTTTGCTTTTACCCAGCGATGGCTCTGCATTAAGAAATTACTCCTGGCGGTACTCAGGGGACCACATGGAGGCTGGGAATCGAACCCAGGTCTGCCACGTGCAGGGCAAACGCCCTACCCATTGTGCTATCACTCCAGTCCCCTAATTTTGTATTTGTTTTCAGGCCACATCCAACAGTTCTCACGGCTTACTCCTGACTGTACTGAGGGTTGACTCGTGGTGAGGTTTGGGTTCACTGCATACTATGTGATGGTGAGGACTGAACGAACAAGGGTCAGAGGCAAGAGAAATTAAATGCCTTAACCCCTGTACTACCTCTCTGGCCCTCTTGGTGTGCTTTTGCAAGAATCAGGCAACATGAGAATTCTGAATCTTCCTTAGTTTTGCAAGGTCAGTATCTTCTTTCTTCATTTTGAATGGAGACAAAGAGGTGAGGTGCTATGACCTTTTAAAGACTTTAAAGATTCTAGAGCAATGTTTTCCAAAGTGGAAGCTATGCTGAGGAGAGGGGACCACAAGAAAAATTAGAGGGGGGAGGTAGTTGAAAAACTTCTGGGAATTAGGGTAATCATTTCCTTCTTTCTTAGAGAAGGCAGGTTTCCAGGGTGGCACTGATTCTCCTACCCCTCCCCTCCATGCTACCCCCCACAAGGGTGGTAAACCAAACAAGTTTGGGTAGCTCAGTTCTGGAAGATCATGTATTTGTTCTCACTTTGTGGCTTTAAATATATTTCAAAATATCATAAAGTTGGGACACAGACAGTACAGCAAGTAGGGCATGTGCCTTGCAATCAGCCAACCTGGGTTGAATCCCTGCACCCCACATGGTCCCCCAAGCCCATCAGGAGTGATCCCTGAGCACACAGCCAAGAGTAAACTCTGAGCACTGTATTAGTTAATAACAAAATAGTAATTTATTAATAAAAATTGTAATTTTGTTAAAAAATTAATAGTACCAAAGAGCTTTCAAACTTTAATAAAAGTCCTAATGATTATGACCTACTGTGTGATAGGACTTATCATTAAAGTAAAAAAAAATTGGGGGACTTATCACTAGACTAAGTTAAAAAAAATGGGGCTTTAGAGCCACATCTGGCAGCGTTCAGGGCTCACTGCTGCAATACTGGGGTGGATCAAATCAGGGTAAGCCATATGCAACGCAAGTACCTTATCCTCTGTACTGTCTCTCCAGTCTTCAAAAAATTTAAGCTTAAGAAAATACAACCGGGGTTTGGGTACATGATTTGCAGGGAGATCTAAGTTTGATACCCATACCTCATGGTAGGCTGAGCACTGAGGCAGGAGTAGCCCCAGGAATCCAGCTGGATGTGGCCAAAAAAGAAGCAAAACCAAAAACACCATCCCATAATCACCATTGGCTCAACTCTTAAAACCCAGCAAAAGACATTCTTTAAAATTTTCATAAAGGGGCCAGAGTACAGTGAGAAGGGTGTTGTTGGCCTTGCACATGGACGACCTGGGTTCAATCCCAGGAATCCATATGGTCCCCGAGCACTGCCAATAGTAATCTCTGTGCGCAAAGCCAGGAATAACCCCTGATCACTGCTGGGTGTGGCCCCACAAACACAAAATTTTTTTTCCATAGAGCCAAGAGAGACAGTTTCTCAACTCAAAGCAACAGGATGTTATTTTGCCTGAACAAAGAAGAAAAAAAAAAAAACCAGTCCTGTAGAAAGACATGTTGGCTAACTGCCGCCCTCTCATTGGCAGGATGCCACCTTCAGCTGGAAAACCATCTACCGAAATGTCCACTTACAAATATCCATCTTGGTTTTGCACTATCTCTAAATTAATTAGATAGTGAACATCTAAAAAGAATATGAACAAGTATCAAAAAATTCTCAGAATTAGAAACATCACAAGAGCATGTACATAAAAGAAATATAAGAAATGGGAATAATATCAAAATATAAGTGAACACAATAATAAAAAGAAAAAATGTTGAACAAAAAGCTTGATGATGAAAATACAAACACAAGAAAGGTCAAATCATCACCCCCAACCTACCAACCAAGTACTGGAAAAGTAATGAGTCTGCCTCTCCGAAAAAGAGGCCGAGTAATCAGGATGCCCAAAAATCAGTAAATAAACATGCCCAAAACACAGGGGCACTTTTTTTGTTTTTTTAAGATTCCTTTCTATACTGGAAAAGAGATAATGAACTACACCCTAGAGGGAGACTTGACCAAGCTGACTTCACTAATACTAATAGGGGTGGGGTGGGCAATTAAAGTGATGAATTTTCACTGCTTTTAGCAGAAATTCACACTAAAAAATTTAGATGTACAAATGCCACTCCATCTGCCATGGTGGATACAAAGAGGCCATATTTTTTGTTCTGCATGCAAAAAAAAAAAAAGCTTACTGTTAAAAGAGAATTCCGTGATCTTTAAAAAAATAAATAAATAAACAAATGATAAACCGAAAGAGGGCACATAGAAATCTAACAATTTCAAACAGAGAAGTAAATGACCAGAGTTGGCTAAACTTATGACTCGGGACTCAAACTGAAATAAGAGCAAGGCGGGCAAGAAGTCTTCTTACATCACTTGCTGCCACTGTCATACAACTGACAATTGGTACAGACAGATTTGACTCTCACCTGTTGTTTCCAAATATAATGTAGACATTTTTCTTCTTCCTTCTTTTTCCCTTTATAAGGGACTGAAGTGAGAGCCTTCCATATTCAGGCTAGAGTTCTACAACTGAGTTGCATCCCACACTGGTGATGCTCTGGGCTTATTCCTAGCTCTGCACTCAGGGATCACTCCTGGTGGTGATCGGGCAAAACTACAAGGTGCTGCGGATCAAGCCTGGGTAGGCCACGTGCAAGGCAAAAGCCTACCCCCTATACTGTCCCTCTGAACCCAGGTATAAGTTATGGGGAGACACACCCAACAGTGCTCAGGGATCACTCCTAGTGGTGCCTGGGACCACAAAGAGTGCTGGAGAACAAACCCAGATTGTAAGTGCCCTACCCACTGTACTAAGTCTCTAGCCCCCCAAGTATAATTTAAACCTTGGGTTGAAAAATATTCCTTGAGAAAATGCCTGGACACAGTGCCTTGCTGAACTATGAAATATCAGTAAATCCAATCTGAGGCAGCATCCAGATAAATTCAAAGTGATTATATGAATAATCTAAGACCAGCAAGAGTAGTTTTTCTTAAACAACTCTCCCTTCTTACTGAATTCCCCACATTTAACCATAAATCAACATTGTAAAAATTAGTATATATATACACTGTTTCATAATCACAATACTTTTAATGAAACCTGGCTGTACCAAACTGTGATTTAGAGTGTGGGATCTAGCCAACTCCCAGGACTTCAATGACAACAACTAAAAGGAAACACACACACAGACACACACAGACACACACACACACACACCAAGCATAGCTATATAACCCCCCTTAAAAATGTGGTAAAGACCATACAAGATAACAATTTCAAATACTTTGCAACTGTAACAAATTTATTTGCAAGTGTAACAATATCAGCTAACAGCTTCACTACTGCCCAAATGGGTCTCAAACTCAGAAGTCTGAAATCAAGAGGTTTTGTTGCTCCACCTGGAGGTCATAATGGTTTATGATACTGTTCATGAAAAATTAATTCTGCACCAAGGGGAATTTTAAAATACACACTGGAGAAGCAAATGCACTAGTAGAGTAGGGAGCTTATATACATTCGATCCTCGGCAGCTGGACGACAAGGAGTGATTCCTAAGCAAAGAGCCAGGAATAAGCCTTGAGCACTGCCAGGTGAAACCCAAAATCAGAAACAATTTATTTTTTAAGAAGGAAAATAAAATATGCACTAGAAACAAACTTGACTCTCTCTTCAACAACAAACTGTGAAACTAGCTGGAGCTGCTTTCATTTAGGTCTCTGTCTCCCAGTTCATGTCCCAAACATTCAAAGGATTAGATTCAGGAAGCTCGAGAAAACTCATTCTGCTACAAGCTGTCTTTATGTGCAAGAACGATGATACAACAGACATTTACAAAAATTGGTAAGTGTTGCCTTAATAATATACCTATTTAGAGCAATCAATATAGTACCCCAGGTTATCTAAAGGAATGACTAAGATACATATATATATATATATATTGATTTTCATGAAATTACACTGAATTTAATTTGGTTTCTGATGACCAGTTAAAAAGTTGTAATACAAAAACTTAATTTGAAGCCAATCGTATTATCTAGTTTTGAAGCTTTCTAAAAGCGTAATAATAATAATATATTATCACTTATGTTCTTATAATAATATAACATTTAACATGGCATTTACAATACAGAACAGAAATTACACTCAGGAAAATTACGACTCTCCATATAAAAATTGTGGTTGCAGAAGCATTGTGTACCAAGTGCCTAGTAAATACTAGACACTGTTGTAAACATTTCATAGAGTAGTTTATTGAGTCTTTGCATCAGACTCTCTGATGTAGTTACTTTTGGGATTCCCAGGCACAGCTCCGGAAACTGAAGCACAGAGAAAGGAAATGGCAAATCTGTAACAGAACCATTTGCTTTTCTCTGGGAAAATGAAGGAGCTTGGGGCCATACCCAGCAGTATTCAGCAAGCTTTGCACTTGGGTCGCTCCCAGTGGTGCTCAAGATATTGCCAGGGATGGAATGAGGGTCAGAGGCACATAAGGAAAACCATTTCCAGCCCCCTCTACTCTCTCCAGCCCTACCAGGAACTTGCTTGCTTTCAGTTTCTTTTACCACCAATGCACTCTCAATTTACTAGGATTAGGTAACCACTGGCAGGCCTCACTTTTTCAGTGACTAAAACACCTGACACCTGAATTTCCTCTTATTCAACTACAAAACTACTTTCCAACAGAGAATCCAGACACTGTCTCACCTACTTTTTCATTCAATTCTTATAAAAGCATACTGTCTACTAGAGAATTCCCAGCATGCAATCATTTTTATCTCAGTTTTATAATGAGTCTAGATGATTAAAAATATGCTAGAGGGCTGGAGCGATAGCACCGCGGGTAGGGCATTTGCCTTGCATTCAGCGAACCTGGGTTCAATTTTCAGCATCCCATATGGTTCCCCCGAGCACTGCCAGGAGTAATTCCTGAGTGCATGACCCCTGTGCATCGCCAGGTGTGACCAAAAAACCTAATGATGATAATAATAATGTAGTAAAAATAATAATGATGATAATCATAATAATAATAATGCTAGAACTTCCCCCATTCTATTAATTCATTCTAGTTAGGGGCCCTTCACACTTTTGCCCCTGGTGTTTCACACTTCTCTAATTCTCAGCCCACACTGCTGCGATATTAAGTTTCAAAAAGAGAAAACTGATCCCATTGCTGCCCTGCTTAATACCCTGCAATCTGTCCTTTCCCTATCGCTTCAGACCTTTGCTGAAGGCCTTGAGAACAGTCCCCCGTGAAATAATAGTGGAAATTATGGGCCATATGTCGCCCAAAAAGCACACATAGATTCTGCATGCAGACACGAAGAGAACAAATGAATAGCCAGTAAGAAAAACTGCTGGCCATACATGGGCCACAGAGGTAACAGGGCGGTTAGCACATATGCAACTTTCTATATGAGGCCCAGGCCTGAAGGCCCATAAGCACTGCTGAGGTGGCCTGGGTGACCCTGGCACTGTGGGTACAAGCAGCACCCCATTCACAGGGCCTGGCACGAAACCACCTGCTGGAATGGCTGAGAATCTTTCTGAAGGCCCCCACGGTCTTCTGAGCAATATCTGGGAGTCCCTCAACCCCCAGAAGAAATGCTATCCTGAAATAACTTAGCTATAAAAGATCTCATTTTGTATGAAATTTGCAGAATACAAAAAATCCAGCTATAGAAAGCAGATTGGTGGCTGCCAGAAGCTGGGGGGGGGGGGGGGGGGAGAGGGAGAAGGGGAACAATTGCAGAAGGGGAACACATTGCAAATTAATGGTCTGCCTGTGAGATAATTACCGTTCCAGAATTAGATAATGGTGATACAACTATGTACACACTAAAAACCACTCAAAAGTATTCACACTTCAATGGGTGAATTTTACATGTAAATTATATCTAAAAATATTTCTAATTATCAGTTACTCTTCTGGAAAAAGAAATTTAATTTCAATTTTTTTTTAAATGTATTGATAGTACAGCAATAGTATAGCAGGGAGGGTTTGCCTTGCAAGTAGCAGACACAAGTTCGAGCCCTGGCACTCCATATGGTGTCCCAAACAAACCAAAATGATCCCTGAGTACAGAGCCAGGAAGCTCTGAGGTCTGCTGGGTATGACCCAAAATTAAAACAAAACATAACATCCAAATGTGATGTCCAGTACCATATATGGCACCTCCCCGTGCAAAGCCAGGATTAAACCCTGAGCCTCACCAGGTGTGGGGGGAAAAATTTACTATTATTGATAAAAAAATAAATTATAATGGGCTGGAGACATAGTACATGGGTAGGGTTAGTGGTAAGGTAGGGTGCTTGTCCTGCACTCAACTAATCTAGGTTCAATCCCCAGCATAGCACTGCCGGGAATAATTCCTGAGTGCAGAGCCAGGGGTAACCCCTGAGCATTTCTGTGTATGGCACAAAACAAAAACAGCAGCAGCTGTTTTTATCCAAGAGATAGGAGGAGATAGAGACAGGGTCCAAATAAATCCATTCTGTGCCAGCACTCTAGAAATCTGGTTGGAATCACAGAGCAGCAGATTATCACCCCAAACAAGCAAGAATCGTGAAGAAAAACATTAAGAAGTAGAGAAGAGCACAATGCATTCAAAAAGGCTTCACAAATCATTGAAAACGTGACTGGCTGCTGCTCAAAGTAAGATCATTCTTGTTAGTTCGTGTGTGTATCACTTTGATTACCGAAGCACTGTGCTTTTGTATGGCCTCTTACACTCTGCAAAGTACATCTAATTTGTGCCACTTAATTATCCCAGTCAAAGGGAAAATAACACCTTCAGATTGCAAATGGAAGATCTTCTGCCTTTTCCAATCTCTCCTCTATAAAGGCTTGCTTCATCCTACACCTCACTTAAATGCACCCCACAGACAGTGTGCTTTTTATATATTTCATATATTAAAGATTTGGAGCAACGCCGTACTAAGCATATCTATTAGACATCATTCTTCCATCAACTCAGATGCTGATCAACCTTTTCGTACACGAAAAAAGCCTTTTGTTATTTTCTCCCTAAAAAAAAAAAAGCTATTTGCCAAGGTTTACAATAACACAGAACGTTTAAGAGCAGAGCAACACCTCTATGTGTAGAATACATCTTAATACCCACCACAACAGTGCCAGAGCTATCTCAGCAGACACAAGACACTGACTCTTCCATCTTCTCCCGCAACTTTCCCCCATAGCCTTTCTCGTTTGGGGGGACAAACCTGGTACTGCTCAGAGACTAGTCCTGGATCTATGGCTCAGGATTGAACCCTATACATGCTTGGAGGAACCAGTACAGTACTAGTGATTAGAACAGCGGTTGGTTCTATGCAAGGCAAGGCCTCAGCCTCTGTGCCATCCCACCTGGTGACTACCACGGTTTTGCTTGCACTGGAACCAAACGTGTCTCCTGCGTCTCCTGGCGGGTGTCAGGATGAGATCTCCACAGACTATAATCACGTAGGAAAGCACTAGAGCCAGTATGTAAACTCAAAGGCAGAAGCAAATGAGAACATGGAGAATGTATCTAAGAGCTTCTCTGAATCTTAAATAATGGAGGCCAGAGAGATAATACTGTAGGTAAGGCACTTGCCTTGCATATGGCCCACCTGGGTTCATTCCCAGCATCCCATATAACCCTGAGCACTGCCAGGATTGATTCCTGAGCACAGAGATAGGAGTACTGTTAAGCATTGCTAGGTGTGGCCTAAAACCAAAAATAATTAAGTAAATCTGAAGTAATATCTCCTATACAAACAATTATGTATACAAATACATAATACATACACAAGTAGCACAATTATAAAGCAACAATAATATGCCTAACCAATTAATGCTAAAATATTATTTTTAATACTAATAACACTAACACTAATAGATCATTAACGCTAACTGATAAATATTTATATCAATTAATAAATTCTACTAGCTAAAATACTACTAATACTGGCTTTAAAAATCCATAATGGGGGAGGGGGGTATAGTGCCGCCAGTAGGTCAGTTTGTACCTGTGAGGTGAGTGCATCAGCAGCCTGATGGCACCATCAGGCCTTCAGATACCCCAAAATTGCAGCTGTGCCTTTGGCCAGACCCAAAAATCTTGGGGCAAAGTTTACCAAGAAAGTAAACAGCCAAAAGTTAGGTATGTGGGAGACACACCCACAAACCACCTCTGGCTCAGCTATATAATTGGAGGCATGGCCTCTCTGGTTCCTGATTGAACTGCTTAACAGCCATGACTCAGAAACAAATCTTGGAACCCAAAGGCTTTTGGCAGAAATGCATCCTGTTTCTGCAGTAGGTTACTGGCGCTGGGCCACTCCAGGTGGGAATAGGTTTTGTGCCTTGGCCTGTTCCCCTTGGCGGCCCAGTGACCACCATCCTCCAGAGGCCATTGGACAGTCAGGTTTGGGCCTGCAGTGATGAGACACGCAGGGCCTCACAAGATGGGGGTGGAACCGGTCCTTTCCTCCCCATACCAGCAAAACCCCGAGTTGCCGCCTACAAATGGCCTCTCTGGCTCCTGATCAAACTAATTAACAGCCATGATCCCAGATACTCAGAAACAAATCTCGAATCCCAGCGGCTTTTGGCAGAAATGCATCTGGACTGCATACAAGGTGGCCGCCACCTCAGAGCTTCCTGGAAAGCCAGGTATGAGCTGGAGGTGACAGGGCAACTGCAGACTCATGGAAAGGGGGACAGTAACAGCTCGTCCTTCACATCCTACTGAGGTCACAAGTTGCCCCCCACGAGTGGCTCTTCAGTACAGCCATGGCTCCAGAGGCAAAAGGACTTAATCCAGAGCCCGGCAGCTTGAGGCAGAAAAGTGAATGGACCATGCGTTAAACTACGGCGCCATGCCTCCCTGGGAGGGAAGGAGCGTTGCTCACTTCCACCTTCCCCCTTCACCCTCCCCACCCCCACCCCCGGCAGCAAGGTGGCCACCACCTCAGAGCTTATTGGAAAGCCAAGTATGAGCCAGTGTTGACAGGGCAACTGGAGTCTCATGGGAAGGCGGGCGGTACTGGCTAGTCCTTCGCGCCCTACCGAGGTCACGAGTTGCCCCCCACGAGCGGCTCTCCGTCACAGCCATAACACCAGACACACAGAAACCAATCTCATAATTATCTGGCTCTTTGCAGCAATCCAAAATCATTATATGAGTCTCATAACCAGCTATAGAAAATGAAGTATTTCACAATGCCTTTTTAGCAATTCTGATTGTTGGGAGGTAAATTCTAAACAATAATGGTGCATCTTTTGTTGAAATAATGAATGTACTCAATGTAGAGAATATTTAAGTGGAAATAATCTGCCTCACAGGCAATGGGAGAGGGTGGGGTATACTGGGGTTCTTGATGGTGAAAAACGAGTACTGGTGAAGGGAGAGGTGTTTGATCATTGTGTGACCGAGACTTAAACCTGAAAGCTTAGTAACTTTTCCCACAGTGATTTCAATAAATAAATATAAGAAAAAATGATAAAATGGAAAAAAAAGATGGAGTTCATGCCCAATTTAATCAGCTAATCAGTGGCCGAATAAATAGCAGTACTCCTACATAAAAAAAAAAATCCATAATGGGGGCCAGAGTAATAGTCAGTATGTCAAATGTTTGACTTGCACATGGCTGACCCGGGTTCGATTCCCAGCACCCCATATGCTCCCAAGAGCACCACCAGGAGTAATTCCTGAGCACAGAGCCAGAAGTAACCCCTTGAACATCACCAGATCTGACCAAAAAACTCAAAAAAAAATTTTATTAATTCCATAAATACCCTTCTCAATAAAAAAAGGGAAAAGCAACTATAGACAAGCGAGACCTAGTCAAATCTTGTTTTCCTTTTTTAAATTCCTTATTTAAGAGGCAGGGATGGTAGTACAGTAGGTAGGGTATTTGCTTTTCATGTGACTGAACTGGATTTGATCCTCAGCACCCCAGATGGTTGGTTCCCTGAACTTCAAAGGAGTGACCCCTGAGCACAGAGCCAGGAGAAACCCTGTGCACTGCAGGATGTTGCCCAAATTCCTCTCCCAAGACATAATAATAAAATTAACTCTCCCATTAAATTAACAAGACATTTATACAACATGAACAGGGGAAAAAGTCAGTGAAGAATGCAAGATTAGGAACTTCAACATTCACTTTAGCAATTACTGATTGAGCACTTGTTTCCATATATTTTTACTGTTCAAGAAGCTGATATTAACCATTTGCCGCGTCTCTCCAGATCTGCTCTACTCACTGATTTTAAACTACTACACTCCCTCAACATAGTATCTCCCTGCCTATTTTCTCAAGAGCATGCATCTGAAATTATTCATGGTCACTACTGCATCTCTAGCCCACAGAACAAACAAATGATAATAACAAATAGTAGTAAACAATAAATTAGCTCCCCCAGAAAACTCTTCAGTGATCATCTTTGTTATCTCTTGGTACACATGGCATAACTGCATGTGTCACTGAAAGCAAAGGCAGAAGGTAGCATACACTTTCCACCTATTCCTTGAAGTGCTTAAAAAAGGCCAGATATGGACCACACTTGCACAACAGGTGCTTTAAGCCAGCGTGACATATTCTGGGCCCATCCTGATTTTTCTGTTGTTTTGGTTTTGGTTTTTTTGGCCACACCAGGTGACGCCCAGGGGTTACTTACTCTTGCCTTTGCACTCAGGAACACTCCTGGCATTACCTGGGAGACCATATGGGATGCCAGGAATTGAACCCAGATCAGCAACGTGCAAGGCAAATGCCCTTTCACTCCAGCCCCCCATCCTGATTTTTTTTTAATAATCATTTTACTTATTTTCTTTGAGAGGGCACTTTGGTCCACACCTAGCTGAGCTCAGGGAACCATATTAAGTGCTGGGAATCAACACTTGGCCCAGATTTTTTTTTTAAATACAACCATTGTGACTCCTCTGAATGGTGAGTTCAGACTATCCACATTTAGTTTAATTCTTGGCATGTGGGGTTTATTCATGCTCATTCTTTTACTCAGTGGTTTTGAGGAAAAACACCACTTTTTACTTTCAACAAGCTATTTATGTCATAGGTACTATTTTACACCTTCATGATCCTTTCACATTACCTCGATTTTTTCCCCTTGCTAAAAATATTTCTGCTCTCTACTATTGTTTTGTGGTTAGCCTGGGGAATGTGATGAAGTCATACTTTCTTTTATTCGGGGGATGTCAACCTGGTGGTAGGTGGGGTATATTCTGGTCAAGGTGCTCATGGGTCACTCTCTGTGGGGACTCAGGGGAACCATGAGTGGCTGGAGATCAAACCCCAGGGCTCCTGAAGGCCCCATGGGCCAACTCCTAGGCCTCGGGTTATGACAAAAGCACTGTCATCACTGCCTTATATACCAGTTCTCTCCTTTTCTTCCTCCCTTTTATCTTTTTGTCCCATATCACATCTTCATTTCTGTTAATATATTACTATTTAACCCCTTAATCAAGACGTTATGAACTTTGATTTTTCTTTTCATGTGGGAGAACACCTTTCAACATTTTGAACAGGACAGATCTTGTCCTGGTAAATACAATCAGCTTTTGTTTGCCTGAAAAAAAAAATCCCTAAGTTTTTCATATCAGAATGCTAATTTTGCCAGAAAAATTATTCTTGGCAGATTTTTCTTTCAGTAGGGAAAATATCACTGCATTCTCTTCTAGCCTTCATACAGTGTTTTTGCAAAGAAGTGTGATGAAAGCTTGACATAATCACCACGGTTTTTATCTTTTTCTTCTTTTCACTAGCAGCTGCCAATATTTTTTTCCCTTATCATTGATTTCTGACAATTTAACAATGAAGCTTAACAATGAAGTGTCTCGGTGTAACTAGTTTAGATCTACAAGTGTTAGGTGCTCACTTAGTTTCACTGACATCTATTATTATTTTGAATCTGCTACAATAAAAGAATCAAGCCTTTCTACTAACTTTCCTCCAAACTGCATAGTTCACACGTGACAAAGCTTCTCCTCAAGCAGATATTTCAGGGAGTGAATACAGAAAAGCAGAAATGATGAAACCGAAACATCAATATTTGGGAATACCTGAAGAATTAATTGATGGACGCAGGCAGAGGTCATCAGTGACCATCTAATAACATCACAAGATCAGCAGCAGCATGCAAGGCAGATGGCGCACCAGGCTGAAGCACGTGTGTTGCATGCAGGAGCCCTGGTTCAAGGCCCTGCACCACATGGCTAGGGCGACACCCCCAAGCACTGCACTCAGAGTAGCTCCCAAGCATTGCTGGGTGTGACCCCAAAAAGGAAAGAAGTACAACCAGACATCATATACTCTGAAACATAAACTTTAAGCTTCTGGCAAAGCTTAATGACTTATTTACAGGCCTAAGTAAAAACTTGCAAGATGGGTACTTGCTGGAGGGGTGGGAAAAAGGTAGAATGAGGATTTCTGGGTATGAAGAGTAGAGAGTTGTCTGGATGTGTTCCTTGGACGATGATGTCCTAAAGTTGAAGGAGAGGAAAAGTCGAGGATCGAGTTCAGCAGTCCAGCACATGCACTGCATGGATAAGCACCCCAAAGTTCCAGCCACAGCACCGCCAAATAAAAAAAAAAAACAGGCAAAGTAAACCATAATGCCCAAAATTAGAGAGAGAGTAAGTAGAAATTGTCTGCCATAAAGACAGGGGGAGGAATGAGATGGGGAGGAGGGAAACTGAGGACACTGGTGCTGGAAAATGCACACTGGTGGAGGGATGGGTGTTTGATTATTGACTAAAACTTAAACATGAAAACTTTCTAAGTGAAAAAAAAGTATGAACTCAAAAAAAAATTATGAACTCAAAAAAAGGCAAAGTACAGAAACTGGACATTTACAAATAAAAACATATGCACAGCTAGTAAATATAGGGAGCTTTGTAAAGCAAACAGTCATCAAATAAAGTAATAACTAGGTCTCGCATAGGCCAAAATTTTGCAGAATTTAATAACACCACAAGGGTTTTTTCCCAATTTGAAAATAAGGGTTTTAGGGGAGTGGTTTTTTTTTGTGTGTGTGTGTGTGTGTGTGTGTGTGTGGTTTGTTTTTGGTTTGGTTTGGTTTGGTTTGGGGGGCAACCCAGCAGGGCTCAGGGCTCTGTTCTCAGGGACAGCTCCCGATGGACTCAGGGACCACAAGTTTCGCATCATGAAGAGGACTGAAGTCTGGTCAACCACATACAAGGTAAATGTACATGCTGTACTATCACTCTGTTCCCTGAAAATAAATTTCACTCTCAGGGACTGGCAAATAGTAGAGTGGTTTGGGCACATGCCTGGCATGCATCCAACCTGGTCCGATTCCCAGCACCATATAGTCCCCAGGCATCACCAGGTACAGCTCTGGAGGGCCCTGAGCACCACACTGGACGGGGCTCTAGCACCTCCTGGGAAGACTCCCATATACATAATCTCAAGCACTTGCTGATCGAGTAACTTGAAATCTACTTATTTACAATCCAGAAATATAGTTACCGCCAGTGCCATAAACATCCAAAGCCAAAAAAAATAATAAACTGTTCATATTTAGTAAAACTTCACAGAATAATCATTGTCACAAAGACATCTTGGGTAAAAGGAAATGTGCTCCAGAATCCATTCGTATTCATAAAACAGACATGCAGTTATAAAGCTCACAGCTCAATCCACACTGAGTGCAATCCCAGTGGCACTGCTGTGGGCTTCTCACGCTACAAGATGACAACTCTGGCACACACACACCTTTAGCTGGGTGTGAATACAACTGAAGCTTGCAACCTCCCACAAGTACATCCTGGTGTGCAAACAACCCAAAGGAAGACCACTATCAAACAGGTGATCCCCCAGCATCGTGACAAGGGAAGGCAGAAATAGCTTTGTTAATTAAAAGACTAAAAAAAGATTTGAAAAGATAAAAAAGACTAAAAAAGATTAAAAAAAGACTCAACGTTCTATTTCATTTTTGGCTGCTGTTGCTTTATTAGCGGCGGGTGCGGTATCAGGATTCACCCCAGCCCTCACACGTGAAACATGTTCTTCACCACTGACCAATATGCCCAGTCCCTAATAAAGAAATTTATAAAGGAGCTAGAGATCAACAACCAATATATTACTACTCCCTATTTTCCCTTTTATTACTCTTAGTAAATTCAATGTGAATTCAGAAATTTGTGAGCACAAATTACTTGCATGTCTGCAAAGATAACATACATATACCATTAAATAACATACACATACCATTACCTACACGGACCAAAAAAAAAAAAATTAACAGTAATTCTACTTAAATCTAGTTTCAGACACCAGACAACTCACTTAAGCTCTCTGGATTTATTTCTTCAGAGATAAAAAAGGAATGATTTTCTGACCGTGTACTTGTGCACATAAAATAAAGTGCTTCAGTACTTCATTGACAAAGAAACACTTTAATACACATTAGTACCATTTATTTCCATTAAGAATCACAGCAACAGCCAAGAGATCTTAAAGCAAGCATCAGCGTTCCAATCCACAACTCTCACTTCAATCATTTGCTACTTTTTTTTTTTTTGGCTTTTTGGGTCATACCCGGCAATGCTCAGGGGTTACTCCTGGCTTTGCACTCAGGAATCACTCCTGGCGGTGCTCGGGGGACCATATGGGATGCTGGGAATCGAACCCGGGCCGGCCGCGTGCAAGGCAAACGCCCTACCTGCTGTGCTATTGCTCCAGCCCCTCATTTGCTACTTTAAATGTTGGATTCCTATCTACATTTTCACACTTAAAGAATGACACTATTTTGAAAATTTTGATGATCTCTAAAGAAAGTCTCAATATTATTTTACTGTAAGCATTACATATCTGGTATTCTCTTCCTGATGCAAGTTCTAAAACAGCCAACATACAAATAATAAAAACTCTGGCTAACCACATCTGACATGACTGATACACAGCAAGATTAATTTTGTTAATTCTAAGGTGCTGCTCTGAGCACTGTCAGGCTCAATTACTCAACCATGAGTCCCATACCACCAACCCGAGCATCTCCAGAGAGTGATCGCCCCCACACCACGTCCAGCTGTAGAGGGCCTCTATAAAAAAAATTCTCGGGTTCTATGATTCTTTTAAGATCTATTTAATAGATATTAGTCACTAAAAATTTATTCCTGGGGTAGAAGCAAGAGTACAGCTAGTAGGGCACTTCCTTGCCCACCTAGGTTTGATCCCCAGAACCCCACATGGTCCCCAAAGCCCACCAGAAGTGACCCCTGAGTGCAGAGTCAGGAGTAAGCCCTGAGCACTATGGGGTGTGGCCTCCCCCCAAAAAAAATGCTAATTACTTCCTGATCAGTGTCTTAAAATTTCCAGCCTTTTTACACGAAAGCAAAAGGACATATTAAATAAGAAGACATCCTTTAAATTATCTTAAAAAACCAAACCATTTAATTTGAGTTATTGAAGCAGCGGAAATTCTCAAATTACTACTCAGAAAAGACTGGGATAGAGCTTGAACGTCTACTTCTTTTTTGGTGGGGGGAGGAGCTGGGTCATACCTGGTCATGTGCAGGTCTCACTCCTGACTCTGTGCTCAGGAGTCACTCCTGGGGGTGGCTCAAGGAAACAAACGTGGTACGAGGGACTGAACCCAGGTCAGCTGTAAGCCAGGAAAGTGCCTGCCCACAGTCCTCTGTCCAACCCCAGTTAGCACTCTGGAGCTCAGGCCACACCCCACCTCACCAGGAGTCACACAGCTGGCCATAGAGTTGATACCACCTTCTTTGTCATATTCACCTGGGGTGACATCTCCTCCTTGTGATGATCACACACAAACACACACACACACACACACACACAGCCACAGCCACAGCCACAGCCACAGTATCTCCTGAGGTACAGTGTCTGCTTCAAAGACCAGAGGCCATAAATTCAATCTACACATGGTGAGTGTAATCCCAATTGTGGCACAGCCTGTAATTCTTGGGACTACAAGTGTGAGGATGCCAGCTTTGAATACAGCAGATTTGGGACATCCCCTCCCTCCTAGGAGCACAATCAAGTGTGCAAGCACCAAAATCAAATGTACAACAGCAAGTAATCAAACAACCAAAAGGGAGGGGTGGAGGAAACACCAGCGAAACTCAACACTAAAAAGGACCTTATTAACGGCAGGGCTAAGGAAGTCGCTCAAGGGCTGCAGCACATGCTTTGGAGGTGGACCAACGAGTCTGATTCCAGGCATGACATCCCCACCCCCACCCCCACACTGCCTGGGTAGGTCTGAGCAGCACCACTTCTAGGATCCCTGGCACTACTAAACTGTCTGGGCTGGGCAAACCAGAGAGGACCCCAGAGCTATCCTGCACACTGTTTGAGAGTAACCCCTTGCCTCCAAACAAAATAACCTTAACAACATTCAAAAACAAGTGCAAATAAAACTTTCCAGGAAGAAAGTTAGTGTCCAATATTCAAGTGTGAACACTGCGACTTCCTCCTAAGTTTCAATCATCAAATACAAGGCAAAACTGGGAAGAGACCTTTCTTTAAAACCTACCCCAAAAAGCTCTGGAACTATATAAAACAGGTAAAGACATTATTTAAAATTAAATGGTTGGATGAGTACTGGTTTTATGCTGCAAATATGCAACTACCTACAGACATTCCAGTCAGCCTCATTTTTTTCAACTGGTGATTTCTCAATACAAATAAAATTCTTACTGGCTCTGTTCAGAAAGTTAAGAACAATGAGGTCTTTCTTCTCAGTTACTTACTATGCATTTACTCAGCAACAAAGCTTACAAGATGCTTACAAGATGCTACTAAACCCAGAACATAGAGGAACAGTGTTTCTTGCCCTAAGAGTGAATACTTTTACTTACTATGTGATACCATGTAAATATATCTGTAAATAATGATGGAATATATAACTTCCATCTTTTCTCTTTTTGGGAGGGGTAGGGAGGACCTTGGGGCCACAGCCAACTGGCTTATTTCTGGCTCTGGTGTGCAAGGGTCACTCCTGGAGGTGCTCAGGAATTGAATTCAGTTCAGCTGCCCATAGGCAGCTTGCCCACTGTAGTTCTTGCCCACTGTACTAACACTTCAGCTTTCTCTCACATCTTTTCCAAAGTAGATTCAAACTATATGGCCAAATATTTCATCTAATGCTCTTTTGTTTTTCTTAAAATATGAAACGCCCAACTCAAGGATGCATAAAACAAAATTCTGAAGAATTTAAACTGTCTTTTCATAACTGCCTCCCAACTGTCTTTCATTAAAAGCATTTTGACTAGGGGAGAAAATGTGGTGCAGTGGAAAAAACTTCATGCCTCATATGCATGATACCAAGTTAGATCTCCGGCACAGCAAAAAAAGGAAAAAGAGAAAACACTTTAGCTAAACAAAAAAATGTTATGAGGGTCAGAGAGATAGTCCACCAAAGAAGGCACCTGCCTTGCACACAGCAAACCCAGATCCAATCTTGGGAGGGAGGGAGGGAGGGAGGGAGGGAGGGAGGGAGGGAGGGAGGGAGGGAGGGAGGGAGGGAGGGAGGGAGGGAGGAAGGAAGGAAGGAAGGAAGGAAGGAAGGAAGGAAGGAAGGAAGGAGTTATGAAAAGTTCAAAGCTAAAGAATGTACTCTAGAATAAACAAAGCTGATATGCCCTGGGGAATAAAACTACTGACCTGTATAAGATGCAACCACCAGACACCATCTACTGTCCAATCTTATCGCAAATTCCAAACCATGTACACTGAAGTGGGTGCATCAGGAGGACAAACATGGATATCTGGTTATATTCAAACAAGGCATTTTGTGATTCCCAATTGTTCAGAATCTTCCAATTATCCCCGAAAGCAATTAACAATACCCGGATATATACTGACTTAGCAACCCAGTGATCTGTGCATTCATACAACTCAGTGATAAGAAGAGTTAAGAAAATAAGATCAAAAGCATTCAGTATTTTATCTCAACTCTAAATGAGCTTTTTTGGAAGTTGGTGACTGGTTCATTAATACTTTTGGAGAACTGGTGCTGAATTATCTAAAACCATTATATAAACCATGTTTCTCCAGCTCTTGAACCAAAGATCATGAGAAAATAGCGACTTGTCAAAATCAAAAGCTTGTAGGGCTGAAACAGTCTTCTGAATCCACCAGGAAGAGTTCATACCTTTCTTTTCACATAAAGACAAGTTCATATCTCAATAGGAAACTAAGACTTAGAAACCAGGTGCTTTGGAAACCCTAAGGTGCTAAGGGGAGAACCCCACTGGGCCTGCATGCAAAGGATGGGCTCCAACCCACTGACTTGTCTGGCTAATATAATACTTTTCAAAAAGCACCCTTTTGATTTTTCCTTTGGGGAAATTTTAAACAAATTATACACTGGGCAACAATACTGCATGACTTACATTTTCTGAGTGATAATTATATTGTCCTTGTACAGAAATGGTCCTGTTCTTATACTTAATGAATTATTTAGGGATGAAGCTAGCCTGTGACTACAATACTCTTGAACAGTTAAAAACAAAGTAAAGTTGGAAGAAGAGACAAAATACAAACTGAATACTAATAAGGAAACTATGTAAGCATGAGCACAGCACTGCCTCTAAATTTAGAGATTAAAACACGTCAAGGAGAAACCCAAACAATTTCTAGGACACACTGATAGTAAAATTAATAGAGGCCTCCAAAAATACTAAAATGATTTAAATGGTGATTGTTATACATTCATATTACCAGAATTTTGAAATGTATTACTAAGTAACTATTTAAAACAATGGGCATTTGCCTTTCATGCAGCCTACTGGACTTAATCCCTGGCACCACATATAGTCCCCAAGCACTGCAAATAGTAATCCCTGGGCACAAAGTCAGGAGTAAACTCAAAGCAGCATCAGATGTGCCCCCATCAAACCCCCCACATACACACACACACACACACACACACACACACACACACACAAAGGAGCATCTTAGGCTACAGTCTAAAATAGGAAAACATAAAAATATATATACACAATCTTAAAGTTTACTCCTAAATGCTTAGTTTTTTTATGCTTTCTGGTTTTGGACAACACCCAGCAGTGTTCAGGGTTACTCTGGGCTCTGCATTCAAGATTACTCTTGGTGGGATGTACAGGATCTAAGCTGTATCGGGAATCAAACCTAGGTGAGCCACAAGCAAGGACCCTGTCCTTGTACAAGCTCTCCAGTCCCTAAAAATAATAATAAAATTTAAATTTTAAAAAAAATCTCTCTAGTCCCTGATGAAATATTTTGGATTGTTTGTTTTGGTTTTGGTTTTTTGGGGAGATGATGTGGTGATTCACACCCATTGACACTCACACTTACCTCATCTGGGATATCGGGGATAGAATCTGGATCTGCAGTATGCAAGGCAAGGCCTTACCTGCTGTACTATGATTATATTTTTTCTCTTTTTTTAACTGAATTACTGTGGCATACTCAGTTACAAATTTGCTCATGATAAGGTTTCAGTAACACAACATTTTAACACCTGTCCCTTCAACTAAACTCCATTCTTCTCTCCTACTTTCCTTCCCTAAAGGTAGTTCATCTTTTTCTTTTTATTTTGGGGCCACAAAATACCCAGCAGTATCCCGGAGCTTACTCCTAGCCTGGAACTCAGGGATCTCTAGTGGATGGGTTCAGAGTATCAGATGTGGAACCAGGGATCACCAGCATCCTGTACAGCATACTGTACTATTTCCCCGCCTGTGATATTTCATCATTTTTTAAAATCACGACTCATTCTCACACAGTTGTACAAAGCACAGAGAAAAAAACCTCTAGAGTGCACACATAACATATGTGAGGACCCAAGTTCTATCCCTAGTACCATATGCCCTCCAACCCCTGCACCACTCTGAAAAGAATGAAAAGAATGAAGACACATAAATCCATCAGCAATATATAGTACCAAGTTACTGGAAAACTTTCACAAGTAGCACCGTACTTTTGTTATCACCTATCAAACTTTCTACTATATCGCCATCTAACTGATGAAATAACAACAGATCTAATAACTTAAAACATGACAACATATGCACATACCTCCACTGATCAATACTAATCATTCCCAATTCTGGCAATGTTTAAGTATAAAAAAAACTTTTTTCTTAAGACTACTAACACCTATTACTTCAAAGAAAGCAAAGTAAAAAGTTCCCAAAATCAGGGCTGGAGCGGTAACACAGAGGATAGGGTGTTCTCCTTGCACGTGGCCGACCTGAGTTCGATTCCCAGCATCCCATATGGTCTCCTGAGCGCCACCAGGAGTTATTCCTGAGTACAAAGCCAGGAGTAACCCCTGTCCAGTGCCGGGTGTGACCCAAAAAGCAAAAAAATGAATGAATGAAAATAAATATAGAAAATGAGCTATTATGTTTTTAAATGAACTATAACATACAAATATTTGATTTTAAGTTAAAAATTTATTAATAAGCACAAAGCACTCGTGAAAGAAATCAAATGTACCTAATTTCCCTAAAATTTTCTTAGAAATAAAACTATTGATTTGTTGCCACCTACTGGTTAAATTCATATCTGAATGTCATTTCATGTCAAATATTTACTACAATTAATATAAAACTCAACGTGAGTTCAAGATGCAGTTCAAGTATAAAGCATGTGCTTTCCATGTGCAGTGCTCTTTGTTTTGTTCAGAGTTTTGTTTTGATTTCTGGTTTCAGGACCATAACCAGCGTGCCCAGAGCTCATTCCTATGGTGTTTGGGGAACATGGAGTGCTGAAGATCAAATTGGGTTTGACTGCATGCACACCAACACCTGAATCCCCCTATGCTACCGTAACAATACACTCTCTCCCACACCCCCGGAGGAGGTTTTTACTTGCATCATAAGCAAATCACATCATGACTTTTTGGGAGGAGGGGAAGGTGCCTCCAAACAGTGTTCAGTAACACTTGGCCAACTGGATCAGTCAGTTCAATGCTAGAGCCCAGAGGTACAGGACCAGATGTTCAGAGAGACCAGATGTTCCTAGCGGCCAACAGAGTAAGCCTGATGGTGCTCAGGGGTGAGCAGGGCCACCAGCAGCACTGATCCTGGGGTCCATAGGGTTCTGGAGTTCAAACCTGGGTCCCAGCACGTGCCACACATGTACCCTACTGCTGAGCTGCTGCCCTAGTCCCGAAAGACACATTTTCATTGTTTTTTTTTTTCCTAGGTTGTTCTGGGTTTTTTTTTTGGGGGGGGGAGGAAGGGAGGCAGCAGTTGTGTTTGTTTTGGGGCCACACCTGGCTGTGCGAGGATTTATTTTTGGCTCTGTGCTCAGGAACTACTCTGGCAGTGGACCATATGGAATGCCGGAGATAGAACCCAAGTCAGCCACATGCAAAGCCAGCACCCTACCCACTGTAATATCACTCCAGCTCCAGGAGACATTTTTTTTTTCCAGGAGACATACTCATCTGTAATTATCAAAAAATGTTAAACTTTTGCCTTTTTTAAAAAAATTTTGAGACCATGGGGCTGGAGCGATAGCACAGCCGGCAAGGTGTTTGCCTTGCACGTGGCCTACCCAGGTTCAATTCCCAGCATCCCATATGGTCCCCTGAGCTACCACCAGGAGTAATTCCTGAGTGCAGAGCCAGGAGTAACCCCTGTGCATCGCCAGGTGTGACCCAAAAAGCCAAAAATAAATTTTTTTTTTGAGACCATACCCAGCTTACCCAGCTCAGGGCCCACTACTGGCTATGGACTCAGGAATCACTCATAATAGGCTCAAGGGACCATATGGGATGCCAGGAAACAAACCCAGGTCGGCCATGTGCAAGGCAAACGCCCTACCTGCTGTAACTAGCAGCCTCATCCCTAAACTTTTTTCTTGGTTTTTAGGCCACACCCACATCTTTGTGTGCAGGGAGGACTCCCCGTGCTCCTCAGGGGGCCATGTGATGCCGAGCACTGAACTCCGTGAGCTACCTCACCAATCTGCAACGTTCTTTGAATAAATCTGGAAAAGACTCATGTTAAGATCTTAAATAGGATCTTAAATAGCAATAGCACAGCGGGTAGGGCGTTTGCCTTGCACGCGGCCGACTAGGGTTCGATTCCCAGCACACCCTATATGATCCCCTGAGCACCACCAGGGGTAATTCCTGAGTGCAGAGCCAGAAGTAACCCCTGTGCATCATAGGGTGTGACCCAAAAAGCAAAAAATTAAAAATTTAAAAAATATTAAATAATTTCTCACACCTAAGAGTGTCTCAGCATTTTTTCACATTCTAATTAAGTAACTGGCGCAAAATGCCAGCTTAAATTGCAAGCAAAAGAGGGGCACAGAGACCCCGTGCCACCATGCCACAGAAGTCTCGCTCTGCACATTCAGGTGCAGCACTCCACTTCCAGCATCGGGATGATCCCATAATCAGTGGAAGGCACCAGACCAGTCCCTGGCGGCCCAATGAACCTGAGCATCACCCACAGAGGCTATGGATGGCAGTGGTCTCTGGGTTCCCAAATAAAGCTGGGGAGTTTAACCCCCTCCCCAAATAAATTAAAAGTAACAACAGAAGTATTGGAGTCAGTCGGGTGCTTGCCAACCCAGGTTCAATCTCCGGCATCCCATATGGTTTTCCCAAGCATTCCAGGAGTGGTCCCTGAGTACAGGGCCAAGACTGAACCCTGAGCAACACCTGGTATGGCCTAGAAACATCTGTCACTGTCACTGTCCTCCCATTGTTCATCGATTTGCTCGAGCGGGCGCAGTAACGTCTCCATTGGAAACTTTTGTTGTTACTGTGTTTGGCATATCGAATACATCACGGGGAGCTTGCCAGGCTCTGCCATGCGGGCGAGATACTCTCGGTAGCTTGCCGGCCTCTCCGAGAGGGGCGGAGGAATCGAACTCGGGTCGGCCATGTTGGTTGCGTGCAAGGCAAACGCCCTACCACTGTGCTATCGCTCCAGCCTGCCTAGAAACATAAAAAATAATAATAGTAACGCGAAACAAAATAAAAACAAGACAATTTATAATCGGGATCCACGGGCAATAAACCTTTGGGTTTAGAATATACCCGAAAGATTACTACTGAAATATTTTTAAGCTACTGATAACTCTGGGGGCCTCACCTGAGGCTGCTCAATGAGCATTCCTGGCATTCAAGGGCTGTGGGGTGAGGAGGAGACACCATATGGGATGCTGGGGCTGGAACCTAGGTTGGCCACATTCAAGATAAGTGCCCTAGTGGCTGTACCATCACTCTGGCCCCTGCTTTTTCCATGATGTTGTTAAGGTCCCAATCCTAGTTTATAAAGTTTCCAACACGGTCAAACATGCCTCAGCAGTCCTGGCCTAAGCAATGAAGTAGAAAAAACTTTTCAGTATATGTGACAGTCAATGTTAAAACTGTAGGTTATCGTTGTGAACGATGCACATAAATAACAAGGTGTCCAGAAAATACTTTCCTCAGAGGCTGATTTTTTTTATTCCCTCCCTTCTTCCCCACCTCCCTTTCTCTTGAGGCGTTTCTGCAGCAATGAAGGGGGAGAAGGGGAGCACATCAGGTACAGTACTGCTGAGGCCTACAAGTCTCCTTCAGTCACGGGCACCCTTGCGCATGGACCTGCCGGGACGCACACCTCCTGGCTGTGGGCTACACGCGAGTCCCTTGCAGAGGCAACACCATAGACAGTGGAGTGGCCCCACCACACACGCAGCACGAGCCACAACACGGGGTGCTAGGCTCCTGAGGCAGATATTCTAAACCAGTGCTCAATTCTTCCGGGTCCCTCTCAGCAAGTACTTGTTTCATTCTGAGAGTCTGAGCTCACACCCCAACAACCCCAGCCTCATTTCTGTTTGTGATTAGCTTTTATTTTTTAAAGTATCACAGTCTTCTTCCTTGGAAATTTTTTTTTCCTTTTTACATTTTTTTGGGGGGTGAGGGGGAGAACACACCCAGCAATGTTCAGGTTTTGTTCCAGGCTCTGCACTCAGCTTCATTCCTGGTGGGCTCAGAGGACCCTATGGAATGCCAGGGATCGAACCCTGGTTAGACGCATGCAAGGCAAGTGCCCTACCTGCCTTTGGCTCACTTCCTCGAGAATTCTGAACTAAGCACATACGGACACTTCTATGTTTATAAATATACTTGAGAATAGTGCAAGGGTTCTTAAATGTTTATTTCAGACACCTCATTCATTCTATGCATCATATTACAGGGATAGAGAGGAAAACAATGAGAGTAAGGAACAATTCCCATCCTCAAAGAGCTCACATCACTGCAATGTTTAAAATGCCAGAGTAAGATGCTGGAGGTTATACAGAATAAGAGTAAGTGATGAATCTTGAATACTGAGTAGTATTGAATCGATAGTCTCAAAGCAGTGTTCCAAATAATGCTAAAATACTCTGCTTTTGTCCTTGACAAGGCAATAATAATGGCTGGTAAAAGTGTGAGTGCCTTAGTATGAATCAAGGCAGTGACAGCTACCAATAATCCTACTTACGGTATTCTTTTCCATGATAAATATATATACATATATATATATATTCATTTAAAAAATGGGGAGTTAGCTCCAAGGACTAGTGTATTGCTTCAGGTATGGGAGACACAAACCCCAAGCATTTTTCGTCATACCAATTCTGTTATTCTTCCACAACCTAACATAAGTATAAATCTATAAACCATGAAGAAACAACCATGAGGGTGCCAGTAATAAAATTCAGAGACTTTCCTCCGGTTAAAATAGAAGCAACTCTGACACTCAACTTTTAGCAGCTCAGGGACTTTCTTCGGAGGCCACCTATTGATTTCCAGATAGCTGTGATCACCACTACCACCCCCACTTCTTAGTTTTGTCTTTGCGTAACACCCAGGGATATTCAGGGTCTACTCCTGGCTCTGCACTCAGGAATCACTCCGAGAGGTGCACACGGGACCATATGGGATGCTGGAGATCAAACCCACGTTGGCCATGTGCAACGCATGCGTCCTACCTACTCCACTACTGCTCCGTCCCTGACTCCCCATTTTAAAAGTTACAAAAGTCCAGTGATGTGTCTCAAAGTTAGACTTCAGATGTCACATGTGTTAGACCTAGGTTAAAATTCTACCACTACCCCAATTTTTTCAAAAATAAGAAGAAAAAAACAAAACTGAAACCTTCTACAAGCCAGAGATATACATTAAAGGAGTTGAGATTTGGTCCCTGACACCAGGGATGGTCTCTGGAGTACTGCCAGGGCTCAGTGAGCCCAAAGCTAGGTGTGTGGCCCAAACCACTTACAAAATAATTAAATGAGGAGGACATCAGGTATTTCTGAAACCATGTATATTACCAATGCAAACTTACTATCATAAAACAAAATTTTAAAAGTCTGACACTAGTGAGCAAGAGTCATAGTACAGCAGGTACATTTGCCTTGCATGCAGTTTGCCCTGGCTCAATCCCATGTGGTCTTCCGAGCCCAGCAGGAGTAATTTCTGAGTAGTGCAGTCAGGAGTAAGCCTGAGTACGACAGGTGTGGCCCAAAGTTTTTAAAAAAAAAAACACCTGACCTTTTGTTATGAATTTCAGGGGTGGCAGGCTGGAGAAATAAGGGCCCTTGCCTTGCACACAGCAGACACAGGTTTGATCTCCAGCATCCTATATGCTCTCCCCAAGCACTTGCAGGATTATTTCCTGAGTACAGAGCTTGCAGTGACCCCTGAACATCTGCCAAGTGTGTTACTTACACACACACACACATACACACACACGTGCGCGCGCGCACATGCGCGCACGAAAAAAAAAAAAACAACAAGATTTTGAGGGGTAGAGACCAGGGAGATAGTACAACAGGCAGGGCTCTCTTGTCCTGCATCCAGCTGGTCTGGGTTCAATCCCCAGTATTCTATATGGTCCCCAGAGACTACCAGGAGTGATCCCTGACCACTGAGCCAGGAAGGAGTAAGCACTGAGCACCGCAAGGTGTGGCCCCAAACAAACCAAAATAAAGGAACTTTAGATGTGAGCCAAGGTCTGAAACCCAACTGAACAACACTGTGGTTC
Organism: Sorex fumeus; assembly: GCF_029834395.1. Lineage (NCBI taxonomy): Eukaryota > Metazoa > Chordata > Mammalia > Eulipotyphla > Soricidae > Sorex > Sorex fumeus. Next base: position 26,503,695 of record NW_026606094.1, on the reverse strand, counting down.
AATTTATAAAAGGAATGAAAACAAAGAGGGGGAAAAAAAAAGGGAAAAACAATTTTAAGAAAAGAGGTGAGCAAAGGAAATACAGTTCAAAGAACTGGAAAGCACACGCGTTGTATTCTGAAAGACTCAAGAGTTCAGGCCCTGGCACCACATGGACCCTTAAGCACTGCTGCAAGAGCCTCTTCTCACTGAGTTGTAACTCCCAGCTCTGCCATGTGTGGCCCCCACCAAGCACAATAATCGTTTCAGGAAGATGTTACAAAATATTAAGCAGACATTCATAATGTTAACAAAACCGGTGCCATTCTCACGCATGTGGAGTAACTCACTGCTGTTTTTATTTTCACTTCCCTGATAAGTGACAGTGAGCACTTTGCCTCCTTGGCAGTTCCTCTGTCCTCTTCAAGAAAACATCTGTTCACACCTCTCCCTATTTTCTGATAGACTTCTTAAATGTTTCTGTTATAGTGAGGTTTTTTTTTTTTTTGGTGCTTTATAAATCTTGGGTATTTACTAACATTCTAAATACCAGTTTCCATAAACAATGATGAAGCTCCTTTCTAAGAAAAGAAACTTTTCAACTCTCTTCAACAAAATCCCTTAAGCACAGTTATTTACTTCCAAGCTACAGAAAGTCAAATAGTACATAAAAGCTGACAAGAGGCCTCTACTCTAAGATCCTGGGAAATGTTCAAGTGACACTGAAATGGGAGGCCCTGCAAGCTGGTTTTCAAATAACAGGAGGTGTCCAAGACTGAGAATCTATAAAGTCTCACCCACTTTCCAAGATTACAAGTCCTCAGACACATCTTGGCCGAAAATTCATTAGGCAATCACCAGACTAGCCAGGTCTAAAGGAATATTCATCTAAATATCCAGAAACTCTACTTGCAATCAAGATGAGGGAAGGGGTGGGGCAAACCCATCGCAGTCACCTTGACAACAACAGCCAGGCTTCATCATGACCTCCACTGGGAGAACTACCCAGTTCAGACTAAAGTTAAAAATGCTGATGCTGGGCCAGAGCAATAAGACAAGGGGCAGGGCATTTGCCTGGCACGCAGCTGACCCGGGTTCGATTTCCACATCCCTTATGGTCCCCTGAGCACCAAGAGGAGTGATCCCTCAGCAAACAGCCAGGAGCACAGCTGGGTGTGAGTTTTCCCCTTGATCCCAAGGCCAGAGAGAGAGCCTCACACACAGCAGATCCGGATTTGATCCCTGCCACCTCATATAATCTCCCAAATCCAACAGGAGTAAACTCTGAGCACTGCCAGACTCAGTGCTGTTTGCTCAAAAACAAAGCAAACCAAAAAAAAAAGGCTATGAAGCACACCGAAACTTATTCTAGCCTAAGATAAGCTAAGTTTCTTAATAACAGGATATTGGGGGAGGAGGGGCAGGCTGGAGCTGGTTCAACAGTTTGGGCAGTAGACTAGCAAGATGGCACAGCTCTGATGCCCCAAGGCAGCAAGCGGCATCCTTAGGCCCTGGCACTGAATGACTGGCCCAGCTGACAGAGAATTGCCACTGGGTCCCTGGACCTCCTGATTGGGAGAAGGAATCACACACAAGTACACACACACACACACACACACAAACACAAACACACAAACAGGGAAATGTAGAATGTAAAACATTTCCTACTCTCTGGTTTATTCATAGACTCCACTGCCAGAAAAACCTACAACATCAAATAGATGTGACATCTGTCTCAAAACGGACCACCAAGGCCGGAGAGAGTTAAGCAGGGTGAAAGCATGCTGTGCATGCAGGAGGCCTGGGTTTTACTGCAAGCACTGCAGGGTCCCATAAGCACTGCCAGAAGTGATTTGCAAGAACTGAGCTGGGAGTAGCCTCCAAGAACCAGTGTAGCCCATGCCCAACCTCACCAAAAAAAAAAAAAAAAAAAAAAAAAAAAAAGGCCAATCCCAGGTAAAATTTTTGTACACCAGTATTTTTCTTTATTAAGAGCACTTTTATATTCACAAAACACTTCTCCACTAAAAAGAAAATAGATGAAACAATGAGCATATGTTAAAAAATAGTCAAGACAGTATGTGTAAAAAGTTCATACATAGGGGCCGGAGCGATAGCACAACAGGTAGGGCTTTTTCATTGCACGCGGCCGACCTGGGTTCGATCCCCAGCATCCCATATGGTCCCCCAAACACCGCCAGGAGTAATTCCTGAGTGCAGAGTCAGGAGGTACTCCTGAGCATCGCTGGGTGTAGCCCAAAAAGCCAAAAAAAAAAAAAAAAAGGTTATACATAATATTGATTTGAGAATACTTCCATACCATTCAGACATTCAGATTATATGAATGCTATTTGGGAGAAAACTTAAATTGGGGGGAACTGGGCCAAAGATATACTACAGCAGGAAAGGTGTTTGCTTTGCAAGCAGCTTACCCAGACACCATACACAGTCCCCAAAGCCTCACCAAGAATAATCCTTTAGCACAGAGCTAGGAGGAATAAGCCCTGAGCATTGCCCACCCCACCCAAGAAAAAATGAACGATGAAATGAATGATGGTCAGCAACAACAAAACAAAGAGACAAAAACACATGCCCACAAGACAAGGCGAAATTCCTATGATTTTTAAATACACTTGGTTTTTCTTAAAAGATATTCAGGAAATCTACAACCTTGGACATAAAATAATGAAACCACACCAGGAAGACATGACACAAGAGAAAATACACACAGCAGTACTGTTTCTTAACAGGAATCGGACTCCATTTCTTCATTTCTTTTTGCCATGCAAAAAAAAAAAATGCAATTAGCTATAACTTCTCAAACTAGCATAAAGTTCCTACAAAGAGTTATTAGGGAAAAGGGAGACTTGGGCCACACCCAGCAGTGCTTTGGGGACCACTTGGAGCCAGAGATCACAACTGGGACTCATGCACGCAGAGGAGGCACAGAGCACATTAAGCATTCCACTGCGTACATATGCCACACCTTCAGCATCCATTCACTTGTTGTTGGATACCTAAAGGTGACCCCATACCTTAGCTATTTATGCTAAGTGCTAGCAGTGAATAATGGTGTGCATATGTCCTTTGAAGGTATGTATTTTGTGTTGTGGGACTAGACAGCCCGTACTGGGATTGCTGGGTCATGTGAACAGCTTAGTTCTTTTCTGAGAAATCTCCGCACTGTATTCCATAGAGATTGAACCAGACAAAATTCCCTACAGCACTGGATGACAGTTTCTTTACTGCCATTTTGCCAACAACACAAACTGTTCTCAGTTTTGAGAGTTTTTGGGGAGGATTCAGGGAGGAGGGAGGGAGGCAGGGAGATGCACACCTGAAGGTGCTCAGGTCTTACATCTGGCTTAGGAATTACTCGTGAGAGTGTCCGGTGGACCATTATCAGCTGCCAGGGATCAAACCTGGGTCAGCTGCTCTGCTATACTATCTCTCCAGCCCCAAAAGGTACAATCTTTTTTGTTTGAAATAACCAGGATGAAGTCCAGAGACACGTACATTCAAAGCATGTGCTCTAGCCCAAAGTTACATTTCCAGCTCCAATTTTTTTAAATTGGAAATATTTAAACACACCAAAAATCTAAGGATAGCAAAGAAGCACATGAAAAGATGCTAAACATCAGCCTCTCAGTATCTGTACTGCAAACCATGATGCCCAAAAGTAGAGAGAGAGAAAGAAGGAAAGTGCCTACCACAGAGGCAGGGGGTGGGATGGAGTCGGGGTAGCAGAAGGGATCCTGGGGACAAAGGTAGTGGAGGGATAGGTGTTCAATCATTGAATGACTGAAACTCAATGATGAAAGCTTTGTAACTGTGTCTTGCAATGATTCAATTAAAATATTTGAAATAATTTTTATTTAAAAATTTAAATAAGTAAAAAAAAAATGCTGGAGCTGAAGCAATAGCACAGTGGGTAGGGCACTTGCCTTGCATGCGGCCGCCTGGGGTTTGAATCTCAGCATCCCCTATGGTCCCCCAGGCACTGCCAGGAGTAATTCCTTCCTGCATGAGTCAGGAGTAACCACTGAGCATCGCAGGGTGTGACCCCAAAAGAAAAAGAATGTAAACATCATTAACCATTAGGAAACAATGTGAAATACCTGCTATGTAGCTCTCTTTATATAAAATATAGCCCCCACATAAACCAACTATGAATTTAACGTAGATGCATTGAAGAAGGGAGATGTGTGTGTTCATTTGTCAAGTTCCCTAAAAGAACTCAGGTCAAGGACCAGAGATAGTAATTGTTAAGAATCCTGGTTCGATCTCCAGTATCACCTACTGGTCACTAGAACACTGCCAGGAAAAATCCCTGAACACATACAAAGGAATGTCCCTCCCCCCTCAGAAAGATCACAAGCCCTTTGAAGGAAAAACTCTCCTTCATCTTTTCTTGCTGATTCACCATAATGAGTGCACTTTCCACTGCAGCATCATCACTATTAGTTATGAGTCTCCCATTTTTCACATAGCTGCATCTCAGTTTACAGTGTCATATTGTTCTGTTTCTCAGTAATACTCTCTCGCCAGAAGTTGGCAAGCTCTCTCTAAAAAGCCAGCTAGTAAATATTCCAGGCTTCACTACAACTCAACTCTGCCTTTGTAAGCACAAAAGCACATACACAATATGTCGCACTGTAGCACTGCACTGTCCTCCCATTGTTCATCGATTTGCTTGAGTGGGCACCAGTAACATCTCTATTGTGAGACTTATTACTGTTTTTGGCATATTAAATACCGTGGTGGGTAGCCTGCCAGGCTTTGCCATGTGGGCGTGATACTCAATACTCTCGGCAGCTTGGGGCTCTCCGAGAGGGGCAGACAAATCGGGGCAGAGGAATCCAGTCGGAGGAATAGAACCAAGGCGGAGGAATAGAACTGGGGTCGGCCCAGGTCAGCCTCATGCAAGGCAAACGCCCTACCCGCTGTGCTACTGCTCCAGCCCACACAATATGTAAACAAACATTTTTAGTAAAACTTTCATTATGAACATTGGAAATTAAATTTCATATCATTCTTCTCATATCATAAAATGATCTTTTGGATGTTTTCAATCATTTAAAAACATAAAGAAAAATCTGAAGAGATAAGAGGGCCTTGCACAAACAAACCTGGATTTGATGCCCAGCACACAGCATTGATTGTCCTCCCAAATCCCCAGGCGTGATCCCTGAGCACAGTCTCAGGAATAAGAACTGAGCACTGCCAGTTGTAACACAAAAACAAAAATCAAAAGCGAAAAACCAGGACAAGGAGATAGCGCGAAGAACTGGACCCCAAGCTGACACCACAGGGTCACCCCCCCCCCAAAAAAAAAAATAAAAAACCATGTCATCTCACAGCATAAAGTGCCTAACACAGGTGAAAGGCTCCATTCAAACAGCCAGCCAAAGATTCGGGCTCTACACCCTAAAGGTTCAATATACAAGGCTTTCATTATTCTATTATTTCCTGAGGACTATAACTGATTTTACTTGTAAGTCTTTCAGTTAAGTCCCAATTGTATGACAGCCTCTGGGAAAATAACTGGGCATTCTTTTCTCTTAAACCCTTTCTCAGTTTCACCCACATTAACACTTCAAAAACTAAAAAAATGAAAATATTTTTAAACTTGCTTATCTAGTTTTGATTTAAAACAGTGGAGGAAGGAAAAGGGATTTTAAGTAATTGTGTACATGGAACAAAGAACAATGACAACTCTTACATTGATGTCAAGTGTCAAAAGAGTCTATGATAATGAATCTCAATTCTCAGTCCTAATTTCCCTCCCACAGATTCAAAACCTAACTAAGAACTAAACCACAGTTTTTAAGTTTTATACTGATAACATGATGAAGTCTAATCTGATTTAGTGGAAGGAATAAGGCATTATAAGGAAAACATATTATTCAAAGATTATGTTACGATAGGCAACAAGATAAAAGCTGATATCCTTATTTTAGAAAAATAAATTTTTTAAAGATGGGAGAGAGTATAATGGACAGTCAAACTCAGGTTCAAACCCCAATACCAGTACCCACACACTGCCAGGAATGATCCCTGAGCACAGAGCCAGCAGTGAGCACTGAAAACTGCTTGGGTGTGGCCCCAAATACAGAAACAAAGAAAAACTCTTCTCAAATTCATTTGAATTCCTAAGTATTTATTGTAAGCATAAATTAATTCAATGTGACTTAATACAAAGTTGGGCAATTACATAAGTGGAGAGAGTAAGGAGGACATAATCTGCCACAGAGGCGAGGGAGGGATGGACGGGAGGGATACTGGGGACACTGGTGGTGGAAAATGCGCACTGGTGGAGGGATGGGTGTTCAATTATTTTATGGCTAAAACTTAAACATGAAAGTTTTGTAACTCTAGGTTATGGAGAAAGAAGGGAAGGAAGGAAAGAAAAGAGAGAAGAGGGAAGAGAAAGGAAGGAAGGAAGGAAGGAAGGAAGGAAGGAAGGAAGGAAGGAAGGAAAGAGCGAGCAAGCGAGCCTAGAACAATCCTCATCTAGGATAACACAAAATCTATGTTCTCTATTTTGTTCCCTCTCATAGCTACTACCCCATGTGACTATTTAAATGAACTTTAAATCTAACATTAGGGGTCAGGCAATAGTCCAGGGGGTAGGGCATTTGCCTTGCACAAAGCCAACCGAGTTTGATCCCCAGCAACCTATATTGTTCCTCAAGCACTGCCAGGAGTAATTCCTGAGTGCAGAGCCAGGAGTATTCCCTGAGCATGGCCGGGTGTGACCCCAAAATTAAAATAAATAAATCTAGCATTAAATCAAACTAAAACTTCAGTTCCTCAGTCACACTAGCCATGAGAAATGCTCAAGAGCTTACTCACAGTCACTCTATTGGACTCAATTTTGGTCACACATATTGGTCACACAACCCGCCAGGGCATCACACCAAGCGCTACTGGTGGTGGCTGTGTAGGCCCCACCTCACACAGCATATCATCCCTCACCAGACAGAAACATGAACTCAGCTTTCTTCCTTTCTTCAGAAGGAAACTACAAGAGCCAGAGTGATAGTGATTCCTGAGCATAGAGTCAGGAGTCATCCTTGAGTAGTATGTCAAGTATTGCCAAAAAAGAACGAAGCAAAATATATATACAATATATATATGGAACCTATTTTTCATTTCATTTCATTTCATCATCCTGTTATTCGTCGATTGCCTCGAGCAGGCCCCAGTAACGTCTCTTTCATCCTAGCCCTGAGATTATATTCAAGGCTCTTTAGGAGAATGAGACCCATCATTGTTACTGGTATTTGGCATATTTGGTAGGCCACGGGGAGTTTGCCAGACTCTGCCCTGTGGGCAGGCTACATTCGATAGCCTGCAAGTTTGTCCAAAGTAGGAATAAGACAATAAGATGTCATAAAAAAAGTTCTGTTAAGATGTCGCGCGGCCGACATCTGGTCGGGGCCGAGATCTGGTCGGGGCCGAGATCTCCAAGCCTACTCGAATTGGAGTTGAGCATCCTCCACCCAGATCCTCCAAATTCCAGTAGGCGGGGGTCACACCCACCACCTGGCCCCCTGGCGCCGTGTAATCCCATCAGCGGCCAAGACTCAGAGACTACAAAATGCAGTTCCCGGACGAGACCAGTGCAGTCAGTCTCCTGCCCCTGCGCCTGGCTGTTCCTCGCCGGGGTCCCTTGGAGGGGAGCGGGTTGAGCTTTCCTCCCCACCCCGACCAGGGCTCTGGCAGCCGAAGACCTCCAGGACCAGCCACCACCATGCTGAGACCACTCTCCGCACACATGAAGGTACTGGCAGAGGGACAAAGCCACGCGGGTTCCGGGGCCGAGACCTCCAAGCCTACTCGAATTGGAGTCGAGCATCTTCCACCCAGATCCTCCAAATTCCAGTAGGCGGGGGTCACACCCACCACCTGGCCCCCTGGCGCCGTGTAATCCCATCAGCGGACAAGACTCAGAGACTATAAAATCCAGATCCCGGACGAGAACAGTGCAGTCTCTGCCCCCGCGCCTGGGTGTTCCTTCCCGGAGTCCCTTGGAGGGGAGCGGGTTGAGCTTTCCTCCCCGCCCCGACCATGGAACCTATAATACAATATATATATGGAACCTATAAGGGTGGTACCTCCATCCTCTGCACCAGGGCAGGGGTGGAATAGCCAAGAAAATGTCCCTCTAGGTTGTCTCACACAGCAAAAACAATTATCCGGATTGCTTATTATTGCTATGTTCAATAAAATGGGTATTAGACTATCAGTAACTTTCAAACCTCATTTTCTTTTTTGTTTGTAGGACACACCCAGCAGTGCTCAGGGGTCACTCCTGTGCTCAGGGATCACACCTGGTGGACCTTGGGGAACAATACCGGGTGCCCAGGACAAAACCAGAAATTTGTTATGTAACTAAGGGGGCAGGCTGGGGTTGGAAGAGAAAGATATTGGTGGAGGGAAGGTCACACTGGTAGTGTTGGAACACTAAATGACTGAAACAACTGTATTATGAACAACTTTGCAAATCACGGTTTTAATAAAAATAAATTTTTAAAAAGGATCAAACCAGGTGAGTCACACGTAAAGGCAAGTGACTCGCATTGAATTATTCCTCCAACCCAACCTCATAAGCTTTAAACCACTTTCGGTCAGACCTGCAATATTTCCAACTGGAGTATTTTATTGTACTTCAAAGTAAGACAACGCTGAACTTGAGGGGCTAGAGAGAGTGCGGAGGGTAAGGAACTTGGCTTTGCACACACTTGGGCAGTGTTTAATCCCTGGCACCACCAATGGCTCCCTAAGCACAGTCAGGCATGATGCCTTGACCAGAAAGCCAGGTGTAAGCCCTCAGCAAGTGTGGTCCAAAAAACAAACCAACAAACTAATCCTGAACTTCATTGCTTGGGCTTGTTTGGGGCTCATACCTGGCAGTGCTCGGAGGATCCTGCGGTGCTGGGGAATCCAACATGCAAAACATATGCTCCCGCCCGAGCTCTCCACTCTGCCCTGAAACTATCCCTCTCCTTAAAATGGAAAGTTTCTCTCTTTTATCTCTGCACACAGAAAGTACTTAATCATTACTTAAAATACAGTGGGTAGGGCATTTGCCTTGCACCTGGGTTCCATTACCAGCATCCCCTATGGTCCCCCCAGCACTGCCAGGGGTAATTCCTGAGTGCAGAGCCAGGAGTAACCCCTGAGCATCTCCAACCCCAAAAGCAAAAATAAAATAAAATATAAAATAAAACGGAAAAGTTTTTTTTCACCTCTGCACACAGAAAATACTCACAGAATTACTTAAAAGGTAAATGAATACAGTGGGTAGGGCTCTTGCCTTGGAACCTTAGTTCCATCCCTGGCACTGCAGTCCACAAAGTTCCCCAGCACAACGCCAGAAGTGATCTCTGCACGCACAACCATGACCAGCTACCCACTGTGTATTTTCAGGTACAGCCCCAAAACAAAACAAACCCAAAAAAATAAATGAACTCTTTTTCTTTCTAAACTATCAAAAACAACACTTCAGATTCCATTTCAATACAAACATTAATGGAATGCCAAACAGCTGATTCTTCCTAAGCATAGATTCTTGTGCATAGAAACAAACAAAAAGACTAGGCTTGTTCTTTCAAGCCCACCCTCTCTGGTACTTCTATTTTCTCTCCCCTTACATATTAGAAGTAGGTTTCTTTCAGTAAAAACTATTGTAAGGGTTGGAGAGATACAGCACAGCAGGTAGGGAACTTCCCATGCATACAGCTGCCCCGGGGCTCTATCCCCAGCATCCCATACGGTCCCCAGCCAGCACAGACAGCAATGATTCCTGAATGCAGAGGCAGGAGTAACCTTTGAGCATTGCCAGGTGTGGCCCCTAAAAACAAAACAACAACAAAAAAGATCTCGCTTCATTCAAACTACTTAACAATAAAAATGAAGTCTAGGTTGAGGAGAGACAGTACAGGGGTAAGGGCATTTTCCCTGCACCTGATTGACACTTAGCTTGATTCCCAGCTCCCTGTGATCCTATGCCCTGCTCCAAGAGTGATCCCAGAGCATAGAGAAAGCACTGAGTCTTGAGTATCGCCAGGTGTGGCCCAGAAACCAAAACAGAAAGAAAGAAAGAAAGAAAGAAAGAAAGAAAGAAAGAAAGAAAGAAAGAGTCTATGGGTTAGGGGGGAGTACTGCACATTGTCTTAAAAATTTGAGATTAATATAAAATTCCTTATTTAAGCTAGAAACAGTAGGTTTTAAATGAGAATGTTGGGGGGGATGTGGGGGAGGGATATTATCCTGGTGGTGGAAAATGGGCACTGGTGGAGGGATGGGTATTTGATCATGGTATGACCGAAATCCAAGCACAAAAATTTGTAAATCTACAACTGTACCTCATGGTGTTTCACTAATAAAAAATAAATTAATTTAAAAAAAAACTAAAAAAATGAGAATGTATAAATACAATGAAATAAATTCAGGATTTAAAAGTGAGAAATCCTATCACACGCTAGAAAAATGGAAAAGCTTGGAGAACATAATGCTAAGCCAGTCAGCCACAGAAAGACAAATACTGAATGATCCCATTTATACAGGACTCTAAAGTATCACATCTATTAAAAATAAACGGTGGTGGGGCTGGGAGCCATAGCACAAAGGGTAGAGAGAGGGCTTGTCTTGCACCAGGAAACCTGGGTTCTATCCTTGGCACCCCATAGGGTTCCCCAAGTCCACTAGTAGTGATTACTGAGTGCAGAGCCAGGAGGAAGCCCTTGAGACTCCCCAGGTGTGGAGAAAGAGAGATATGGAGCTGTGGTATGGAGCTTGCCTTCCACATGGCCACCTGGGTTTGTGATTCCTAGCACCGCATATGGGCCCCCAATCTGCCAGGAGTAAGTTCTGAGAAAGGAGGGGAAAACTCATCCAGCGGAGAGGCAAGCTCCAGTGGTGTGCACTTGCCTGGCAGGTGTACGGCTCTGAGTTCGATTCCCAGCCTCTACACAGTTCGGAGTAGCTCTGGTGGCCTCCAGGCACAGACCACTGGGCTGGTTCAGCTGAACCAAGCAGGACGGCCCCAGCCCAAGGCCCCACTGGAGATATTCGCAAAAGTCACTCAATACGCCTCTCTTCCCAGAACACGTCTCCCTGTCATTCAAGAACTCACTGACGACTGACCAAAGGGGACAGAAGCGAAATTTCCCAAAGTCACAGAATGTGGTCTGAGATTATTCCTCCAGGTGAAGCTGGCTGACACCTCTGAGAGCACTCAGGAAGAAAGAAGGATGAAGGCAGCCTCCCGCAAACACTCACAGACGTCAGCTTGGAAGGGGCTCCCACTGCTCTGGCCAAAACCTTCAAAGAAAAGCAAACTTGAGCCAGAACCACCCCGCACCTCTCCTGCTCAATTCCTCGCTCTCAAAAACACACAACCTGAACTCTTGATGCGTTAAGCCCATCACTGGTGTTTCTAAAATTAAAAAAAAAAAAAAGACCCTATTCAGCATTGAGAAAATTGTAAATACTTAAAGTGTACACTCTGATGAAATCACTGCTATGGCTGAAGGTCATCTGTTATATAGGACTAAATAATAAATGGATCTAGGAAAGAATGGAAGGGACCAGCCATCAAGACAGAGACACACTGCAGGCTCATGCTCACTCACGGCCGCTCTCCAAATGCTCAGGCTGAGCCTCACCCAAGAGTGAACCTGGACCACATGGCTGCGATCTCTATCTCACAACCACTCAACTTGCAAGAGTTGAGTTAAACACCGCATTTGATGGGGTTTAAAGAAGAAGGTAACCAATCGTAGAGGGAAATTTTTTTTTTACAGATACATACATAAAACCACACAAGTTTCAACCTTTAACATCATGTTAGTAATCGCTTATAGAATGGCTTAACAGCCCCTAACAACAATCTCCACACACTTTCCTCTAAAGGAAACTTTTTAAGGAGCATTATCAGCAACTTATTCATAGCAAACAATACAAAATAAATTATTTCGGTTCTGCTTTGGGGCAGGGGTTGAGGTTCGGGATAGAAACATCCGAAATACAGAAGTGGGAAGGTATAATGGTGGAAGGGACTGGTGTTCGAATATTAAATGTAATCAAATATCATGAACTACTTTATAAAAACAAAATTAAATTTAAAAAAGGGTGAAGGCTCTGCGAGTCACTGCTGGAAGCCACCGTGGAGGCCACTGCTGACCATGCTCTCAGGCTTGCACTGCCAGGGTCGAACCCATGCAAGACACCTGTTCTACTCTGAACTCCTGACAAAGGGGAATTTCTCAGACTCTTTCAAGCTATCTATAGCAAAGTTGCAGGAAACGTTGGCTAAAATGTTAGTCTGGTCTCTTACCTGCCCTTCACTAGGGCAGATACTTGGAACCGCACTTTTAAGAAACTTCCAATTCTGGGGGCAGGAGTGACAGTATCGTGGGTAGGGCAATTGCCCTGCACATGGTCTACCTGGGTTTGATTCCCAGCATACCATTTGGCCCTAGGAGCACCTCCAGGAGTGATCCCTGAGTACAGAGCCAAGAGTGGCCCAAAAATAGATGGACAAAGAAAGAAAATCCCAATTCTGGGGCCAGTGATGTAAGTCTATTGTCAAGCACTGTGAAGCCCTGAGTTCTGATCCCTGAAGCTACGTATAACGTATTTCCGATTCTTAACTGCCATTATTCTCCTATATTGCCTGAATAGACTTTTCTTACTGGTCCTCATTTACTTCACGAAATTGACTCCTTTGGCGAAAGAACTTGAATAACATGATCACTCCTCTGGTCTCTGCTACTGCTGCTCTTTCAAAATGTAGACTTGGGACCAGAGAGATAATACGGTGGATAAGGTCTTATACATGGACAATCATAATTCAGTCCCAGCACCACATATGGTTATTCCCACTCCCCCACCCCACCCTCCACCAAACCACCTCCAGGAGAGAGCCCTAAGCAGAGCCAGGGATAAATATGAGTACCTCCAAGTGTAAATCAAAAAAAGAAAGAAAAGAAAGGTAAATTTATCCTCAATTCTCATACTCATTGATAACCTTAAAAGGTTATTCATTAGAACAAATTATTCTGAGTTCTAAATGTATCACAAACTCTACCTCTCCTGTTCTGAATGACAGATCAGAATTTTCCTAAATTTCAACACATCCAATGTCAAAGTCAGGCAAAGTTCTTAAATTTAAGAAAAATCTGATTATGTGTGTGTAGTCAAGGATCAATCAGACTCTCATGCGTGCAACATGCCACATCTACCGCTGAGCCCATTCCCACATCTGAATCACTTCTGCCCACCTCCTTACTTTTTCTTCCTGTTTCCCCATCTGTCTATTAACAATTAAGACCAAAATCTTCAAAGTCAGGAGATGGAATATCCAAAGTCATAGCAAAATCCTCCCCCTTCTGCTTTCGACAAAGAGACTTGGCACCATGCCATGAGTCAGTGATCTACAGCAGGCAAGCAGGACAAACGCCTGCAGGCACCGCCAGTCTAGTCCACTCCCAAAGACCGTGAAGTCTCAGGCCTCCACCTGGACAGACTCCCACCCCCGCCTCCCTTCCAGTCCCAACCACAGCTACCCAACTTCTCACACAAGGCCACGGCAGGAACATGCTAAAACATCCCAAATCTCCCATCTCTGCCCTCCATCCACCCTTCACAAAGCTGCCTGCCAATTATCTTGCTCAAGATACTCGATTTCTGAAAGAATCTGCGAAGACAAACACTTGGTGTCAATCCCAGTACTGAGTGAGGGGGCCAAGAAAAGGGGTTGGGGGGAGCGAAAAAGAGGGAGGTAATGATGAGGCAGACTAAAAGTAGCCTAGGGGTGCTGATCCAGTATTCTAGTGGCTCCTAGAAGAGCTAGGTTTTTATAACTGGGTTTGCTAAGGAGGTAGGGTAGGAGTGGGGAGGGGACACTTAACACTGACGGTGGGTTTGTACCTGAAATGTCCCTATTAACAGAACTGCCAATCGTGGTGCCTAAACAAAACAAATTGTTTAAATTCTGCAATAGTTGCACAGCTCACAAAGCCAGAGTTCACTGGGTCCGAGAGAGAATATGGGAGGCAATATAGTCGTATACCTTGCATACAACTGACCCAAGGTGAATCCCCCGCACCCCAGGCGGTGGTCGCTGAACAATGAACACCAGATCACTCATCAGCACAGAGTCAGAAGTGCCTCTGAGTGGCTAAACCCTGGGTTTAGTCCCAAAACAGTCAGAAACTGAGTTATAACAGCCGGTAGGGCGTTTGCCTTGCACGCAGCGACCCGGGTTCGATTCTTCCACCCCCCTCGGAGAGCCCGGCAAGCTACCGAGAGTATCTTGCCCGCAAAGCAGAGCCTGGAAAGCTACCTGTGGCATATTTGATATGCCAAAAACAGTAACAAGTCTCACAATTTGTTATGAGACGTAACTGGTGCCCACTCGAGCAAACTGATCAACGGGAGGACAGAGTGCTACTGGGCTACCATGTTGATGCCCTGTGACTTTCCCACTTGACTGACCTTCTCTCATCTACTGTACTCAGACACTGTCTCACACTCTCCCTGACACTTATGCCTGATTAGCGGACTAGAACCTCACAATACAGCCCAGGCCTCTGTGAAAATGCCTTTAGTTAGTCATCAGGATGAGCTGGTCTATCCCTTCCCATGTTTTACACAGTATAATGCCTGTAGCTCAATTTGCTACTAATCCCTTCCACTCTCTATCCCCGTTGTTTACTTGCCTCTCTGAACAGGTCATAAATCCCTGGCTGCCTCTAATTAACTCTGCAATCTTGAGTAAGTCATTGCATTACCTGAAGTTCCATTTTTTTCCCAATAAAATAAGGAATTAGATAAATAATTGCTAAGCTACTGCCAATTCCAAAGCTCCATAAGGATGAGTCTTACGCTCAGGACTATAAAAGGCAATAACAGCACCACTGTAAACTGGACTTCCAGTCACAATCTACCAGCTCAACAATGGGCCTGGTGTTCCACCAGTCTGTGCAATACTGGTTCCTCATCTGTCAAAGGAAAACAACAGTGCTCTTAGAATCCTTTCCATTTTGTTATCATTGAGAGAAAGAGAGTGAGTGAGAGCGTGTGTGTGTGTGTGTGTGTGTGTGAGAGAGAGAGAGTGTGTGTGTGTGTGTGTGTGAGAGAGAGAGAGAGAGAGAGAGTGTGTGTGTGTGTGTGTGTGTGTGTGTGTGTGTGTGTTCCTCCTTGCAGAGGACCTAGGACCGTGGGACTGTGAGATCCCCACATTCTGGCCATGTGAATGTCACTAAACCATCCACCCTGGAGATTTCAAACAGGGTGGCCTGGAAGATGGCCACAGCACTTGCAGGGGGCACCAAGCTCTAAACTCAGAACCTTGTACATTCCTTGGCAAAGACTTTCAGACACTGGGTCATCTTCCAGGTCCTATATATATATATTTTTTTTTTTAAATAAATTTTACTAATTATTTTGTTTTGGGCAACACCCAACAAGGCTCAGGACTTACTCCTGAGAGTGCTCAGGGGACCACATAGAATGCTGGGGATCAAACCCAGGTTAACTGCATGCAAGGCAAGTAAGCACCCTACCCACTATACTATAATCTCTCCAGCCCCACCCTCACCATTTTTTAATTAGCTGAGATAATATTGGATTACAACAAAACAGGCTTCAGTTACAGTTTCTCACCTCAGCAACTGTCTGTACTACCACACCTACCAAATATCTTGTCACTATTCATCACCAACCAAAAGACTACCTCTACCGGTTCCACTACCTCCTTCCCCTCATCTGTGTATGTTGTATAAATTTTAATCATGTATAATTCACATAGCAGACAATTCACCCATTCAAGTGCACAATTCAACAATATTACTCAGTTTTGTGCCATCACCATAATTAATGTTAATATAATTTAATCACTTCAAAATAAAAATCATATCCAATCATTTCCCATTCCTTTACTTCCACCCCCACTTCAGCAATCACTAATCTAGTTTTCATTTATATGGATGTCTATTGTAGACACTAGGAATGATAAAATATGAGATCATTTATGATTTTTTTTTACTGAATTACCATGAGCTAGTTACAGAACTTTCATGTGAGTTTTAGTCATACAATAATCGAACACCCATCCCTCCAACCAGTGTACATTTTCCACCAATGTCCCCATTATTCCTCCCCGCCCATGCCACCCTCCCCCTGCTTCTGTGCAGAAATTTCCCTCTTACTGTCCCCTCTACTAATGGGTATTATGGTTTGCAATACAGATAGTGAGAGGCCATCATGGTTGGTCCTTTGTCTACTTTCAGCACACAATCTCCCATCCCATGCGATTCCTCCAACCACCACTGACTTAGTGATCCCTTCTCTATCCCAGCTGCCTTCTCCCCCAGCTCATAAGGCAGGCTCCCAACTCTTCCTTGCCCTTTTCTCTATCTACTCTGCTTAGGTATTAGTCTCATATTATGATTATGACTGACTTATTGATTTTTGGTTTGGGGGCCACCCCCAGTGGGGCTCAGGGTTATGTCTGGGCTCTGTGTTCCAGGGTCACATAAACATTAAACCATAGAGGTAAGAAATGTTCCCAGTGAAAAACAGGGCCTCCTGGAGCTGGAGAAAAGACTGAGCACCACCAAGTACAGGATTGGCACTGTCAGATCAAGTAATGTTCAAAGTGGCCCCTGGGCTCCCAAGCCCTGCTGTGGAACACGTCCAATGGCTATTTGTTTGTTTGTTTTTAATTTTTCCAATAATCATTGGGGCAGCAAATGTGGAATGACTGAATAAAATTGCCTTATAAAGTGAGAACGATAGCACAGCGGTAGGGCGTTTGCCTTGCACGCAGTCAACATGGCCGACCCGAGTTCGATTCCTCCGCCCCTCTCGGAGAGCCCGGCAAGTTACCGAGAGTATCTGGCCCGCACGGCAGAGCCTGGCAAGCTCCCCGTGACGTATTCGATATGCCAAACACAGTAACAACAAAGTCTCCAATGGAGACGTTACTGGGCCCGCTCGAGCAAATCGATGATCAACGGGAGGGCCTTTACTTTACTTACTTACTATGAAGTGAGAAAGAGGCACTTCAGCATGAACATATGAATTTGTAAACGCAAATACACGTGTAACTAAATACACAGGGACTGGTGAGATAATACAGCAGCAGACTGGAGCGATAGCACAGCGGTAGGGCGTTTGCCTTGCACGCAGCCAACATGGCCGACCCGAGTTCGATTCCTCCACCCCTCTCGGAGAGCCCGGCAAGCTACCGAGAGTATTCGATATGCCAAACACAGTAACAACAAAGTCTCCAATGGAGACGTTACTGGGCCCGCTCGAGCAAATCGATGATGAACGGGAGGGCCTTTACTTCACTTTATAATTTTAATATTTTACATATTCAATATTACTTAATATATTAAGTCCATGGGCTGGAGAGAAAGCTTAACCTGTAGTACAAGTTTTGCGGGCAGGCCTGGGTTCAAATCCCTGGCACCACTAGACTGTTCCCAGAGCACTAAACTGACAGAGTGGCTAGCTCTTTGAGTAGCTCCAGATGGGGGCCAAAAATGAAACTTGATTTTTAATCAAGTATAGCAAGAACACAGAACATAATTGGCTTCCATGTCTATCTCTGAAATCTGTATGTCCAAGTTATATAACCTTTTAATCGTCTCATTGGGAGAGGAGACCTATCGAGAGAAGCACAGGATGTATCTTAAACAACTCCATCTGAAGGTCTCCTTGGAAACACAACATTCAGCACTCCCATCAGAACAAGAAGGAAAAGCTCCCTTACTACTAACTGTCCCTAAGATCATGTGGAACCCTCCATGCCCTGCTCTTGCTCTTTTTCTATGTTCTTCCTTAAATACACACTTATCCCTCCCACCCCCTACCCTGGTTAGAAATGTCCCCAGAATGAAAGCAAACTGAAAGAGCTTAAAAACCTAGCAACGAGGCTGAGGACAGAGCTCAGAGGCAGAGCAGAAGAGTCCATGCGTCAGACCTGAGAGGGGAAAAACAAACAAAACCCTAACAGCTTATTGCAAATACTTCCCCACCCCCTTTTTTGAGAACAGTGGATTGGTAACAAAAACTGGGATCCTAAGAGAACTCTAATACAAAACAGAGCAAGGCAAAATTCTCTTTTATCCTTAGTCATTGACATAAATACTACTATCTGCCTACATCAGATGACACAAAAATCCATAAATTACTTATAACTGTCAAGATCAGACCAGGAGCCAAGGATACTAAGAGCTGACAATGCCTTGCACCGTGTGAAGGCACGAGTTTGATCCCAGAACCAAAAGAAAAAAGAAAAAAAAAGGAAAAAAAGGGGGCTAAAGAGATTCTACAGGAGGTTAAGGTACATACCCTGTGTGTGACCGTGTCCACCAGAAGCCTAGATGGAATCCACAGGGCCACTTAGGGGCCACTGCCAGAGGTCACTCCTGAGCAGAGCCAAAAATGTCCCTGAATACAACCAGCTATGGTCCAAAAATCCAGAAAGGGGAGGGAGGAGGAGATGAAGGGAGGATTGGAAGCAAGGAAAAACTACTAACCCCTGAAGATGAAAGCCATGAACTAAATAAACATATCTAATGAGCTATGATCAAATGTAGCTTTTCTTAGGCAACTGGATACATTTATATTTATCCTCTAGGAACTGATCTTTAGCTTCCTTTCTTTTATTTTGCCCAACAGATACTTTCCACGTTTCAGATCTCAACCCATTAAAACAAAGAAAGGTTTTTTTTCTCAGTAAGCAGACCCCTCTGTCCTGTCCTCAACCTCTATTCTACGTAACCAATACAAGCCTGTGCACCAGCTCCTCACAATAAACACCTCCTTTTTAGATACCTCTCTTTTCAAATTCCCATCTCCAAAAAACATACTCCAACATTCTCACTGGTAAATGCAACATTTCAATTAACTGTCTTTTTTTTTTTTGTTTCCTCCTCATGTCCCATAATTAGCTTTTAACACAACTTCCCAAAATTGTGGGCATCTTTTTAAAAGGCTCACTTGCCTTTTTTTTTAAATGGTTTTTGAGGCACAGAGGCTGTGCTCAGGGTTTACTTATATAGTCCACAAGTCTAAGGGCCAGACTTTCTCCAATAGAACGTTCTCAGAATTTCCACACATAACATGGTACCCTCTATGCAATGCAAAATGTATCATTCCAAAGTTTGATATGCAAACTTTCAAATATCAAATATCAAAGAGAGTACAAGTTGGGTAAGGTACTTGTCTTCCACATGTTCTATCCCCAGCACCCTATAGGGTCCCTAAACCATGCCAGGAGCATACCTGAGAGCAGTTAGGAGTAAGCTCTGAACACCTCCAAAGGTGGCACAAACAACAAAGACAAAATCATAAGCCAGATTTCATTCACATGCAATTCCAGGCAAAACAAGTCAGTGAGGGGAACATAAAGTAACAAAATAGGAGATTAACACTCAAGAATGGTCGAGATTTTGCTCGATTTGCTCGAGCAGGCCCAGTAACGTCTCCATTGGAGACTTTGTTGTTACTGTGTTTGGCATATCGAATACTCTCGGTAGCTTGCCGGGCTCTCCGAGAGGGGCGGAGGAATTGAACTCGGGTCGGCCATGTTGGCCGCTTGTAAGGCGAACGCCCTGGGCGGGTCGAGATTAGTACCAGGAATTTTACTCCATGGCTTGGAGGCCAGCCACACATGCTAGGGGAAAAGGGAGCTCAGATAGAGAAGGGAACACCAAATAAAGGGTGTTGGGAGGATCCTCCCAGGATGGGAGAAGCATGCTGAAAGTAGACTATAGGCCAAACATGATTGTCACCCATTGCCTCTTTTGCAAAACCACAACACCCAATAAGAGAGAGAGAACAGAGGGGAATGCCCTGCCACAGAGGCAGGGTGGGATGGGGGGAGATAGGGGGTGGGAGGGATACTGGGATCCATGGTGGTGGGAAATGGGCACTGGTGGAGGGGTGGGTATTTGATCATTGTATAATTGAAACCCAAGCACAAAAATTTGTAAGTCTACAACTGTACCTCATGGTGTCTCACTAATAAAAAAAAAAAGTCAGTGATGATAAATTCCCCAAAAATGTTACCTCTGGGAGATGGAGCCACAGCACGAGGGTAGGCCTTGCACATGAACAACCCAGGTGAAATCCCCAGCACTCCAAAAAGGCCCCAGAGCACACCAGGAGTGATCCCTGAGCTCAGAGCTAGAAGTCCTGAGCATTGCAGTGTGGACAAAATAAAAGTTACCTTTTGTTCACAGTGTGGACTAAATAAATTAAAAGTTACATAAAGACTGAATGGAGAACTTACAAAATACATCTACAGATACAAACACTGTGTGTGTGGCCCTAATAGACATAAAGTAATACCTCAATTTTGTTTGGTGAGAAGGGATCAAATCCAGGGCCCCATATATGTAACCCCTCCCTTTACTTTTTTAAATAAAATCCTGCACAAGCAGACTATAAATAACACTGCCATATTAAATTCTTGTAAGCTGTTAAGACTGCAGAGATTGAATATTATCAACACACATACACAAAGGAAAAAGAGGTAATGATGTGAGAGAGTGTAGGTGTTACCTAACCTTATTGTCGTAATCATTTCACAACGTACATGTGGTAATAGGGAAACTCTCTATAACACTCACCATGAACTAGTACCCGGCAATGAAAAGAAATGAACAGGGCCAAGGAGAAAACACAAAGGACTGGAGTGCATGCTTCGCATGCAGGAGACCAAGGGTTAATAAGCCCTAGCACTACTTGGGTCCATGAGCACTGCTAGGAGCTCCAATACTAACAGCTATGACTTTCCCTCAAAAAAAAAAAAGCTATTTATCCACCCACAATATCAATGAATCTCTATTTTTCCAGCACAAATATGCTGAGGGGGACAGTCAATCTCAATCACTGTGCTGGATATGTTATGAGGCAATAATATCTCAATAGGAAAAGGACACATGTGTGAAATATAGCTAACGTACACGTTTATGACATCCACATACACCATCTGCAGGAGCCAGACAGCACAAAGTCATTAGAGCACATGTGCCCAACCCCATCTGGATAAATGCCACATAAAATACAGCAACTAAGCATCACCAGGTGTGGTCCTGGAGTCCCCCAAGCACCACTTAAGTGGCCTGACACCAACAGACCCAAGTAGCAATGCATTCTCCAGCCCTCACTTGGATCCTCAGGCCCAGATAGCTCAGTATCACTGGGAGAGAAGCCCAAGCCCCCTGAGCATCACTTGGAAGGTCCAAAAATATATATAGTATACATACACACACACACACACCAGGGCTGAAGAGAGTACGGCGGGTAGGACACTTGCTTTGCATGAGGTTAAATCAGTTTCAATCCCCAGCACCCCATGTTCCTCTGGCCCTGCAGGAGTGACCCCTGAGTGTGGAGCAAGGAGTAAGCCCTGAGCACTGCTGGTGTGGCCAAAAAAACAAAAGGGAAAAATCCATAC
Organism: Sorex fumeus; assembly: GCF_029834395.1. Lineage (NCBI taxonomy): Eukaryota > Metazoa > Chordata > Mammalia > Eulipotyphla > Soricidae > Sorex > Sorex fumeus. Next base: position 26,482,226 of record NW_026606094.1, on the reverse strand, counting down.
TTATAACTTCCATATCATACATGATACATACACAAACAATGCCTTTTTTTTTAACATGTTGATACCAGTGCATACCACGATGGCTCATACTTGGGATGCCACATCAGAGAGTGTGCACTCAAATAAAAAGAGTTCAATAAATTGGTTTGGTAAACAGGGACAAACTGTGCATGTAGCTAAAAATTACTTTCTGATGATTTCAAATTCTAATACGTATTTATAATTAAGTGTATGTGTATATATACATATGTATAAAACATATACACATACATACATATATATATTAAAAAAGTAGGCTTCATTTTATTTTTCTTTTTGGGTCACTCCCAGCGATGCACAGGGGTTACTCCTGGCTCTGCACTCAGGAGTTACTCCTGGTGGTGCTCAGGGGACCATATGGGATTGCTGGGAATCAAACCTGGGTTGACCGCGTTCAAGGCAAATGCCCTACCCGCTGTGCTATCCCTCCAGCCCCAGTAGGCTTCATTTTAATGAAGCCCCAAGATGGCAACATGTTAACATGCTGATGCTGCACCAGCATCAACATGTTAAGTTAAATTGTAGAGCAGGAGATGTGACTCAAGAGGTAACGGTTATGCCCTGTTTGTGTGACGCACTGGGTTTGATACCCTGAACTACTTGGACAACTGCCCAGTCCTGCTGGGTTGAGCCCTAATGGCCCCTGAGCACCAATCGGACTGGTCCCAAAGATAGCTCAGTGGGCTGGAGTGCATGCTCTGTATGCAGGAGACCCAGGTTATCCCTGGCTCCTCCTCTCTCCAGCAGCATCTGAGCAAGACAGTATAACCCAAGAATAAAACAACCTAATGCTTGGAGCTGAAGTACAGCAGGTAGGGCGGTTGCCTTGCACGCAGCCGACCTGGGTTAGATCCCTGGCATCCCATATGGTCTCCCGAGCACCGCCAGGAGTAATTCCTGAGTGCTGATCCAGAAGCAACCCCTGAGCATTGCCAGGTGTAAACCAAAAAGAAAAAAAAAAAGCAAAGAAAAACAAAACAAAAAAAAAACCCTCCACGCTGGTGAAAGAATGACCAAAATAGTAAGTGGAACTAACGATGTTTATTACATATTATTTTCTACCATATGACTTTTATCATAAGAAAAAAATTTCTGGTCCAGAAAGTTCAAAGAGTGGTAGCTAACCTATGGGAGACAAGGTAGCAATCTGACAGCTAGAAGCTGACCTCTCACCCCACTGAGCAGGGAGCCCTGAGCACACAGGGTGCAGTTCAAAATGCACAGCCTCTTTCATGGTGCTAGAGAGATAGTAAAGGTAAAGGCCCTCCCGTTGATCGTCGATTTGCTCGAGCGGGCCCAGTAACATCTCCATTGGAGACTTTGTTGTTACTGTGTCTGGCATATCCAATACTCTCGGTAGCTTGCCGGGCTCTCCGAGAGGGGTGGAGGAATCGAACTCCGGTCGGCCATGTTGGCCGCTTGTAAGGCGAACGCCCTACCCGCTGTGCTATCGCTCCAGCGATACAGAGAGATAGTAGAGTGTAAGGTGCTTCCTTATACTCTATTCTGGGCACCTGACCCCAGTTGGTTCTGGCGATGGCACTCGGTCCTCCAAGCACTGAAAGGCGGGAACCTCTGAGCAGAATGAGGAGCCAGCACTGAGACCCAGGCATGGAGTCCAAGCCCACCCCCCTCCCCCAAATAATAATAATGCTCAAATCCAACAGGCCTCTTGCCTTTGGGTTTACTCAAAGTCCCACTTACCAAGTTTCACAGTGCTCATCACAACAGGTGATATACTGAACCACGGACTAGGAAAAGCCTTGCTTTAATATGGGGCTTGATTTTTATCATAATACCAGGTGCTTTATTTCAGGGGCACAGGGGGGCTTTTGGGTCACACTTGGTAATGCTCTGGAGTGCTCCTCGCTCTCCACTCAGGAATTACTTCTGGCAGTGCTTGAGGGACCACATGGGATGCCAGGGAATCGAATCAGAGTGGGCCATGTGCAAGGCAAATGCCCTCCCCGCTGTACTATCAGCCTTGACTTTCTTTTTATCATTACCTTTCTAGCATTCAATACTATTTACTGAGCCCTTGGCTTGGGCTGTGTATCTGTGTGTGTGTGTGTGTGTGTGTGTGTGTGTGTGTATGAGTGTGTGTTTAATTAAACCGAATTACAGGTAAGCAAACATGTTTTAGAATAAATGTATCATAAGAATTCAAAGCTAAATCATCACCTTCCATGGGGAGGTATTCCAAAAATCACGGACACCTGAATTTATTCTACAGGTAAGGATTGAGGCTCACCTAATAACAATATAAACTTGTACAACAGCATTCCTGAATTGTCTCACTTTGAGTTCCTGACCCAGTGCCACCAACCTCAGGCCTATCATTTTCTTTGGCCCTCAGAACCCACGCATCAGAAAATGGCAGGCAACGTCCCCTGTGCACAGAAAGTCAAAAGCATCAAGAACAGTATTAAAACCAAGCTGCTGGCTAACTTGCGAGGAAACCAAAATGTAAGTTCTCCAGCATCAAATTCTCCACTAGTTAATCCTACAGAAATGGAAACAATGTTTATACAGAAAAAAAAAAAAACCTATACAAAAAACGCTCAATAGATCATTGTAAAAATCAGAAACAGCTCCAGAAGTGGGCACAGGCTTTGCATATTGGAGACAAGGGTGAATCCAGGCACCACCGGGTCCTGGTCCCCAGCACCTCCAGAAGCAAAACCTGAGCAGAGTTGGGAGCAGCCCCTGAGCACTACAGCCAGGTGTGCCTCCCCTACCCTCAAAAAAAAAAAAAAAAAACTTAAAAAATAGAAATCAGGGGGTTGGGTGCTTGCCTTATATGCAGCCCACCTGGATCCAATCCTCAGCATCCTAAAGGGTCCCCAAGCATAGCCAGGAGTAATTCCTAAGCACAGTACCAGAAGCAACCCCTGAGCATTGCCTGGCATAGCACAAAATCAGACAACAACAAAGCTCTGCAAGGAGAGGCTGGAGTGATGGTACAATAGGTAAGCCATTTGCCTTGCATGCGGCCAACCCACATTCGATCCCGGGCACTCCATACGGTCCCCCCAAGCCTGCGAGGAATTAATTCTTGAGTGCAGTCAGAAGTAACCCTGAACACCATCAGGTATGCCCCACCACACACCAAACAAAAAGCTCTGAAATTAGATAAAGGTGATGACTGCACAAATTTGTGCATATAAGACCCGGCAAATTATACACTTTAAAAGGTTAGTGCTATGATCTGTGAATTATATCCAGATGAGTTTTTATTTTTATATATACACATGACCCAAAGCAAAAATTAGCCCGAAGCTACGCAATTTAGCTCCTTTGTAACATTTCTGATTGAATGAACTATAGCCCTGCCCTGCTGACTGTTACTCATACAGCAGAAACAATTAATAACCAGCAAACTAAATGCAGTGGAGCAATCTGATGAGATCACAACAATTTTAACAATTTTAACAGAGCAGAAACCTTATTTCTGACAACTATAAATTCCAGTGTTAAAAAAAAAAATTAAGTTGCCTGCAGGAATTGACTCGGTTGGCAAAAGCTCACAGAACAAATCAGAAACTGGAAGGGGATTGGAGCAATATTACAGTGAGTAGGGCGTTTGCCTGGCACTCCGTCTACCCAGGTTTGGTCCTCAGCATCCAGTTTGGTACCGAGTCCCACCAGAAGTGATTTCTAAGTGTATACCCACAGTGGCCCCTGGTAAACAAAAAATAAATAAAATTTTTAAAAATTTAAAAACAGGGGCTGGAGCGATAGCACAGCAGATAGGATGTTTGCCTTGCACGCAGTCAACATGGGCGACCCAGGTTCGATTCCCAGCATCCCATATGGTCCCCCGAGCACCGCCAGGAGTAATTCTTGAGTGCATGAGACAGGAGTAACCCAGTAACCCCTGAGCATCGCTGGGTGTGACCCCAAAAGCAAAAAAAAAAAAAAAACAAAAAAATAAAAACAAAAAAGGGAAACTGACCCGAAATAGCCAGCTTGTACATATAGGTATATAATGACAAGCAAAGCCTGCTTACACCAGGCCATGCCAATGAAGTCACATAATTCAAGTTTGCTAGTCCATTAATATCATGTAAAATTAGAGATATTACTGCTTTTCCTCCTCTGGAGAATTCATTAGTTAGCAAAACCTCTGGGCATCAGGAGACCTGAATTTTGGTTCACACACAAAGCTAAATGTGTGACTTGACCCTATCTATCAGAGTTGTGTAAAACGAGAATACCTCCAAGACTATCAGTGTACCAATCTCTCCTAGTGCTTCTCTGCAGTCACTCCGAGCACACTACACCAAGTTACAATTACTTCCCCTAGCAGGCCAGCTTCTAGTTCTCTTCTGCCCCGCATAATCCATTCGCCACAGCTAGTTTTTAACAAAACCAGTATCACATCTGGTCATTTTCACTCTTAAGGTTCTCAGAGGCCCACAAAGTCACTCCCTGACTCCTTTGGAATTCACCCTACCAACATCTGTGGACGCATCTGAGCTCCCCAGGACCTGTGGTTCCATCCAACATTCCTCCCCAGGGCCTTTGCCACACACCCATCTCATCCACGCTCTTGCTTCTGTTCAAATGTCACGTCCTCCGAGAGATGCATGGACTCTGGTCCCAGCCTGCCTGAGATCCAACATAATAGCTGGATATGTCACTGACGTAGACACACAGTATTTCCTCATCAGTAAAATGGCAGTTAACAGTGCCTACCTCATAGGGCTGTCACAAGATAAACAAAAGTGATTAGCTTTGGGACCAGCATTCCGTTTAAATGTCATTCATCATTTATTTCTAAAACTTCTAAACTTGGGAACAGAGAGCTCATCGGACTAAGCACGTGTTTTGCACGCAGGAGGTCAAGGTTCATCCCCAGCATGGCAGAGTCCCCTGAGCACCACCAGCAAAATCCCTGAGCAGAAATGAGCACCAAGTACTCTTAGATTGGACCCAAACCCCAATAAAAACAACTAACGTAATTCTCCCACTTAATTTTATCCCTAACTCATAGTACTATCAGAAAACTTTATCTGTCACCTTAGGGAATGAACACATCCTAAGGGATTTTCCTTTTGCCCAAACTATCACCATCTCCTAGAAAAAGCATGTAAATAAGTATTGAATTTTGCAACATTAAAAAAAAAAGTAGGGGGTTGGAGCACATTGGGTATGGCATTTGCCTTGCACGCAACCAACCAGGGTTCGATTCCCAGCATCCCATATGGTCCCCTGAGCACTGCCAGGAGTAATTTCTGAGTGCAGAGACAGAAGTAACCCCTGTGCATTGCCGGATATGACCCAAAAAGAAAAAAAAAGTGGTAAAAAATAATATAACACAAAGTTGAATAAAATCAATCTTTAAAGATTTGTTGTTGGGGGCCAGAGCAATAGCACATAGAGTAGGGCACCTTCCTTGCAGACAGCCAAGAAAGGTTGGACTTCTGGCATCCCAAGTGGTCCCCCAATCACCACCAGGTGTGATCCCTGAGTGCAGAGCCAAAAGCACTGCTGGTTGTGCTCAAGAATTTTTCCTGAGTAAACAAAACAAAAACAGAAACAAAAATCAAATCTATCAAGCATATCTTGATTCAAAGAACTGAGTCAAAAAGCAAATTGCTTCAAGTACATAAATATGCTCATTTTTTCTTACCAACTACTCTGCAGACCAACCAGCTCATTTAATCATGGGAGGGTTGGAAGGTTAGAGGGGCTGGGGGCAAGGGTTGTTTCTGAAATCTGATCACAGTGAGTTTCAGCAGTTCAGTGGCTTGCCTTGCACCCGGCCAACTTGGATTTGATCCCCAATACCCCATGTGGTCCCCAGGACATTGCTAGAAGTAATCACTGAGCTCAGAGCCAGGAGTAAATTCTGAAGATAGCAGGGTATATCTCTTATTTTTTGTTCCAAGACAAGTGCTCCACCACAGACCTACATCCCTGGCTCCAGGGCCATGTTTTTTTCAACTCCTCTTCATTTCTAACTTAATGGGCTACATGGAAACAACTATGAGGGAAGGCTATGATTATAACTCAGTATCCAGGATTCTAAACATTACAGCTCTCTTTATAGGCAAAAACTTTTATAGGCTAAACTTTTAACAATTACAGAGGAAATGCCAAATGTAAGGTTCTGAGTGACTTGAAAGCTAATTTTTGTTTGTTTTGTTTTAGGGCCACACGTGGCTTACTCCTGGCTCTGTGCTCAGGAAACACTCTTGGAAGTGCTAGGGGGGGACCATATGGGGTACTGGGGATCAAATCAGATTGGCTGCATGCAATGCAAGCATCTTACCCATTTTAGTAGTGCTCCAGCCCCAAAGGCTAGTAATTTTTTTTTAAGATCTGAAATTATGGGCTGGAGTGATACCACAGTAGATTGGGAGCTTGCCTTTTACATGACCAACTCCTGTTCAATCTCTGGCATCCCATATGGCCCCTTGAGATCCACCAGAAGTGATCCCTGAGTAGAGGGGGAGAATCCCTGAGCACTGCTGGGTGTGACCCCCCGCCCTACATAAGACCCCCCCTCCAAAGAAATCTAAAAAACAGGGCGAGAAGGAGTATTACCAGTAAGGCAATTTCCTTGTACATGGCAGACTTTGGGTTCAAACCTGGGCTTGAATTGTCTCCCAAACAGGACCAGTAGTGATCCCTTAACATAGAGAGCCAAAAGTAAGCACTGACTGCTGAGTATGGTCCATAAACAACGAAAAAGCATCTGAAATTATCAGAATATGCAATTTTTACACACTAGTTAGTTCAAGTCCTTTTTCCTCATCCTGATGGGATTTGGGATTTTGGTTCCTGGGTCAAAGCCTGAAGTGTTCTGGGGTTTCACCCTGCTGGGTTCTCCCCAGAAATTCCTGAAGTGCTCAAGGGAACCAGATAGTGCCAAGGACAAAACCAGGGATCCTGCCTGCAAAGCATTCGGTCCAGTTAACCATTTCCCCAGCCACTCAACTGAGGGTTGTTGGGGTTTTTTACCCCTTTTAGCAAGGAAGAAGGGCCAGATACCGGGTCGCTCAGAAAGCCAGAGTGCCTCTCCTTGCAATTTTTTCAGCCAACCCAGCGGTGGTCAGACGCGAGGACCCCAGGATGCAATGCTGCATGCCTACTGGAGACTGACTTCCCAGACACCCGGGCAGGCTTTACTAGGGGACCCAAGGACCGCCCAGGTTCCTCCGTAAACTACGCGCAAGGTTTACCCCACTGTTCTCCCTCTGTGACATCTAATGCAACACCTGTTTAAAGGTATTGTCTCAGCGCCAACGATATGATTCAGCTGCAGAACACTTCCCTCGAGCACACACGTGAAATTCAGAATTTGATCCCCTGCACCCTACCCCACCCACCCCCCAAAATTTACATTTTGACAAAGTATATTTACATTTCTGTCAAATCTTAAAAATACTTCCACATTTTTAGTTCCGTTTCAAACGAACAAAAACACTGCCACGCTTTCCACACATTATTACGACTTAGGGAGTGTGTTGACTTTTAACTTTTCGCAGACTTGGCCGCTGGGTACAGAGAACCGGGAACAGAGAACGCGGCGGGGTGGGGGAACAGGAAGAACCCAGGCGTGCCGCAGGCTGCTCCCCCAACGTTATTCCAAGCACAGATAGCACCCCATGGTGCTAAAACTATCAGATTTTGTTGCTGCTGATCAGAAGGGCGAAAAATATTTTTTTTTAATTCTAAAAATCAGAGACGGTGGAACCATGCAGGATGCGCGCATGCACCATTTTATTTTATTTTTTTTTTAACTAAGACGAAATGCGGCGACGCTGCTCCCGCTGCGGTCTCGGGCAGGATCCTCCTCGGGGCGAGGCCCCAGCGGGCCACACGTTTCTGGTCCCCAGCGCCCCGCATACCCATCAGCACGAGCCGCGCCGGGGAGCGCGCGCGCGCACACGCCCACCGCAGCCGCCGCGCCGCCCGCGCGACCCTGGCGCCGCCGAGTCATCACCACGCTCGGCCGGGGCGCAAAGTTTCGAATCCGAGAGCCGAGCGCACACACGCACAGGTCCGCCAGCTCCCGGGGCGCCCCCACCCCCGCACACATACACCCGCTCCGCCCCCAGCGAAAGACCCGCCAGCCGTTCGGCTTTTCCGCAGAAGAGGCCGGAGCGCCCGGGGAGTGCGCGGGGAGGAAGAGGCGACACGCGCGCGGGCGCGCGCGCCAACCCCAGACGCGGGTCCCGGGCGCCCAGGTGGGAGCGGGCGGCGCCGCAAGCCCCACGCCCGCACCGTCGCGCCCCGGGCCGCGCGATCGCAGCGCCCCTCCCGGGAGCCGACAGGACACCCGCGACCCCCCCACCCCCGGCCACTTCTGCGCGCCCCGGGAAAGGAGGGGGCGCGCACTGCCCGCGCCGGTCCCCCACCCCCCCACCACCAGCCTCAGGCCAAGATGCGGCGAGCTGGGAGGCGCCCCCCACCCCCCCCCAGGACCTCGGGGGACCGGACCGCAGCACGCGCGCGCCCCTCCCCCCTGGGCACCCCCCTGGGGCGCGCAGGAGCCGAGCGCGGCGTCCCTGGGGGAGACCCGGGGAGGGTTAAGGGAGGTGGGAAAGGAGCCTGTGCCCAGCCGGCCCGCGTGAACCACCGGGTGAGGGAGAGGGGATCGGGACAACTTTTCCCCCGCGTGCTCCCCAGGGCGCGCCGGACTGGGGCGGGGGGGTTGCGGGGGGCGCCAGGGCGAGGGGACGGGGTTCTGAGCACAGTGCGGACTCACTTTTTCGGATGTTTCTCTCTTTTCGGCCTCCGCTTTCGGGCCTGAATGGCCAACACTGGTGGGGGGTGGGGGGTGGGGGGAAGAGGAAAGAGAAGACACATTAACGGTCGGGTGGGCCGGCCCGCGGGGCCGCGTGGCGGGGACGAGGGGGCGCCCGCGGGCCACTCACCTTTCCGGGAGCTCATCCCGACGCGGCGGCGGCGGCGGCGGCGGCGGCGGCGGGGGGAGGGGGCGCGGCGCGGCGCGGCGCGGCGTTGCGCGGCGGCGGCGGCGGAGACGCGGGAGCCCTGCCCGGCTGCAGCTCTCCACTCGCTCCGCCGGCCAGGAGGAGGCGGGCACCGCGCCTGCGCCGCCGCCGCCGCTCCCGCGGGGGGCCCGGCAGGACCCGCCCCCCGACGGCCCCGCCCCCGCCCCGCCCCCACCGCCGCCGCGGGGGTAGGGGTCGGGACCCCCGCGCCGCGCGCCGCGCGCCGCGCCCCTCACCCACCCACCCGCGCGCGCCCGGGCGCGCGCATCCTACCTGCGCGGAGGCCACTCTGCCCCTCCCCCACCACACACTCCCCCCCCCCCACACACACACACACACACACACACATACACACGCCGCGACCGCCCTCGGCCCTCCAGGACTTGTCCTAAGCCTCGGGCCTCCGCCTCCCCGCGCTCTCGCGGGCTGGCCCCAGGCCTCCCCGCACGGCTCTCCCCGGGCCGCCCGCCCGCGCGACCCTCTCCGTCCGCAGCCGCACTTGTCCCGAACGTACCCCGGCCGGTGGCGCCGCCGCCGCCGCGCGCCTCGCCGGGAGCCCTGAGCGGGCCGGCGCCTCCGCGGCTCTCGCACCACCGCTCCTCGCGCGGCCTCTTCTCTCCCTTGGCGCCCCTACATCCTTGCATCCCCATGAGCGCCGCGTCCTCCCTCTCCGGCGCGGGCAGTGCGAAAGGGCGCACCCGAAGCCGGAGCTGCGAGACACCTGGGTCCTTCACTAGCCAGGTGACCTTGGAGAAGTCACCGGCTCGCCGGCACCCTCCCACCCCACCGGAGTGATGGAGTTTTTAAGTCGAAGATGCAAATGGCGTGAAAATTAGATGGGACCCTTTTTTAACATATGAATTGAAGAAGCCGGGTTTAAGCCAGCACTCTGCCTAGAACAATGTGACAGGACCACTCCCCACCGGGGAGTTGCTTTGTGCACCTGACAAGGAGGAAATGATCCTGAGAGCTTGAACAGTTTATCCAGCCAAGGCTCGTATTTAGGCCTTGCTGACTCCAAACCCCTTCCCCCTCCCCCCCCCCCCCCCCCCCCGCCATAGGGCCGCCCAGAAAGGAAGCAGTCAAGTTGATAATGGGACATAAATGATCGCTGAAGAGGTTCCTTTATTTCAATAATTGTCAGGTGTAATTACGTTTTTGAAAGATGCTACTTTAACTTTGTGCTGTTGTTTGTGGTGGAACCAGAAGTCACAACACGTGCAAGGCCAATGTTCTATAGCTGAGCTACATTCCAAACCCCCACAACTATTTTCTTAGCTGATCAAAGTAGTTAGCTTTACTCTGAAGATGCTAAACACAACAGAAATTGTTTCTTGTTTTATACTTTCTCAGCTTTTTGTTCTCAAATATATCAAGTCTACAGAAAAATTATGAGAAAAACAATGAATGCAATCCTGTTAACCCCAACCAATTTTTTTTAACTTTTATTTCTCTATTTTTTTTGGCTTCTTGGGGTCACATTCAGCGATGCTCAGGGGTGACTCGTGGCTCTGCACTCAGAAATCACTCCTGGCGGTGCTTGGGGGACCATATGGGATGCTGGAGATCGAACCTGGGTTGGCCTCAGTGCAAGGCAAACGCCCTACCTGCTGTACTATTGCTCCAGGCCCAACCCTAACCAATTCTTAACATTTCGTGTTTACTTTCCATGTGTATGTGTGTGAGCACATTTTTTTGGTTTTCTTTTTGACTGAATCACTGAATCTTTTGAGGATATTACTATTTTATCTCTGAATATTTCAGTGTTTTTTCTAAGAACGGATATTCTCCATAATCAGATGTCTATTATTATGTGAAGAAAACAATATGAATACATTCATCTATAACATTGAAAGTCTATTCCAAAAAGGTTTTTTTTTTGTTTTTTGATCCCTGAGCACAACAAAAAAGGAAAAGAAATAGAATTCAGTTTTTTCCATTATAAGTGTTACACTTAATCATTTCTCATAGCAAAGGCACATGTGTGTATATATATGTTATCACTGTCCTCCTGTTGTTCATTGATTTGCTCAAGCGGGCCCAGTAACGTCTCCATTGGAGACTTTGTTGTTACTATATTTGGCATATTGAATACATCACGGGTAGCTTGCCAGGCTCTGCTGTGTGGGCGAGATACTCTCGGTAGCTTGCCGGGCTCTCCGAGAGGGGTGGAGGAATCGAACTCGGGTTGGCCATATATGTTATAGATTAGTGCGTATATATATATATATATATACTATATATTAGTGTATATATACTATATATATTAATATATATACTATATATATTATTAGTGAAGCAAGATTGTTGTTTTTTTTGTTGTTGTTGTTGTTGTTTTCTTTTGGGGCCCACCCATCGGTGCTCAGGAGTTACTTCCTGCTCTGCACTCCGGAATTATTCCTGATGGTGCTCAGGGGACTATGTGGGATGCCAGAGATCTAACCCGGAATGGCTGTGTGCAAGGCAAGCACCCTCCCCCTACTCTTTCCTTCCCCTGAAGCAAAATAGTTTTTATTGAATGAAACTTGCTTAGAAAGATATGAGGAGAGAGAAAGAGAGGGAAAACATGTTCAAGACAGAATTCTGGCTTCTCCAGAGTAGAAATGGGCAAGCAAAGATACAGAGAGACAGTCAAGTGTGTTTTTGTGATGTGTTTGAGGGATAATATGAGTTTGAAGGGCAAGCTTACTTTTTTCTGTGTGTTTTTGTGGGTCAACCCAGCGATGCTCAGGGTTACTCCTGGCTCTGCACTCAGGAATTCTAGCATTGCTCAGGGGATCAGATAGGATGCTGGGGATCAAATCTGGGTCTGCCCTGTGCAAGGCAAATGCCCTACCCGCTGTACTACAGCTCTGGCCCCAAAAGCATACCTTCTCTATATTTAGAAAGTGAACTAGGGGGGGCTGGAGTGATAGCACAGCGGGTAGGGTGTTTGCCTTGCATGCGACCGACCCGGGTTCAATTCTCAGCATCCCATATGGCACCCCAAGCACAGCCAGGAGTAATTCCTGAGTGCATGAACCAGGAATAACCCCTGTGCATCGCTGAGTGTGACCCAAAGAACAAAAAAAAAAGTGAACTAGGGTGCAGAGAGATATAGCTTAGGGCTACAGCACCTGCTTTCCATCATCAGAGCATGGTCCCCTCGAGCACTGCCAGGAGTAAACCCAGAGCAAATAAGTGGAATTAGCCATAAGCTCTTCTAAGTGTGACCCTAAAAACAAACAAAAAACCAAATTAAAAAAAAAGGTGATCTAGGTAAGACAAGAGACACAGGTTAAAGAGCTAGAGAGTATACTTTGGATGGGGAGCCCCAAATTCAATCCCTAGCAGCACATGTCCCCCCCTGAGCACTATCAGGAACAAACCCTGAATATCAATCTGGGCATAACACTGTCAAGAGTAGACCAAAAACACTAACAAAAGATCAGTCTGATTTAAGAGTGTCCGCCCCACTCTCAGCATGGCCAGGCATATGGTAAGAGCTCAAATCCTTGGTGTGCAATATGCACCAAGCACAGCCGGCATCCCGGCAGCCTTACTCTTTGAGCCTGGCAGCTCCACTCATTTTGGGGGGGCGGGTCAGGTTACTCCTGGCTCTGCACTAAGGAGTTACTCCTGATGGTGCTCAGGGGACCATATGGGATGCTGGGAATCGAACCCGGGTTGGCCGCGTGCAAGGCAAATGCCCTACCCTCTGTTATATCTCTCCCGCCCCCCAACTGCAAGTAATTTCTAGATGCACTACAGTCGAGTGACACAAGTGACTGCAAAAAAAGGTGAACCCAGGCAAGCTTCAAAATTAACAAGAAGCAGGACTGGAGCAATAGCACAGCGGGTAGGGCATTTGCCTTGCACGTGGTCGACCAGGGTTTGATTCCCAGCATCCCATATGGTTCCCTGAGCATGGCCAGGAGTAACTCCTGAGTGCATGAACCAGGAGTTACCCTGTGCATTGTTGGGTGTGATCCAAAAAGCAATAAATAAATAAATAAATAAAAAGCTCAGGGCTGAAGAGCTATCCCAACTACAACAGCTAAGATGTTCGCCTTGCATATGACAATTCCGGCACCACATACAGTCCCCGGGAGTATCCCCAGGTGTGATCCTTGAGAACAGACCTAGGAAGAATGGACCTTAAGCAGAGGTCCTGACTATCCATGAAAAAAAGGAAAAAAAATGATGAAGAGCCATAGACAGAAGTGAGCCCAGGCGAGCCTCTATGTGAGCAATGCAGCAACAAGCAAGTACCCCAACTGTCACCTGTCAACAAAGAGTGTGACAACCCCCAAACATGAGTGCAAGCACAACTAAAACTGCAACATTACAACCAATATGTTACTTCCAGCAGGTAACACTGCTAACAACAAGCACCATGGTCTGAAATGCAATCCTGGGTCCTTGTAGTAGCAGCAGCAGTAGCAAAGACCACTAAAACAAAAACAGTAACAATGAGGAACAGAGAAGAACATTAAATACAATTTATAATTGTCTGAAGATACTGCTCAGTGGGAGAGCAAGTCAACACTGCCTTGCATGGGTTTGATCCCCAGCAACACAAACATACACAAGTGTTACTTTACAACAGTAAAATAAAATGTAGTCTTTATAAGAATAAAACAGTGGTCAGGAGAAGGAAAGTGAAGGAGACAGAGGGCAGGCATATCAGGTAAGATGGGCCAATTTTATGGTGAAAGATGAAAACCAAACACTGGATAGTGAACTTGAAGCCATATACACAGGTACTAATATATAGTGCGATAAACCTGAAATCTATACAATGCTCTAAAGCAATATTGTCTTCAATACATTTTTTGGAAGGGAGCCTCCAAGGCCACATCCTAAGTGGCTGAGGAGCTATGAAGTACAGGAGTGGAAATTCAGGGCCTCCATATGCAAGGCAAGCCTTCTGCCCTTTGAACTTTGTTCCTGGGCCCCCAACCCCTGCCAAAATATGAACTTTTTTTTCTTTTTGGGTCACATCCGGCGGTGCTCAGGGGTTACTCCTGGCTCTGCACTCAGGAATTACTCCTGGCAGTGCTCAGAGGACCATATAGGGTGCTGGGAATCTAACCCAAGTAGGCCTTGTCAAGTCAAACGCCCTATCTGCTGTGCTATCACTCCAGCCCCAAAAACTTTTTTTTTTAAGTAAAAGTTTGTTGGGGCCAGAGAGACAGTACAACAAGTAGGGAGTTTGCCTTGCACACAGCCAACCCTGACTCAGTCCCATACTGCACCTTGCCAGCAGTGATCCATTAATGCAGAGCCAAGAGTAAGCCCTAAACACCAGCAGGTGTGGCCTTTCCCCCCATACCCCCAAAAATGGCAAGATATTTGAATTGACCTTTCTCCACAGGAGATCTTAAAAACAACCAAGGATGCAGTTGGAGCTATAATACAGGGAATAAGATACTTTCCCTAAAAGAACATAAAATGGATATTTTTTTTAAATGTTTGCCCTGCATGTAGTCCACAAGGGTTGGATCCCTAGTACCCCATAAAATCCCCTTGAGCCCTGAGAGGAGTCAAGCCTGAACACAAAGCCAGGAGTAACCCTGAGCACTACTGGGTGTGACCCTTAAACTCAACTATTTTTATATAGATGCCAGAGCAATAATACATTTGCTTTATTATAAATGATAGGACAGGGGCTGGAGCAATAGCACAGTGAGTAGGGTGTTTGCCTTGCACTCAGCCAACCCAGATTCGATTCCCAGCATCCCATATGGTCCCCTGAGCACTGCCAGGAGTAATTCCTGAATGCAAAGCCAGGAGTATCCCCTGTGCACTGCCAGGTATGACCCAAAAAGAAAAAAAAAATAATAGAACATTTTTCTTGCATGCGGCCAACCTGGATTTAATCCCTGGTGCCCCGTGTGATGTAGCATCTCCAGGAGTGATGACTGAGTGCAGTGCCAGAGGTAGGTTCTGAGCACTGCCAGCTGTGGTCCAAAAATCAAATAAATAATTATCTAATAAACAATAATCAAGGGGCCGGAGTGATAACAGCAGGTAGGGCGTTTGTCTTGCACGCGGCCAAGCTGGATTCGATCTCCGGCATCCCATATGGTCCCCCAAGCACTGTCAGAAATAATTCCTGAGTGCAGAGGCAGGAATACCCCTGAGAATCGCTGGGTATGACCCAAAAAAAGAAAAAAGAAAAAATCAAAGATTATTGTTTTATTAGAAAAGATGTTTAACAGGGCTTGAGTGATAGCACAGCGCGTGAGGCGTTTGCCTTGAATGCCACCAACACGGATTCGATTCCCAGCATCCCATATGGTCCCCTGAGCATCGCCAGAGGTGATTCCTGAGTGCAGAGCCAGGAGTAACCCCTGTGCATCGCCGGGTGTGACCCAAAAAGCAAAACAAAAAAAAATTTATCATTAGGTAAATACAAAACAAAATTACAATGAGATACCACTTTTTATCTATTAAAAAGGTAAAGGTAAAGGCCCTCCCGTTGATCGTCGATTTGCTCGAGCGGGCCCAGTAACGTCTCCATTGGAGACTTTGTTGTTACTTTAGCATACTAATAAAGTTTTAGATTTTATTTTAGGCACTATAGTTTACAAAACTGTTGCTGAGGTTTCATCCATCAAACATTCCAGCATCACACCCTCCCAGAGTGCCGGCTTCCCCCCTCCACTGTTCCAGTGTCCCCCACCTCTGTTCCCCTGGCTTTGCTAAGCTTCCTACTGAAGTCCAGTTCTCAGTTTTTAATGGAAAATATGTTGGTGAAGACATTGGAATTTTTACACTTTGCTGGTAGGAATGTAAAATAGCTCCAGCACTGGGAAAAAAAGAAATAGTTTTATGATTCCACAGAAAAACTAAGCTAAGCACAGAATATCAACAACTTTACTCGTAGGTAGTATTCACCCAAAAGAACTAAAAGCGAAGGTGGGAGAGAGACAGTTCAAAGAACTGGAGCACATGCTTTGCATGCATAAGACACGAATTTATTCCCAGCACCCTATAGCCCCCTCAAGCACTGACAGGAAGGAGCACCTCTGAGCACTACTGAGTATGACCCAAAAAAATCAAAAAAAGAATTAGGAGGCCAGAGTGACAATACAGCAAGTAGGGCATTTGCCTTGCATGCAGTCGATCCAGGTTTGATGCCTAGCATCCCAAATGGTTCCCTGAGCACCACTAGGAATAATTCCTTGGTGCAGATCCAGGAGTAATCCCTGTGCATCACCAGGTATGGCCCCAAAGCCAATAAGCAAATAAATGTGTAATACAAAAAACTGTGAGAGATGGGATCCTGAGACAATGGTGGTGGGAAGCAGACACACTGGCGAGGGTCTGGGCTGGAGTGCTTAAATACCTGAGACCCTGTCATGAACAGGACTGTGAGCTACAGTGGCTCAAGATATACTGCTTGTTTTTTGTTTGGGGGCCACACCTGGAAGTGCTCAGGAATTACTCCTGGCTTGTACTCAGGAAATACTCCTGATGGTGCTTGGAGAACAACATGGGATGCTGGGGATCTAATCCAGGTCAGCCACAGGTAAGAAAAGTGCCCCGCTGTACTGTCGCTCTGGCCCCCACAGTGCCTCAAATTTTTCAAAAATTTAATAAAATGAAAATAATTGAACATGGGGCCCATGTCAGCATTGCTGGTTGGCAGTGATCCTGGTGGCCTCCCAAATTGCTGGAGCAAAGTATTTTATTCTGTGAGTCAATACTTTGAGGATATGTATCTTTCACTTAATGGGTTAGAATCCACTGATGAAGCTTGCCTGAATCAAATATTATAGTGACTGTAGAACAATGACCCATTAGTCCTATCCATCTGTTCCATCAATGACATTCTGGCACATCTCCGTTCTGGGGCCCACCATCTCAACCTGAGATGTATAATTCTGAATTTCTTTTACTTTATGAAGTACCCCTAACTCTCTCCTCTGGATATAAGTTCTTTCTCTCTTTTCTCTTTCTTCCTCCTTTCTTCTCTCTTGCTCTCTCCCTCTCTCTGTCTCTTCTCCTCTCTGTCTCTGTCTCTGTCTCTGTCTCTGTCTCTGTCTCTGTCTCTCTCTCTCTCTCTCTCTCTCATCTTTGGACCACACCGGCAGGGCTCAGGGATCACTTCCAGCAGCTCTCAGGGAACCATATGCAATGCCAATGGTTTCAACTCGAGGTGGGAATCAGCTGCATGCAAGGCAAGTTCCTTTACCCTATACAATATCTCTAACCCCTATTTTCTGTCTTCAGTCTCTCTCTTTTTCTTTCTCATTCTCACTCATTTGCTTGCTCTTGTTCTATCACTCTCACACTCACTCTAGCCCTCTCTCCCTCTCCTTATGGTCCCTAAATAAAACAATTTTACTTCAGACCAGAGAGTTAGGACAGAGGTTAAGGAACTTGCCTTGCATGTGGCTGAAAGTGCTTTCATCTCTCCACCTCCTTATACTCCCTAAATAAAACAATTTTACTTTAGGTCAGAGAGCTAGGACAGAGGTTAACGCTCTTGCCTTGCATGTGGCAGAAACCAATATTATCCTAGTACTGTATTTGGTCCCTTCAAGCACCACCAGGGTTCACTCCTGAAAAGCCAGGAACAACCACTGAGCTCCACCCAGTGTGACTTAACCTCCCCCTCCACACACACAATTTTTTTTTAACTTCACACACACACACACACACACACACACACACATTACATTACATGTCATTCTAAGGGAAGGCGTCCTTGTTAACCCTTAGTTTTCCTTTTTGGGTTCTTATTTTTAATTTAGGAATGAATACTGGTAGTAACTGCTATTATTTTGATAGTTTATTCTACAACTGTCCCCTTTTTGATCAGGAAGGACACTTTTTGAAGGTGGATATACCCGGTGGTGCTTAGGGCTTATTACTGACTCTGCACTCAAGGATCGCTTCTGGAAGGGCTCCGGGGGCCATAAAGGGAGCTGCAATCAAACTCAGGTTGGCTTTATTCCAACAATTTTTATTTACAATTTTGTGGAATTCAAGGAGATCAAGGACATGAGCTCTTTATGTAAACCTATATGTGTAGGTGTCACCAATCCACAATAAAAAAGAAAGATCTATCCCAAATATGAGATTAGTAAAAGAAACATTAGTAAAGGAACAATAAATGATCAATGGGAGTGAAGATAGATGGTCGGCAACTACACCACCTCCGCTTTGCTGATGACATTGTTTTAATAACACCAAACATCAGCCAAGCGGCACAAATGCTGGCCGACTTTGACCGTGAGTGTGGAAAGGTAGGACTACAGCTGAATCTTACGAAGACAATGTTTATGAGAAACAGCCTCGTTCCTGACGCCCCATTGGCTCTCAACGGAACGACCATCTCCAAATGCAACAGCTATGTGTACCTAGGTCGAGAGGTCAACATGACAAATGACCTGGCACCCGAGCTGCGCAGGAGGAAGAGAGCGGCTTGGAACGCCTTCAAGAACATCGAAGAAATAGCTAAGAGGACGAAGAACCTCCGGCTCCGGGCACATCTCTTTGATTCCACTGTTCTTCCTGCATTAACATATGCCTCAGAGACCTGGGCCCTACGCAAACAGGATGAGAACACTATTCAGGTCACCGAAAGAAGAATAGAAAGAGCTATGCTTGGAATATCACTGTTTCACTCAAATGAGAGAAAGAATCCGGAGTTCCGACATCCGTCGACGATCAAGAATCAGGGAGGCTGTCTCATTTGCCAAGGTGTCAAAAATCAGATGGGCTGGTCACATAATGAGATTTAAAGACGACCGCTGGACTAGACTGTTACTGACTGGATTCCACCGGATGTCAAAAGACCGCGTGGCCGCCCACCTACCAGATGGTCAGACTTCTTCGTCAAGATCATGAACGATCGGTTTGAGGCTCTTCATGTTCCCAGAGTGAACAGATGCCATTGGGCTACACTAGCACGCGACAGGGACAAATGGAGACGTTACTGGCGCCTGCTCGAGCAAATCGACGACTAACGGGAAGTTAAGTGATTAAATGATCAAAGACATCCTCTGAAGTGACAATTTTGTTCACAGAACTGACTTTAAAAAAGCGGTGGGGGTGTGTTTGGATGACACGGGTGGAGGGAAGGAGGCTCTCTAGTGATAGTGTGATGTTGGAATGATGTATTCAGGAAGAAATATGATTAACAGTATTGTAAATCTTGGTACCTTATTATTGTTTTTGTTGTTGTTATTAATTGAATCACCATGAGATACACAGTTACAAAGTTGTTCATGATTGGGTTTGGGTTTTACAATGTCCCAGCATCTGTCCAGCACCTGTTTGGGTTATACAATGTTCCAGCATCAGTGTATATTTCCAATCTCCACAATGTCCCCAGTTTCCCTCCTGACACTCCAAGCCTCCCTCTCTGCCTCCTGTCTCTCTGATTCTGTCTCTCTGTCTCTGTCTGTCTGTCTCTGTCTCTCTCTCATTTGCTCTCATTCTCTCTCTCTCTCTCTCTCTCTCTCTTTCCTTTTGCGTATTATGGTTTGCAACATAGGTACTGAAAGGTTAGTGTGTGTATCTCTCTATCTCCTTTCAGCACTCAAGTTCTTGTCCAGAGTGATCATTTCCAACTATCATTGTCATAGCGGTCCCTTCTCTAACTGCCTCCACTCACACCCACCCCACACACACTTGAGGCAGGCTTCCAACAATTGACCAGTCCTTGTTTCCACTATTCTTGGGTCTTAGTCTCATACTATGTGTGTGTGTTTTTCTTTTTACATCCCGCAAATAAGTGCAGTCATTCTATGTCTGTCCCTCTTTCTCTGACTCATTTCCCTCAGCATGATAATCTCCATCTCCATCCAAAAACGGTTTTTCAAAAAGAAAGATAAGGGGTTGGAGCAATAGTACAGCAAGTAGGACATTTGCCTTGTATGGGGCCGACCCAGGTTTGATCCCTGGCATCTCATATGGTCTCCTGAGCACTGCCAGGAGTAATTCCTGAGTGCAAGGCCAGGAGTAAGCCCTGAACATCACCGGGTGTGACCCAAAAAGCAAAAATAAATAAAAATTAAAAAAAATAAAAATACCAACGCAAAAATTACTTTAAGAAAATAAATTAAATAAAAACAAAGAAAATACAAACTAAGAAACTTGCCTTGCATGTGGCTGATACCAGTTTGATCCCTGGTACTGCATATGACCCCCTGACTACTTTCAGGAATTACCCTAAGCATACAGCCAGAAGTAAGCCCTGAGTGTGACCCAAAAAACAAAACTAATTTTTTCACCGCTAAGAGAAACTTTCTAACCATTACCAGTCACTTTCCATTTCCCTAAACTACCTCAATTTATATCCTTCCCCTTCTGCTCAAATCATATAAGTGCAGCACCTTTCCTGACTCACTTCTTTCACTTAGATTAATGCTGAAATGTATTTCTGCAATTTAATTTCTGCATAACCTTGAGCAAGTTACTTAAGTACATCTGGAACTTTAAAACATTCTTTTTTGTTTTATTTTGAATTGCACCAGGCTGTGCTCAGAGATCACTCCCTGCGGGGCTCAGGTTGCCAAGGATCGGAGTGGGCCACATTCAAGGCAAATGTCCTACCTATTGTTCTATTTCTTCGGCCCTTTGAAAAAATATTAATTTCAGACCTCATAGATCAATGTGGTATTCAAATAAATAGTCAATAAGTAGTCATGACAACATCAGTTGGAAGATACATCCCCTGCCTGTTTTTGAGCTCTTTGTAATTGCTCAACAAATTATTTATCAACATCTCTTAGTGTAGCAGCCATTATTCAAGATACTGAGTCTACAGCAATGAACAAAGCACACAAAATCTCTATGTTCTCATGAGACTTACATCCTTCTGCTAATAGAGAAAATAAACAAAATAAACATCAACTATATGCTGTTTACTGGATGCTGATAACGTCAATGGTTAAAAGACAACAACTTGGAGGTGGGAGCGATAGCACAGCGGGTAGGGCATTTGCCTTGCACGCGGCTGAACTGGGTTCGATTCCCAGCATCCCACATGGTCCCCTAAGCACCGCCAGGAGGTGCATGAGCCAGGAGTAACCCCTGTGCATCGCCTGGTGTGACCCAAAAAGAAAAAAAAAAAAGACAGCAACTTGTTGGGAAGGTCTTCGAGAAAGATTTTGCTGGATAGGTAAAAGTGGAAGGTGAGGGGCAGGGTGCTGCTCAGTGGCAGAGTGTGTGCCCGCGTGTGTGAGGCCCTAGGAGTCCATTTCCAACACTGCAACACACACACACACAACACTCACAAACGGTGTTTGTGGCTATTGTGTTTATCTTTTACTTCTATAAATTAGGAGAGTATTATGTCACCTAAAATATTGTGACTTGATCTGAATTCATGGAAATTTAAAATAAGCAATTATTAATAAACAACTTTTCAAACAACATTAAATATTTCAGAAATGAGAAATTGCAGACCTACTCACTGCTAATTCAGAAATTAAAAAGGTTCTCAAGGTGGGGCTGGAGCAATAGCATGGTAGGTAGGGCGTTTGCCTTGCATGCAGCCGACCCGGGTTTGCTTCCCAGCATCCCATATGGTCCCCTGAGCACCGCCAGGAGTAATTCCTGAGTGCAGAGCCAGGAGTAACCCCTGTGCATTGCCGGGTATGACCCAAAAAGCAAAAAAATAAATAAATAAAATTCTCAAGGGACCAGAGCATTTGCCTTGCACTCAGCTGACCCAGGTTCTATCCCCAGCATCTCCTATGGTCCCCCGAGCCCCACCAGGAGTAATTCCTGAGTACAGAGCCAGGAGTAATGTCTGAGCACTTTTTGGTGTAACCTAAAAAAGAAAAAAAAAATTCCTAGAAGTTTTTCATGATTTTTTTTTTGGTTTTTTGTTTGTTTTGGAGCCCAGCAATGCTCAGGGCTTACTCCTGGCTCTGCACTCAAGGATCACTGCTGGCCGCGATGATGAGGTGACCATATGGGATGTCAGGGACTGAAGCTGGGTGGACTGCATGCAAGGCAAGGGCTCTACCCACAGTTCTACCTCTTCAGATCCCCTCATGATTTAGAATGGCATTTTAGAAGAAATAGGAAAAGAGAAACAGTAAAAGCATGAATTTAATTTATTCTACAATGATTTATTGCTTGCTATATAAATCAGTTGCACAAATATCATAATTAAGGAAAGTATCAGGTAAAACTGGAAATATTCTAATCTCTTTAACAATCCAAATAACTTAAAAGGGGACTGAAAGTAATACAGGGGTTAAGACACTTGCCTGGCATGTGGCTAACCATAAAACCTCATAGTCCTCCAAGAAGAAGGGAATCAATAAATCATATTCATTTTTATCAAATTATGAGAAAATTAAAACAGTATCATTAATGCATTTGTATTAGTGTTTCTTTTTATTTTGGAGCCATACTTGGCTGTACTCAGGGCTTACTCCTGGCTCTGCACTCAGGGGTCACTCCTGGCAAGCTCAGGGGACCATATGGGGTATCAGGAATTGAACCCAGGTCAGCTGCATGCAAAGCAAATGCCCTAACCTACTGTACTATCTCCAGTCCTGTGTATTCTGATAGTTCTAAGTAGAGTAACTAACTCTGGGGTAGGGGGCCCACTCCTGGCAGTACTCAGGGATCACTTCTGGGTTTTTTTGTTTGTTTGGTTTTTTGTTTTTTTTTTTTTTTTGCTTTTTGGGCGATGCTCAGGGGTTACTCCTGGCTTTGCACTCAGGAATTACTCCTGGCAGTGCTCAGGGGACCATATGGGACGCTGGGAATCGAACCCGGGTTGGCCGCGTACAAGGCAAATGCCCTACCCGCTGTACTATCACTCCAGCCCCATCAGGTATCACTTCTGGCTGCACTCAATGAACCATAAGTAGTGCCAGAGAAGGAATTGGGCTTGGCAATATGCAAGGAAAGTGCCTTAACCCTTGTACTGTCTCTTCAGTCCCTAATTTATTAAATTTTAAAGCTATTTACCACACCAGAGTACTGGAACAAACCTGAAAGGTCATATAACTCATTTTGGTATCTTCAGTGGATAATAATCTCGCCTCCATTTCTCTCTCTCCTCTCTCTCTCTCTCTCTCTCTCTCTCTGTGTCTCTCTCCGCCCCACCCCCCGTACAATATTTTTTTTAAATTAGGGGCCAGAGAGATAGTACAATAAGTAGGGCTTTCCCTTGTAGATGATCAACCCAAATTCAAACCTGCCATCCCATACAGTCCCATTAGCACCGCCAGGAGTGATCCCTGAATGCAGACATAGTAGTAACCCCTGAGCACTGCCAAATGTAGCCCCCAAACTAATATAAATAAATAACATCAAATAATTAAAGTAACTTTGATTTATAAGAATAGGTATGTTTTAAGAGTATAGAACTTAGTCTTTTTTTTTTTTTTTTTTTGCTTTTTGGGTCATACCTGGCAATGCTCAGGGGTTACTCCTGGCTCATGCACTCAGGAATTACTCCTGGCAGTGCTCAGGGGACCATATGGGATGCTGGGAATCGAACCCGGGTTGGCTGCATGCAAGGCAAATGCCCTACCTGCTGTGCTATCGCTCCAGCCCCAAACTTAGTCTTCTTTTAAAGTCTCTTTGGTCTGTTTAAAAATTTGGGGGAAAGTTTCTTTACCTCTAATCCGCACTTTCTATTTTGAAGTCTAACCTACATCATAATTTCATTATAGCATTTCCCCCAGAGGCACCAATACCATAACAGCAGCAGTGTTAAGACAGAAGTTCAGTGTTCAGAAGAGTAGAGCCACGTTCAAATCCAAATTCTGTTCTCAGCTAGTTAGGCACCCTTGAACAAGTCACTCTGTGTCTGTTTCCCGATCTGCAAAAGGCAGTCTGTAGGCAGACCTTACATGTTTATAATGGAATGAATGAATGATTTCACATAAGATACTTAGAGAGACATCTAGGCATTCAACATTCGATAATATGATGATAACTATGCTTATAGATGTGCACGTCTATGGCGGTATCACAAATTTCCTCCCCTATCTAGTGTTATAAAACAGCAAACAATCTCTCACGGTTCCTCTTGTCCAGGCATTTGGGAGAAGCTGCTCTGGAGAGTTGAGCTGTCATCTGGGTCTGCAGCCATGGGAAGGCGTGAGTCTGCGGAGAACTCTGTTATGAAGATGGCTCACTCACATAGCTGTTAGCAGCGGCCCTAGGGTCCTGGCAGGCTCTTTTTAAAGACCTCACTTCTTCCACCTGGATCTTTCCATAAGGCTGCTTGGATGTGCCCCCAGTGAATGGGCCCAGACAGGGCAGGCAAGAAACTGAAAATGCCTTTTATGACCTACCTTGAGAAGTCACAATCCAACACTTCCACCACATTCTATTCTTGAGGAACAGCCACAGCCCTTGCTAAAAGGAAGGAAAAGAAATCGCTTGGATGGCGGATTACCTGAGAATGTGTGGGCCTGTTTTGAAACCACCACAAGGGGTCATTCCATCGTTCCTTTAGTGCTTCTGATTTAGAAGTGAGACTTTTTCAGAGACCTCTTGTTCTGTTCTTTTCTAAACAGTAGGAATGAAAGAGAGTTCTCCCTTCAACATTCAGTCTTGTTAGAAAGAGAATATAGATTAGATATGTTATCTAGAATCATTAATAGTAATATATTTGTTGTTGTTGTTTTTTTTAAGTAAAACAGATTTTATTTGGAGGTTTTAAAGGAGAAGAGGGGGAGAAAGTGGAAGAGGGTAGAATAACATTCAAGAGAGAGCGCGGGCTTCTGAGAGACGGAGAAGCCCTTATACACATTCTAGCATTAGATATGAAAGCATGAAAGTACACATATCAAGAGGAGAGATGCAGGCGACATATGTGCTCAGGCACTACATGTGCTCAGCCACATGGGCACAAGCAGCACATGGGATCGAGCAGCATATGCACCTAATATATTTGTTTTAAATAAAAATGTGTACCTAAAACTGCTATTTTTAAAATGACCCCATGAGAATAAAAAGGTCCTGTGAAGATTTGCCCAGAACTACATAAGGATAGATTCAGAATGCTAAGATGCTAGCACATATCTAGAGAGATTTAAAAGTCTGGCCAAAATGAACTGACTTGAGGGGGCCAGAGAGATAATACGGAGAGTAGGGATTTAGCTTTGCATGTAGCCAACCAGGGTTCAATTCCCTGCAACCCAGGTGGTACCCTGACCCCACCAGGTATGATTCCTGAGGGCAGAGCCAGGAGTAACCCCTGAGCACCACCAAGTGTGACCCAAAATAAACTGAGTTGAGGAGTATGGAGGTGCCTTAAAGGGATGGAGCACACGCTGGTCCACAGGAGTCCCACCTTAATACTCTATGGTCCCTGAAGTGCAAGCTAGGTGTAAGCTCCAGCACTGCCCAGAAGGGTACATAACTTCCTTACAAAATAAACGATTTATTTATTTATTTTTGCTTTTTTGGTTATACCCGTTGATGCACAGGGGTTACTCCTGGCTCTGCACTCAAGAATTACTCCTGGCAGTGCTCGGGGGATCATATGGGATGCTGGGAATCGAATCTGGGTTGGCCTCGTGCAAGGCAAGTCAAATGCCCTACCGGCTATGCTATCGCTCCAGCCCCAAAATAATTTTTTTCCCCATTTTACTGCAACAGATTTTAGTGAGGTGTTTTGTTTTGCTTTCCTGAGGGGTTGGCTCATACCCAGCAGTACTCAGGGCTTACTCCTGGCTCTGGAGTCAGGGATCACTTCTAGTGGTGCTCCTGCGACTATGGGCAGTTCTGAGGATTTGAATCTGAGTCAGTCACAGATAAGGCAAATTCCTTAACCCCTCTGCTATCTTTCTGAGCCTCTGGCTATAAAACTGGTATAGGGGCCAGAGAGATAGGGGCCAGTGGGGAAGGCTCTTGCCTTGCCATGTAGCCAACCTTAGTTTAATTCCCAGTACCACATATGGTCCCCTGAGCCCAACAGGAGTGATCCCGGAGCAAAGCCAGGAGGAAACTTTGACCATCCCTGTAGGATAACGTTGGTATGTTCTTTCTCCCTTGCCACAGGGAGCTTAGGTTTATCAGTGCTCCTGAGGCACTTCCATTCCTCTGTGCTTATCTGTAACTTCCTTCTCTATGTTTTGCTTCCCCAACCAGTCTATCACCCTTTTCCCCTAATCAGACTCTGTGAACTTGTAAGGTCAGATTCCTCAGAAATCTATGATTTTTATGTTTGTGAGTGAAATATTGCTTTCTCTCTTCTCCTTATGTCCTTGGCATAGTTACTTTAGAGCAATGTCCTTTTTGTATAGACACAGGAAGACAGTTAATGCTATGCTTTTATAACTTGGGAGTTAATTGTCTCTGAATAATGTTCACTCATGGGCATCTGTTCTCTCAACTTAAGCCTCAGCTGCCCTTACTTACTAGCACCCCAAAAGCAGGATCCCGACTAGGGACTGGATGGACCCAGGGCAAGTGTGAGCTACCCTTACATTGAAATAGGCCAGGCCAAAGAGCCATAATATTTAACTATAAGTTAAGAGCATGGTCATGGACAAATTCTGTCATGATCCAAAGAGTAGCAACGAGATTAGGACCCTGTTAGGGTTAGAAAAGACGAATCTTGCCTGAGCACTGTAGTCTGAGATCTATAGCGAGATGTCCCCAGGAGAGCAATCCTATAAGCCTAATATATCTCTTACTGTGTCCATACAAAATGACTAATATTATTAGGAGTAGAATTCAGATGAATGTTTCTATGGTTACTGGACTAAGGAAAGGAGAAATGCACTCCTAGATGGTATTTCACCCTTAGGTGGATCTTCTTACTGAATGATTGTCCTAAAAGAGGCTTCCCCTGAGGGAGGGACCTTACATCTGTATGACCATACTGCTACCAGAACCTTGGATGATGGGGGAAAAAACTAAGGCTATAAGAGTGGGCAAGGAATCAGGAGAGAATCCAGGAGGAAGAATCCAAGAGGGATGAAGGGTATCGGAGGAAGGAGATTCAGAAGAGAATGGAGATGAGATTGGAATAAAGTGCAATTGAGATCAATCAGCCTCATTTCTTCCATCGGCCATCTGGGGTGGAGGAAGTGGCCCTAGATCACCGAACGCAGGTGGAGAGAGAGAGCCACTTGGCCTTCGTATTGTTTTTTGAATACACACATCCCCATGTGTGGTCCAAAATAAAAAAAAAATTGAATCAAAAGTAGCATACAGGGGCTGGAGCAATAGCACAGCGGGTAGGGCGTTTGCCTTGCACGTGTCCGACCTGGGTTCAATTCCCAGCATCCCATATGGTCCCCTGAGCACCGCCAGGGGTAATTCCTGAGCGCAAAGCCAGGAATGATCCCTGTGCATTGCTGGATTTGACCCAAGAAGCAAAACAACAACAACAACAACAACAACAACAACAACAACAACAACAACACAAAAGTAGCATACAAAACAGGTTGCAGGTCGGGCAGGTAATTCCAGAAGGAGAGCACATGCTAGGAGAGAAGAGGTCCTGAGTTCAATCCCTGGGCCTCGGGTCCCCTAGAATCATCCATGCTGCCTAGTGCCCTAACCATTAGAATCCACCACCAGGTCAAGAATCCTTTGGGCAGGGTCTGAAGCGATAGTACAGCAGGTAGGGTGTTTGCCTTGCACCAACCCGGGTTCGATCCCCAGCATCCCATATGGTCCCCTGAGCACTGCCAGGAGTAATTCCTTAGTTCATGAGCCAGGAGTAGCCCCTGTGCATCACTGGGTGTGACCCCAAAAGAAAAAAAATAATATTTGCAGTAGGATGAAGTCTGAAAAGCAGACCAGCTCTCAGTCTTCTGAGAGCACTGTTAGTTCTTGCTACCAGCAGCAGCAGCTAGAGCATTGCACGTTAACTCAAGAGTTAACACAACACCCTTTGAAGTCTCTCTCCAGGGAGTACCTTGACAGAGGAGATGGCAGTGGACTGGCCTCAGCAGCATGCAGGGGCTCCTGCTCGAGATTCCATTTCAAACTCTGTGTGGTCTGTGAACATGCTCTTCTGCTTTTTACCCTGGGGCAAAACTGTCTTCTAAATATTTTCCTTTCGTCTGCTTTGATCTTTTACACTGGGATTTCTTTCTTTTTCTTTCTTTTTTTAAAAGAGGAAAGTACACCATCGAGGGGGAGCAGATTTAAATATTTCCACATTTGAGGCCAGAGTGATAGTACAGAGGGTAGGGCGCTTGCCTTGCACCGGCCAACTCAGGTTCGATCCCTGGCATCCCATATGGTCCACTGAGCATCGCCAGGAGTAATTCCTGACTGCAGAGCCAGAAGTAACCCCTGAGCATTGCAGGGTATGGTCCAAAGCTACAGTGCTCTTATATTTTCCACTAGTTAACAAGTCTCCTAATTAATACCCAGCTTTTTCTCACTACATCGATCCTAAGCTGCTAATGCTATGCCCAGTCTCCTACTTACTGCATGACGCTTCTCACTGCTAATCACAGCCTTCTCCAAACTTAATTTCCCACACCCTAGCAGAGGAAAAAAATCTTTTTATTTCTTATTTCATTTGAGCTAGCTATCTCATACTTCCTTCTCTCCTTTGTAGTGTAGCAGGTTCAAGTCCCCGCCCCCTCCAGTATCTAAGGTATCCTTAGATACTTATTTTTACTCTAAAGGCAGCAGTAAGGACCACATACAAAACATTTTCCGGAGGAGGGGGTGCATAAAGATAGCACAGTGGGTAGAACACTTGCTTTTCACTTGGGTTTGATCCCTGGCACCACATGGTGGTCCCCTAAATCCCACCAGGACTGATCCCCAAGCAGAGAGTCAGAAGTAATAACCAAGCACTTTTGGGTGTGGTCCTAACACCTGCCCCCTCTCCCCAAACTGCTTTTTTATTTCCTGTAAACAGGTGTGTTACTGGTCCCTTCAAAGTCTTTAGTGCATTAACTACTAATTTAATAAGTTCACATCATAAGTACATTAATTAAAGATAGTAGAAAGGAAAATAAGGAGAACAAATAATGAATTAAACAAATACTGAATGAAAAACTGTATCTGAAGCCTGGTCTATGTGGAACACATGCTGAATTTCCATCCCAGCCACTTTCCAGCAGTGACTGTGGACAAGTAATTTAATCTTCCTAAGTCTTAGTTTCCTCCTTTGTAAGGAAACTAAGGAGAATGACTCTACCTGCTGCCTAGGTTTCTGCGGTTTTGTAGAGAGTACAGGTAGTAGGGGACAGGCAACCACTGTGTCACAAACAGGGACTTCTTAGTAGCAGTGGCAAGTCAATAAGACAGCAAACTTACAGACCAGATGTGAAGTTCTGAGTCCCAAGAGATAGAGTAGTGGGTAAAAGGGTTGCTTGCCTTGCATGCAGTCATCTTGGATTTGATCCCTGGCAATGCATACGTTTCCCTGAGCACCACCAGGAGTAATCCTGAGCACCTCCGGTTGTGCATCCCCACCTCTCCCACCAAAAAAAGAGGTAAAGTTCTTGGGCTGGAGAGATAGCTCAATGGGCTTCATGCAAGCTTTACATGTAGGAGACCCAGGTTCCTTTCTAGGAACTGCACGGTCCCCAAAGCACCACCTAGAGTGACCCCCCTCTCTTCCCCCTGCTATTACTGCTTTTGTGTTTTTTGTTTTGGAGCCACACTGGGCAGTGCTGGGGACTCAGCTGGAGCCTCCTGCATGCAGAGTGTGTGCTCAGACCACCAGGCTAGGTCTTTGACCCCTGCTGTTGCTTTCTGGCAGTGCTCAAGGGGCCATCGGAGCTGGGGACAGAGCTCAGAGCCTCATTCATGCTAGGCAAGAGCTCTGCCTCCTGACTCACCTTTTTTTCTCCCCCCTTGGGTGGGCTTAGGATGTGAACTTGATGGGTGTTGGGGATCAAACTGGGGTCGGCTGCATGGAAGGCAAGTACCCTATATGCTGTGCTGTTTCTCTGGCCCCTGAACCATTTCTGCCTTCATCTACAAGTGGGGGTTTTGGAGTAAATTGTGTTTTGGGGGCGACACCCAGCCATGCTCAGGAGCTACTCCTGGCTTTGTGCTCAGGGGCCCATTCCTGGTGGTACGAAGGGGACCATGCAAAGCCAAGGATTAAGACTGGGCAGACTTGTTATGGATACAATATAATGTCACGTGGCCACAAGAGCAGCTGTACGCTCTAGGAATTCTAAAATTTTAATAATTAGGGTCTGAGGAGATCACTGCTGCAAGTTGTTTGGGTCCGAGATTTGTTTGTGTATCTCTGGAACATGGCCATGTGAATCCATAACAAGCAATACAAAACACACTGTCTAACATTTCCTTTTCAGCAGGTATGAGAGGTGGTGTGTCTGGTCTTAAAATATCGAAGGTAACCAAAGTAGAGAAAGAGAGTATTGTGTAAATTCTCTGCCACACAGGCAGGGGTAGATGTGAAGTTGGACGGGGTGGTCGGATACTGGGAATTTTGGTGGTGGAAAACGTACACTGGTGAAGGGATGGGTGTTTGATGATTGTGTGATTGAAGCTAAAACATGAAAGCTTTGTTACTGTACCTCACGGCGAATCAATAAAAGGGAAAAAAGAAAAAAACTGGTAGCCTGTATACAGGCAAGTGCCTTAAACCTATATTCTCTGACCAGCTCTACATAGAGTGTTTGGAACCATGGAATCAACTAAAACAAACAAGCAAAACAAACAAACAAACAAAAACAAACAAAAAAAACGAAGAAGGAAGAGGAGGGAATGTAGTTCAGCAGTAAAGAACTTGCCTTACATGTGTAAGGCCCTGAGTTCAATCCCCGGCACCACACATGAAAAAGAAATAGCAGGATCGGGGCAGAGAGTGCAGGGGTGAAGGCCTATACTTAGCCACCTGGGTTGGATCCCAGAAACTGCAAATGGTCCTCCACTCCCAGCCTGGAATAAGCCCTGAGTGTGACCTAAAATATCAATTAAAGAATACCACCTCATTCTTGTTTCCTGCACTGGAATCAGAGAGATAGGATAGGGGTTAAGGCACTTGCCTTGCATGCGATCTACCCAGATTCAATCCAGAGCAGAGTTAGGAGTAAAGGCCTAGGTACCTATAAGTTGGCCCAAACTGCCTCTCACAAAGAAAAAATTCCTGGGCTGGGAACATGGCTCAGTGGTAGAACACTTTCCTTGCATGCAAAAGGCTCAGATTCAGGGTCAGGAAGATAGTACAGCAGGTAGGGAACTTGCCTTGCACATGGTTGATCCTGGATTCTCATACGGTTCTCCAAGCATTGTCAGGAGTGATTCCTGAGTGAAAAACCAGGAGTAACCCCTGAGCATAGCTGGGTGTGGCCTAAAAAAACAACAAACCAACAAACCAAGCAAGGAGGAGGCTCAGGCCAATGTGGCCTACCCACACCCTCCAAAACTGATACAACCCTGGCAAATTCATGTGCAAATGCCACAACTGGAAAGAGTGCCTTCCTGCTGGGCATCGTCACTACATGTGTAAGCTTCAGTGCCAGGCTGAGTGTCACTCCTGTCCACCCAGACAACAATAAGGGAAGGGGAAAGATAAGGATGATACCACCTATGTATGTATCAAGATGGCTCTGGCAGTGGTAAGACACCCAAACACATCACCATCATTGCACAGGAGCACAGTAACACCATCTTTTTCTTTTTCCTTTCTTAAAAAATTTTATTTTGTTTTTGGCCCACACCTGGCAATTCTCAGGGGTTACTCCTGGCTCTGTATTCAGGAATCACTTCTGGCAGACTCTGGAGACTCCATGAAATGCTGGGGAACGGGTGTAAAGCAAAGCACCCTACCAGCTGTCCTATCTCTCCAGCCCCAAATCCTTCATGGTTTTGTTTGTTTTTAGGCCACACCTAGCTGTGCTCAGGGGTTACTCTGGCTCTGAACTCAGGAATTACTCCTGGTAGGGCTGGGGGACCAGATGGGATATCCAGGGATCGAATCTGAATGAGCTGAGTGCAAGGCAACCTCCTACGTACTGTCATACTATACTATCGCTCTGGCTCCCTGAACTGTGATGTTCGTCAGGGTCATGCATCCAGTTGTGGTGCTTGTACACAGAACGCGTCACTTGCCAGGGATTGTGTAATGAGTCACAGGGTTGGCAACAGTTTCTGGTTTGATTTGTTTTGGGGGTTTTGGGCCATACCCAGCAGCACTCAGGGCTGGCTCCTGGCTCTGTGTTCAAGGATCACTCCTGGGGAATCGCAGGGGCCATATGTCTTCCTGTGGTGCCTAGGATCAAAGTTGGGTAGGCTGCATGGAAGGCAAGATCCTTACTTGCTATACTGTCTCTGGCCAAGAGAAGAGTCATTGCTTACAGATGTCAAATGGTATCTATTGATATTACTCCATAAAAATCAGTAAATGTAGGGGCTAAAGAGATAGCATCATGCTTGCCTTGCACACAGCCAACCCGAGTTTAATCCCTTGCATTACAAAGATCCCTGAGCACTACAAGTGAGCCCTGAGCACCAATGGGTGTGACCCCCCTCCCCCAAACCACTAAATGTATCTATTCTGTTTCCTCTCAATTTTTGCTGTTATTATTTTATACCAAGAACACAATGCATGTTTGTATCCCTATATCTAAAGTCTCTACTCCTCTTTGCTATAGCAGCCATGTGTGTGTTTGCCTCAGGACCTTTGCATGTGTTCTTCCTGGTTCCCTTTCTCATCTAACTCAGATCTCGGCTCACATGTCACCTTTCCCAGGGGGACTGGCTTAAGAGCAAAGCTTTTGATAGTACA
The DNA here is from genome assembly GCF_029834395.1 of Sorex fumeus. Classification (NCBI taxonomy): domain Eukaryota; kingdom Metazoa; phylum Chordata; class Mammalia; order Eulipotyphla; family Soricidae; genus Sorex; species Sorex fumeus. Next base: position 26,449,553 of record NW_026606094.1, on the reverse strand, counting down.
GCAGATAGGGTATTTGCCTTGCACGCAGCTGACCTGGGTTCAACTCCCAGCATCCCATATGGTTCCCTGAGCACCGCCAGGAGTAACTTCTGAGTGCAGAGCCAGGATTAACCCCTGCACATTGCTGGGTGTGACCCAAAAAGCCAAAAAAAAAAAAGAAGAAGAAGAAGAAGAGCAAAGCTTCTCTTTTAACCTCTCCACTCCCCATCCTCTTCCTCTACTTACATTTAATAGCAGTTAGCAGTTAGCACGCCTGATAGGCACTGGAATGCTCATCACATTTCACACACCAAGATGCAAGTCCATGAGGGCATTCTCTTGTGGTCACTGAGTGTTCAAGGCATAAAGGACAGTTCCTGGCCAACAGCTGCTTAATATGGTCCCCCGAGCACTATCAGGAGTAATTCCTGAGTGCAGAGCCAGGAGTAACCTGAGCATCGCTGAGTGTGACCAAAAAAGCAAAAAAAAAAAAAAATCCTAAAAGAGTGAAATACAAGATTTATAAAAAGTTGAGCATAGGCAAGTTAAACAGTACATTCACGATCACGACCATCCTGTTAATAGTCGATTGTCTCGAGCAGGCCCCAGTAACGTCTCCTTCGTCCTAGCCCTGAGATTTTTTTTTAAAAAGTGCCATATTCAAGGCTCTTTCAGAGTTAGGAGAATGAGACCCATCATTGTTACTGGTACTTGGCATATTGGGTACGCCACGGGGAGTTTGCCAGACTCTGCCGTGTGGGCAGGTTACATTCGGTAACCTGCCAGTTTGTCCAAAGTAGGAAAGAGATAATAAGATGTCGCGTGGCCACAAATGCGGCCGCGTGCTTCCGGGAGCTGGGTTTTATAGTCTTTGGGTCTTTGCTGTTGATGGATTACACGGCGCCAGGGGCCAGTTGGTGGGTGTGACCCCTGCCTACTGGAATTTGGAGGATCTGGGTGGAGGATGCTCAGCCCCAATCCAAGCAGGCTTGGAGATCTCAGCCCCGGGACCCGCATGCCTTTGTTCCTCTGCCGGTACCTTCAGGCGTGTGGAGAGTGATCTCACCATGGTGGTGGCTGGTTCTGAAGGTGTTCGGATGCTGGCGCCCTGCTCAGGGCGGGGAGGGAAACTCAACCCGTTCCCTCCAAGGGCCCCCGGCGAGGACAGCCAGGTGCGGGGGCAGGAGACTCTGTGCTGCTCTCTTCCGAGAGCTGGGTTTTATAGTCTCACAAAAAAAAAAAAAAAAAGGAACATATAACCCAATGTCTTTGATGCTTCAGCTCAGCACTAGCTTCTGACTATTAGGCCTAATAACACTCTATTATTTCTGTTTTGTTGTTGTTTGTTTGGGGGCCACACCTAGCGATGCTCAGGGGTTATTCCTGGCTCTGCACTCAGAAATCGTTCCTGGTGGTGCTCAGGGGGCCACATGGGATGCTGGAGACTGAACCCAGAGTGACAGCATGCCAGGCAAGTGTGCTACCCACTGTACTATCACTCTGGTCCCTGAAGCCTGTTATTTCTAATATCAGTAACCATCAATAATACTTCATTTCTAACCGCTACCACCAGATTCCCCACTGTTTAAACATTCTGATTCTGTTCAAGAGTTCCTTTGAGCGAGCTCTCATGTAGGGTTGACCAGTCATGCCAGCAGGGTCCACACAGGGTGTGCTCACCTGGCCCAGTGGTGCTGAAGCTTGAGCTGGGTGGGATGCAGGCCTTGCACGCTGCCTGGCACTTCTCCTACCTCCCCTGACTCTAAACATCTTTATTTTGCCTTCATATTCAATTGAAGCCTTCATGAAGAATGTAATTTTAGTTTTAACACTTTCTCTTTGATGTCTGAAGACACTGTTCCAATCAATGTCTTGGAATATTTAGCAGTGAGAAGTCGAACGAGAATCACTCTGACTTTGGCTATTCTGCAACTATTATGACTTGTTGCCTCTTTTAAAACAATTTATTTTGGGGGGTCATACCTGGCGATGCACAGGGGTTAGTCCTGGCTCTGCACTCAGGAATTATTCCTGGCGGTGCTCAGGAAATCATCTGGAATGCTGGGAAGCAAACCCAGGTCAGGCAAGGCAAATGCCCTACTCACTAAACTATTGCTCCAGCCCCCTAAAACAATTTTTAAAAGCTACATATATAAACATATATATGTATATTTGTTTTGTTTTTGTTTTTTGGGCCACACCCAGCTATGCTCAGGAGTCAGTCCTGGCCTTGCAACTCGGGATTACTTCTGGTGGTGTGCTTGGGGTACTGCAGGGGAAGCTGGGGATCAAATCCAGGTTGGTCACATGCATGGCAAGTGCCTTACTCACTGTACAATCTCCCTGGCTCTAAATAGATACAACCTTAATAATTTTAAGACTTAGGAAATTTCATCACAATGCCTCAAGTCAATTTTTCCTGCTGGAAACCTGGTGAAATGGATTTTTCCAAATCCAGTTGGAGGAATTTGGTTCTATTTACTTCTCCATTCTTCTACCCTCCTGTGTCCTGTTCTTATTTTATTCTGAATTCCCTTTGTCTTCCTGATGACTTACCTTCAGTCAATCCCCAGTCTGGTATGTTATTTTGGCAATCCCTCTTTCGGTTGTCAAATCAATCCCTTTTCTTTGCAGCTTCCTGGCTGGACAGAGGCATGTTTCTGAGAATACAGAATAGGACAATCACAAACTCTGATGGGGTCGATTCTTCGGTTTGTTTATCGGATCCTTCTCTGCGTGCTGCTGCTCCAGGTCTTTGCTGAGCGTGGGGACTAAGGTCCCTCTCCTGGCCCCTCTGGATAATGGGCGAGTGTTCTCTGCCGTCCTAAACCTCCCTCCTCCCACGGGCAGAGCTGGCCTTCCAGCAAGTGCCAGACTACGGGGAAAGGACATGTCTACAGTGTTCCCCTCCTCCCCACCCACTTCCGTGGAGCTCTGAAGCCAGCTCAGGACCCACACTCCGACCTCACAAGGCATGTGTGAGGAGACTCTCACTGTCTGTGAGAACCTGCACCAGCTTTACCCCAACGGCACCAGCACATGAACCCAACATTTGTCGAACAAAAATAATGATAGGGGTTGGAAAAGAGCAATTGTCCCCTGATATATTATTTTTTTGTGGGGGTCCACTCCCAGCTGTGCTCAGGGCTTATTCCTGTCTCTGCACTCAGGAATCACTCCTGGCAGTGCTCACGGGAGCATCTGAGATGCTGGGGATGGAATCCGGGTCAGTTAGGTGCAAGGCAAGCATCCTACCCACTGTGCTATGCCTCCGGCCCTGTCCCCTGAGATTTTTTTTTATTTTGCAGCCACACCTAGAGGTGCTCAGGAGACCATATGTGATGCCACATGTGAGGTAAGCACCTGTACCCCCTTACTCTCTTTCTGAAGCTCCTCCCTTGAGATCTTAAACCTGCTTTTTACTCTAAAGATGGCTTCCTGGTCTTGCATGACTGCCTGTTTGCCAAGAGCCAGGATTTCCTTTAGCGCATATTTGTGAGTCAGACTACAAGAAATTTCCTCTCCTTTTTCTCTATGAATGGGATTCCATCTGTTGACTCCCTCCTATCATTCCAAAATGTAATACTTTGTGGATGAAGGTGGATGTGTGTATTTGTATTCAGTCTGCCAAAACCCAGAAGTTGATCTTCAAGTTAGCTATTATGAAAATTATATTTTAAAACACTATTTTGGAGGCAACTTTGTTTTTCACCATTGTGCATCTTTCTTTTTTTATTTTGCTGGGTTTTATTATTTACTTTAAAAAATTTTATTGAATCACCATAAGATAGTTATTTAGTGTTCATATTTGGGTTATAATCACACAATGATCAAACACCTATCCCTCCACCAGTGCACATTCCCACCACCAATATTCCTTTTCCCACCCTCCCCTTGCCTCCATGGCAGACGATATTCCCCGTATTCTCTCTCTACTTTGGGGCATTATGGTTTGCAATACAGACACTGAGAGGTTATCATGTTTGGTCCTTTATCTACTTTCAGCACGTATCTCCCATCCCGATCAGTTCCTTAAGCCATCGTTTTCTTAGTGATCTCTTCTCAATTCTAGCTGCCTTCTCCCCTTTGCTCATGAGGCAGGCTTCCAGCTATGGAGCAGTCTTCCTGTCCTGTGTATCTACTATCCTTAGGTGTTAGGCCTCATGTTATGTTGTTTTATACTCCACAAATGAGTGCAGTCCTTCTATGTCCATCCCTCTCTTTCTGACTCATTTCACATAGCATGATACTCTCCATGTCTATTCATTTATAAGCAAAGTTCATTGACTTCATATTGTCTAACAGCTGCATAGTATTCCATTGTGTAAATGTACCAAAGTTTCTTTGACCAGTCATTTGTTCTAAGGAACTTGGGTTGTTTCCAGGTTTTGGCTATTGTGAACAGTGCTGTAATGAACATATAGGTACAGATGTCATTTCTATTGTGCTTTTTTGCATCCTCGGAATATATTCCCAGAAGTGGTATTAGATGGTCATATAAAAGTTCAATTTCTAGTTTTTGAAGGACTGTCCATATTGTTTTCCAGAAAGGCTGGACTAGTGGGCATTTCCACCAACAGTGAAAGAGCGTCCGTTTTTCCCCACATCCATGCCAGCACTGGTTGCTTTTGTTCTTTTGAATGTGTGCCAGTCTTTGTGGTGTGAGATGGTATCTCATTGTTGTTTTGATTTTAATCTCCCTGATGGATAGTGATGTGGAGCACTTTTTCATGTGCCTTTTGGCCATTTGTATTTCTTTTTTGAGGAAATTTCTGTTCACTCTTCTCCCCACTTTTTTTTTTCTTTTTTGGGTCACACCTGGTGATGCACAGGGGTTACTCCTGGCTCTGCACTCAAGAGTTACTTCTGGCGGTGCTCAGGGGACCATATGGGATGCTAGGAATCGAACCTGGGTTGGCCGCGTGCAAGGCAAACGCACTACCCGCTGTGCTATCTCTCCAGCCCCCACCCCATTTTTTGATGGGGTTGGAGGTTTTTTTCTTGTACATTTCTACTAGTGTATATCCTGGTTATTAATCCCTTATTCTTTTATTTATTTGTCTTTTTGGGTAACACCTAGCGATGCCCAGGGGTTATTCCTGGCTCTGCACTCAGGAATTACTCCTGGCGGTACTTGGGGGACCATATGGGATGCTGGGGATGGAACCCAGGGTTCCATCCCCGGCATCCCATATGGTCCAAGCACCGCCAGGAGTTATTCCTGAGTGCAAAGCCAGGAGTAACCCCTGATCGCCGGGTGTGACCCAAAACCAAAATAAAGAAATAAATAATAGCGTGTCATTTAAAACCTAATAGTCTTACACCTAATAGCGTAACACCTAACACTGCTGCTTGTGTGAGAGTAACCTTGAATCCAGTCCAGCGGCCAGGAAGTCAGACTACTGGACACTTGATTCTGGCCGTTCTCGGGTTTCTCCCACCTGAGCAGGAAACGCCTTGAGTCCCCCACACCACAGCCTGGGTGCCCTCATTAAGGCCACTCGGCGCCCCGCCTTCAGCCTGGGCCAAGACGCTCACGAGCCTTTGGCTTTGGAATGCCTTTGATAAATATAATAATCATCGGTAGATAGGAGTCTTAAAAAATATTTATTACATTTGGCTCTAGAAACGATAGAAAATGAAAACTGGTACAATCATGTCACACGGCCGTGGAAAGGCATATTCACCCTTTCACCCAGGAGTGAAATTCTAGGCCAGGACAGGAGCAGAGACTCCCTCAGCCGCCGGGGCCAAAGGGTGACGTGGGTGCTGGTCGGAGGAGCCCTTGGAGATCCTTGCAAGGTTTCTTCTCTGCAGTGATTTATTTTGGGGGGGTTAAACACCCATCCAGTAAAAAGATTCCTGAACATAAAAGGCACTGATAGTAAAAATGAGACCTTATCTAGTAAAAATAGCCGCATATTTTTACATCAAGGGAAAAACAAACAAACAAACAAGAACTCAAAGCCCTATTGATGCTATGGTCCTGCAAGGCAAAGGGAATATGAATGCAAAAGTTATTGCGACGAAACAGTTCTAAGCACGAGAATCTGGTACAGGAGCTGGCAATGACAATCACTGGCTTATATTGTAGACCTGTTGGCGCTTTTCCATCATTCAAATGAGCAGGACCACTGCATCTGCAGAAGTGGGGGATGCTCTCAACTATCCCTGTCACTCTTAATGGACTCTATGGACGGGTCAAACGTCCACTTCCTATTCTCAAGAATAGTGTAACACCTAAAACTGCTACATAAAACAAAAAAAAGTCCTTTATTATGATAAAGGCAGTTCAAAACTGACATTTCATGATGATTTAAGCACCTGAAATACATTCTGATCAATTCATACTCTCGGAGCCGAAATTAAGAGCCTCAGAGATTGGTCTATGCATACAAATGCTGCAAATGATTGAAGCTAAGAAAAACTTGAAAAAATACAAATCATCTTTTACTACAAAGATCTGAAGTCCACCAGAGGGTGTGAGCAGAAGGAGAGCGAGTGGGAGGCCGGCAGATACTGGCCCGGTCAGCGCAGCCACGTGGTGTTCAGCTGGGTCTGGTTTTTGATGCTGGTGTCCATCTTCAGCACCTCACGGATGGCCATGGTAGCGTAGGTCGAGGGGGGCAGAGAGAAAGCCATCTTCAGAGCTCTGTACTTGCCTTCTGCCGTGCACGAAAGAAGATCATAGATCATTATAGAAAGGAAGGGCGGCTGCAGACGAGACCGGGAGCGACACCGTGTCTCTGTGCAGATGAAAGAATCGTGCTCCTCCCAGTGGGCTTCTCCTGGCCCAGAAGGCTCCAAAAACCATGACCTACGGGATCAGGCTACCTGGGGCACTTCATGAACAGGGCAGATGACAGAGAAGCAGAGGGTGATGCGTGCAAATCGAAAAAACAAAACCCAAAACCCAAACCAAAAAGAGGGGAATCAAGTGGTGGGGGGGGAGGGAGGACAGACAAAAGAAAGGCAACAAGAATCAGAGAATGCGGACAGTGTGTTTCAGGCTGGCTTCCTGCACTGACACCTCCGTTAACTCCCTGGGGCAGACAGTTAACCACCTAAGGTGTCCCAACCCTCCACAGCATTCACTCACTTTTCCAGCAGGATTTATTGTTTCAACCACTACCCTCTGGCTACCATTCTGCGACAAAGGGCTACAGGATGAAACATAAGAGTTGGGGGAGGGAAGGAGAGAGGAAAGGGGACAGGGAGAGAGAGGGAGAGATGAGAGAGAGAGGGAGAGAGGGGAGAAGGAGAGGGAGAGCTGGAGAGGGAGAGAGGAAGAGAGGGAGGGCGGGAGGGAGAAAAAGAGAGAGATCTGTGGACAGTTGTGCCCCCCCACCCCCCTTTCTGTTGAATCTTTGATTTCTGAAGGAGCAAACATTTCAGAGGTGGCCGGAAGCCCTTACCAGATGCAAACACCGGAGGTGGCTTCCCTTCCAAGTTATCCACGTCGGTGTTGAAGAGTGGGATTTTGGGGTCATCATAGGCAACAACTTCCCTGCAGAAAACAGAGAGAGGGAGAAAACACTGTGAAGGGCGTATGTTCATGAAAGGGGGCTGACTTGCTTATCACCACTGCCTCTCAGCCGGGAAAACCCAAGAAGTCTCTTCCCACCGTGGGTATTCCTGGCACGCTGGTGGTGCTGGAGGTGCAGCCACTGTGGGTCCCCCCAGCAGGATCATGAACATAACGGGAGAGCCAGAGAGGATGAGGGGTAGGGGGGTGGGGTGTAGGGCCCCTGCCTTGTATGCAGCAGATCCAGATTTGATCCCTGGTACTGGTCTCCTGAGCACCACCGGGAGCAATTTCTGGGCACAGAGCCAGGAGTAGCTCCTAAAGCACTGTTGGGGCACCCCCCTCATGCCCTCAATCCAACTCTACTGAAAAAGTATTTAAAAAAATTTTTTTTCATTTGTGTTATATAAAAAATATACAGTAGATGACGACTAATATTCATGGTCAGGGAAAATAAGGGCTTGGAGGACTGGCCAGGGGTTAGAATCAACCACAAGTGTGTGGGGGGTAGGTAAGACAGAGAAGGGACCAGGATGACAATAATAGGTGGGAATAATTATGCCTGACAAGAACTGAGTGGCAAACATAGGTGAAAATAGGTAAAGGAATATTCCTGGTAACCTTTCAGCATCTGTATTGCAAACCCCAATGCCCAAAAGGGGATGGGAGGGGGGGCAGAGGGACGGGGGTGGGGGAGAGAGAGAGGGGAGAGAGAGGGCGGGGGGAGAGAGAGAGAGTGAGAGAGAGAGAGACAGAGAGAGAGAGAGAGAGAGAGAGAGAGAGACCTGTTATAGAGGCAGGTGATGGGACAGAACCTGGGTACACTGGTGGAGGGGTAGGCATTGGAACACTGAATGACTGAAACTTAATCATGAACAGCTTTGTAAGGGTCTATCTCACAGTGAATCAATTAAAAATATCGTGGCCCAGAAGTGCTTAAGTGTTAATCCAAGGCTCCGCACTCAGGAATTACTCCTGGCATTACTCAAGGGACCATACAGTGTTCCTGGGATCTATCCTGGGTTGGCTGCTTGCAAGGTAAACCCATTGTACTATCACTCTGACCCCCACATTATAAAAAAAAGTTTACAAACTTTTCTCTTTTGCCCAGTACTTGATTCACTTTAGACATATGAAATGTGAAGTCTCATTTGAACAAAGTGCTTATTAAACTGATCTATTAATTGTATTATTTAAACTCTTCCCCCACATACTTCTATTATATATTAACAGAGGTAGGTTCATTCAATAATAGAATAAGGCAGATCTTATCTGAGTGCTGAGTTTCCCGAGGAGGGAAATTCCTTTCATATGTAACATAGTAAACTTCACTTTGCACAGATGTAATTGAATGAATCACTACGTTTTTATTTCCTCCCTTTATTTCCTCCGGAGTGGGTATCTCTGCTAACCACTCCTGAGGAACTGCCTGTTCTCCGAGGTGGGGAAGATAAAACGCAACTCTGCCAACCTCTTCCCACAACCCACGAGAGTAAAGGGAAGTGAAAGAAGAGATGAAGAAAGGGAAGAGAATTTCTTGGCACTGACCATGAGCAGAATTTGTGTATGTGTGTGAGAGAGACATAAAATAGGTTTGTGGGTTGTTGATTTTTGCTTTTATTTTGGTGGGGGAGGGCTACACTATGTCCAGGGCTTAGTCCTGGCTCAGTGCTCAGGGATCACTCCTGGCAGACGTGGGGGACTAAATGACATGCCAGGGATTGAACCTGGGTCAGCCACCTGCACGGCAAGTGCCGCACACACTGTACTATCATTACAGACTCTGAAGTAGTACAGACTCTTAAATAAAGAAATCTACTGGGGCTGGAGTGATAGCACCATGAGTAGGGCATTTGCCTTCAACGTGGCCAACTTGGGTTCAATTCCCAGCATCCTATATGGTCCTCAAGCACCACCAGGAGTGATTCCTGAGTGCAGAGCCAGGAGTAACCCCTGTGCATCGCTCAGTGTGACCCAAAAAGCTAAAAAAAAAAAGAAAAGAAAAATCTACTTAGAGGGGGGCCAGGGTGACAGTACAGTGGATAGGGTGTTTGCCTTGCATATGGTCGGCTGAGTTTGAAGCCCAGCACCGCCAGGAATGATCCTTGAATGCAGAGCCAGGAGTAACCCCCAGCAGTGCTGGGTGTTGCCCACAAAACAAAACAAAACAAAAAAAACCAGAACAGAAAAAAAAACATATACAAGAAATTTACTGAGAGATATATGAGGGGAGTGAGGGAAGTAGAAGTGTGTGTGTGTGGGGGGGCACTCAATAGAGAACATGGGTTTCTCCAGAGGAGAAATAAGCAAGAATTTAATTTCTTCTCGTGCTCTGTTTTTGGGCCATACCCGATGGTGCTCAGGGCTTACTCTTGGCTGTATGCTCAAGAATCATTACTGGGGGTAGAGGCAGAGCAATAGCACAGTGGGGAGAGTGTTTGCCTTGCGCGTGGCTGACCTGGGTAAGTCTCAGGCCAGCATCCCATTTGGTTCTCTGAGCACTGCCAGGAGTAATACCTGAGTGCAGAGTCAGGAGTATTTCCTGAGTGCAGAGCCAGGAGTAATCCCTGAGCATTGCCAGGTGAGACTCAAAAGGCCAAAAGAAAAAAAAAATCATTACTGACAAGGCTCAGGGCATGATATCAGGGATCAAACCTGGATCAGCTGCATGTAAGGCAGTGCCCTGTCCGCTATACTATCTCCCAGGCATGACATTGGCAATGCTCAGGGGTCACTCCTGGTGGAGCTCTAGGGGACACCTGGGATGCTGGAGACTGAACCCAGGTTGGCGACCTGCAAGGCAAACGCCAATCCTCAGTGCTTTCTCTCCAGCCCTAAGGATTCAAGTTCTTTTCTCATTTTTTTCCTTTTTGGATCATACCTGGCGATGCACAGGAGCTACTCCTGGCTCATGCACTCAGAAATTACTACTGGTGGTCCTTGGGGGACTACATGGGATGCTGGGAATCGAACCTGGGTCAGCTGCATGCAAGGCAAACGCCCTACCCGCTGTGCTATAGCTCTAGCCCTAGGATTTGATTTCTTAAGTGATCAAATAAAGCTTTAGATTAAATATTAAGAGGCTGGAGAGAGAGTACAGTGGGTAGGGAAGATAGTATAGTGTTTGTTTTGCATGTAGTTGACCTGGGAACCAGATATGAGGTCCTGAGCACAGTTGGTGTGGCCCCCAAACCCTCAAAATTAACTGGGGGGAAAAAAACACAAAAATTCCAGCTCATTTTGGATCATAGCTAATTCTGAGTGAGGTAACTTGATTAAGGATCACTCTAAGAACGATTTCTAGGCTCTTCAGAAGTAGGGAAAAAACTAATTCTCAGCTAATCCTTTAATCATTTAGGAGCGTTAAAAAAACGTAAACTAAGCCACTTTGTAGTATGCTTGATTTCATTCACTTATTTTGTTTCATTGCAGGGTCCCACCCAGGGTCACTTCTGGTGCTGCTGGGGGGGACCAGAAGGGCCCTTGGAGCCATCTCCCCAGCCCTATATTAAAGTGATGATTTGGAAAAACCACCAAGTAGTGGCAGTAGCGATCGTATTAACAACAATAAGCACTTCTGTGCTAGGTCCTAAGCACTGAACACATATCTACATGAAGCAAAAGCTTGAAATCTTAGATCGGAATTCTGTAATATTTTATTCCCAGCTGACTTCTACTCACCAGCTGACATTCTGAGGACGAATAATGATCTTTCGGTATGCCCCTGACAGAGAATAATCTCGAATTTTGTGTCTCATGTTGTCGATATCCAGATTGTCTGCTGTGAGCATTTCCCTGTAGGCTTCACTAACTAAACAGAAGAGAAAACAACAGGTTAGCTGGAATACAGACTGCCAGGCAGCTGCCCTGCTCCCGTCCTGCCCCAGCAGCAGAGCAGGATATCTCATGGATAAGCTCCAAGCTCCCTGTACTTCACAACCTAGCCTGTTCTCTGAACTGCAACAGGAGAGGGAGAGAGAGAGAGAGAGGGAAAGAGGGAATGGGAGAGAGAGAGGGAGAGGGAGAAGGAGGGGGAGAGGCGGAGGGTGGAAAACGGGAAGGGGGAGAGAGGGGGCTCTAGATTAGGCCTGGCCCATTTGGAAATCTTTTTTTTTTTTTTTTTTTCATCACACTGGTGATGCTTAGGGAATACTCCTGGCTCTGAATTCAGGAATTACTCCGGTGGTGCTTGAAGGACCATACAGGATGCTGGGGATTGAACCCTGGTCAATCGCATGCAAGGCAAACACCCTACCGGCTGTACCATCACTCCAGCCCCTTGGTTTTTTTTTTTTTTTTGGGGGGGGGGGCGCATATCTGTTGGTGCTCAAGGCTGACTCCTGTCCCTGAGCTCAAGAATCAGTCCTGGAGAGGCTCAGGAGATAGTATTGGGTGAAGGGGATTTACCTGGGTCAGCCTTCCCTGCTGCCTGACCTCTCTGGACCCTGTACACTCTCTTTGCAAGCAGCCATGTGTGTGGAGGGAAAGCTCCCCGTGCCAGCTGCAACTGACCATTGCATCGGCCACTAAACTGCAATTTTGTAGGTGGTTCAGAGTCGGAAGAAACCATAGAGGAAGGCCTCAGAGTCTTTTTGGAAGAAGGCGGTTATAAATAAGTGTATAAAAATACGGGACCTGGGAAAACCATCTGGCTCACCCGCGCACCTGATGTAGAGGCTTTTTTATAACACCCGAGAGAGACAGTAGCTAGCTCTGGCTTGCAAGCTGCCATTTAGGGGGAACAGCTTCTCTGCGAGGCATGCGAGGATTCCGAAGTTCTTCCAGACGGAATTCTGCCTTCCCGGAACTTCTATGACTGCCTTGGAACACGCAGAGGAACGGCCTTCTCCCACACGGATTCCTAAGTCCCGGAGCCGTCATGCATGTTGTCTCGACGTCCCACAAAGGCAACCGTCTGGCCGTTGACCTCTCGGCATGCCCCGCCACGCCTCTTCTCTAAGGTCCCAGGGCTTATAACAACTGTCACTTCTAGAATTTTTTTTTTTTTAAATAAAATGCAGTCAACCCAGGCCTTATCCACCTACACATCTGGGGAAGAGACATATGGAAGAGAATCTACATTTAGCCCTGTTAATTATCTTCTGCAGTTCTCCTGAAGGACTTAATTGTCCCAGAGTTGGCCTTAACTGCTTTGTTCAAACTATCTGCAGAAACGACAAGCGGATTTGTTGGACATACCTGTGAAGCATACCGGGTAGAGCAGAGTCAAGCAAACACTCGCTCACGTATCACTCACAGAGACAGCAGCCAGTCCTAAACTGAGCGTTTTTCAGAACCAGCGTTACTGAGACACGTTACATGGGCCATACCCAGGAGCTACATGAACCGTCTCCGTGAGCTTGTGACTGGGCAATAAGGATCTTTCCATGGGGGAGGGGAGGGGAGGGGGTAAGTGGCATCCCAAGCAGTACGAAGGGGGTCTGGAAGCCAACTCACTGTGGACCTGCCAACCGGCCCACATGGCTCAATGCTCCATGAGCTCTGCTCCGGCAGTGCCAGGGGCTGCCAGGGCAAGGCTGGAGGTCGGGGGGGGGGGGTCACCAGGGTCACACCTAGTGGAGCTGGGGTGGGGAGTCTTTGGGGTGACAGAATGTAGCCGGGGTCCTGATGCACACGAAGTATGTGACCCAGTACTGAGCTGTCTCCCTGGGCCCAGCCACCAGGGTGACAGGAAAGGCTGCCTCCAAGCAAATGACTTTGCTGTAATTTGTTTACTTTTTTTAGTTTGGGGCCACACCAATGAGGCTCCGGGGTTACTTCTGGGCTCTGTACTCAGGGGAATCACTACTGGCGGGGTTCAGGAGGCAACCATATAGGTACAAGAGCTCGAACCCAGGTCAGCCACATACAAGGGAGATATGCCTGACGTGGCAGCTTACAGAAGAATACCACCCCAAACCAGCCTTAGCTAAGAGCACACCGCTCAGGTCAGCCAGGATTCTCCAGTGTTCCTCCATGCGGGTGATACCTTGGGCCAGAGACAGATAGGGCACTTGCCTTGCACCCAGCCAACCTGGGTTTCATCTCCATATGGTCCGCTGCACTCACTTGAGTGATCCCTGAGCACAGAGCCAGGAGTAAGACTTGAGCACTGCCAGCTGTGGACTCCTTATCAAAATATAACACCCCAGAGAACCAAAGTGGGTGATGTCCCCCATCCAGGAAAAATGGAATGATTTAGGAGGAAGGGGGCCTTTCTGCTTATTCTTTTAGAGCACATAGATTTCCAGAGGGGCACTGAATAAAAATTTCTTTTTTTCTAAAGAGGAGCACTCAGCCAAATAAGCTGGGGCACCTCTATGTTAGACTGTTAGACCGTCAGACTGTGTTAGACCGTCAGACTGGCCTCAGAATCAGCACCTTTTTTTTTTTCCCCTTTTTTGGGTCATACTCGGCCATGCTCAAGGAGGTTATTCCTGGCTCTGCACTTGAGAATTACTCCTGGTGGTGCTCAGGGGACAATATGAGAAGCTGGGCATTGAACCCAGGTCTGCTGTATGCACGGCAAACGCCCAACCCTCTGTGCTATGGTTCTGGCCAAGTCAGCGCCTTCTTGTCTTCAATTTCTCAATGTTTGAACCCTGAAAGCGATGGCACCTTGTTAGAAAGGAACTGCAGCTGCGGTTCTCCAGGAGGCGCAACCCCGACACCAAGGGCTGCACCTTGCAGGGCTGGGATGGCACTGGAGAGGAGCAAACTTGGGGCTTCCCACATGCCACGTCATTGGGGCATCTTCCAGCTTGTGAGCTCAGGCGTCACTTCAGGCTCTGCATCCGGGCACTCACCAGGTGGTGCTGGAGAACTCACGGGGTCCGGCAGAATGCCCCTCAAGCCCTGAACTCCCCTCTGGTTTTAGGTTATCTGTCCCCAAGTATCCCTTCTGAGAAACTTAAGACATGGCTTACTCTGTCCAAAATCTAAACTTTTTTTCCCCATGTCTGAGGAAACCCAAGTACTTGTTTTGTTCTGGGGCCACAACGAGCAGCAGCGGGAAATGGTGGGGTGAGGGGGTCATTCCCAGTGGTGCACAGAGAACCATGGGGTGCTGAGGATGAGACCCGCGGCCCCGTAATGCAAAGTGTGTGTGCTCCAGCCCTGCGGGCCACCTGCCCGGCCCAAGAATTGAACACACAAGTCATCCTAAAAGGACAAATTTCCCCCACCCCTCGCTACTCATGGCTGCCGGCGGGCGTTTGGCTGTTTTAGCCATTTCCTCAGACAGGACACCCACTACTTACTTTTATGCTTTGGGTAGATAATATCAAAACCAGGCAAAGGCATCACCACATCATGAATGGAATAATTATTAATATCGTCTTCCTCGATATAGGTGGCTGTGGCTGCAAATGCGTAAGTGAACAGTAATTTAGGAAAACAAGGCAGCATTTTCATGAGCTTAATCTTCTAAGCGTGTATATGTCGAAATACTCAGAAGGGCAAGTAGGTACAGGCCTAGAGGCTTAGGAAGCATATGGAAATTAAGTTGGAATACTTTTTTCTTCTTTTTTTCCTGTTCTCTCTATTCTAACCACACACACACACTGTCCTCCCGTTGTTCACTGATTTGCTCGAGCAGGCCCAGTGACGTCTCCATTTTTGAGACTTGTTGTTACTGTGTTTTGCATATTGAATACGTCACGGGTAGCTCAAGAAATAAGAAACACGAACTTGGAAAAAAGTCGACTCCTTGCTTTCAGAAATCAGTTCCTTTTCCTTCTAATGCAACGCCAACAAAAGGCAATTTGGAAAGTGAGCGCAAACAAATGCATTTTGCTAAAAGAATATAAAACAAGAGGAGAAACAATCTAGTCTGAGGAGTGAAATGCGGCGACACATATGATGTTCAAAATACGCAGAATGGAACCAGTACAGCAGAAGGGGAAATGTATTAACTCAAAAAAATCAGAGTGAAACCTTCTGCACCAACAGTAAACTTGAGTGGCCATGCTGGGTACAGCTGCAGAGGGGCAGGGCTCAGTACCAGCTGCCGGAGGAGGGTGGTGGAACACGAGAGCAACCAGGTCTCTGCCAACAGACATGCATCACTTGGAATTGCAGTTCCTCTGGTTTTCTCTCTTTTGGAGGGGAGGTTTGGGTATCACACCTGATTCTGCACTCAGGGCTTACTCCCAGCTCTGTGCTCAGGGATTAGTCCTGGAGGTACTTGGGGGACCATATAAGATGCCAGGGATAACACATGGGTAAATCCCATGTAAAGCAAGTGCCCTACCCACTGTACTATATGGCTCCAGTTCCAACCTTTTCTCTTTCAACCAGTCATGGAACTGGGGACAAGTTCTGAAACCTTTTCCACAGAAGAGGAAGAATTCTTCATGGTAATGTTGTGGTCTTTAAACTAGTAGATAGAAGTGTGCCAGAGTGATAATACAGTGGATTAAGGCACTTGCCTTGCATGTGGCTGACCCAGGTTTGATCCCGGGCATGCCACAGGGTCCCCTGAGCACCGCCAGAAGTGATCCCTGAGTGCAGAGCCAGGAGTACCCTTGGGCATTGCCAGTGTGGCCCCAAATCAAAAACAAACCAACCAAAAAAGGAAGACAGAAGTAAGCAAGGGGCTTAGCACAAGGCCTGGCATACAGG
The DNA here is from genome assembly GCF_029834395.1 of Sorex fumeus. Taxonomy (NCBI): domain Eukaryota; kingdom Metazoa; phylum Chordata; class Mammalia; order Eulipotyphla; family Soricidae; genus Sorex; species Sorex fumeus. The sequence continues at coordinate 26,433,427 of NW_026606094.1, read as the reverse complement.
GAAGGGCCTCGCAGCGGGTGGTGACAGGTGACCTGGGTGCTTCAGGAACGCTCCAGGCACAGAGAAGGCATTGAACGTTCATCACATCCAGGCCAAATGTTAAATGAGCTCCCAGTTGGCTGCCGACTGGAGGAAGACTCCGTAAAAACGGGCTGGTTGCAGCGTTACGGAAAGCTTCTCTCAAAGTGCGGAGAAGCATTCTCCAAAAACAGATCAAAGTTTGGGAAGGAACATCAGGCACCATTGAGTACAAGTTCTTTTCTGGTTGGAAAAATGGAACCAGAGGGTGGAGTGATAGTACAGTGGGGAGGGCGTTTGCTTTGCATGCGGCAGATCCAGGTTTGATTCTCTGGCCTCCCATAAGGTTCCCCAAGCAATGCTAGGAGTCATTACTGAGTGCAGAGCCAGGAAGCCAGGAGTAACCCCTGAGCATCGCCAGGTGTGACCCAAAAAGCCAAAAAGAAAAAAAGAAAAGAAAAAAAGAGCCAGTCCCTGAGACTCAGGCTTGCGCTTGCGCTCTCTCTCTCTCTCTCTCTCTCTCTCTTTCTCTCTCACATCTGGTACTTAACCAGTCCACTTGGGACTTCTCAGACACTGTTCCCCTGAAAGAGCAGCTAAGCCAGGCCGGGTTTCAAAGCCATTGGCACTAAATAACCGTATGGTCAGTTCTCGTGACTGCCAACGGTGCTGTCTTCTTACCTCCCTTCAGAACCAGGTCCCCTGGGACAGGTTTCAGTCCATATTCTTCTATCCTCTTGCTCACCATGTTATTCCAGACATAGCTTTGGTAGCTATGAATATACATCAAGCGATTATTTCTGGGTATCTGGAGGGAAGGGGGAAAAAGAAAAAGAGTCAAAGGAAACAAATGTGTCCTGACTATAAAAAGCATCGCACTTTCCAAGACATCCTGCTTGCGTAGAGGTTAACCGGGTATCGGGAACGCACACCTCAAATCTCTCATTTTCCTAACAGCATCCAGGAATAGTGACTGCGTCCCGGGAACCGAGTTTAGAGACGGAAGCCCTCAGACTGCAGGGCGTCATGACCAGCAGCAGTTGCCGCGGCTCCCGGTTTAGTATTCACCATGCACACATCCACGCAAATATAGCAAATGCTGTAGAGCCTACGCCAACCATACTGACTTTAAACGCAAGGCTTTCACACATCAGCTACAGAGTTAACGGTGCTTTCTCCCCAGATGGAAGGGGAAAACCTTAATGACCGATCTACAACTTCATGTGGTCAATTTCTGCCATCTGGGCACATCGGGGTCAGGGAGAAGAGAAAATAAGACTCGGGCTGGACCGACAGTACAGGGGCCAAAACACTTGCCTTGCATCCTGCTAACGGGTGCCTCCCCTCCCCCCACCCCACGCCTCCCCAGTTGAGTCCCCAGCACCACATACAACTCCCAGAGTGGCACTGGGGGTCACTCCTGAGCACAGGGCCAGGAATAGCCTCTGAGCACCACCAGGCATAGCCCGGTGTGCTCTCCCCCTACAAAAGAGCAAGACTTAAGTTTCAGAGTTGAACTTCGGTATCCTCTGGATTACAAAAATCCAAATGCTAGCTATACTCGCAGGGTCAGAGCAATTGTCCAATGGATAGGGACCTTGTCCTGCATGTGGCCGACCCAGATTCAATCTCTGGCATCCTGCATGGTCCTCCCATTACTGCCAGGAGTGATTCCTGAGTGCAGAGCCAGGATCATCGCCAGGTGTGGCCTGCCCCACCCCGCCCCAAAAGAAGAAGCTATACTCTCAGAGATTACCTGTTCTCAATCCACCATGGGCTGGGTGGGGGATAAGTAAAATGCAACCACACAGACTACTTCTTTGCAATTCTGTGATGGAGGTGGATCATGGCTATTAAGCTACAGTATGATTAAACAGAATCGACGGTGCAGCTTCTCTTTTTCTCAAAACCAATTCTCAGATACCGAGATACCAAGTTTTAAGTTACGGTTTCTCCCAGGTAACATTTCCTACCTTTTCCTGATTCTGTCACTGTTGACAAGGAGGCCAGCACTGCCCCCCCACCCGCCCCTCCCCGTATCCCCACCTGGCCCGGGCCCTAAGGGAGAATTACTCAGGTCAGCCCGCTTCTCCAACCTCGCCAGAGGACCCTTCGTTAACCATCCGCTCTTGCAAAAAACCGGAAAGCCACGAAAACCGCCTTGAGTCATTGCCTGGCCTCCCAGGTCGCACTCACTATGCCAAATGCAGAGACTATATTCTTCAGTCCATACTTTGAAAGTCCTCGAAGCAGCTGCCCTTCCACACACCTTTTGACAGGTAGCTTTCTGAGGGCCGCAGCTGGGTCTCGGGTCTTCGCCCATTCTTCCCTGCATTTAACCAAGTACCCCTTTTCCGCTGGGGTGGGGGGAAGAGGGAGAAAGAGCCGTGATTAGAACAATGTAGCCAGCAGATGGGTGATCGAGAATAACACACACGCTTCATGGATGGAGAATACCAATTTAGGAGCACACCGTTTGAAAGACGGCAGCTGTGTAGAGCTTGGCTCACCTGAACACTGTTTGGAAGAGAAATGAGAGGAGCCGAAAGGGGTTTCCAGGGCTCAGCGCCGCTGTGGGCCACGGCCCAGCCGGCAGCGCTGCACAGAGTTAGGGCCTGTCCACTGGCTCAACGAACGCAAACCAAGCCCAAATCCAGGTAGCTCCTTTTTATTTTCTACTATATCGCCAAATTTTTCTTTTTTTTCGGGGGAGGGGGGCTAGGTTGGGAGGGTTTGGACCACAACCAGTTGTGCTCAGAGATCACTTTTTAAAAAAATTAATAAAAACACCGTGATTTACAAGGTTGTTCATTATACAGTCATTTCAAGCATTTAAATGTTCCAACACCACCAGCGCGACCTTCCTTCCACCAACACCCCCAGTTCCCCCCACCCCCAGTCCCAACGTGCCCTCACAGATCGGATCCACTCTTGGCAGGTTTGGGGGACCATATGGGGTGCCAGGGATAGAACCCAGGTCAGCCAAGAAGCAAGGCCAGTATCATACCCACTGTGCTAGCCTGTGTTCTGCTGAATCTAATGGATCAATTCCCTTAAAATCGATTTTCTCTCTTTTAAACTTACAAATGAATCATTATCCAAAGTAGGCACAATTATTTTGATAATTTTTGTTTGTTTCGTTCTTGGGTCACAGCGGGCAATGCTCAGGGGTTACTCCTGGCTCAGCACTCAGGAATTACTCCTTGCAGTGCTCAGGGAACCATACGGGCTGCCAGCGATGGAATCTGGGGAGGCCACTCGCTGTTCTATCTCTTCGGCCCCTCTGTTGATAATTTTAAAGCAGCTATTCACCCTTTGTCACATACTTTGCTTTTAAAACTACTTTCTGGAATGCTTTTAATAAACTCTTTAAAACTCTTAAGTGTGTTTCTGCCATTTTTTTTTTTTACAGTCTACATTACCATGCTTTAACACACTGGCCACAAGTGAGCTGTTCACATCCCTGTATTTCAGAGATTTAGCAGTGCAAAGAGCAGAGAAGGGAAAATGAAAGTACTTATTTATAAAAGACTGAACTGGATGAGCTAAAAAGCTAAAAATGGAATAAGTTATACAACTCATATACACATATATATATATAAAATGGAAAATATATTAAAGATCAATTCTGAATGTGATCGGAAGTAGCTTCCTGGCCCTCTGATAGAGGGCTGAGAGAGACTGCAGGGTTGAAGGCAGGCCCTGCCACAGCCCAGGTGGGTGTGGCCCTGGGGCATGGCATGGGCCCCTCAAACACAGAGCCAGGAGGAGCTTCTGAGTGCTGCCATAAAAAACAATGTAAGCAAAAAATTCGAGATTAGGGCTGGGGATGATTTCCAGGTGGTAGAACACATGCCTTACGTGCCTCATATGGCCCAGGAAGGATACGCGGCACCCCATGGTTCCCTAACTATCGCTGTGGGGGGACCTCCACGAGAATAAACAATAATGGGGGTGCGGGGTAGGGAGCAGAGTGATAGCACAGCAAGTAGGGCACTTGCCTTGCACAAGGTTGATTGGGGTTCGATCCCCGGCATCCCATATGGTCCCCTGAGCACTGCCAGGAGTAATTCTATGGAATGGGCCCCTCAAACACAGAGCCAGGAGTAAAGCCCTGAGCATTTCGTGTCTCACCCAAAAACCAAACCATGCAAAAAAAAAAAAAAACACAAAAAAAACAAACAACTGAGTGCAGAAAAAAATTTCATACTCTGAAAGAGGGTTGAGAAATCACCTGAGTATCACCAGGTGTGGCACAAAAACTGGGAAAAAAAAGGAAGAAAAATAATAACTAAAAATAACTAGTTTTGAATTCCTGAAATAGAGTGAGGATGTAGTTCAATGGCAGAGTGCATATGGCCCTAAGTCTTAGGCTCAGGGTCAAAGAAAAAAGAGGAGTCACGGAGAGGGCTGGAGGACTGAGTGCAGCCTTTGCACACAGGAGTTTGAGGTTCCATGCCCAGTACTGCATGATCCCTTGGCACCCCCAGGAGCAAACCCGGCAAGCACAGAGCTGGCAGCGGCCCCTGAGCACCACTGGGTGTAGCCCTCAAACCAACCCTAATGGCTGGGGACAAGGCTTCAAGGGGTGATTCACTTGCTTTGCCTCTGGGAGCCCCTGGTTCAATCCCTAGCCCTGAAGGGCTTCCCTCCAACACAACCCCTCCTCAATTTCATGTGTGCGCGCACGCATGCGCGCACACGCGCGTGTACACACACACACACACACACACACACGCAGAGTCAGAAAAGCTGTGCCTCAGAGTAGCCAAAAATTACAACTCAAAACAGAAATCAACAAAATCAGGGGCTGCAAGCAATGTGTACAGTGGGGAGGGTGTTTGCCTTGCACGCGGTCTATCTGGGTTTGATCCCCGGCATCCCAATTAACTTTTTTTTTTTTTTTTTTTTTTTGCTTTTTGGGTCACACCTGGTAATGCACAGGGGTTACCTCCTGGCTTGGCACTCAGGAATTACTCCTGGCGGTGCTCAGGGGACCATATGGGATGCTGGGAATCGAACCCAAGTTGGCCACATGCAAGGCAAACGCCCTACCCACTGTGCTATCGCTGCAGCACCCCCCCCCCCCCCCAAGTAACTCTTGAGTACCACCAGGAGTTAATTCCTGAGTGCAGAGCCAGGAGTAACCCCTGAGCATTGCCAGTTGTGACCCAAAAAGAAAAAAAAAAGAAATCAACAAAATCAGAAATAGGGCCAGAATTAATAGGCATCAGGGCTTCAGTGCTATCAGAAATATGAGTGAGAGGTACAGCCCAAGACCTCAAACACAAGTTCAACAGAACTGAAGAGATATACGTGGCAACCCCTGGAACTTTGTAATGTGGCTGTCAAGTTGACAGGCGGAGGTGGAATGGGGGTTGGGATGGGGAGGGAATGTGGGAACACTGGTGGGGGGACTGGTGTTGATTATTGTATGCCTAAAATGCGACTATCAATAACTTTGGAAATCATGACTTTTTTATAAAAATTAAAAAGATAGAAAGAAAGAAATAGGGGCCAGAGAGCTCAGTACAGCAGGTAAAGCGCTTGCCTTACATGTGGTTGACCCAGATTCGATCTCCGAAACCTCACATAATCCCCTGAGCGCCTCCAGGAGTGACCCCTAAGCACAGAGCCAGGAATAAGACCTGAGTACATACACCTGGATATGCTCCCCAAGCCAAAACAAAACAAAACAAAACAAAACCCCAATCACAAAAACAACTAAAAACCAAGAAATAATATCTGGAGGTATTCACACATGTAACTGTACAAAGCAATTCTATAAACATATAACCATACATATATTCTATTTTTCTTAATAAGAATTTTATTCTCACCTCCAGATCGGGGTTTCAATATTAAATCCATGACTTCGGCCCAGGAATTTTGAAGTATAGCTCTAAAATCAAATAGCATTAATTTCATTTATGGTGCTTCAAAGTTGAGATGAGTTTTATATGCTCAAAACTGTGTCATCAAAAAATCATATTTGCCTATTAAACTTTACTCAACAAGTATAAAACATTAATATGACATGAGCTTCAGATGAGAACAGGTGCATTCAGGATGTTATGGCCGTAGGCTGACATGAACTTCAAATTTAAATACCAAACGAACTTTATTTTTTTAAATTTTTTATTTATTTATTTATTAGCTTTTTGGGTCACACCTGGCAATTCACAGGTGTTACTCCTGGCTCTGCACTCAGGAATTACCCCTGGCGGTGCTCAGAGGACCATATGGGATGTTGGGAATTGAACTTGGGTCGGCTGCATGCAAGGCAAATGCCTTACCCGCTGTGCTATCACTCCAGCCCCCAAACGAACTTTAAAAGAGGGGCACGAGTGATATTACAGTGTGTAGGGTGCTTGCCTTGCACATGGCCGACCTGGGTTCGATCCCCAGCATCACATATGGTCTCTTGAGCATGGCCAAGGGTAAGCCCTGAGCACACTTGGTATGACCCAAACTCCCACTCCACCAAGAAAAGAAAAACAGTATTTTCCATAAAGTTATTTATTCATTTAGTTAGCTTTTGCGACCAAAGCAGGAAGTGCTCAAGGGCTACTCCTGGCTCTGTGCTCAGGATCTGCTCCCAGCATAACTCGGGAGACCACCAGATACTGGACTTGAGCCTGGGGCTCCTGTATGCTCTTGTATGAGTCTTTGCTCAGCCCACTGTGCTCTCTTGCTTTCTCCCCAGGCCCCAGCCATAACACTGAACATCATTTCAGTTTTAAGATGTATGATGGTATAAATATGACCTACACATGTGTTAGCCAACTGAAGTCTTCAATCCCCAAACTTTCGTGAGATTTCTCAAAACTCTCCCTACGGTTAATGCTTTTCTCTTTATTTAGTCACCACCTTGGGAGCCCACAACTTATGGTGCTTGGGGGGCTACTCCTGGCACAGTGCTCGGCAGTACTCAGGAACAATGCAGTGCTGGGGGATGGACCCACACTCCCACAAGCAAAGCATGAACTCTTGTCCTTTGAGCCACCTGTCTGTCCCTTTAGATACCTTCACACCTAGGAAAATAGAAGGAATGCAGTTTATCCATCCTTGATCTTTCTTGTGTTAATAAAAGTAGGTTTCTTATGTTTTTCTAAAATACTAATTTTATTTTTTATAAAAATAAAGTTAGTAGGGCCAGAGTGATATAGTACAGTGGGTAGGGCATTTGCCTTGCATGCACCAACCTGGGTTTATCCCCAGCCTCCCATATGGTCCCCTGAGCACCATCAAGAGTAATTCCTGAGTGCAGAGTTGGAATAATCCCTGAGCATTGCCAGGTGTGACCCAAAAAAGAAAAAAAAAGTAAAGTTACATTTATAACAAAATAAAAATACAATAGAAGTTATATGTATAACAGCTTGTACATGCTTCTGAAAAACTAAATGAGCAATTCAATCAGCTTAATCAATGGCTGAATAAAGAGCAATACTCCTACATTATTAAAAAAAACACAAAATTCAATGGGGGCGGGGGGGCAGAGAGATAGTGCAGCAGGTAAGGCACTTGCCTTGCATATAAACTGACCCAGGTTTGATCCCCAGCACCCCATGTGGTCTCCCAATCCCTCAGGAGTGATCCATGAGGCCTGCATACCACCAACTGTGACCCAAAATCAAAAACAAATAAGGGTTGGAGAGATAGTACCAGGGTTAAGGCACTTGCCCTACACGTGGCTGATATCCCAGTTCAATCCCCAGCATTGCTGGGTGTTGCCCCCAAATCCAAAAATAAATAAATAAAAAAAAATATCAATCAACCAATCAATAATTCAGGGGCCAGGGAGATGATGCAAGCGGCAGAGCATGCACCTTCCAAGTCCACGACCTTAAGCCTGATCCCTGGTCCCACAGGGACCCAGCCCTGTGAGCAGAGGTGAGTGGGAGGCCAGGATGGCCTGGTAGGGCCCCCGAGCTCTGCCAAGAGTGGCCCTTGTAGAAACAAATCTTAAACTGTCCATGAGAAAGGATTTGTTCATTCCCTTCCTGCCTTCTTTCCTTTTTCAGGGCCACAACTGGCAGTGCTCAGGGGCTTACTCCTGGTTCTGTGCTCAGGGGTTGCTCCTGGCGGGGCCCAGGGCACCATGAGGTGCTGGGTATCAAACTCAGGTTGACCGCATGCAAGGCCAAAGTCCAACCTGTTGTACTTACGTTCCACCCCCCTCCCCTTTCCTCATTGCAACTTATTTTAGAAAGATGTGAGGAGAAAGTTAGTGTGAACAACTTTATAAAAATAAAATAAAATTTAAGATGTGAGGAGAAAGAAAAGCATGTGTCCGAGAGAGAACATAGGTTTCTCCTGAGTAGAAATAAGCTAGCTAAGCTAACTAAGAGACACAGAGATAAGCAAGTGAGTATTGCCCTGGGCTTGGAAAGCAAACACTGTCTTTTCTGTTTGCTTTTTGGCTGGCTGTGCTCAGGGCTTATGTGGGATTAGTCCTGGCAATCTTGGGGGACCCTGTGGGGCACCAGGGGCTGAACCCGGGTCAGTGGCATGCAAGGCAAATATGCCTACCAGCTGTACTACCTTCCCGCCTGCCTGCTGAAGGAGGTTACTTGTCTTCTAAGAAACTCAATACTATGGAATTTTGGATACATCTGTAAGTGCATACAATCTGTTATTTACTGTTGCATGTTATTTCCTCTATCATATTTGAAACTTTGTTGTGGTAAGGACTTCTGGCTGGAGGGGCTGGAGAAAAAACACAGCCGGGTAGGGTACTTTGCTTTGCGTGTGGCCAACATAGGTTTGATCTCCAGCATCCCATAGGGTCCCCTGACTGCTGCCAAATTCCCTGAATGGAGAGCCAGGAGTAAGCCCTGAGTATCATCAGCCTGGTCTAAAACACAAAGGAGAAAAAAAAAAGTGAGGGGGTGGGGAAAAAAGACTCTGGTTGGAGTCAGAGAACCTTGAGAGATCCAAGGGTGCTGGAGGAGGGGCCCTTGGAATGCAGGTGGGGGAGCCAGACACTCTGGTGGTGGGCTGGGCAAACACAGGAAAGGAAAACATTGCTTCTGTTGTTAAAACAAAAGAAAGAAAATCATTAAAAAAAAAAAAGAAAAAGAGGGGGCTGGAGGGACTGGAGCAATAGCACAGCCAGTAGGGCGTTTGCCTTGCACGCAGCCGACCTAGGTTCGATTCTCAGCATCCCATATGGTCCCCCGAGCACTGCCAGGAGTAATTCCTGAGTTCATGAACCAGGAATAACTCCTGTGCATCGCCGGGTGTGACCCAAAAAGAAAAAAAAAAAAGAGGGGACTGGAGTGATAGTACAGTGGGTAGGGGGTTTGCTTTGTACATGGCTGACCTAAGTTCGATCCCCTGCATGCCATATAGTCCCCTGAACACCACCAGGAGTAATCCCTGAGTGCAGACATAGGAATAACCTCTGAGCATCACTGAGTGTGACCCAAAAGGAAAAAAAAAGATTTCTGGGTGGGGCCTGAGGATGGTTTCAATAGCCTGGCCCCAAACCAGGAAGGTAGAAGGTTGTCAGTTTAAACCCTGGTGCGGCTCACGCATACACTGGGGAGATCCTGACAGCTCTGAGGAGAGGCATCCCCAGTGAGATGGTCCTGAAGTGGGGGTTCAGTGGCTTACATCACAGTAGGGCAAGCACAAGGACTTGAGCTTATCTCCGGCAAGAGAAGGAAAAAGTAACCAAACATTCCTTCCTGGTTCTGGAATCCTGCTTAGGAAGAACTTTCCCTACCTTACACATAAGAAACTCTGCTATTTTCCTGCTCTTTTCTAAGTAATTAGGACTTACTTTTTACATTCAATGTTACTGTCACTGTCCTCCTGTTGTTCATGGATTTGCTTGTGCAGGCACCAGTAACGCCTCCATTGTGAGACTTGTTGTTACCGTTTTTGGCATATCGAATACGCCATGGGGAGCTTGCCAGGCTCTGCCATGTGGGCGGGATACTCTTGGTAGCTTGCTGGGCTCTCTGAAAGGGTTGGAGGAATCGAACCCGGGTTGGCCATGTGCAAGGCAAATGCCCTACCCACTGTGCTAGGATTAAATAAGGATCTATATGTTAAATTGTATAAAATACAGTTTAGTGTCTATTGGTGGTATCATATGGATTTTTTTTAAAGAGGTAAGCTTTATTTCCAGTTATTGAAGTGGTTTATTTATTTGTTTTTTTTGGCAGAGTGGTTTGGGCCACAAATGGACTCCTAGCTCTGCACTCAGGAATCACTCCCGGCGTTGCTCAGGGGCCCATATGGGATGCCGAGAATCAAACCCCCATTGGCTGCGTGCAAGGCAAACGCCCTACCTGCTGTGCTATCACCCCGCCCCCTGTATGGATTTTTAATATGGATTTCCAATCTGCTATTGCAGTGAATCATATTAATAGGCTTCCTGCTGCTGGCAATCCTACAGTCCTAGACAAAGGCCATGCTTGATTAGCATAGCTGATATGCTGCCATCCACATTGAACACACACACACACACATACACCAGGCTGAATAAACTGATTATATATTCTGCCATGGCTTCTATATATTCTGTGGGTAGGGGAGAAGCTCAACCTGAGAGCATGTTATTGCATGCAGGAGGCCTTGCACCACACAGTCCCCTGGGCAATGCTGGGAGCTATGGACCTGACAGTCTACATTAAGACTGTGTTGAAAACCACAACACCCTAAAGGGAGGAGAGAGCAAAAGGGAATGCCCTGCCACAGAGGTGGGGTGGGATGGGGGGATGGGGTGGGGAGTGTGGGAGAGCTACTGGGATCCTTGGTAGTGGAGAACGGGCACTGGTGGAAGGATGGGTACTTGATTATTGTATAACTGAAACCCAAGCACTAAAGTTTGTAAGTCTACAACTGGACATCATGGTGTTTCAATAAAAAAAAAAAAAGGCTGGAGCAATAGCACAGCGGATAGGGTGTTTGCCTTGCATGAGGCTGACCCAGCCGATCTGCGTTCAATTCCTCTGCCCCTCTCAGAGAGCCCAGCAAGCTACTGAAAGTATCTCGCCTGCACGGCAAAGCCTGGCAAGCTACCTGTGACGTATCTGATATGCCAAGCACAGTAACAACAAGTCTCACAATTTGTTGTGAGACATTACTGGTGCCCACTCGAGCAAACAATTATGGGAGGACAGTGCTACAGTTAAAAAAAAAAAAGGATGTCTTTTATGGGGCTGGAGAGAGTACAGCATGCTGTACTACTAGTAGGGTGTTGTTTTGATCTGGCACCCCATGTGGTGCCCTGAGCCCCGACAGGAATGATTCCTGAGTGCAGAGCTAAGAGTAAGCATAGCTAGGGGTGGCTCCAAAACAAGGTAAAGGTAAAGGTAAAGGCCCTCCCGTTGATCGTCGATTTGCTCGAGTGGGCCCAGTAACATCTCCATTGGAGACTTTGTTGTTACTGTGTCTGGCATATCCAATACTCTCGGTAGCTTGCCGGGCTCTCCGAGACACCAGACACAGTAACAACAAAGTCTCCAATGGAGACGTTACTGGGCCCGTTCGAGCAAATCGGCTCCAAAACAAAACAAACAAAAAGATTGTTTTCTACTTTTCTTAGCCTTCTTCTATCCACCTTCTTTTAAAAACATTTATGGAAATATATGCATAAAACATGACCAAAATTAAATGCAGTTCTGTGACTTTATGTGCATTCTGATGTGGCGCTTCCACAACCCTCCCCCCATCCCAGAACATTCCCCACTTTCCCTCACGAAATGGCATGTGAATCAGTGGCCCGTCCTCCCCCATCTGCCCAGCTCCCAGTGACCACTGGTCTATTTCTGCTCTGGGGCTGGGACTACCTTAGGAGACTTAAGCCGAAAAATTGTTCAATATTTATCCTCTTCTGACTGGCTCCTTTCACTTGCCATAAAAGTCTTCAAAGGCTTATTCATACTGAAGCATGAGCCTGGAAAATTTTCTTCTTTTTGAGGATGAATGCTATTCCACATTTTGTTTACCCATCCAGTCAATGAATAGTTGGTTACTTCCACCTTGTGATTACAGTGAATAATGCTCTTTCTGAGAGCATCAGTATATAATTATCTAAGCTAGTCGCTGCCCTCACGACTTTGGGGCACATATCCAGAAACGGAATTGCTAGATCATAATGTAATTCTGTTTAATCCTCTGAGGAAATGCCTACTCCTATTACCTCTGGCCTGGACCTCGACAACCATTAATCAACATACCCCGCCCCTCCCATCTCTGAAGCTCTGCCTATACTGGAAATTTCATCTGAATGAATTAAACAATGTGTGACCTTCTGTGACAAACTTATTCCACTGACTAAAGTATGTTCAAGGTCCACCCATGTTGTAATCCATATCAGTACTTCCTTCCTTTTTACCACTGAATACTCAGAAATTGTATGGAGAGACCACATTTGGTTTCTCCATTCATCAGATGCTAATTTTATTGTGTGTGTGTGTGTGTGTGTGTGTGTGTGTGTGTGTCCTGCAGTCCAAGCAGTGCTCAAGAGGTCTGAGGGGGGAGGGAGACGGACAGTGACTCTTGCCCAAGCTGGTGATGCTTCTTGGGCCCTGTGGTGCTGGAAGTGTCCAGGTCATCCCTATGATGTTGGGGGCCTCCAGAGACACACCCAGTGGTGCTTGGAGGACCCCTCAGTGGCAAGAATCAAACTCCTGCACCATCTCCCAACATATTTAATTGCTACGAACATCAGTGTTAATTTACCTGTGGACACATATCTCCTATTCTCTTGTATATGCCTGAGAATCCCAACACTGGGTTTATTGGCAACTGTATTTAATCTTCAGGAGAACTGTCAGACTATCTAAGGAAATCCACTGCGTCGTTTTACACTCAGCAGTGTGTGAAGGTGCCAACCTTCCTACGTCTCACCAAACATCACTGCTCTGGCTCTTAAGCTAGCCTCTGTGCTAGGCGTGATGGATCTCTTACTGGGTTTGGAACTGTTTTGCCTCAGTGATCAGTGAAGAGTGTTCAGTGGTCAATTATGTTCTTTTGATAAATGTTCAGATCCTTTGCCCACTGTCAGATTGGGTCCCTGGACTTTTTGTTGTTGAAATGCAAGAATTTTAAAAATATTCTAGGTACAAATCATTCTTGCATTATTTATTTATTGGGGGGAGGGGGAGTGGTGCTTGTACTATACCTGACTGTGCTCAGGGATGTTCCTAGCAGGCTTGGGGGACTACACGAGGTACCAGGGAAGAGAGTGAGATTGGCTTCCTGGAAGGCAAGCGCCTTAAACTCTGTACTCTGGGGATGAGTGGGGGGGATTTATGACACAACACATGGCAACCACAGCTGCATGCCAGGCAAATGCCTTATCTCCCGTACTACTACCTCTCTGGAACCCATTCTTTCTGTTAAAACTATATACACTGAGGGCTTGTTTTTTTCCCTTAGGAATAAAGGTGAAAACAGTGGGATGTCTTATAGTTAAGACTATCCATGCAGGGCAAATGCCCTACCTGCTGTGCTGTTGCTCCAGCCCATTTGCAAGATCTTTTATGGTGCCAGGGAATCTAATCACTTGTATTTTGATGTGTGCAACTACCCTACCTGGTGTACTCTCACTCTGGACCAAGAAAATATATGTAGATTTGTGGTATCTGTTGGTTTGGCATTTTGAACTAACTATGCCAATATAGAGAATGCTATGCAAAATTTATTCCTGGCTGAATTCTCTATCATTTTCTCTGGTTCAATCCCTAGCACCTCCTTTAGCCCGCCAGGAGTGATCCCTGAGCACATAGCTAGGAGTAAGCTCTGAGCACCGGCAGGTATGGCCCCCAAACCAAAAACAAACAAACAAGCCCCCCCAAATTAAAAATGAAATTAATTTTTTTTGGTAAATTCACTGAGTCCCCACACCATTCCCCCCCCAGCACCCCTTGTGGAAGGGAGGTGGTTTGAGTCATACCTGGTGGTGTCTAGGGGCTATTATTGGCTCTAACTCAGGGCTGACCCCTGCTGGTGCTCACCAACCATGCATGGTACCAGGAATTGAAGGGTGGGGGGGGGGTTGTTGCCTTAACCCCTGAACTAGCTCTCTGGACCCCCAATATTTTTTTTCTGTGGTGGTGGTGGGGAGAAGGCAGAGTCAAACCTGAGAGGCTTGGAAGCACCTGTCTGGAGAGAGCACCCAGCCCATCCTTCCCACCCGGGGCCTAAGTGATGCTGCCCGCTGCTCATGGGTGGTTACTTCCTGAGCCACGCTGTGACTATCTAAAAAAGGAAACAAAGAATAACCCCCTGGACCAACTGCTGGGGTGGAAGAAACACTTCTCAAAACAGTTCTCAGTATTTATTCTTTTGAATTTTTTTTGGGGGGTCACACCCAGCGATGCACAGGGGTTACTCCAGGCTCTGCACTAAGGAATCACTCCTGGAGGTGCTTAGGGACCATATGGCATACTGGGAATCAAACCTGGGTGAGCTCTGTGCAAGGTAAACACCCTACCCACTGTGCTATTGCTTCAGCCCTGATTTTTTTCCTTTAACCTTGTGCATATATTATCTTTAAATAGGAAAAAAAAAAAAAAGGACCAAGAAAATCATTCCAAGAGCTAGTGCACATGCTTTGCGTGCCAAAGACCTGGGTTCTATTCCTGGAAATACAAAGACCCCCCCACCCCCCAACACTGTGTAGGGAGTAACCCAGAGTGTGACTGGGTGTGCCCCCAAGAACAAAAACCAAAACCAAAAACAGTGCAGTTCAATCCCTGGCACAGCATATGGTCTCATTTAGGCAAAAGAAATAAAAACCTCTGCACTAAAACTGGGAGAGCCTGAGTGGTCTTTAAGATGTCCTTAAAAAAATATACAAAACTACTATCATATGGTCTGCTATTCCACAATCAGGTATCTAACCATGAACAGAAAAATACTGCTTCAAAAATATGCACATCAGGGATGGGAACCATAGTATAGTGGGTAGGGTACTTGCCTTGCATGTGACAGATCCAGGTTTGATCCCCCGCATCCCTTGTGTTCCCCTGAGCATTGCCAGGAATAATTCTCCTGAGTGTGTGTGGAGTGCAGAGCCGGGAGTAAGCACTGAGCACTGCCCGGTGTGGCCTCAAGGTAAAGGTAAAGGTAAAGGCCCTCCCGTTGATCGTCGATTTGCTCGAGCGGGCCCAGTAACGTCTCCATTGGAGACTTTGTTGTTACTGTGTTTGGCATATCGAATACTCTCGGTAGCTTGCCGGGCTCTCCGAGAGGGGCGGAGGAATCGAACTCGGGTCAGCCATGTTGGCCGCTTGTAAGGCGAACGCCCTACCCGCTGTGCTATCGCTCCAGCCCGTGGCCTCAAAACAAACAAAATATATGCACACCTACGTTTATTGTGGCTATTTACGGTAGTCAAGAGATCTGGAGACAACCCTGATGCCGAATAATAGATGACTGGCAAAGAAGTGATTAGGGGCTGGAGCAAGTCTGGGGTGCAGCAAGTCTGGGTGCTTGCCTTGCATGTGGCTGACTATGGTTTGACACCTTCCCCCCTCCCCAGTCCCCCAGCACACCAGCACATACGGTCCCCGGAGCATCACCAGGAGCCACACCTGAGCAATGAGCCAGAAACAGCTCCTGAGCTCTGCCAGGTATGACCAGAAAAGCAAATATAAATGGGTTGGAGAGATAGTACATCATGCTAAGTCAGAAGGAGAAAGATAATATTGGATGGTCTCACTCATGTATGATATATAAACAGAACAAAAGAACAGACAACATCCAATGAAAACAAACCCTTAATTAGACTCTGACCACAGTACTGAGGTGACTGAGGGGCAGGGAGCAGTTAAAAGGTCCAATGGATTAATGGATTAGGAGAGTGACTGATACTGGCACTCCAATGGGGGTACAGTACGGTAACACTGTACTTCTAAGGCAGAAAACCACATACTCTTTTAAACATTATTACCTCAAAAAAAAAAAAGTTAGAAACTAAGAAAAACAAATCTTTAGGGGCACAGAGGTAGTACAGTGGCCAGTCCAGGTTCTATCCCTGGCACCACATACGGTCCCCTGAGGCCAGGAGTAATCCCTGAACTCAGAGTTAGGAGTAAGCCCTGGGCACCCTGGGCATGGTCAAAAAACCAATGGGGGGGAAAAAAAAAAACAAACCTTCCAACTTCATACGTTGGGACAGCCGTTGTTCCGAATCTTTGCATTCCATAGTAGTTAATAAACCCAATCTCCTTGAGGGAATTCATGGCTTGCTGCACTTGCTCATCAGTTCCTGTTATGTTTCTGTTGGGGCACAGAGTATTCAGAGAAAAAACAACATCATCGAATACACTCGGAGAAGAGTAACACAGGACACAAAAAGAGCTTGGCTCCCAGCACCCTGAAGCCCTGGGCTGGTCTACTTCCTGTGGAGTCTGTCTTTCTCAAATTGTGGTAAAATACCCCCAACATTACCATCCTTCTAGCTGCACTTTAAGTATGAAATACATGGCACCGCCGACGCGTACAACAGGGGTCACCTCTGCCACTAGAATTCCAGAACTTCCCCTTTTTTCCAAAGTGAAAGTCTATACCCAGTCAGTTCATCACTCTCCACTGCCCAACCCCTCTGGTCCTCCTCTACCCATGCTTTTGTGTCTAGAATTGACCAATTCAGGGAATCATGTGCAGGTAGAAGGACAGGCTCATCGTTTAGCACTGTTTGCAGGAGGCAGCTTCTCTGCAAAGGTTGTACTGAGTCTTTAAGAAGGGTGAAAAACATACAGATATATACAATATTTGTATACTGGCAAATTATTCATTTTCCCAGCCCTATCAGACCTTGCTGCACTATCTCTCGCTCCCATACTTCACTCAGATCAACAACAGAAACCAGCAGGAACAGATGTCCATAAGAAGTCGAGAATGATGAAGCATCTGAGACCCTCTCTTGCCACCCAGTCACTCACTAGCTTTCCCTTAGTGCTGGGGCTCACACCCCGGGTCTCAAACATGCAAGGCGAGCGCTCCAGTACTGAGCCACGTCCCAAGCCCACCCGGTGCTCTTTACCTGAGAACAACAGTGAAGTGGTTCCCCTGGAGCTCTCCCAACTTGAGAGGGTTTTTCTGATAGCTGAAATTGCCGAGTTTGAAGTTCATCAAGCACTTGTTCAGGTGGGCAAGTCTTTGCGCAGTTATTCTGAAAAAATAGGTGAAACACAAAAGGGGAAGACAGGAGGGACCGTGAGACAGTGCCCAGAAGAGACAGTCGAAGGCAGTGGTCTTCACAGACCAGGGCCCTGGACTGATGCTGGTCTGAGGGGGTCAGAAAGGTGGAAGACCACCACTGCTAGCCCAGGACAGGCCGTGGGGGGCAGGGGCATGTCCACAGATGGAGGAAGATTGAAAGGGGCTGCTCTAGGGAATCTCCTAAGAGCAAAAAGGTTACAAGTTGAAACAAGTTACAATACCCAACTAATACAGAGGAAGAGAAAAGTAGCAGGGTCGGTGGACCGTTCATTTCTCTCTGGATGATTTCTCCTGACACAGTGGCCCCTGGGGGATGATGTAACCTGGGCCATATTTACACACTTAAAGCAAACCCATATGTGATCCATGTGATGATAAACACTCAGTTTTAATTTCTGTGGCACTTTCTAATCTGGCAGGGGAGCAGGTTGTGGAAATGGTTACCAGCCGAGAGTAAGCCCTTTCAACATTAAGGGTTGTTCCTACTTATAATCGGGAGCACGTTTGATCTTACGATCAAACTCAGGGCCTTGTACATACTTGCTGGAGTTCTTCCTGGCACAACCCCTTGACCACTAAAGGTCAGAGGGCCTGTAGGAGGACCCAGGCTTTTGCCAAGAGAACCTGACATTCCTAGAATAACACAGATTAATTGGCTTTGATTTGCTGGTGGCTGATGGCTTGAGATGTGGGAAACAGACATCTCTGAGGGTCAGCAATACTTCAACCTTATAGCATCAAGGACAGTGCTCTGGCCATAACTACCCCCTTCCTCCCTGATGTTACCAGCTGCCCGTGAGTGTGCGTGGGCCCATTCCCTCAGCCTCTATTTCACCACCGTTTTTCCTAATAAACCTTGCTGTATGACTGTGAGTCTGTGGCGCACTGGGTGGCTATGTCTGGGTCAGGCTGTCGGTGTGAGTCTTAAACAACCGTTGTCCCTGACTGGAGGACCAGACCTCCATTTCCCGGGGTCCAGGGAGTTACTGGATAACCACACCTGCTGGCATGTGCTTGCTGCCCTCTGCGTGATCTTCCTGTGCTACCTCTCATTTCGGAATTTTGTCTACTTGCATTACAGCATGTTCAGGGTAACGATAAATAATGGCAGTGAAAGTCACCGTTAAGGATTCTGTTCCTCGGTTCTAGATGAAATGCTCCTAGTGTTTCACCAGTAAGTAAGTTGGCTTTTCACTTGTGATTATCGTATTATTTTAAGATAGCTTTCATCTCTCTCTACTTTAGTAAAAAAAAAAAAAAGGTCTCTTATTTGTCCAGTGATGCAAAGGGGCCTTGAGGTATTTCTTCTTGGTGATACATAACCCACTGGAGCAGCAAGTTCAATGCTAGGGTCACAGGGTCCATTGCTGCTGGTGCCTTGTGGTGCCAGGGACCACCAGGGCCATCCTGGCAGTGCCCAGGTTCTCCAGTGCTATATCTAGTGGTGCTGGGGGGTAGTAGTGTGTGGATACTGGGGCATGCTTTGCCAAATCCACAGCCACTAGCAAAAATATATTTTGTGTTAATTAGAAATAATCTAAGTTAAAAAATTAATATACCAATGAAACTAACCCCCCCTTTTTTAGGAGGGGAACCATTAATTTTACTTAGGATGCTCCAATCTGAGTTATACTTCTTTTGTGGGGGGGTTGAGGGTCATGCCCATTAGTACTCGGGGATCATTCCTGATGATGCTCGAGAAACCATATGGGGTGCCTGGAAGAACAGAGACTTAGGATGAACAGAGTATGGACAGAGGGTGGCTGCTCCCTGGTCATTAGCTATTACTGCAGAAATGACAGGAGCAAATTGTTTGTGTAACCTGGGGCCTGGAGAGAAATTCTGAATAGTCTTTTTTCTGGGGGGGAAGGGCCACATCCAACGATGCTCAGGGGTTACTTCTGGCTCTGCACTCAGGAATCACTCCTGGCTGTGCTTGGGGACCATACGGGATGCTGGGGTTCAAACTTGGGTCAGCTGCGTGCAAAGTAAGCGCCTTCCCCACTGTCCTACTGTACTCTTGCTCTGGTCAGTCTTGATAGGGATACGCTCATGGTTCTTACCCTTAAAATTTTTTTTTTTTAAATGAAATCAGCACAATATAAAATTTGGTCTCTACCAATTAACATGTACAATTTGGGGCGGGTAAATCAGGTAAAATGATCATGTCAGGCCAGAGTGATAGTACAGTAGGTTTGCCTTGCAAGAGGCCAACCCGGGTTTGATCCGTGGCATCCCATATGGTCCCCCGAGCACTGTCAGGAGTAATTCCTGAGTGCAGTCAGGAGTAACCCCTGAGCATGGCTGAGTATGACTCCCCCCCTCAAAAAATCAAAGAATCATGTCATGGTGGACTTTCAGTGTGAACTGAATGTTCTGCCCACATGGATTACTGTAACACATACACCAGATTCATCCAGGTATCTGCACTCTGTTTTCGCAGCTAAATTATATCCTAATGTCTATTTTGAGAGGTAATATATTTCTGAACCCCGCCATCTCAGCAGAATGTAAGAGCTATATTCATTTCTTGAGATGGAAATGGCTTAAAGGATTGGCATGCATGCTGTGCCCGATGGGAGGCGTGGGTTAAAAGCCTCAGCACTATACCTCAGCACTACCCCCTTTCCCTCCCCCCCCCCCCCCGCCCCGCACTGCTGGGCAAAGCCCAAAGATCAAAACATAAAGCACCACTGAGTTCACTGATATGGATGCTTCCTAGGGCAGATGGAACAAAGCCAATAATCTCTCAGCAATAGCACCCCCCTTTTAATTTTTTTTCGGTCACGCCCAGTGGTACTTAAATCTTACCCTTGTTCTACACTCAGGGATCACTCCTGGTGATGCTCAGGGGATCACATGAGTGCCAGGAATTGAACCCGACTGGCCACGGGCAAAGAAAATGCCCTACCCACTGCACCACTGCTCTGGCCTCCGAGTCCATCCCTTTTCTTCTCTGGTTTTTGGCCACCTCTGGCAGTGCGCAGGACACTACTGCTGTGCTGCAGCATGTGCTGTGCCGCAAATCATCCAAATCCAGGACTGGCTGCATGCAAGGCAGGCTCCTTAACCTCTGTCCGCTTTCTGGCCCCTTGTCCCTGGTCATTATCTTGAGGATCTGAGATTAAACCCTCTTGGTTGTAAATTTATAGCAAATTCTTCAAATACTTAACTTTTTGTTATTGTTTTTGCCCCAGGAATGGAAATTACCCTGGCCTTGAAAAATCTCACTTTTAGACACGAGGAGCCAGCCTCAAAAGCATGTTGGATTAAAAAAAAAAAAGAAAGAAAGAAAGAAAGAAAGGAAGAGAGAGAGAGAAAAAAAAACCTAAACGACTTTTATTAACAAAGCCAGGGATTTACTGACTCAGGCTCAGAAAGGACTCTGGCAGGAAGTGGCAGGAAAGGAAACAAACCATTCTGAAGGAGGCCATTCTGGCGTGGGAGTCTGCTAAGTTGACCAGGTGACGTTGGAGGGCTACCTTAAGCCAGGAAGAAATGCTGCTCATTCCGAGGACTGGACAATTCCACGCTCGGTAAGATCCATGTGGGGCAGAGCAGGTTTATCCTGTTCTCTAGTTCTCACGGGAAAGGCCGATCCGTGTGGCCTCACAGACCCAAGAAGCAAACTAAGGGGGCAGCCTGCATCCGTGAGATAAGTGTTGTGACTTTCTAAAGGCCAGACTGGGGGGGGGGGGGGGGGAGGGGGGCGTCTAACGTGGTTTCCTTATGAAGCCAATAGGAAGGAGGCAGCAAAGGTCTGTGAAGAGCAGCACCGAGACTGAATACGTCACCTGGTGGCTGACCAAGAGACAGGGAAGTCCTCATTCTTCCAACAGTCAAAGAATTCAGGGTGGGGATAGGGATTCCAGGGCCCGAAGCTCGTGCCCGGCACACAGGAGGCCTGGGTTCGATCTCAGCACACCGTGGCACCCTGAGCACCACATCAGGAATGACCCCCGAGCAGTGCCTGGAGAGGTCCCCAAGCACCACCCCAAACAAAAAAAGCAACTGTTCAAATACGTCACACCGTATCATGTAAAGTGAAATGACATAGTATTCTTCTTCATCAGGAGCAGGTTTCAAGCATCAGGGCCATACCTGATGTGGGGTGTGTGTGTGTGTGTGTGTGTGTGTGTGTGTGTGTGTGTGTTGGAGGTCATGATGCTTTGATGGGGACTAAACTCAGGGTGTTGGCAGGCAAAAGCTCCATCATGTGAGCTGTCTCTGAGATGACTTTTTTTTTTTAGGACCAAAATGTACACGTTTATTTGTTACACGTACATTATACATTACTTAAAGTATTTATGAATATTAGTTTTCCCTATTATCACCTTTCTAGTAAATAGCTATTTCAAACTCTGCATGAATCTTTGATTTATATGTAGCTATCACCATTAAATTTATTTCTTGAATCATCTAATTCCTAAAAGCCTTTACTGCCTTTTACATTAAGAGCAAAAAACTCCTGAAAAATCAGTTTTGTCACGGAATTTACTCTCAGATGACTTTTTTGTTTTTGGAGGGGGGGACTTGGGGGACACACACAGCAACTCAGGGGCTACTCCTGGTCCTTCTCTCAGGAATTACTCCTGGCGGTGCTCAGGGGACCAGGGATGCCGAGGACCTTTGACCTGTGGGGGGCCATTTCTGGGAGTGGGGACAGTCCGGAGGGGCTGCATAGGAGTCCCCATGACCAACATACATCCAATCTGGAAAGTCAACAGAGAAGATCTGATCCCGTTTCCTGTGAGAGCCTTCCCTGGCCTGCCCCCTGCGGGGTCCCAGGCCTGGTTCTCAGGTCTACCCGATCCCCCCAACCCCTGAAACATTCTTCCACTGGAAAAGCATCTCGCTGTGTGAAGTTTGTGGAAATGGATTCATGTGTCTCCTCCACTCAACAATGATAGCTGCTTCAAAAGTAGTCTGTCTCACCTGTCTTCAGTGTACAACACAAGAGCTAACTCATCACTTATTGCTTTGTAATTACAATGTGTGTGTCGACGGGGTGGGGGGAGGGAGTGTCCAGGGGATGAAGGCAGATGCCATGGGCTCTACCATTGAGCTATAGCCCCACACCCACTTTTCAATAACTTCCATTCAATAATAAACACAGGAGAGCAAGAAGCTTGTAAGACTCTTGGTCCTATCGCAAAAATCCTTTAAAAATGACACAAATAGAAGCTGGAGCTATTGTACAGCAGGTAGGGCTCCTGTTTTATACACTGCTGAACTGGGCTCAACCCCCGTCATCCCACATTGCCCCCTGAATACCACCAGTAGTGAAAGAGTGATCTCTGAGCACAGAGCCAGGAGTAAGCCCTGAGCATCACTGGGTATGCCACCCCATCTTCAAGACCCCCTCCAGCCCCCCCCCCCCCCCACATAAATTTAAAAACTAAACTTTTTTTTTTTCTGAATAGGCGAATGCACAATCAAATGATGGAAGAGATAAACTCCACAAAGCAAATCTGTGAAACTGATAGATGGCGGGAGGATGTTTGCAGTAAAAATCCCAAGAGACACTCTACTGACCTGAGAACAGCAATCTCTTGAACAGTTATGGCCCTTTTATCTTTGGTTCCCATATAGGAGAATATATTTGGTTTGACTCTGGAAACAAAACAAAATGAAACTACTTAAAACTGCATACCATTAGAAAACCGTATTTCCCAACAGGGTACGGGGAGAACATTGATCATAAGCAATTCATTATGAAACTGTGAGGTAAGGAAAATGTTAATTCTAGATATGTACCGCTTTAAAATTTTTATTTAAATTTCAAATAGTGGACTGGAATAATAGTGCAGTGGGTAAGGCACCTCCCTCGCACATAGCCAACCTGGGTTCAATCCCCTGAACACCAGCAGGAGTGGTACCTGAGTGCAGGGCCAGGAATAAGCCCTGAGGACAACTAGGTATAGTCCCAAAACAAATAAAAAAATAATAAGGAAAAAGCTCCTTTTCATTTTCAGTAGGATGGATCGTTATATCAACTCTCAATTTCACATGAACAATTTCCTCACAGGAATCTCACCTTGAATCACTGGTGATGAGCAAGAAAGGCAAAGCGCAAACAACATTTCCTCACCCACCGTCTGAGGAGAGTCCCTGGGGACGGACGTGGCTGTTGGCCCACATTCTTACTCTTTCATGAGCACAAAGAGGAAAACAAATCTGTGTGTTCTGACTTTGAAGAGGCACAGGAAGATACTGACCTTAGGTACTTGGACAGCACATTAATTGCATCCATGGTGTCTTTGTTTTCCTTGTACAGTACGAAGTGGCAGTAACTTCCCCTAGATTTTGGCCAAGAATGTTTTCTTGGATCTTAAAGACAAAAAGAAAAAAAAATTAAATGTTATATACCAAAGGAAGCTATCTGAGCTGCTGACTTTTCTACCTCCTGTAATCCTACAGACTGTTTTGCTAGAGATCTTGTCTCTAGTCTCAGAGAACATTCTGTCTGCATGGTCGCACAACTGTGTGGACTCCGGCTGTCAAACCCTGGGGTTTGGACACATCAGTGGCTTCCCATCTGTATTCAAAATCACAAGCAGAAGTGCGGGTGGCAGGACAGATGACAGGGACTAACTGGTGATTGTTACACAGAGACACAGAGGGGCCTGCCGCTGTTCAAGCACGTGGGCCACAGGTGGGCTGTCGAGCGCTGAGGGACGCGGCAATCACTTCAGTCACCAGTCTACGGCCTGGCCTCACTCCCTCTGTGGGCACCCTCACCCTGACGGAAGGGCAGCAAGCCTGTGAGGAGCAGCTGCCTCGAACACACAGGCTACTTCCATTATAAGTGCTCGGCTAGTCCTTGGGGATGGGCAGACAGTGCCAACCCCACAGAGAGCGTCCGCACACTTATGCATATACTTGTAAAAAGGAGCTGCAGCGAGGTGAAAGGCTAACATCGGAACAACTGTTGCTGGGACTGCTCAGCTTTTCAGAAAAACTGACAAACACCTCTCAGGACCTTAGGGAACCTGACTTTTACATCATTGTCTAGAAACCATTGTCTAGTAACCTGTAGCTCAATAACATTGAGATGCAATGTTATTGTATCTCAGCTCAGCTGCCCAAAGGGCATGCTGAAATAAACACTCTCTGGAAAGGATACAGGAACCATAACTGCACTTCCCAGATGCTGCATTAGATAGACACCTGTGAGTCCTGCCCAACCCAATGCAACACAGAGCTGCAGTGTTTGGTGAACATCGTACCAAATTCACTTAACATCTGCTACTCTATGAAAGAAAAAAATTCTGCACAATATGAAACTTGAAAACTCATCATCTTCTTTTAAAAATGCTCTTGGGGCCCTAAAATAATCCTCTAGCATGGATTCATGGATCCCTCATCTTCAGAGGCTGAAGATACTCCTGGCATTGAAGCTGCCTGTACATCTGAGTCCACTGAGGGTAAAAGCATTGTGGGCAGGCGAGTGGCTTACGCTACACTGTCAAGAATAAAATTAAATCAATAAAGTTGGTTCAGAGAACTGCCACAGCATGCACCGACGCCTAGCAAACTGCTTTGCTTTCCTTGCTGTGAAATATGAATTCTTTCCGGGAAAGAAAAGCATTATAAGCATTTCTCCAGTTTTTGGTGCAAATTCCTCACAACTCACCCTCACAAAATGTGCAAGAGGGGTATCTTTTTTCCAGGGTGTTCTTCCACCTCCCTAGCGTCAAGCAAAGTTGTCCATGCTTAGCACTTGTGACAGAATCATTGGCATTTCATCTTATCTACATGAAGCGCCAACTGCTCTTACCTGCCGCAGTTCTGACCTCTGTCCAAATGCACAGCGTAAAGAGCACAAGAGAGCAACGTTTAATTGATAGTAATGTTAAAAGTGCTTTAGAGGTGAACATGCAAATGATCCCATGGAAACTTTCTACCCAAGATTTCTAAGGTACCTGGCAGTCATGGGACATGTTAACAGTCTTTTTTAGACAATGGAATGTCACAGAGGCAAGCAGTGAACAAACAGAAAATTCACCTACAAGTACAGCCTGCCTGTCTCCACCCCTTCACAGGACTAGATCAGTTCTCCCTTCGGTGCTGCAGTCTGCACCTCAGCGGGGTGTAGTAAAAGGATGATTAATACTGGATGTGAGCGACTTTGCCATCGAGAGATTTTTCTAAATATAAGAAGGCTGTTACTGAAACGCTGTATGTGGTTTTACCTTTTGGCGCTGAGAGTACACTAATTATTGTTTTGATTTGCACTTTATGCTTTCTATGAGTTATATTTTTTTTATTCGGAAAAAATATGGGGTCTGGGGGGGGTCATATCTAGTGGTGGTCAGGGGGCCTAACTGGTGCCAGGAGTTGAACCGAAGGCTCAAGCATGCAAAGCATGTGCTCCAGCCTTTGAGCCATCTACATGAAACTTTATTTTAAATAATAAAGGGAAATTTTATTATTATTATTTTTTTGGGGGGGGAGAGAGCACACTATAGTGCCCAGGGTTTACTCCTGGCTCTGTGCTCAGGGATCACTTGGGGTGGTGCCCGGGGACCATTTGGAGTGCTGGAGATTGAATCTGGGCGGGCAGTGTGTAAGGCAAATGCCTTACCCACTGTACTATCTCTCTGGCCCCTAACTTTCAAATTTGAAGATTAAAAGAAATTTAAGAGGAGCCAGAGAAACTGTACAGCAAGCAGGGTATCTGCCTCGCATGTGGCTGATCAGGAGTGATCCCTGAGCACAGAGCCAAGAGTAAGCACGACGCAGTACTGGGTGTGGCTGAAAAACAAAAAAAATGGGAGAGAGATTTAAGAGATAATTTAAGGGATTTATTCACTGAATGCAACATCCTATCCTTGTTCATGTCAGTATGTAAATCATCTGTATGAAAGAGACAATTTTTAGACTATCAGGAAAGAAACTGAAATAAGCTGGATATGAGAACTCAAGAAATTATTGTTCATCTTGTTGGGTTTGGTAATTAGGGTTTCAGTACTTATCTGTTATAACATACTGAAATATACACGAGTAAACTAACATGCTGTGTAGAATATAAAACACACCAACAAGGGAAAAAAGAGGGTTAGATCAGACAAAAACGTAATGCTGATCATCTTAAAGATGACTGACTGATGGGCACATAGGGGTTCAATGTATTATTTCCTATATATATATTTCCTTTATTTGTGCATGTTTAAAAACTGTGCTCTGGGTTTATTCCTGACTCTCTCCATACTTATGATAAAGGCTGACGAAGTCCAGCTGCATTTTTTCTTCACTGACCCCACAGTATATATAAACGACGGCAAGAATGGCCAGAAATAAAAAAAGATTAAAAAACTAAATGCTGTAATACCAACCTAAATAAGATACCATGACAACTGAGGATGAATTTTGGCTCACATAGCATGCATCTTTAATTAGCAAACCCAAGCACTTAGCATGCACACAATTATCTCCCCTGCAAACGATGGGTGCAAGTATTCTTTCTTAAGTGCACTCAGTCTACAAAACAGGAAACCAATGTACCGATTAGCTGAGGCCATTTGAGATCATCAACAAATCTCAACTTATTTTTGGGCAATTTGCCTGACTTTCAAAAACTCCCAACTCATAGGAATGGTTAAGCAGCTTTTTAACTTTTAAGTGGATAGAAAATATCACTCAGACACTTTGAGAATGCTGATCTGAAACCCGCCAAGCAGAGAATTCTCAGGCTGAAGAGGGAGCAATGCTCTGAGCGTCTGATGTGGCTGCCCCAGCTTAGTACAGAAACAGAGACCTAATGACCAGGAAGTTGCACTCAGGAAAAACGTGCAAGAAAGACGAGGGGTCAGGGTAACATGCAGAACATTCCTCGTTATTCCAGACCACCATCACTGACATCGCAACGCGCCCATGTGCGCGCGCGCGCGCACACACACACATGCACACGCACGCACGCTTTTCAACGTCAGGAATCCTGCTCCACCCACCCTCCCTCTCTACGCCTATCCATCCACATGCTCAGAGCTCTTCCTTCTTCAGTGTCAAACCGACGACTCCCTCTCCTAAGCTCTGGCCTTCCACTTCCTCCTGCACGACACAGCTCTTGTTTAGAATGCAGTCCTGCACGCTCCACTGTCCATTTTCAGTCCACTGTGCAAGCACGCTTCTAGTCTTACACCGTTCAGGCTGCTCCGGAAAAGGCACCGAGGATCTCCATGCGGCCAGGCCGATAAACACGCTTCCGTTCTTTTTTCTTTTTAGCTTTTTGGGTCACAGGCGGCGATGCATGGGTTATTCCTGGCGGTGTTCGGGGGACCATATGGGATGCTGGGAATCGAACCCGGGTTGGCCATGTGCAAAGCAAACGC
Organism: Sorex fumeus; assembly: GCF_029834395.1. Lineage (NCBI taxonomy): Eukaryota > Metazoa > Chordata > Mammalia > Eulipotyphla > Soricidae > Sorex > Sorex fumeus. Next base: position 26,405,885 of record NW_026606094.1, on the reverse strand, counting down.
CCTACCCGCTGTCCTATCGCTCCAGCCCCCACAGTTCTTATATTGCCGGCCGCTCTGACATATATCCTGCTGCTAACCACCCACTCTGATGGCTGGAAAACCCGCCTTCTCTTCCGGTGACTTCTGGAACATCCCGTTTCTCCAAATTTCCTTTTCATCTGCGTGGCTCTCCCCCTTAGGATGTCTGTGGGCCCCTGCATCCAGGCATCCCTGCGGGGGTCCTAATCTTCAGAGAGGATGGAGAACTTCTATTATCACAGGGAAGAGTTGTTTTTTTTTTTCTTTTCACAGCGGCAGGGAGTGAATCCAGAGTCTTTGAACATGGGCTCTCCCAGTGAAGAACCACATCCCAAGTTCCTAGAATTTTTTTCCCCTTTAAAGAAGATATCCTCAGAAACCTTTGGAATGTACAGTATCTCAAAATGTAAATAAATGTACTTGATCATATGCAGTGTACAATAATAATATGGCATTTTCCAGGAAAACACTATGTGTTCTGGGATGTAAATCAATGGGCCTTTCTTCAACCTGTATTCTGTTACTTACAGAGTGTAGCATGTCAGCAGCTATACATCTGTAAGTCCCGTGGGTCAGGAGTGTGATCCTCAGGGATCAGGTATGTGTGGGACTATGATCACCCCCAGAATATGTTCAAGCATCAGAGCTATCAAAGCATGAAATTGAAAAAAAAAAAAACCCTATCAAAGCGTGAGCCGCAGTGGGTATTCACCACCACCACACGGGCACACACAACTAAGGTCTGTCTGTGACCCCAGGTCTCCAACAAGCAGGAACAGAGGGAGAGAATGATGTGACAGGACATCATCAAAAAAAATAAAGTGGTGTGGTAGATAAGTGTGTTTCCCCATATGGCTAACCCATTAATTCCCCTGAACACCAGCTGCCCATGAAGTGTTTTAGCACCATCCTGACTCCAGGGAGAAAGCCTGCCCTGCCACATGTTAAGGCAGGCCTACAAGACTGTGCCCCTCCCCTCGCCTGTCATGTCCATCATCCCCCATGTCAGCCCCCCACAGCAACACAGCGCTGATGTCAATTACAAGGCAGGGCTGCTTGTGTTTTTTTGTTTGTTTGTTTTCTGGGGGGAGTCACATCTGGTGGTACACGGGTTACTCCTGGCTCTGCACTCAGAACAAACGCCTGGCAGTGAGTGTGGAGCTGGGTGATGAAGGGAATCGAACCAGGGATGGCCGTGGACAAGGCAAGTGCCCTACTTGTGGTACTGTCTCTGGGTCCTCCAACTGTGTTTCTTTAAGCTGTGGGGCATGGAGTTAGGTCTTGAAAATATGAGCAAGGCTCCCATGCGCCTGTCTGGGTCCCTGAGAATGCCAACAGGAACACCTCAGAGGCCAGGCCAGCAGTCCACCTTTGACAAATTGTCATTACAGCACCAGGCTGAAAGGTTTAGAGGCCTCTCCCAAAGCAACCTCCACTTGACCTACGCGCATGCTTCCTTTCAAAGGGAGAACCTCCTATTTCACACAGGTAGTGCCTAGGGAACTGGAGAGGGGTGGTTCAGGTCGCAGGGTGCTCAGCAACTAAGACAGTCTTAGGACATTTTTTAATTCGGGGCGGGGCTGGGGGGGCGGAATGGGAAAGAAAGTTGGATGCAGTGACTGTACAGAAAATGCAGCTAAAGCCAATGAGAGAGATGGTTCGGAATTCACTTAAGGCAGGGCAAGGTGGGAAAAATGGTAACAGCCCCCCATTCTATAAATGCTCCCTGCAGAGGAGGGGACAGCTCTCTGATAGAGAAGGCTCATTTCTTAGGATGGAGAGGTAGTTTGATGGGGGAAGGGTTTTGCTGCGCACACAGCTGTACCCCAGTTTTAACCTGTAAAGGGTCCCCTGAGCACAGAGCCAGGAGTCAGCCCTGAGCAAGGTCAGTATGACCAACCCAGCCCACCCAAATGTTCATTTTCAAGAAGCAGCTGTTTAAGAGAGAGAGAGAGAGAGAGAGAGAGAGAGAGAGAGAAGGAGGGCAGGAAGGAGGGAGGAAGAGAGGGGAGAAAGAAAGGAAAGAAAAAGAGAAGAAAGGAAGAAAGAAAGAAAAGTTCTGCCTTTTGCAAACTGCTTCTTCCTAACAGCCTGAGCAAGGCAGGCAGGCTCCATACTTCATTCCAGTCTCCCTCCCCAGCAGGAGGCTGGCCAAGGAGGAGTCCTTGGAGCCAAGCAGCCCTTTCCGAGTTCCTGGACAGAACAGGGACCGAATGCACATTTGGTGGCAGAACACCTGTCCTGCAGCCAAGAGGCCCTGAGCAGGATCCCAGCCTGGCCACCACAGAGCGCTTAGTCTCCAGCACACCACAACCACAAGGGGAATGGGTGTGGCCACCAAAGCGCATGGTCACCTCTTGCCTAGACAATGCAGAAGAGGAGGGGACATCTGCGGCACACATTTAGCAGAGTTCCTAGCTCTGTACCCAGCGGGGAAGAGTCACTCGCATCCCCACTGGGCTGAGGCTCTGATCACTCTGGCCCCACGAAGGCCCTGACCCAGATGAAGGAACGCGCAGTGATCCAGCCAGGGGTTGGTGGGATGAGATGTGATAGACAATGACATGCCGTCAGAGGGCTCTTTCTGGAATCTTCTAGAGCCCAGTCTCCAATCTCCGCTTTCTCCTTCCCAGCCATCACGGTTTCTCATTTCTTTCTCTGTCATTACCCGACTTCCTGCTGTGGCGATGATGCTCCCTGGGGCAATGCAAGGCTGTATGTCTGCTTCCACTTTTCCCCTTTGGTGTCTGGGTCATGCCTAGCAGTGGTCAGGGCCTGCTCCTGACCTGGTTCTTGGGAGTCACTCCCAGTGGTGCCAGGAGAAACGCGTGTGATCGGGGGTTGAACCCAGGTCTCCCATTTGTAAAGCATGTGCTCTGGAATACTGCCAGCCCTAAAGACAAATAATCTTGAAGACAGAGATAAGATAATGCAGGGGTAAGGCTCTTGCCCTCCATGCGGCTGATCACGATTAGATCTCTGGCACCACATATGGTCCCCCACAAGGACCACCAGGAGACTGAGCACACAGCACTTGAGTTTAGGCAGGAGTAAGCCCTGAGCATCACCAGGTGTGGTGTCTCCAACAAAAATAAATAAGACCCAACAGATTATTTTGGACTTCTGCTCTAACAAAATCATAAGTAACGATTCATGAATAGGTTCTATTCTTGGTAAGAAAGGCAAAAAAATGTCTCCCTCCCTCCCTCCTTCTCTTCCCTTCCCTCCCTTAGTTTTGTTTTTGGGTCACACTGCACCATGCACAGGGGTCCTCCTGGCTCTGCACTCAGGAATTACTCTTGGCGATGCTCGAGGGATCATATGGGATGCTGGGGATCAAACCCGGGTTGTCTGTGTGCAAGGCAAGTGCCCGAGCCGCTGTACTACTGCTCCAGCCCCCAAGAAATACTCATTTTCTACAGCTTTTATTAATATCCGTTGATTTTACAGGTTCAAGAAGAAGAATGACCTGAGTTTTCTCAAGGTTATATGCCGACAGAAATGTTCACAGCTGTAGACAACATGTTAGCGCACATGGTTCAATGGGATTCAGAGATAGTACCCGCCCATTTCACATGAGTGACATGCAACCGAAGGTGGACTTGGGCAAAGGGATGCCTCCCCATCACCCCGCACTGTGATGGATGAGTGAAGCCGTGATTCACAGCAGCGGTTTTGATGGTGGGGCGGTGTGGAAAAGCCGCCTCTCGGATGTGTGGCCTGAAATCAACCTCCCTGCACCCGGGAAGAACACAGGACACGCAATGGCCTCCCATGCCCTCCTCAGACTACTGCTCGGCTCTGTAAGGGATGCACCGACCGCCCCCTAACTGCCTCCACCCATGCACGGCATGGCCAATGTTCACTCACACACAGGACCCAGACCCTCTGAGGTCTGCAGGGGTGGGAAAGGACAGGGTGTGGCGCCTCGGTAGGAAGGACAGGATCAGGGACAGGAGGAGGACAGGCGGGGCTCTCGGGACTGCGCGGGGCAGCCCCGGAAATGCAGGTCCACTTACTTGCCAAGGCCTTCTTCCCAGCCGCATGGTAGGCCACAATGTACTTCTTCCCCTCTCTGTCCTCCGTTTTTGTCTCTAAGCCCGGAAACAGAGATTTGATAGCTTGGTGGATGACAGTTCTTTTCTCCTTGGTGTCCTCGACAACCTACCAAACACAGAGAGAGAAAGAGGGAGAGAGAGAAGGGTTTAACTCGCTGAACATGTCCTGGAGAGAGACCAGTGTCTGGGTCAAGTCAGAAAAAAACAGCACGACTCGGCTGACCACGGGAAGTCACAGACGTCCACAGGCACATGTCCGGAAGTAATCCAGGCAGCACCAGACTGCAATGGGTTAAGAGCTGGTTCCCCACACCCTGGACCATGAAAACACACCACTTGCAGCATCCTCGTCGTCAGCCGAGAAAGCCACCCTTTTACCCTTCTGTCAGTTTAGAGGGAAGCAAGCGATAAACCGAGGGCAGTGGGGGGACCTTATCTATGGTCACACTGCCTGAGGGTGGCGGGGACGTATCTGCAAACAGGTTGACTCCAGAGTCACCAGCATGGTCACACTCCCTCTAAGGGATACTGCTGACCCCCTGCTCATGGAGCCCAGGGGGAGATGAGGGCCAGTTGGGCCCTTCGAAGGGTCATACTCTTGCCTCCCTCAAACCATCCCCTTCTGCAACTGCCTCAGTCCAGATGCTGACTGACGCTGAATTTCTCACTAGGATGCTTATATCCACAAGTTCTTAAGAAAGAAAAATCAACATCAAGAAAACGGAGAAGTTGGGGAGAAAGTACCCGGTAAGGCTTGTGACTAACCTGGGTTGTTTTTATTTTTAAAAATTTTTTGCTCTTTGTGTCATACCCAGTGATGCTCAGGAGTTACTCCTAGCTCTGCACTAAGGAATTACTCCTGGCAGTGCTTGGGGGACCATTGGGGATGCCAGGATCGAATCTGGATTGGCTGAGTGCAAGGCAAATGCCCTACCTGCTGTACTATCGCTCTGGCCCACTGACCTGGAGTTGATCCGCAGCACCACACGGCCCTGTGGCCTGGCCCCTCATGGTCACTCCAAGCATCACCTTGGTGGACCCCGGCACAGCAGGACCCCTGCGGCACCACATCCTTGTGTCCTTGCATCCAGCTGCTGATCTAATTAGCTGAAAATTACTAGGACAGCCTGGGTCCCCTGAAAAACACTAAGAAGAACCCCCGCTGCCACAGAGAAGGAAAATATAAATCTTTTCCCTTTCTCCAACAGCTGTAGTTTCCAGGAATGCCATTACTATTAATTTATATGGGAAAAATTTGGCATTCCCTATCCCAAAATAACCAACCATACTATACCAAATGGAAACATTCTACTTTCAAAGAGCAGGGAAAAACATGGACATGATTATTTTCCAATTTCCTCTTTCTTTTTTTAGTTTTGGGCCACCCCTGGCAGTGCTCAGGGTTCACTCCTAGCTCTACGCTCAGGGATCACTTCTAGGGAGCTAATGGGACCATATGGGTGCCAGGGGTTGAATATGGGTTGGTCGCATTTGCAAGGCCAAGTGTCCTATCGCTCTAGCCCCTACACTGATGTTTTCTGTTTCAATTTACTGTATTAAAAAAAAATACTGGTGGGAGAGGGGGAGGGGGGATGGAGCAATAATACAGAGGGTAGGGCACTTGTTTTCTATGTGGTCCACCTGGGTTTGATCCCTGGCACCCCATGTGGTCCCCCAGCACTACCAGGAGTGATCCCTGAACACATAATCAGAAGTAAGCCCTGAGAACACTAGGTGTGGCCCCAAAACCAAATATACTGGTGGGGAGCTGTAGTGAGAAAGTAAAGTGGGTGAGGCACTTGCCTTGCATGTGGTAGACCCTGTTTCAATCCCTGGTACCACATATGGTCTCCTGAGCACCAAGAAGAGATCCCTGAGTATAGAGGCAGGAATAAGCATTGAGCACTGAAATGCTGCCGGGTACGAACTAAAACCCCACCCCAAAACCCCCAAATAAAAAATACTGGCATGCCAGAGGGACAGTATAGGGGCATACACCTTACACATGACTGAGCACAGCTCAACCCGCAGCACTATATGGTCCTTGGTGCATCGCTTGGTGTAGCCTGCAGGTCTCGAGGATGGCCTGGATAATCCCGGACTCTGCTGGAAATAAGCAGCACCTCATCTTCAGGCTCCTGCATGGAACCATTAGCCTGGTTGGCTGAGTGCTATCTGGGAGGCCTCCATTGTTAAGAACCATTAAACTGATTTTATGGCTCACCTAATCTAACAGACTGCAACCTGCAAGCCAAAAAAAATCACTAAGTTACACTGTAATTGCTACTAGCTAAACTAAACTATTTGAGTTTTTGCTGCTGACCCAGATTTACTCCCCAATATCCCACAGAGTCCCCATGAGCACAGCCAGGTGTGGTCCCTGAGCACTGAGCCAGGAGTTAAACCCAAAGCACTGCTGGGTACAACCCAAAAAACCAACTGAGAGAAAAAAAAAACAAAGAAAAATGTGGGTGCCCTCAAAGGGCCACTCTGCATGTGGGAGCCCCCCATTGCCCTGTACTTTGAGCACTGCCAGGTAATGGGGCCCCCCGAAAGTAAACACAAACAGTGTTGTGTCTACAGACAATCAGTAGGCCCTTACTTGTTTCTTCTCACTTTTAAAGTTTTAAAACATTTGAGATGAAAAACATGACTCACATATAACCCCACTGGACAGCAAGAATTGAGAAGACTGCGATTTTCCTAACAAGAGGGTTGTGAAAAGACATCTACTACTGATTTTAACAGACAAGTGTGCTCTTTCTTTTGAATAGCAGTGGGCCTACAGTGAAGAAATGCATCCTTACATTAAGTCGCTGAGACCGATGTGATAACGGTGGCACTGCACTTCTAAATGACGGGCTCCTTTATTGATGTCTGGTCATACACAATTTAAAAAAGGAAAAGGAAACATGAGGGACCAGAGCAATAGTACAAAAGGTAGGGCACTTGGCTTGCACAAGGCCGACCTGGGTTTGATTCCCAGAACCCCATATAGACCCCCAAGCCCTGCCAGGAGTGATTCCTGATTGCAGAGCCAGGAGTAAGCCCTGAGCGCTGCCAAGTAAGGCCCCAAATTCCCCCTCCACTCCCAACCCCCGCGGAAACATAAGTAGTTGGGGTTCTGTTTTTTGCTTTTGGCTAGTTTGATTATCATTTAAAGAAAAAGAATATTTCTCAGTGCAATGCCCATTAGATGAAATAGAGCAAGTCACCCTTTCAATGGCCATAACTGCTGCCAAGAAACACTCGTGAACATCCATTCAAAAAGTAGCAATCAAAATCCTGAGAAAACTTTTTCCATATACTTTTATGTGACTTACTTCGATAGCAACACTGGTTTCCTTATTTTTAAAATGCTGGAGCTCTTCTAAACGCTGCTTTTCTTCAGCTGTCAAAACCGTATATACATCTTCTGTGGGGTCCTTTAAGAGAACAGGGAGAATTCATGCACTCAGGGAAACAGTATCTGGAGGAGAGGACAGTGGCTGGAAAGCCCACCTACCTCCTCATCTACTGGGACGGACAAGTCATCCAAGTGGCTGATCTGGCCGTCCTTCCCAATTTCGTGAACAATGAAGTCAGAGTACCTGATGAAAGACAACACACTATCATTTTCTTTCCTGCTAATTCTGTAAGAATGCTGAACGACAGTAGACCTTACAGTTATTACTGGAAATTTAAAAATATCTTTAAACTTGGGGCTGGAGCGATAGACAGTGGGTAGGGCGTTTGCCTTGCACTCAGCCAACTCGGGTTCAATTCCCAGCATCCCTGAGCAGTGCCAGGAGTAATTCCTGAGTGCAGAGCAAAAGTAACCCCTGAGCACTGCCAGGTGTGACCCAAAAAGAAAACACACACACACACACACACACACACACAAAAAAAAAAAAAAAAAACCCTTTAAAATTACATGGAATTGTTTTCTGTTTGTTTCTTCTGTTTGCCAAAATGGGACCCATAACCAGATGCAGCAGGATGCAAAGACTATCACCCTTCAACTGGAGATCTGGCACATGTGGGTGAAAGAGATTAAGCTTCTATGACCAGTTAGGGGGCTGGAGAAATAGTCCGATAGGTAAGGCACTTTGTTTTGCACAGTGCTGACCCCAGTTCTATCCTTGGCACCCACCATGATCATCGTTGTCCATCCCACACCCTCCCACCAAGCACTGAACCCAGAGCAAGCACTGACCACTGTTAGGTGTGGTTCAAAGAAAAAGAGCCATTCAGGGAGCCAGAAAGATAACAGAGGGGTAAAGGTATTGCCTTTTTTTGTTTGTTTTTTTTTTCCAGATGCTAGATAATTTGGACTTGATAAATAATTTATTTATACTGCCCACTATTCATAACATGGGATGTCGCAACCACGCGCTCCTAGAAATCTAAAGTTTTAGATAATTAGGATCTGGAGAAATCTTTGCAGTGAGCTGCTTAATTCCAAGATTATTTTGTGTGTCTCTGGATCATGGCCCTTAATGAGCTGAAATAGTCTCCGGAGGCAGCTCGTGAGTGTGACATCCAGGGTCCCATGGGGGCAGGGAGATGGGAAGGGCAGGCCCATTTCCTGTCCCATGAGGCACCCAGTGAAACCGGCCTCGCACAAAGTCCGGAGGCATCTCTGCAGTGAGATGCTAGGTTCCAAGACTCTTTTGTGTGTCCAAGCTATTGCCTTTTATGGGGCTGACCTGCATCACTTAATATGACCTGCAGGCACAAAGGCAGGAGTACGTCTCTGTGTGCTCCAACCCCCCCAAAAAACCTTTTTTTTTTTTTAAAAAGGGGGACCAAAGACATAGTATAGTGGTCAAGATACTTGACTTGCATACCACCTACTCTGCTTTGATTCCTAGCAAAGCCTCAAGGTCCTCTGAGCACAAAACTGGTTTTAGTTCTCTTTTCTTTTCCTTCCTTCCTTCCTTCCTTCCTTTCTTTTTTTTAATTTTGTTTTTACTGTTACATCTAGTAATGCAATGCTCAGGGCTTACTCTTGGCTCTGCACTCAGGGATCACTCCTGGCAGTGCTAGGGGGAACCATATGGGACACTGGGAATTTAACCCAGGTTGGCTGTATGCAAGGCAAATACCCTAACTGCTGTAGTATCCCTCCGGCCCCCTTGAGCACAAAGCTGGGAGTAGCTTCAGAGTACCACCAGGTATGGTCCAAACCCAGCCCCCACCCCCATAAATATTAAGAATTTGAAAAACATTTAAAATTACATTTTAGTGTTCCCCTTTTTTTGTGCTGGGGAGCCAACCCAGGGTCTCAAATGTGCAAGGCAGTGTTCTACCATTGAGCTATATCCCTGGTTCCAAAATTATTTGTTGAAAAGACGTAAGTAGCACCCATTTACAAAGCATGCCATTGGAGAGTTACTTTTATCTTCGCATTTTATAACTTAAATTCATTATTATTATTCTTCGTAGTAGTATTACTGTTTTTGTTCTGGGGAGAGACCCCCATAGTGCTCAGGGGCTGCTCCTGACACTGCTCAGGAGTGACCCTTGGCAGTGCTAGGGGACAAAACGTGGTGCTGAAACTTGAACTGGGGTCAGTGGAAGTGGACACATGCAAGTCAGGTCTCCTATACTATCTCCAGCTCTTATTTTCTATCTTATTTTTTTCTTTTTTAAAGGGGTAAAGGTTTTTGCTGGGACCACATTTGGTGGTGCTCAGGGCTTACTCCTGGCTCTGCACTCAGGGATCACTTCTGTCACTTAGAAGACTGTATGAGGTACCAGGTGCAAGCCAAGCAGGCCCTTCCCACTGTACTATTTCTCCATCCCCTCCTTAAATCTTTTAATGGATTATTTTATCCACGCAGGAGGCAATCCTTCACTCTACCTCCTTGAGACTGTCAGTATAAACAATGGGAGCAGAAAGCTAGATGGAAGAATGTATTGCTGCTACCCTTCTGTTTGGGCTGGAGCAATGGCACAGCGGGTAGAACGTGCCTTGCACGCGGCCGACACAGGCTCGATTCCTCTGTCCCTCTTGGAGAGCCCAGCAAGCTACCGAGAGTATCCCGCCCACATGGCAGAGCCTGGCAAGTTACCCGTGGCGTATTCGATATGCCAAAAACAGTAACAATAATGGGCCTCACTTTGTGTTCCTGGAGCGCGTAGAGACCATTGGGCTACACTAGCATGTGATAGGGACAAATGGAAATGTTATTAGCGCCCGCTCAAGCAAATCGATGAGCAACAGGATGACAAGTGACAAGTGACAGGTGACCCTTCTGTTTGGTTTGGTTTTGGTTTGCGGGCCACACCTGGCAGCGCTCAGGGGCTACTCCTGCCCGGTGCTGGGGAGGATCAAGCAGAGCCAGGCCAGAGCCAGGCACGGCAGGACTTTCTAAGGAATCAATATGACTGAGACACACCCCCCCCCCCCCCCCGCCCCGACACACACAGGAAACGTACCTTTCTTTCAAGATGCCAGAGAACCCCTGGTGAGGGCTGACAAACTTGGTGATGCCGACATCAAGTTCGGTGAGGCCGTGCTTCATCATGTCTGCGAAACTCTCCCCCTCCTCCTCTTCCTCCCCCTCCTCAGAAAGGCCATCTTCCTCCTCTTCTTCCTCCTCTTCCAGCTGTGCCTCAGAATTCTTCTTAGCCTCACTGGCCCTCACATCTCCACCCAGCCCCGGGCTGTCAGCACGGGGGGCAGCGTCATTGGCTTCAGCCACGTGGCAATCTAAGAGCTTCGGCCTTTTCGCCTCCTCACCCGAGGCCACACTGTCATGGTCTTCGACAGCCAGGGAGCCCCGTTTCAGCGACACACTCGTCACTTCTGTCATCTCCATTATTGCGGTGCCAAGAAAACATTTAAGAAGACCTTTCAGGAAGAGAACAGAGGCAAACAGTCACTTCTACAAGGAAGTGGTCTCAGCAGATGAAAGCACAGCTAACTTTTGTTCAAAGGATTCTCAAGCATCGCTTCATTCAAATAAAAATACTACTTTCAAGGACAATCTTAATCAGGGAAGTGTCAAAAGTTTTAGCTAGGAGTTGGAGTGATAGCACAGCAGGTAGGGCATTTGCCGAGCTCACGGCCGACACGGGTTCGATTCCCAGCATCTCATATGGTTCCCTGAGAACCGCCAGGAGTAATTCCTGAGTGCATAAGCCAGGAGTAACTCCTGTGCAATGCTGGGTGTGACCCAAAAAGCAAAACAAACAAACAAACAAAAAGTTTTAGCTATAAAAATACACATCTCGGGGCTGGAGAGATAGCACAGCGAGTAGGGTGTTTGCCTTGCACACGGCCGATCTGGGTTCGATTCCCAACATCCCATCTGGTCACCTGAGCACCACCAGAAGTAACTCCTGAGTGCAGAGCCAACAGTAACCCCTGTGCATCGCCGGGTGTGACCCAAAAAGAAAAAAAAAATACACATCTCAGGGGGCCAGAGTGAAAAACAACAACAACAACAATAAAAACACATCTAGTACTTTTTAAAACTGAGATAATAGGGGGGCCTGAAAGATAAGAGTTTAGCCTTGCATGTAGGCCAACCTGGGTTCTATTCCTGTCACAACATGTGGTCCCCCAGCCCTGTCAGGAGCAATCCCAGTGCATAGAGCCAGGAGGAGCCTCTGCACACCACCAGGGTAGCCCAACAAATTAACATGGACATGACTGACACACTGCATTATACTAGTATGAAGTGTGTACAACATAGTGCTTTGCTATTTGTGTTACCATATAGGTACAAAAATTATGCTTCCCAGGAGGAATTTTTATTGCTCTTTTGGTTCACTTTTGGTTTAGGGGCCACACCTGTCTGTGCTCAGAGCTTACTCCTGGCTCTACACTCCCAGAATCACTCCTGGCAGTGCTCAGGGAACCATTTCAAGTGCTGGGGTTTGACCCTGGGTCAGTGCATGCAAGGCAAGTAAGTGCCTTATTTGCTGTCCTATCTCTCTGGTCCCTGTATGGAGGGCTTTTAAAACTGATTCAATTAGCAACTTTCAAATATGCAATTCAGTATTATGCATGATGGTAACCATGCTGTACATTAATACATACCTATAGAATACATCACTATAGCTATAGAATACATCACTAATTCTATAGCTACAAGCCTCTATCTTTAGTGTTTTTATTTTTTTTGAAGGGTGGGGCTGGTGGATGTGGGCACATCCCATGGTGCTGGGGGACTGCGGGCTAGTGATAGTATGAGCATGAGAATTCCACTCTTGGGTCAAGTGCTCCAGACCAGTGGTGTTGGGTTTGGAGGAGGGGAAAGAGGTGGAGGGGACCGTCCACATGCCCACATGCTAAGCCTGACGTACCACGAAAGGGCACCCAGCTTAAAGGGGGAAAAAAAGTCAATGCTGAGGTCAGGGAGCTAGCCCAAAGGGCATATGGAAACCCTAGATTCCCTGGGTTCCGCCTCTAGTACCACATGACTCACAGCGCTGCTAAGTGTGGCTCCAAAACCAAAAAGAACAACCAAGAGGGTGGGGAGGAAATAAAAAATTGTGAAGGAGTTCATATGAGGGACGGGAGAAACTGTACGGTGATCTCTGAGTGAAGAATCAGGAGTAAGCCCTGGGCATAGCCGGATGTGACCCAAAATATACCCTCACATACACATCCAAAAAAAAAAATTCAGTTTAGCAAGGTAAAGTGTTTTGAAGACTGCCTGCACAATGATGATATAAATGGACCTTTCTGGGTTTTTTTTTGTTTGTTTGCAGGGGCACAAACTCTCGTCATATAACGGTTGGCTGAGCAGTGCTCAAGGAGCCATGTGGTGTCAGGGGTTGAACTTAGGCCTCCTGCATACAAAGAACGCACTTCAGCCCCAAGAGCCATGTAAACATGTATAGGTGCTGGCAAGAAAACTCCCTGGTCACTGCTTGGCCCCCTAAGCACCTCTGGGAGCACTGCCTGGGCACAGAACCAGAAGCAGCTGCAGAGCACCGGAGGGGTGGAGGTGGGGCTCAAAAACTAATGTAAGCATGCACGGGCCAGTTAAGAGCATGGACCTAGCCACTTAAAAATGGGATAATGGGTCATTATTCTTTTCCTTTTTGGTCTTGGCAGTACTCAGTACTGACTTCTGCCTCTGCTTTCAGAGATCACTCCTGGCGGGGCTCCATATGGGGTGCCGGGAATAGAATCAAGGTTGCCACATGCAAGACATGTGCCTTACCCACTGAACTATCTCTCTGGCTCCCCAGTATGATATAAAAAAAAAAAAATCTCATTCCCTTCCTTTTTGTTTTTTTTTTTTTTTTTTGCTTTTTCGGTCATACCCGGCGATGCACAGGGGTTACTCCTGGCTCATGCACTCAGGAATCACTCCTGGCGGTGCTCGGGGGACCATATGGGATGCTGGGAATCGTACCCTGGTTGGCTGTCGGCTGCTTGCAAGGCAAATGCCCTACCTGCTGTGATATCGCTCCAGCCCCTCATTCCCTTCCTTTTATTGTAAATGCAATGTCTGGGAGTTGTATACTTGGTTTTGGGGTGCTGAGTGGAAGTTACACTGACCATGGGGGGGGCAGCATGACCACAGTGTGGAGAGCATGGGGCTCTACCACCAAGACTCACCCCCAGGACCCCCCCTAACATGACACATTTTATGTCATGTATATTTTTTCACAAGGGGGGGAGAGGAGAGAAAACAAAGACCCACATTATCATATAACCAGTTCATACACGATGTACCGAAAACAAAGTGTAAGCCACTTACTTATTCTCCAGTACTAAGCAGCTTGAGAGACAGGTGGCAGTGAGAAAAAAAAAATCCATACTTAACTAAGCTCTTGAATGTCTAATTCAACCCTATTTGATACTCCTGGAGATACAGAAAGAAGCTGCCCCTATACTGGGGACATTGGTGCTGGGAAATGTGGAGGGGTGGGTGTTGGAACACTGTATAACTGAAACCCAATCATGAACAGCTTTGTAAGGGTCTATCTCACGGTGATTCAATTTTTAAAAGATTAAAAAAAAAAGTTTTCCCTTATAATGGGAGCTTATATTCCCACCTTCCCCCCCCCCCCCACCATCCCAAGCACTGCTGGGTATGGACCCAAAAACAAATATTAATTTATTTCTCTTTTTCAGGGGGACTGAGAGATTATGGGACACACCCATCAATACTCATGGGACCAAGTGGTGCTAGGGAACAAACCAGGACATCAAGCATACAAAACGTGCACTTCAGTCCTTTTAACTACCTCCCCCAACCCCTATCTCTATCCTTTTTGTCTCCAATTTTCCCTCTATTATTATGAAGGGGGGTGATAGTGATAGTACGGAGTGATATCAGCAGGTAGGGCGTTTTCCTTGTACACAGCCAACCAGGATCTGATCCCCGGCATCCCATATGGTTCCCCAGGACTGCCAGGAGTGATTCCTGAGTGTAGAGCCAGAAGTGACCTGTGAGCACAAAGCCAGTAGCAGTCCCCAAGCACTGCCAGCTGTGGTTCCCCAAAACCAAAGAATAATAATCATTAATTGCACCTCATTCCCCAAGGAATGTCAACACCAACTAAATGAAAATATGGGCAGCACCCCCCAACTTCTCACTCTCCCCTATGCTGACAGGAATGAACTTCTCAAGGGCTGGGGGTCGGCATGGGTTACATCTAGCATCCCTGGGGTGAGACGATTAGCAGGTCTTGGAGCTGAAGCATCAACTACTGGTTTCCACTTTTATTTGGTGAACAGCAGGTTGTGGGGTAGGAAATGGAGCTGGATCCAGGTTACGGCATATGTTTAAGTGGGTCAGTTCATGTCTCTGAGCTTCAGTTTCTCACTGCAAAAATGATGACTTGGTCAAAGGTCGGAAGTAGCTGTTCCTATTGAACTGACAGCCATTAATATTTATTATGGAAAGGCTTATGAGACAGAACTGCACTGCTGAGTCTGAAAAAATTAAACAAAACAAAGGAACTTCTTAGGCTTCCTCTGTTCTCAAAGCAACGATAAAACATGATTTTCTCCTTTACTTATCATTTAATTTTAAGAAATTCTCAAAGCATTTCCAATAGCACCAAACAGACTTTTTGGGTTCCCCCTACTCCCCAAGACTTTTTCATGATACTCATGGATACTAATCTGATTTTTTTTTTTAAATTTTGGGCCACCCCTGGTCATGCTCGGGGGTTATTCCTGGCTCTGCACTCATAAATTTCTCCTAGAAGTGCTCAGGGGACCATATGGCATTCTAGGAATCAAATGTGGGCCGGCCTCAAGAAAGGCAAGTGCCCTACACTCTGCTCTGGCCCTCAGTAACTGGATTTTTAAAAGGGAATGAGGGGACCAGTGTGATAGTACAATAGGCAAGACACTTTGTCTTGCACATGGCTAACCGGGGCTTGATACCCCCCAGGTGGTCTCCAAGCCCCATCAGGAGTGATCCATGAGCACAGATCCAGGAGTAAGACCTGAGCATCTCTGGGTGTGATTGCTTCCCCAGAAAAAAATCTGGAAAGGAGCCATGTTAGACTTAACCCATTTAAAAATCCTCCGGAAGCTTCCATTTCTTAAATGCCTCTACTCCCCATCCCCTACAAACAAAGAAGTCAGTAACTCTAGCTCTGGCAACAGACTTTCCTCCAGCAGGGCACACATTATGTTCTAAAATGCAAATGGTTATTGAACCGTTTATCCCCAAACACTCACTGAACACCACTTATGTGTCTGACACATAAGGGAAAATTCCCTGCCTTCACTGATCCAACTGTAAGGCAAAAGGGAAAATTCCCTGTTTTCCCTGATCTTAGAAATGTATCTGAGGATAAATCAGAGAATAACATAAACAACGTCAGGACATGCAAGTGTAAGAGTTATAAATCAAGCAGAGTCAGGAGATTTTAGTGTAAGTGGTGGGGGGACATGCTTTAGTGATAGCTCTCAAGGTGATGTCTGGGAAAGATTTGAAGAACTAGGGCAGGAGCGACAGGACAGCGGGTAGAGTGCTCGCCTTGCAGGCTGCTGATATGGATTCAATCCCTGGTACCACCTATGGTGCCCCAGGGCACCAGGAGTGATCCCTGAGGGCAGAGCCAGGAGTGAGCTCTGGGCACCATCCCTCCGCCCTACCCACCCTCCAAGCTCCCAAAAATGATCTGAAAAACTAGGCATGAAGAGGTATGTGAGAGCTCCAGGCAGCCCCAGCAGGATGTAAAAAAGAACCCAAGGGAGCCAGCTGCCTTTCTCCTACCCAGGGATAAAGGCTGCATTATGGTAACAGCTGGACTATATCAACTCATCAACAGTTGTTAAAGACTACTGGCTATTTGTCTAATAACTGTACAAAATCTCTGTCACCCCTTTTCATCACATGTTCGCTCTGATTTCTGTCCTCAGCTGTCTTCAGGGCATCTCCCGTGCCAACAGGGGCACAAAGACACCCGTTTCACAGTGGGCTGCAGTCCAAACAAAAGTCCCAATAGGTAATCCTGCATTTTTGGTGTGATTCAACAATAGGCTAACAACGGGACAGGATATTTTAAGAAGAAAAAAAAAAAACTCTCTCCAAACTCAATGCCTCAGCAGGCAAGGAAGAGGTGCTTGCTGCTTGCCCTCTCTGTGCAGGGGTGCAGTGTTGGCAGGGACGTTGTGGCAAATCCACAGGCGCCTCGTGCACTCAACACTGTCCGGGCCCAGGGCTCTGCTCGCACCAAGCTTCCCCCACCTTCTCGAGCCGACTATGGGGAATGCACACACACACACACACACACACACACACACACACACACACAGACACCCACACACAAAACACAAAACTCTGGGAGAATACACACACACACACACACAAACACCCCCCCCCCAACTCTGAGGGAATGCATACCACACACACACAAACACACACACACCCCCAACCAACTCCGGGAGAATGCACACCCCACCCCCCAAAAAACAAACGTACCCCGACTCTGGGGGAATGCACGCGCCCGCGCGTGCGCACACACACACACGCACACACCCGACTCGGGGAATACACACATACACACACACCCCACACACAAAGACACCCCAGACTCTGGGGGAATGCACACACACACACACACACCCCCAACACACACACTCCCGAATCTGGGGGAATGCACACATGAGCGCGCGCACAGACACACAAACACACACACCCGGCAGAGTGCGGGCACGGCCCCCTAGCTAAGCCTCACGGTGCCAGGAAGGCAGCAGACGGGGGTGGGTGGGCGAAAGCACGTGGACAGGGCTCGGGGTAGGAAAGACCAGCCTCCTCTTCCGGGCGGGCGCGTCCTGGGAGCTCCTGGGGCAGAGGGAAGGCGGCGCGGGACCCGGCTCCCGAAGCTGACAGCGCCGCGGCGAGGGGAGGGCGCGGCGCGCGGGGGGCCAGCAACCCCGGGAGCTCCCCGCGCGTCCCCACGGGCACCCAGCATATGTCCGTCTGCACAGGCCCCCTCCGGGCCGGGCCTTGGGCGGCTCCGCGGGTGCCAAGGCCGGGCCGCGAGAGGCCGCGCACTTACCCCGGGAGTGGGAGCGCGGGCGAGCCGCGAGGGGCCGGCGACGCTGCTCGGTGCGCAGGAAGGCGGCGGCGAGGACCTGGAGGAGAAGCCTGCGACGAGGCGGGCCCCGCATAGACAGTCAGCCTGGACACCCGGACCTCGGAGCTCCAGGTGGGGGAACTCGCCCGAGGCCCGGCTCGCACACGTGCGGCGCAGCGACGCGACGCGGCAGGCCGCGCCCCCTGGGCGGAGCCCGGGCCCCACGCCGGCCCCGCCCACTCCGGCCCCGCCCCTACGCAGGCACCCCGCCTGACGTCGGCCCCGCCCCCACGCCGGCCCCGCCCCCACGCGGGTTCCCTGCCTGACGCCGACCCCGCCCTCCTCGACGCCGGCCTCTCCCTCCCGACGCAGGCCCCGCCCCCACGCCGGCCCCGCCCCACCCCAACGCTTGCCGCTGGGTGTGCTGGAGGCCGCGCCCACCTTCCCCACCTCCAACCAGCTGCTGCGTCCCTAAGGGCGGCCCTCCGCAGGGAGGCGACGCCCTTGCTGCCGGGGTCCTTGCAGTGGAAAGTCAGTGTGGGACCTCCCAGGCGGTCGCATCCGAGCTTTGGTAAAAGCTTTTTTCTGTCATGCACCAAAAAAATCCTTTGGGACTACGGAGTCCCATGCACTCTCCATCCACATATGGTCCTTCCATTGATTAGAAATTCTTAGTTTTAGTACTAACAGTTGTCCTTAAGCAATATGTGTGTATTACATACATTAATATATTCATTTGCATGGCAGAGCCTGGCAAGCTACCTGTGGCGTATTTGACATACCAAAAATAGTAACAATAACGGGCCTCATTCCCCTGACCCTGAAAGAGCCTCCAAATACAGCAGCGTTGGGAAAGACGAGAAAGGAGAGGTTGCTAAAATCTCAGGGCTGGGACGAATGAGACCTTACTGGCGCTCGGGTAAATTGATGAACAGTGGGATGACAGTGATACAGTGATATAGTTACCCCATATGATCCCCCCTAGCACCTCCAGGAGTGACTACTAAGCACAGAGTCAGGAGCTACTCCCTTAGGACAGGTGACAGGTGTGGCCCTAACCCAGAAGGAAAGAAGGAAGGAGGGAGGGAGGAAGGGAGGGGGAGAGAAAAGCGGGGAAGGAAGAAAGAAAGGAAAGAAAGGAAGGAAAGAAGGAAGTAAGGAAAAAGACTAGGGAGATAGCTCAAATGATCAGGAACCCATCCCATGCATGCAGAGACTTCACTTTGATGGCATTCCTTGGTTCCTTGAAAAATGCCCACAGGCTCTGCCCCCACCCTCCAACAAAATTCAATGATGTGGGTGAAATGCTCTGGGTGAAATGAACTTTATGAACTGGATAGAGAGTACTTGTCTTGCATCTGCGACCCTGACCCCGGTTTTCAAATATGTAGCACTACAACATGGCTACAATAGCTATCATACCTTAGCATCCTCATGACTTTGTGACTACAGGGTTTGTACCTGTGATCCTCTTCACTCATTTTAGCCAGTTTGTCTTCTTCTCGCTGACAATAACTGATGTTCCATCTGTTTTCTTTATCTAGGAACTTAGGTTTTTGTCTTTTTTTGGGGGGGGGTACGGCACTCAGGGTTACAACCTGGAAATGCTCTGGGCTTTCTCATGGCTTTGTGCTCAGGAATCATTCCTGGCATAACAAAGAGGACGATATGAGGTACCAGGGATCAAAACTTGGCTGACTAGCAGCAAGTGCCTTAATCCTTGTACCATGTCTCTAGCCTCTGGTTTTGCTTTGTTTTGTTTTATTCTTAGTAAAGATTTCATAATGCAGCATTTCCCACAAGTAGAAGAGACAAATAGCAGCCTGGCTGCCTCAAGTCTGTTTTATATCCTGACTGGCTTCTAGAGCTCTCTAGGCATACCTTGTTCTTAAAAATCTTTTCAAACTTTTTTTTTTTGGTGGTGGTGGTGGGGGGGGACAGCCAGCAGTGCTTAGCACTTATTTCTGCACTGTGCTCAAGGATCACTCCTGGGTGTGCTTGGGGGGGCGGGCCCATATGGGGTGTCAGGAATCAAACCCTGGTCAGCCCTGGACAAGGCCCCTAATATTCTTCTTCCTTTTTTTTTATTCCCTCATTTTCTCTACCCCCAGGAGCGTTCCTAATTTTTTTCTTCTGATTATTTTCTGAACTTTTCAGTTTTGCAGTCATTTATTTGTGTGTGTGTGTGTGTGTGTGTGTGTGTGTGTGTGTGTGTGAATGGTCTGTTATTTATTTAGGAATGGTAGGGTGGGGGCCACACCTGACAGTGCTCAGGAGACCATATGTGGTTCTGGGCATCTAACCCAGTCATCTGCATGCAAGGGAAGCACCTTTCTCCTGTACTATTTCCCCAGCCCCAAATTTGAAAAATTTGTGTATTTCAAATAGTATTTTAGTTGGGGGACATAGCTCACAGGTAGGAGTATAAGTAGGAGCTACCCACCGCCATCCCTTGTACACCCAACTGGCAAAAGTATCTGAAAAAGAATTAAAAAGTATTCCTTTTTTAATGGTTGTGGTAGAATTACATAAATCAGGATATTGATTTACATGCATATACATTATACATATATAGTTTTAATTGATGTTTGTTTCCTGTAAGAGTTCCTTCCCCTGCCATCTCAACTGACTCCCCCACTGTTTTTCTTTTAGCTTCCAGAAAGTTACCACCAAATCTGCTCCTGTAGGAAATTGGAGGGTCTTATCTAGGGAACTTGATCAACTTTAAAGGAAAGGTCCAAAGATAATGACATCAGACATTCCCCAACCAAACAGCCCAAGCCAACTGCATTCAAGTACCTAGTCAAGAACACTTTTAGAATGGTGGACGGATGGGTGTTGGAATACTGTATGACTGAAATCCAATCACAAACAGCTTGTAAGGGTCTATCTCACAGTAGTTCAATAAAAAAGTTTTTTTTTTTTTTGCTTTTTTTTGGGTCACACCTGGCGATGCACAGGGGTTACTCCTGGCTCTGCACTCAGGAGTTACTCCTGGTGGTGCTCAGGGGACCATATGGGATGCTGGGAATCGAACCCGGGTTGGCCCCGTACAAGGCAAATGCCCTACCCGCTATACTATCTCTCCAGCCCCACAATAAAAAAGTTTTAAAAAAAGAAATTAAATTAAATTAAAAAACTGAAAATACTAAGAAACCATTACTAATAATTATTGTAAGTAAAAAAATAAATAAAATGAAAATATTAAATGGTAAAAAAAATAGAACACTTTCAGTCCACGTGGGATATCATATAAAATATAAACCAGGGATTAGAAAAATAATTGAGAGATTAAGCTTCTTGCTTTGCACACGATTGACCTGGGTTCCATCCCAGCACCACCTATGATTCCCCTGAACATTTGTCCTGAGTGATCCCTGAGCCCAGAGCCAGAAGTAAACCAGGAGTAAACCCTGAGCACATCCCTGAGTCCAGAGCTCAGGAGTAAACCCTGAGCACTCCAAATAAATGAAATATTCCAACTGAATTCATGTGTTAAAGGGAGAGATCCTGGGGCTGGAGCAATAGCACAGCGGGTAGGTCATTTGCCTTGCACGCGGCCACCCCGGGTTCGATTCCCAGCATCCCATATGGTTCCCCCGAGCACCGCCAGGAGTAATTCCTGAGTGCCTGAACCAGGAGTCACCCCTGTGCAATGTCAAGTGGGACCCAGAGAGAAAAAAAAAAAAAAATAAAGGGAAAGGTCATTAAGAGCCCCAGAGGTGGGGAGGAGATCTTTTACCCGAGGGGGCGGAGTTTGAGGGTGGCCGACTGGGCCTCCGGCCCGCGGGGGGCGCGCGAGTGCGCGCTGAGCTCCGGCCTCCGTCGGCGGGGCCTGTCTGGGCCGGGAGGCGGGACGCAGAGAAACGGGAGAGGAAGCCGAGGTGGCGCTTGGCTCGGGGCTTACGCTGCTGGTCGCGGGCGCGCTCGGACGTCACCTGCCACCCTGGCTGCGCCGGAGCGGCGGCCGCGCGCGAAGCGGGGATGCTCCCGGCCGGCCTCAGCAGCGAGGCGCCGGCCGCGCAGGTGAGGCGACCCCCCCACCCCGGCCGCTCCGGAGTGGGGGTGGGGGGCAGGGATGTGAGTGGCCCCAGTGAGGTGGCACTTTGGCACCCCAGTGCGTCGGGAGGCGGCCCTCGCCGGCTGGAGGGGAGGAAGGAGGTGACCCCTGCAAGTCCTGATTAGACCCCTGCAGCCCTGGCCGTCACCACGCCGCTCGGGGGAGATATTTCCCCGGAGATCGCCCGGGAAGGTGACCTGTCTTTCGGGGGGGGCGGGGGGACTCGACCCCGGGGGTCGGGCTAAGTTAGTCCAGTGGTCTCGGGGAGGTGGCAGCGGTGGTTCCAGTGGTGGCCCTTTGAAGGAACCAACATCAGAAGGCCCTAGGTCTCCTGGGAGGGCCCCGGGGAAAGGTCTGTGCCTTCACCCACACCCCGTTCTCTGAATGGTGACCCCCTCACCCCACCCCCGCCCCAACCATGTGTCAATTCCATCTGTCACTCATGCCACAATGTTTGTCATTCCTGTTCTCTCTAGTGTGGCGCAGACAGCGACGAGGAGAGGAGGCACTCGGAGGAGAGAAGTAAGCCACCTGCACCCACCTTAGCATTGGGCACCCCACCATCCCTCATCCCTCCAGACTAGCCTCCCCAGCTCCTGCCCCCCAGGGAGGGGCCTCACTGTTGCCCTTTAGATGAAGTTTCCCCTCCTCCCATACCATGTGCTCACATGGTATACAGTGTTGGTTATCGGTATTCATGTATGTTTATCTTATGTGTGTGGTTGTCTTTCTAAAGCTGTGGCATATGGAAGGTTCCGCTGGGTAAAGTTCCCTGACCCCTTCCTAGGGCAGGAAGTGGGGTGGTCACTGGAGGTCTTTGTCCCTGATCGCTGGGTTCCAAAGATTTGCGCCCTGGGCCTGGTTACTTTATTGAAGCATCAACTTACTAAGCATCAGAAATTTGAAGGAGCTAACCACTTAGGAGAGAAGGCCCGTTTGCCAGATTCAAAAGAGTCAAGTGATGATTATTTGATCAGACTTAAAACCTTCATTGAATTTCTGATTAAAAGTCAGTCTGGGAGCTGCAGAGATAGTACAGCGGGCAGTTTGCTTGCCTAGCTTGTGGCTGACCCAGTACTGCATATGTTCCCTCCCACACTGCCTGGTGGGATCCCTGATTACAGAGCTAAGAGTACAGCTGGATATGGCCACAAACAAACAAACAAAAATGTTTATCCAGCATGAGGAGTGTTACTCAGAGTTAGAGCATCTGCTTTGCTCTTAACTCTATGCAAGGACCTAGGCAGAATTCCCAGCACCACATAAAAAATGATCAAGTAGGGGCCAGAGCAATAGTACAGTGGGTAGGGCATTTGCCTTGCACACAGCCGACCTGGGTTTGATCCTGGGCATCCCATATGGCACCCTGAAACTGCCAGGAGTGATCCCTGGGCACAGAGCTAGGAATAAACTCTGAACACTGCTGGTTGCCCCCAAAACAGAAACAAAGAGAAAAAATTTAAAAAGTTTATATGAAATGGAGAGCCCGGCAAGCTAATGAGAGTATCTCGCCCGCATGGCAAAGCCTGGCAAGCTACCTGTGACGTATTCAATATGCCAAACACAGTAACAACAACCCTCAAAATGGAGACATTACTGGGCCCTCTCGAGCAAAATTGATGAACAACGGGAGGACTGTGTTTTATATGAAATGAGCACAGTGGGTAACTTGGTTCCTGGACTTGGAAGGAAGAGGGAAGAGTCAAGGAAGAGGGAAAAGTCCAGCACTACCATTTCTTGCTTACGGCAGCAACAGCTGGGTGGAATGTGCAAGTCTGTCATTTTACTGTCATGGAGCGGCAGCCGTGAACATGAACATGAACATCTCAGGCATTTGGTGAAGAAGGAGTCTCTAGGGGCTCTGAAAGTTTGGAGATTTACTGGGAAGGAAAGGAGAAATTATGTAGCAGCTATTCTGTAGGTGAGAAGAGAATTTTGTGGCTGCTGACCAGGGCAAGAAAGTGGGAGTGGAGTAGTGGTGAGAGAAGGGGTACCCCCACACCCAGCCTATGCTCTTGGAGTTAGGTTTGTCCTCAGCATTGCCTACTGATAACAGTCTGCTCAGAAAGAAAGCTGTCAGTACTCATGGCACTTATCAGAGTGGGCACAACTTAGCCAACTCAGCTCCTCTTTCTTGAAAGGTTTGAAAGTATCCTGAACCTCCCAGGTAAAACTTTCCCCATTCCACCTCTGCCCCATGCCCAGGAAATGGACGCCTACCGAAACGTCATTTTAATGGAATGATATATATGTGGACTTTGTCCTCCTCTGGTGACTTGGTCACCTTCTTTGCCATTATGAAGGCTCTTAACAGAGAGAGAAAAGATGAGATGTAAGATCTCCCAAATCACCTCTGTGATTGAATTCATTTAAAAAATTTTTTTTTTTGGCTTTTGGGCCACATCTAGTTGTACTCAGGAATCATTCCTGGTCGTGCCTGGGGAACTGTGTGGTGCCTATACTGTCTCTCTGGCTTCCTGGTCCCTCATTCTCAACAATGCCATTTGACTAAGAATATATTATTTGGGGGTTGGAGAGCTAGTCCTGTGTTGGATATTAACCCAAAGTGTTTTAGGCTTCATGGAGCAATAGCACAGTGGGTAGGGCGTTTGCCTTGCACGCGGCCGACCTGATTTCGATTCCCAGCATCCCATATGGTCCCCTGAGCACCACCAGGGGTGATTCCTGAGTGCAGAGCCAGGAGTAACCCCTGTGCATGCCAGGTGTGACCCAAAAAAGCAAAAAAAAAAAAAAAAAAACAAACCTGAAGTGTTTTAGGCTTCATCAGTGAATTGCCCCATTTCCTCCTCCCAGCAAAGTTCACAGTGCTTTTGTGAGCATCCCTAATCCCCTGAGTTTATCTTTAAACTCTCTTTTGTGTGTTTGTTTTTTTTTTACTTTTGGGGTTACACCTGGCGATGTATAGGAGTTGCTTCTGGCTCTGCACTCAGGAAGTACTTCTGGCAGTGCTCAGGGGACCATATAGGATGCTGGGAATTGAACCCCTGTCAGCTGTGTGCAAGGCAAACACCCCACCCACTGTGCTATCGCTCCAGCCCCTCCTTTGTGTTTTACACTTCATTGTCACAGTTCCCCAAGTCAATCTTGGTTGCTTATAAGCCAAAACTTTCTGGTAATTCTGGATTTGTAGTGAATTACTTGCTTTTCTGTTTCCCCTATAGCCTTTTTATATTTTACTATAGAGCAGTGTTCTTTCATTAAACACAGAAAGACCACTAATGCTATGCTCCTAATATTTGGGAGTTGATTGATTCTGAAATATATCTACTCCTGGGCATAATTACTTGGTCATAATTACTTGACTCGGGCTTCAGTTGCAATAGTTTCTAACACCCCAAAAGGGAGGTTCTGCCGTGGGACTGGGATGGACCCGGGGCAAGTGGGCAAAGCTATCCCGGCATCGAAATGGGACATTCTAGAAAGCATAAATACATGATTTTAAAAAAAATTTTTATTTTGTGTTTTTTCTTTTTGGGTCACACCCAGCGATGCTCAGGGGTTACTCCTGGCTCTGCACTCAGGAATTACTCCTGGCGGTGCTCGGAGGACCATAAAGGGATACTGGGAATTGAACCTGGGTCGACTGCGTGCAAGGCAAATGCCCTACCCGCTTTGCTATCACTCCAGCCCCTTCTTGCTATTTTCTTAAAACTTCATTTTTGGTTAAAGAGTTGGGTTTTAGAAGGGCAGGTCCGGAAAGAGTGGAGGGAATCTAACCTGTACTAATCTCTCCTGAGCCTCTGAATTTATTGCTACCTCAGTTTAAGCTAGTTTTGATTTTGGGCCATACTTAGTGAGGATCATGCCTGGTAGTGCTTGCAGGCCTCCTCCTGGGCCAGTGCTTGGGGAACCACACCTGCAGGTGCACCCCAGTGGTCCTTGGCGCCACACAGAGCCCTGGGAATTTGAACTTGCTTGCAAGACAGGTGTTCTAAACTCTGTGCCATTCCTTCAGGCTCTATACTGTGCTTCTTTCATTATTAACTTGAAGAAGGTAGATATGTTGTCTTTTGTTTGTTTTTTATTCTGTTTCTAGGTCACATCTGGCTGTGCTCAGGGCTGACTCCTGGCTCTGCATTCAGGCTCTGCATTCCTAGCAGAACTTGGGGAACCATCTGGAGTGCTGGGGATCAAACCCAGGCTGGCCATGTGCAAGGCAGACCCTACCCACTGTGCTATTGCTCCAGCTCCTTATAAATCTTTTATGTTTCTTTTAACACCATGGTAATTAGTGGTAATGAGTAATTGTGTTTTTTTTTTTTGTATTAGGGGACAAAAATATCGCGATTTTTGATGAAAGTGAACAAGTCAACAAAGAAACAGATAATTGTGATCTCTCTGCTTATGTGTCTGCTTTCATAGAAAAGGAGGTTGGAAATGACCTTAAATCTTTAAAGAAACTTGATAAACTTATAGAACAGATGACGGAGAGTAAAATACAGTTGGAAGAGCAGGCAAGTATTAAAACTTACTGTAACAATATTGATATGCTCATTATAATTGATAAGCTCCCAGTGACGTATTTGATATGTCAAAAACAGTAACAACAAGTCTCACAATTTGTGGTAAGACGTTACTGGTGCCCGCTTGAGCAAATAGATGAACAACAGGAGGACAGTGCTACAGTGCATTATAATTGGTATAATATAAATTAATCATAGTTGGAATGTGGATGATACAACATTGTGACCAAAAGACTGGTCATTTTTAAATGTTTAATAGGTTTTCAGTAGCTGCAGTATACTATTTTATAAGTTATGTGCAAGACAGAGTTCTTACTAACATGATTTGTATCTTTTTAGTTTTTATTTATTTTTTGGTTTGGGGGCCATACCCAGCAGTGCTCAGGGCTTTCTCCTGGCTCTGTTCTCAGGGATCACTGAGAACCTGGTGGTGCTTAGGGGACCATATGTGGTTCCAGAAACTGAACTCAGGTTGGTTGAGTGTAAGGCAAGTGCTTTGTCCACTGTGCCATGTCTCAGGCCCTTTCTTTTAGTACTTTGGTTTGTGTTTTATTCTATTTCATCATTATTTTGTAAACCTAGGGCCTCATATATGCAGGACCAGTGCTCTTTTGCTGAGCCTCATCCTCAGCTTCTGAGTTAGGGGACGTGTTATATCTTAGAAACACTGATAGCTGACTTTGAGTCTGGTCCTGAGCGAGCCCAGGCTCTGCACACAGAAAATTTCATGCAGATTACTCCTGGCTCTGTACTCAGGGATTATTCCTGCTGCGTTTCAAAATGGCCCTGTAGGGCCCGGAGTGATAGTATAGTGGGTAGGGCATTTGCCTTGCACACAGCCAACCTGGGTTGATCCCATATGGTCCCCTGAGCATCACCAGGAGTAATTCTTGAGTGCAGAGCCAGGAGTAACCCCTGAGCATCACTGGGTGTGACCCCAAAAGCAAAAAAATAAAAATAAAAAATGTTCCTGCATGTGTGAGGCCCTAGGTTTGCAAAATAATAATAAAATAAAAAACAAAACAAACCAAAGTACTAAAAGAAAGGGTCTGAGAGTTAGTACAGTGGGTAAAGCACTTCTTCCTTTAAAACATTTTTGTTAGTTTTGTTTTGGGGTCATATCCTATAGTACTCAGGCTACTCCCCACTTGGTGCTCACGCATCAACTCCTGGCGTTGCGTGGGACTTTGACAAAGGATGGTGCAGGGCTTCACCTTGCAAAGCATGCACTCCAACCCTTTTGAGCCACTCTTGGCCTCTGTAAAGTGTTTTTTTTTTTTCTTTTTTCTTTTTGGGTCACACCTGGTGATGCACAGGGGTTATTCCTGGCTCTGCACTCAGGAATTACCCCTGGCAGTGCTCAGGGGACCATATGGGATGCTGGAATCAAACCCAGGTTGGCCGCGTGCAAGGCAAAAGCCTTACCTGCTGTGCTGTTGCTCCAGCCCCTGTAAAGTGTTTTTGTAAGTGAATTTTATGGTTGATAAAAATGTTATAGCACCATCCTGACAAATTCCTTACATATGCTTTCATAGAGAGGAAACGTGAACCTAAGTATAAACATTATAGTAATGGTTGTTCCAGGTGATTGGCAAACGAGCGGTTTATTTTATGTTTTTCTGTATTTTCAAATTTTTTCTCCTTATGGTTAATTTATTACTTAAAAGAATATTTTTAAGAACCTAATATGGGCCGAAGCAATAGTAAAGCAGGTAGGGAGCCTGCCTTGCATGCAGCCGACTTAGGTTCAACCCCCAGAATTCCATATGATCCTCCGAGCACCAGCAGGAATAATTCCCGAGTGCTGAGCCAGGAGTAACCCTGAGCAATGCCAGTTGTAGCCAACCCCCCACCCCCATCCGAAAAAAAAAAAATCCTTAAGGCTGAGCAGGCTGGAGAGATTGTGGTACAGCAGGTAACGGTGGTTTGCCTGGTTTGCCTGGCACACATCCAACCCAGGTTCAATCCCTGGAGCCTCATGTGACTCACAAGCACTGCCAGGAGTGCGGAGCTAGGACTAAGCCGTGAGCACAGTTGGGTGTATGCACCCCCCAAAAAAAAATTAAATAAAAAACAACCACCACCACGAGGGGTTAGAGCAATAGCACACAGCGGTTAGGGTGTTTGCCTTGCCAGGTTCGATTCCCAGCATCCCATATGGTCCCCTGAGCATCGCCAGGAGTACTTCCTGAGTGCAGAGCCAGGAGTAATCCCTGCGTATCACCGGGTGTGACCCAAAAGGCAAAAAAAAGAAAAAAAGAAGAAAAAAAACAACAGCCATGAAACCACAAAACCTAATGAATGTAGTCTTTAAAAAGGAAATTTGTGTGTCTGAGTTGTCAAGGATAGAAGATTTATGTTGTGTTAACTACTACATTATATCCAGTGGACCCTTGTGTGGGTCATCTCAGGTTGTCAACCTTACATTCTCCCATCTCAGCCCTTCCTCCCACCCCCCAACTCCTGCCTGAGCACCTTCTCTGCTGCTACATTCTAGGTCCACCTTAGCCACTCCTGCAGACCAGTTCTGAAGGACTCACCCCTGCTTGTACAGGTGCCCACCCAAAGGCATGCTCGCTAGCCCACCTGCAGTCCTCCCTTCCACCGGAAGCTTCCCTGTGCTATTGCTCCCCTCGGCTGGTCTTCTGAATTCTCCCCAAGACGCCTACATTACTTGGCCTTTATGTCAGTTCTGTTGTAAGAATCCCAGAGTCGTCCACGGCAACATTCTCTGAGTTTCCGTGCGTGGACCCGTGTAGAAAGGTGGAAAACCCACCGGTCTGCCCTCCCAGTCAGAACCACTGGTCCGTGCACTGGCCTGATGCTGGGACAGGTGCTGGCCCAGGTGTAGATGGGCTGAAGAGCGCTGCTTCCTGGCAGCGGGCACTGTGAGCTGGTCTCTCAACCCCTCCAGACTTGCCTCTTCTCGGTTTCTCTGTGCTCTCGGAGCTGTTCTGGACTCTGCTGCTTTTCTCTCACTGTAACTGAGCCCTTCCTTCCTTTCTTTCTTTCTTTTTTTTTTCTTTTTGGGTCACACCTGGCGATGCACAGGGATTACTCCTGGCTTTGCACTCAGGAATTACTCCTGGTGGTGTTCGGGGGACCATATGGGATGCTGGGGATCGAACCCGAGTCAGCTGCGTGCAAGGCAAATGCTCTACCTGCTGTGCTATTGCTCCAGCCCCCTGAGCTCTTCCTTTTTTTTGGCTTGCCTTTTTCTTCCAAAAATTTTCTTTCTGAAAATTCCCCCGCCATTCTGCCAAGTCCACCTGGGCCATACCAGGACCATGCATCTCAAAACTCTGCTACTCAAAATCGGGGGGATTTGAGTCCGCCTTGCACCCAGCCAACCCAGGTTGTTCAATCGCCTGCATCTCCTATAGTCCCCTAGCACCCCCAGGAAAAGTTCCTGAGTGCAGAGCCAGGAGTAACCCCTGAGCACTGCTGGATGTAGTCCCCAGACCAAAACAAAACAAAACAAAATGGGGGGGGGGGGGGGAATTTGTTAGAAGCACATTCGTTCTGAGACGTACTTCAGACCTACTGACCTTTCACTGTGCATCATTACACCCAGCGCCTCTCTATTACTGCCTTGAAAACTGTTGACTTGCTTCGTCTCCAGCAGAATGTAAAGGATAGAAGTTGAATTTTTTTTGTCTGATTCTCCCTATAGCATAGTATTTGTGCAGTAGTCTCTTAAGAGTGTTGGTTGAATTGCCTAGTATTTGTGTATGTTTTTCCATATACTGTAGTAATTCATTGAATAAAGTCCACATATAAAAATAGTATTCATATATAAAAATAGCATCCATATAAAAATAATATCGTCCTTCCAGGTCAGTGGTTCTCAGCCTAGCTTAAGTCAGAATCACGTGGGGGATGGAAGGTTGGAGCCGTAACACAGCAATAGCACACTTGCCTTGCATGCAACTGACCCAGGTTCTGTCCCCAGCATTGAGCCCTGCCGGGAGTGATCCTTGAGCACAGAGCCAGAGCCGGGAGTAAGTCCTGACCACCTCTGGGTATGACACTGACCCCTCCCTCTCAAGCAAAAAAAAAGAATCAAGTGAGGAACTTTAAAAAAATTTTTGTAGGTTTTTAGGCCATACCTGGTGATGCTCAGGGGCTATTCCTGGTTCAGTACTTGTGACAGTACTTTGTTTGGGGGAAATGTGCAGGCACCCCTGAATGTGCTTTCTAGTCTCTCACATGGGGGACTGTTGTAAAATACAGGTAACCCAGCTTTAGAATTAGTTTCGTTTGCTAGAGGGAAAATAACTAATAGATTCAGCATGTAGGTGTTCTCTGGCTTCATCGTCCAAAAGTGGGTCCCTTCATGAAGTGAGGCCTGACGGGGGCCAGTGTGATACACCTGACCTGGCCGCTCTCCAACTTTAGCATTTCATGTTTAGGTTTGTTGGTACTGGATGCAGAGATCGCCCTTTCGTTGACAACTTTCAGTCCTATTCAGCACCAGTTATGCATTTTGAAAATAATGAACTAACAAAGGTTATGAAAGTTTCATCTGATTGCTGCTGTTGTTTATTTTGGCCTGGTTAGGTACTTACAATTTCATCAGAAATCCCAAAAAGAATTCAAAGTGCCTTAAAAAATGCAGAAGAATCAAAGCAATCCCTCCATCAGTTTCTGGAGCAAGAAACTCATCTGCTCAGTTCCATTAACAGCCATCTGCAGACCGCACAGCCCTGGATGGATGATCTTGGGGCCATGATTAATCAAATTGAAGAGATTGAACGGCATCTAGCTTACCTTAAATGGATTTCGCAAATTGAAGAGCTAAGGTAAAATGGGTCTCTTTGTTCTCATAATTATTATTTTCCTCTGAGGTTCTGTCTGAGAGAGTGCATGCAAGCCATTAAAATAATTGTGTTAATTAAAGATTATAATAATATAATTTTACCAGTTGTTATGAAAATAGCGTTATTATTATGAAGGAACATAAACTTTTCAGGAAGCTTAATTTGCATGTGAAAGAAAGCAATCTAAGTAAAAATTTTAAGTCCTATAGTTGTATTTTGAACATATCTTTCAAAACCCTATTACTTGGGGCCGGAGCGATAGCACAGCGGGATTGGGCATTTGCCTTGCACATGGCCAACCAAGGTTCGATCCCTGGCATCCCATATGGTCCCCCAAGCACCGCCAGGAGTAATTCCTGAGGGCAGAGCCCAGAGTGACCCCTGAGCATTGCTGGGTGTGACCCAAAAAGCAAAAAAAAAAAACAAAAACCAAACCTATTGTTTTTAAGCTGATTAATAAAACAAGTCCTGTAATGTGTTATTATTCCTCTTTATTTCTCCTATTTGTTTCATTTCTTTTCTTTTGTGGGTATGTGTGGGGAGGGGATTGCATTAGAGCCACACCCAGCAGTGCTCAGGCATATGGGGTACTGGGGATCGAACCCAGGTCAGCTGTGTGCAAGGCAAGCGCCATAGCCACGGTATTAATTTTTCAGCCTCTAGAGAAAAATTAGGTTTTTTAGTTTGGCAGGTATTAGTTTTAGAATATGGCTTCCCCAGCATGTCAAGTTATACTGTTTCAGTTTTTCTGTCTTATATTCATTCTGGCAAACTCCCCGTGGCATATCCAATATGCCAAACACCAGTAACATTGATGGGTCTCATTCTCCTAACCCTGAAAGGGCCTTGAATATGGCACTTTAAAATCTCAGGGCTAGGACGAAGGAGATGTTACTGGTGCCTGCTCGAGGCAGTCGACGAACAAAAGGATGATTGTGATCGTGATAATTATTCTTACATTTTGGTTTGGGGCCACACATGAGTGGGTGCTCAGGACTTACTCCTAGCTCTTTGTTCAAGGAGTCACTCCTGGTGGTGCTCAGGGGACTATATATGGTGCTGGGGATCAAACTCAGGTCGAACGTGTACAAAGCCAGCACCCTACCCACTGTACTCTCTCCAGCCTGTTTTTTTTTTTTTTAATTATTATTAGTGAGACACCATGAGGTATAGTTGTAGACTTAAAAATTTTTGTGCTTGGGTTTCAATTATACAATGATCAAATACCCATCCCTCCACCAGTGCCCATTTCCCACCACCACGGATACCAGTATCCCTCCCACCCCTCATCTCCCCCACCCCACCCTGCCTCTGTGGCAGGGCATTCCCTTTCGTTCTCTCTCTCCTATTTCTCCAGCCTGTTTTAATTATTTGCTTCACATCTATCTGCAACCATTAATATCAGGAGAACTTGAGGGGAAAACATTATCTGACAGTCTTTTTTGTTTGTTTGCTAATTTTGGGGGCCACACCTGGCTGTGCTCAGGGCTTAGTCTTTGCATTTAGCAATCAAATCAAACTGGCGAAGTTTTGGGGGAACATACTGGGTGCTAGGGATTGAACTTAAGTCGGCTGCATGCAAGATGAGTGCCTTTTCCGCTTTACTATCTCTCCAGTCTCATATCCTTTTTTCCTATTTTTTTTCTTTTCTTTTCTTTTTAGAACTTCTCATTCTTGTTCATATAAATTATTTGCAGTTAATGAATTTTAAACACTTATTTTACTTCATTTCTCCTTGCTCCTCTAAAAGGAATAATAACCTTTTATAGTAAAATAAGTTGTTTTAAAGCTTCACTATTGTAGTTGCCAAAGTAATTGATTAACTGAAAAGGGACTTTGGTTATGGATAACCTTTTTTCTGATGTCTTAATTGTTTAAAAGAGAAACAATTAAATTTCTGATGTCTTAATTGTTTAAAAGAGTAACCCCTGTACCGTGATGTACAGGGGTTACTCCTGGCTTTGCACTCAGGAATTACTCCTGGCGTTCTCAAGGGACCATATGGGATGCTGGGAATTGAACACGGGTCAGCTGCGTGCAAGGCAAACGCCCTACCTGCTGTACTATTGCTCCAGCCCCCACCTTTTTTCCTATTTTCCTCAAGAATTGAAAGACTTTTACCTATCATTATAGAATAAAAATCTTGGTTTTGTCTATATATGCTTTGCATGTACTGAAAAAGTAATTTGCCTGAGGTTATGGGGTTACTAGTGATTCTAGAAGTTGACTTAAGCTTTTTAGAACTTCTCATTCTTGTTCATATAAATTATTTGCAGTTAATGAATTTTAAACACTTATTTTACTTCATTTCTCCTTGCTCCTCTAAAAGGAATAATAACCTTTTATAGTAAAATAAGTTGTTTTAAAGCTTCACTATTGTAGTTGCCAAAGTAATTGATTAACTGAAAAGGGACTTTGGTTATGGATAACCTTTTTTCTGATGTCTTAATTGTTTAAAAGAGAAACATACCCGGGAGAATTGTATTAGAAATAGGAATTAAATTCATAATCAACTAGGACACAGTAATTTCTCTTTTTAATAAAGTATTCTTTCCCTTAGGTCTTTTGTAATACATCTATTTCTAGCTTTCTTTTGGGCTTCTGAGATTTTCCTCATTTCCTAATTTCCCTCTAATGACCTGATTTTTATTCTGTAGTGCTTTCTTGTGAACAAAAAAAAAGGTAATTTCTTTTTTCTGGAACTTGGACCTTTATAGTCATTCTAATTCATGAGTGCTATATAATACAGCAGCATCATAAAACAATGAATGAACTCTGTTCCCCTAATTTTTCCTATGCCTTAAATATCATTCATGTTTCAGTTTTATAAGCAGATCTATTTCATTCTGTCTAATAAAATAGGTTTTTTTTCAATGTAGGAGTACTGCTATTTATTCAGCCACTGATTAGCTGATTGAATTGGGCAATTTTTTTCATTTTTTATAATTTTATTTACTGAATCACCATGAGAGCAGTTACAAAGCTTTTGAGTTTAAGTCTTGGTCATACAATGAAACACCCGTACCTTCACTAGTGCCCATTCTCCACACCCAAAAACTCCAGTATACTCCCATCCCACACCCTCCCTCTACCTGTGGGGCAGATGATTTCCACATTACTCTGTCTCTACTTCGATTACATTCAATATATTTTTTAAAATTTTTTTTAAAAATTTTATTAGTGAAACACCATGAGGTACAGTTGTAGACTTATAAATTTTTGTGCTTGGGACATTCAATATTTTGACACCAGACCCACCATTATTAATTTGGGATTTTACCCCAACACACAGATCTGCTGAAAGGCAACAGTAGACAATTTGTTTTCTATTGCTGGTTATGAATAATATATGATGTCACATGGCTGCAGTAGTGGCTGCGTGATTTTGAAATTCCAAAATTTTAACAATTAAATCTGGAGGAATTTCTGCCCAAACCTGCTGGGTTCTGAGATTTGTTCCTGAGTTTCTTGGATCATGGCCATTAAGCAGCTTGATCAGGAGCCAGAAAGGCCATTCGTGGGCGGTGACTTAGGGTCTTGTTGGGACTGGAAGGAAAGAGCCGGCTCCACCCCCATCCTGTGAGGCCCCACATGTCTCATCACTGAGGGCCCAAACCTGACTGTCCAATGGCCTCTGGAGAATGGTAGCCACTGAGCCGCCTAGGGGGAGCAGGCAGAGAGACAGCACCCTTTCCCCCCTGGAATGGCCCAGCAACAGTAACCTCCTGCGGGGTCCAGACACATTTCTGCCAAAAGCCACTGGGTTTCGAGATTTGTTTCTGAGTCTCTGGGATCATGGCTGTTAAGCAGCTTGATCAGGAGCCAGAGAGGCTGTTTATGGACAGCGACTCGGGGTCCTGTTGGACTGGGGAGGAAAGGGCTGGCTCCACCCCCATCCCATGAGGCCCCATGTGTCCGTCACTGTGGGCCCAAACCTGACTGTCCAGTGGCCTCTGGAGGATGGCGGCCACCAGGCCGCCAGGGGGAACAGGCCGAGGCACGAAACCTGTTCCTACCTGGGATGGCCCAGCTCCTGTAACCTACTGCAGGGACTGGACGCATTTCTGCCAAAAGCTGCTGGGTTTCAAGATTTGTTTCTGAGTCTTTGGGATCATGGCCATTAAGTAGTTCGGTCAGGAACCACAGAGGCCATGCCTCCAATGATATAGCTGAGCCGGAGGTGGTTTGTGGGTGTGTCTCCCACATACCTAACTTTTGGCCGTTTACTTTCTTGGTAAACTTTGCCCCAAGTTTTTGGGGTCTGGTCAAAGGCACAGCAATTTTGGGGTATCTGGAAGTCTGAAGGCGCCATGAGGCTGCTGATGCACTTGCCTCACAGGTACAGATTGACCTGCTGGTGGCACCACACTCCCTAAAATAGGTTTGTTTTGTTTTTCGGCCACACCCGGTGGTGCTCATGGCTTTCTCATGGCTCTGCACTCGAATGGAATCATTCAGTACCCAGGTTAGATCCCTGACATTCCATATCGTCCCCTGATTCAGAAAAGTGGCCAGGGAAAATAATGAGAGGATAAAGGTAGTTATGGCCATAAAGGATTGCCAGAAATGAAATAATGTAAATAAATATGAGCTTAGTATCTTTGTCGAGGCCCCAAAGAGTGACACCAGAAAACAAATTCAAGGAAGGCAGACAGTACAGAAGCCAGTGGCTCGTGGCACACAGGCCAGTGGGGTACATGTCCCTTAGGACAGCCCTGGGTGAGGGCACACTGAAAGCAGTATCCCAAATCAGAGTCCAGTCACCTGCAGGCCTGGCAGAGCCTGGGCAGGAACCTTGACAGCAACCTCTGAGGTTACTTTGAAGTAGAGCACTTGCTTCAGATGTCCTGCAGGGGGTGCTCCTGGGCTGAGAGTCATGATGGAAAAGGTTACATTTGGTTTCTTAATCTTATAAAATGACTTAAGGTAGGGAATATTTTTAATCGAAAGGAACATGTCAGTTTCCATTTGGTTTCATAGACTTAAGTATGCAAAACAGTGGCTCATGGCTAAATTTGTCCTGAAGACTTTCTGTAGCTGTTTTAAGGAATTTGATGAGTAAATATAATTTTTTTTAAAGAATTTATTTTGGGGTTTTGGGCTGGAGCAGTAGCACAGCGGGTAGAGCGTTTGCCTCGCACACAGCCAACATGCTGACCCGAGTTTGATTCCTCCACCTCTCTCGGAGAGCCCGGCAAACTACCGAGAGTATCTCGCCCGCACGGCAAAGCCTGGCAAGCTCCCCATGACGTATTCGATATGCCAAACACAGTAACAAGTTTCACAATGTTACTGGGCCCGCTCGAGTAAATGAACAAATCGATTTTGGATTTTGAGTGTTGGCTTCCAAAATTTTTTTTTTGTTTTTTAAAGATTTGGACTAACAAACATTCCTGCGTGGCAACATTTAGCTGCAATCTCTGAATGGGGTCTGTGCTTTCTCAGTGAGCCTCAGTTCCCTCCCACTTGCCTTTTCTTTTTTTGGGGGGGGTGGCGTGGGGAGGGGGTGGGAGCATGGTGACTTTGGGACCACATCTGGCTGTGCTCAGGACTGAACTTGTGGCTCTGTGCTCAGAGATAATTTCTGGGGGTACTCAGACCACCATATCTGGCGCCAGGGATTCCACCAGAACAGAGCTATATGAATAAATATAGTCTATCTAAATATAGTCCACAGAAAGAGCCTAAACCCGAGTATCATCTCTCTGGCTCTCTTTTTTAGTTTCCTAATTCGTGAGTAATGTGCTTAATAACGTCAAGAACGTGCTTTGCCATGTTTTGTAGTGATAACATTCAACAGTATCTAATGACCAATAATGTCCCAGAGGCAGCCTCTACTCTGGTGTCCATGGCAGAACTGGACATTAACCTTCAGGAGTCATCTTGTACACATCTTCTTGGTTTCATGAGGTCCACTGTTAAATTCTGGCATAAAATTCTCAAGGATAAACTCACAAGGTAAGGAATTTGTCCGTATTTCATGGCATTTGGATGTGACGGATATTTGGTGATTGCTCTGTCACACACACTGAAATATGTTATTTTTCTGTTCCAGTGATTTTGAGGAGATTTTAGCACAGCTTCATTGGCCATTCATTGCACCTCCTCAGTCTCAAACTGTCGGCTTAAATCGACCAGCTGCTGCCCCTGAGATATACAGTAACCTGGAGACATTGTTTATTCAGCTTCTGAAACTACAAACCTCGTATCTTTGTTGAAGTTAAAACAAAACAAAAAAACCTTATTAAATTGTTTTTTTCTGCAATGGATTTGTGGCTAGAGTGTAAAACTTTTTTTTTTTTTTGAAAAGCAGCTAAGATGCCAATGAGGATTCTAGGATTTGAACTTGATCTATAGATACCTGTGAACAATATATTGGTCTCTCAGAGTAAATTGCGTACAAGGGTGCGGTAGCTATTAGGAATTCTGAAATACATGACTGATACAACTTTGTATCACCTTTAAGTCTCTTGGGATAGTTAAAAAAAAAAAAAGACAATTGCAAAGTCACAGAGATAGTTCAAAGGATTATGTGCATGCTTTGTATGCCAGAGGCCCTCCTGATCTCCTAAACACCACTGATAGGATCTCAAGAAGTGGGGGGCAACTGGAGTAAGATTTAGTAATAGTGGTGTGTGCATGTGTGTATGTGTGTGTGTGAGTGTGTGCGCGCGCATGTGTGCACACACATGTGCATATAAGCCATGCATGTTCTTCTAATTCCTTTCCTTGAGTTAACTATGTCAGAGATGAATTACTTACTGAGCCAAAACAACTGCCAGGAAAATATTCTCTTCCCCCATCCCCTTCTGTCATTCTGCCCATCCAAATCATGCTGACCCCGCTGCAGAAAAGGTTCAGGTATCACTTCCGAGGAAACCGACAGACCAATGTCATAAGCAAGGTTTGTTTTGCTCTCTTGTCCTTGGGTTTTTACTGAGAAAATGGTAAGGGTTTGACTATTCACATTAGTGTTTTCTCATTGAAGGAGCTAAACTCCTCTTCTGTCATTGCCCCAGATATGTGTGGGGATTTGTTGATACATTGTAGGGACCAGCTCACTCACTGACACATTATCTCACGGATTTCTAATTTTCCTTTTACTGCTGTAGCATTTACTATGAAACCCTTAGGGCTGGTTCCTTATCTCTCACTCTGCATATCAAACCCACAGCAAGTACCCAAGCCATGTCTCAGTTCCTTTTGACATTTTTTTTGTATTTGTTTTTTTGCTCTTGTTTTATGGCCACACCCAGCAGTACTCAGGGCAAAGTCCTGGCTCTGTACTCAGGCTTCATGCCTTGAAACATCCAACTCAGATCCAGGATTGAACCCTGGTCAGCCATGTGCAAGGCGAGAGCTCTACCCACTGTCCTGTCCAGCCCTCATTTTATATAGTTTAAA
This sequence comes from Sorex fumeus, assembly GCF_029834395.1. Taxonomy (NCBI): domain Eukaryota; kingdom Metazoa; phylum Chordata; class Mammalia; order Eulipotyphla; family Soricidae; genus Sorex; species Sorex fumeus. Next base: position 26,367,547 of record NW_026606094.1, on the reverse strand, counting down.
GTGCGGGAGAAACAGTGTAACTTACAAAGTTCAAAGTTCACTGACTTAATCTATAGTACCAGAATTAGTTGGGAATATCTGGGAAATAATTGATTGTTAATCCTGGCATAAGTTTAGAGTTTATAGTAGAGATTCTGCCATTATGTGGGAATTTTCAACTGAGTTTTCTTAAGTGCTATGTTTATACAGTTAGACATTTAATTGTAACTTTTTAGTTGAAGTTATTTAATAATTCTGTTTTACTTCCTTCCTTAGCCTGAATGGTACTTGGCACAAGTGCTTATGTGGATTGGGAACCACACTCAATTTCTGGATGAGAAGATTCAGCCAGTACTAGACAAAGCAGGCTCTTCAGTCAATGCAAGGGTAAGAGACACAGTTCTGGGTCTGGAGTGATAGAACAGTAAGTAAGAGAGCTTGCTTTGTATGCAGCCGACCCAGGTTTGATCCCTGACACCCTATATGGTCCACTGAGCCCTGCCTAGAGTGATCCCTGAGCATCACTAGGTGTGCCCCACCCCCCAAGAAAAAGAGAGAGAGAGAGAGAGAGAGAGAGAGAGTTCTAAGCATTTCTATTTGAGAGCTGGGTGTCCATGAATAACTTCTCATTTATAATATGTGATTTACAAGATGAAGAATTAATATGTAACTATAATGCTATGCTTTTTTTTTTAGCTTGAATTTTCTCGAGGCCTCATGATGTTAGTTCTTGAGAAGTTAGCAGCTGATATTCCCTGTCTGCTCTATGATGATAATCTCTTCTGCCATTTGGTGGATGAGGTGCTTTTGTTTGAAAGGGAGCTACACAGTGTTCACGGCTATCCTGACACTTTTGCTAACTGTATGCATATTCTCTCAGAGGAGTCCTGCTTTCAGAGATGGCTGACTGTGGAAAGAAAATGTAAGTGCTTCTCTGGCCAGAAGGAGGGACAAAATGCCTCTTTGCATGTGTGTGTATGTATAAACTTGGGGTGCTTTCCCCCTCCAGTTGTGGGTCAAACATAGCCACATAAATAACCTCTTTGGAAATCCTCTTTATTCTTCGAACTTCAAACATTTCCTTTCTGGAACTGTATTCATATGTTTCTTGAATGGAATATTCTAAAATATTCTAAAATATTCCACTCAAGAAACATAAATACAGTTCTGGAAAATACATACAGAAACATAAATATAGTTACAAAAAATATTCTAAAAACCATTAGATTATATAGTTAACTTTTATAGATTTTACATAGAGTATTTTTATTTTCGGTAGAATAATTCTGGATAAAGTTTTTCTAATTCGTAAAATTATTTTGGAGATTTGGGGTAGAGGTTGGGGGAAGTATCTGGACATCTCAGAGCAGCGACTGTGTGACTTGGTTTATCCCAGGCACCCACCTCAGGGTAGCAGTGTAACATTGGGCCCTCTTAGCTCTCTTAGTGAATCACTGGCTTTTTGGCTGAGAATTGCTGGGAGTGGCCACCTGAATCCCTGAGCACCATATGGGAGCTTAACACCACAAACCCCACCCTCCAGAAAAAGGAAAAGAAAGTCATTTCTAAAAAGCTGTGAATTGAAACATTAGTAAGAGGGACTGGATAGATAGTATAGCAGGTGAGGTGCTTGCCTTATACATAGTTGACCCATGGCTTGACCCTGGCACCAAATAAGGTCCTTCAAGCTTCACTAGTAGTGATCCCTGAGCACAGAGCGAGGAGTGAGCCCTAAGCATTGCTGGGTATGATGCAAGAACAAACAAACAAACAAAAAGTAAGATTGAAAAGTTAGGAATGACTGTTAACCATTTAATTGATAGAAGCTTTTTTTCTGCCTCTCAGTTGCTCTTCAAAAAATGGACTCAATGCTTTCATCAGAAGCTGCCTGGATTTCACAGTACAAGGATATTACTGATGTGGATGAGATGAAAGTTCCAGATTGTGCAGAAACTTTTATGACACTACTCTTAGTTATAACCGGTAAGTACAAAGTACAAATGTGTGTGTGTGTGTGTGTGTGTGTGTGTGGAGGGTTGGAAGAGACTTTGGACCAATCTGGCTGTGCTCAGGGTCTGTTCCTGGCTCTGTGCTCAGAGGACCATATGCAATACCAGGGATTTGAGGCAGGGCTTTCAAATGGGTAGGAGATAAAAGCCTTAACCTCTTACTATTTCTCCGGCCCTTTCTAAAACATATTAAAGATATTTAAGGTATTTGAGGGGCTGGAGAGATAGTACAGTGGATGGGATGCTTGCCTTACATGCAGCCAACCTGGGTTCAATCCCTGGCAGCCCATATGATCCCCCCAGTCAGGTGTGATACCTCAGTGCAGAGCCAGGAGTGAATCCTAAGCACAGTGAGGTGTGACTCCCAAAAATAAAAAGACATTTTATTTCATTTGCAAATTGCATATGCATCTTTTTAAGCTCATCCAAATTGTGCATTCCTTTTTTAAAGAAAATGTCTGTAAAAAAATTTTTTTTTAATATAAATGTTTATTGTGGGGATTGATGGTGCCCAGGGGCCATTTGAGTGAGTACCTTGGCCCCACCAAAAGATGTCTTTGAAGAAACAGTGATTTTGTATATAGATGTCTTAAGCCTTAGAAACAATTTGAAATGTTGATGTGGAGTGGAATGCCTGGATCTTATGTATACAGTTGAATGAGTTTTGATAAATATTTCTGTGAAACCAGTGTCCTTAGAGAGTATAGAAATAGACTGATTGTTGCTGGGGTATATAGTTCAACATAGAGCACTTGCCTTGCAGGTGTGAGGTTTTGCAGCATGAGAGAGAGAGAGAGAGAGAGAGAGAGAAGAGAGTGAGAGAGGAGAGAACGTGAAGGGAGAGGGAAGAGAGATTCTTAAAGATTTGTATAGATTTGTTGTTGTTGTTGTTGTTTGTTGTTTTGGGGGGCCACACCTGGCTTTGCTCAGGAATTATTCCTGGCGCTGTGCTCAAGGATCACTCCTCATGGGCCCAGGGAACCAAATAGGATGCCAGGGATTGAACCCTCATCAGCCACATGCAAGGCAAACCTTACCCTCTGTACTTATCTCTAGCCCCGTAAATTGATTTTTTTGACAAAGGCACCAAAGCAAAGTCCAGTAGGGGAAACTTGTAACTATGTCCTGGGCAGTTCTAAAAACCTTCATATGTCTTATTAACTTTCTCCACAGACCGGTATAAAAATCTTCCCACAGCTTCCCGAAAGCTGCAGTTCCTGGAATTACAGAAGGACTTAGTGGATGATTTTAGAATACGATTAACTCAGGTGATGAAAGAAGAGACTAGAGCTTCCCTGGGCTTTCGATACTGTGCGATTCTTAATGCTGTGAATTATATCGCCACAGTCCTAGCAGATTGGGCTGACAATATTGTAAGTTAATGTGCTTTTATATTAAGTAATATATTAGTAGTTTGGGCAATTTCACCTTTTGAATAGTCTATCACAAGCAAAAACACAAAACAACAATTAGACCAACCCGAGGAAGTACGGCATGCCTTTCCTTCACCAATTCCAAAACTGTTGAATAGTCCTGCATTTTCACCATTAGGGAAGAAAGTCAACATTGTCATGAAATAGTGTTATGTTTGTAATATGGACTTTTGTTCCTCTTTAGCTTTTGTTTTGTACTTGTTTGGGGTTCACCCCTTAGTATGCTCAGGGCTCACTCTTGATGCTGCTCAGGCATCACTCCTGGAGGTGCTCAGGGAACCATGATTGGTGGTGAGGATCGAGTCTGGTGTGTGCAAGACAGGAATCTTAACCTCTGTATTATCTCTCTAACATGCCTCTTTAGAATTTATAGTTGGAAAATACTAAATGCATGGCAATTACTATTCCAAAAAAAGCTAAGATTAAATGATGGTGTAAAATTCAATAAAATCCTGGACTTTCTAATCTTAAGAAGTATTCACTTAGTTCCAATATTGTTTTTGTTGTTGTTATTATTTATTTGTTTTTGGTGGGGGGATCATACTCCAAGATGCTTAGGGGTTACTCCTGGCTGAATTACTCTTGGTAGTGGTTGGGGTCCATATGGGATGTCAGGGATCGAACCAGGGTTGGCTGCATACAAGGCAAGCTCCATACCCACTGTACTATTTCTCCAGCCCAACATTGCTATATTTTCTGCTGAGCATTTTTTGGTCTTATTTTGGTTTTGCCTTTGGGCCACGCTCAGCAGTATTCAATTTCTGACTCTACACTTAGGAATCATTCCTGGCAGAGCTTAGGGAATGACATGATTAGCCTGTTAGAGACGGGATGCCAGGGATCAAACCCATTTGGCTGCACACAAGGCAAGTGACCTTACCCTCAGAATTATCTCTGTCCCCCTGCTGAGTCTTTTTAATAGTATAAAACAAATTGTCATTCTTTATTTTTATGCCACATGACCTAAGGAGGGGCAGATTCTTAGCTTCAACAAAGGATGGAACATCATTAAGTATTTAATTATACTGTATTCTAAGAAAAACAAATTGGTGGGGCTGCCTTGCATGTGGCTAACCTGGGTTCCATCCTCGACATCCCATATGGTTCACGGAACACAGCTAGGAGATTCCCTGTTGCGGAGCCGGGAGTAATCTCCGAGCATTGCCAGAGGTACTATCCCCCAGAAAAGAAAAAGAAAGAAAAATGAATTGGCTGTTCTCCTCCCAATTCTTAGAAAATTTATAACCCAATTCCCTGCTGTCAGTTTGCTAGTTGGATCTTCAAATCAGAAATCATTCTGTATCCTATTACGGTACAAATTCTATTTAACATCAAAAGTGCTTTAATTATCTTCCTAGGCTTTCAGCTTATGAATGCTATACCTAAACATCATTAAAACTATTGTTTTATTTAGTCAGAAAAAGTGGACAGGCTTTCCAGCCATTCAGACAGGACGTTTGCGACCGTAGCTGAGAAAAATCAGACTCATACTGGCCGAGTGTGTTGGAGTGAGGCAATCATTTGCATTACTAGCAGGATTAGACAGGGATTTATAAAAAGTTGTTTGTTTCTGGGGTCATAGAGATAGACAGCAAGAGGTTAAGGCACTTGCCTTACAAAGATAACTTGTTCAGTCTTGGCACAGTATTTGGTCTTAGGAACCCCAGGAGTGAACCCCACACATAGATCCAGGAGTAAGCCCTGAGCACTGCTGCATGTGGCTCAAAAACTAAAAATAAAATCAGCCCTCTCTATCTGGAGATTTCCAGCAGAAATGCCAAGGGGATGCTCGCCATCTTCATCCCGAAACAATCAATGGTGTGACTCCACCAGTCCCTGATTAATGGACATTTGTTCTTAATCTTTGGCTGATTATTCACAGCACTGTTTTCCTATAGTGCAGGGGGAAAAGAAAAAATACAAACGTACATAATGGGTTTTTTTGCCTTCAGTTTTTTCTGCAGCTTCAGCAGGCGGCATTGGAGGTCTTCGCAGAGAACAACACCCTGAGCAAGCTGCAGCTGGGGCAGCTGGCCTCCATGGAGAGCTCTGTCTTTGATGACATGATCAGCCTGTTAGAGCGTCTGAAGCATGACATGCTCACTCGTCAGGTGGACCACGTGTTTAGAGAAGTGAAAGAGGCCACAAAGCTCTATAAAAAAGAAAGGTAACTCCTCTTTTTTTTTTTTTTTCCTTGCAAGTCAGCTTGCTATTTCAGTTTGGAAAAAGTTGAAAGGTGACATAGAACCAGATTTCCAAGATAGCTGCATAGCACAGCTGTTTGGGACTCCAAATGTTCTGATTGGTTGTTTGGTTTGGGGGCCACCCCCCAGGGAGTGATGCCTAGGGCTTACTCCTGGCTCTGCACTCAGGGATCACTCCTGGCAGGCTCAGGAGCCGTCTGAGGTGCTGGGGACTAAACTCAAGTTGACGTCATGCAAGGCAAACACCCTACCTGCTGCACTGTCACTCCAGCCCCTATATTTTGAATATTTTAGATAGAAATCTTACTAAAATACATTCAAATATTCTTCATCAAAAAAACAAAACAAAACGGGCTGGAGCAATAGTACAGTGGGTAAGGCGTTTGCCTTGTATGCAACCGACTGGGGCTCGATTCCTAGCATCCCATATGGTCCCCTGAGCACCGCCAGGAGTGATTCTTGAGTGAAGAGCCAGGAGTAACCCCTGTGCATCGGCAGGTGTGACCCCAAAGCAAAACAAATCATAATTAATTCAACCTAATCATAATTCAACCCTCTGGTTTGATAGACGTACAGAGAACACGTATATATTATGGCATGGAATGGCCTCGCCTGACCCCATCTTAAAAAGCCAGATGCCCTATAGCACCCTGTGTTCGCATGCAGTGCACATTTCATCTCGTGGCCGTCCTGCCACATGCTCTCCTGTTCCCCGCCTGAGACTGAGCTCCTGGGGGCAGGTGGTTTCTATCCTCAAACACATCAAGTACTTAGAGTTAATTTGGAAGTTAATTTGGAAGTTATTTTTGCTGGAAAATTAAGAGCATAAAACCAACTGATGTCTAAAGTGCTAATGGTTTACATTTTAACTGCTTTATATTAGTAAGTCATTTAAAATTGGGGCATTAAAAAAGGTAGCATCCTCATTCTGTCACTGTCACTATCCTCCCATTGTTCATTGATTTGCTTGAGTGGACCTAGTAACGTCTCCATCGTGAGACTTGTTATTACTGTGTTTGGCATATCGAATATGTCACGGGGAGCTTGCCAGGCTTTGCAGTGCGGGCGAGATATTCCCAGTAGCTTGCCGGGCTCTCCGAGAGGGGCAGAAGAATCGAACCCGGCTTGGCCGGGCCGGCCGCACACAAGGCAAACTCCCTACCTCTGTGCTATCGCTCCAGCCCAGCATCCTCATTAAACAGAATATTTGAGAGCTAAAGTTTATAGGGACATTTGGAATCAGAGGGACAGTACAGAGGTTAAGACGCTTAGTTTGCTGGTGGCCAATCCTAGTTCAGTCTGTTTTGATCCCTGGCATTGTCTCCGGTCCCCCAAGCATCATCAGGAGTAATCCCTGAGTAGTTAGGAGTAGCCTTTGCACCACCAGGTGTGCCCCCAAAACCAAGAATAAATGAAATGAATATATATATATATATTTTTTTTTTTTTCTTTCCCTTCTATTCCCTTGTTGTTGTGATAACCAAGGATACTGTGTGCTAGGTTGTGATGCTGACATCGTAGCTGCAGTGTTCACCTGGCATAATACTCTTGATTGTGGTACTCAAGTCTGTTCCAGCTATAGTGCTTGCTGGGGTCGTACTCCTGGCCCAAAGGTGCTCACACATCTTTCATTGGTTGTGCTTGCATATATCTGTACTGGGAGAACTCAGTTGCGGTGCGAAGGCGCCAGCTAGCAGAACTACCAGGACCACATATGGCACATGTAGGGAGCACAGGTGCACATGTAGGAAACACCATGGCCTCAAACTTGCAAGGCAGGTGTTTCTGCCACTGAGCCATCCCTGAGCCCCAGGGGATGTTTATCTTCTGATAGAGCTTTCAGTGTTGGGCTGTACATGTTTTCTTCGCCAGATACCCTAGGACTTTTCTAAATTGTGAATTGTTTGCCTTGGGGCCAGAGCTTCATGGGTTGAGTGCATGATTTGCATGCAGGGGCCTTGGATAAAGCCCAGCACTTTACACGGCCCTGAGTTCTCCTGGGACCAGCCTCACTAGCACAGTGCCAGTAGCCTATGAGCATTGTCTGATGTGGTCTCCCACTGACCCCAGATAGGGCTTATTGAGACTGGGGAGATATCTCAAGTAGTAGAGCACATACTTCATGTGTGAGGCCCATAGTTCAATCCCTGGCACTACGAGGCCCCCCCACTAGCACTGCCTGGTGTTTAGAAAACAGTTTTCTTATCCATTTGTTAGAATCCTGAATCTTTTGTTTTAGGGTTACACCCAGGAGTGCTCCGGGCTTATCCCTGATCCAGTGTTCAGGGATCATTTCAGGCAGGGTTTAGGGGACCCTGTGGGGTGCTGGGCATCGAAGCTGGTCACCCCCACACAAGGCCGAACCGCTGAACTCCCTCTCCAGCCCCCAAATTCTTAAATCTTTCTTTTTTTTTTTTTTTTTTTTGCTTTTTGGGTCACACCCAGCGATGCTCAGGGGTTACTCCTGGTTCTGCACCCAGGAATTACTCCTGGCAGTACTCAGGGGACCATATGGGATGCTGGGAGTCGAACCCGGGTTGGCCGCGTGCAAGGCAAACGCCCTACCCGCTGTGCTATCACTCCAGCCCCCTTAAATCTTAAATTCTTAAGCTACACAGTGATAAAGATATTTACAGTAGGAATGAAAGTACTGCAGGTAATGCTGTGTGTGCTTTTCATTTTCCCAGGTGGCTGTCCCTGCCCTCACAATCCGAACAGGCCGTCATGTCCCTGTCCAGTTCGGCGTGTCCCTTACTGCTCACGTTACGAGACCGTTTGCATCAGCTGGAACAGCAGCTTTGCTTTTCCTTATTTAAAATTTTCTGGCAAATGCTTGTAGAGAAGCTGGATTTGTATATCTACCAAGAAGTAAGTAAAAGTGAATGGCATCGTAGGCTTGTGGCGATGTATATGCAGCTGTCACATGAGTTATTCTTTGTTTCAGATCATTCTTGCTAATCACTTCAATGAAGGAGGAGCTGCTCAGCTACACTTTGATATGACTCGGAATCTTTTCCCTTTGTTTTCCCACTATTGCAAGAGACCAGAAAACTACTTTAAACAGTAAGCTCAATTATTTAACAATTAATAGTGATGTATCAGATTGCTGGAAGAGGTTGACCTGTTTTTTAAAAAAAAAAACGGGCTGGAGCAATAGCACAGTGGGTAGGGCATTCGCCTTGCACACATCCGATCTGGGTTCGATTCCCAGCATCCCATATGGTCCCCCGAGCACCGCCAAGAGTAATTCCTGAGTGCATGAGCCAGAAGTAACCCTGTGCATCACCAGGTGTGACCCAAAAAGCAAAAAAAATATAAATAGAACAAAACAACTTTTAGGGTTTTGGGGGCCAGGGAAAGAGTAAAGTGGGTAAGGAGCTTGCCTTGCATGCAGCTTATTCCATTTTGACCCCCAGCACTGCATAGGATACTCCAAGGACAAACAGGAGTGACCCCTGAGCACCATTGGGGATGACCTATCAGATATCAGTGATAGTACAGTGGGTAAGGCACTTGCCTTGCATGCGGCCGACCCAGGTTCAATCTCCAGCATCCCATATGGTCCCCTGAGCCCAGCCAGGAGTAAGTATAGAGGCAGGAGTAATTCTTGAGCATTGCCAGGTGTGGCACAAAAACAAAATTTTAAAAAAGAAAATTTTCTGTATCAGATATTAATATTTGAGATATCAGCTAAGTTTTGCCCTCATTTCCAGAGAAAATGCACAGTAGAACTGTCCTCCCATTGTTCATTGATTTGCTTGAGCGGGCACCAGTAACATCTCACAACAAATTGTGAGACTTGTTACTGGTTTTAGCATTTCGAATATGTCATGGGTAGCTTGCCAGGCTTTGCCATCGGGCGAGATATTTTTGGTAGTTTACCAGGCTCTCCAAATCAGGCAATCCAGAGAAAATAACCAGCACAAATGATTGGACTTTATAATGGATTATAGGTACTCTGTGTTCTAGGGCAGATGTTGTCTGTTTTTAGGGACTCAAAACCAACTTTAGGGTTCCATTGATGTTTAGCGGAATACAACATCAGTTGAAACTTATAAGTGTTCATTGTATTCTAAAATAACATGTGACCAATGAATCAAAAGTTTATAAACAGGTGGTTATAGATATATATGTTGAATTTTGTGCATTTGATTTACTACTCCTAAAAGACTTGGATTAGGCAGATAAATATGTCCCATAAATGTAAGAAATTTTATTTTTCCAGCTTTTTGGGTCATGACACCTGGCAATGCACAGTGGTTACTCCTGGCTCTGCACTCAGGAATTACTCCTGGCTCTGCACTCAGGAGTCACTCCTGGTGGTGCTCAGGGGACCATATGGGATGCTGGGAATCGAACCCGGGTCGGCCGGGTGCAAGGCAAATGCCCTACCCGCTGTGCTGTCACTCCAGGCCCAAGAAATTTAAGATGTGTTTAGTACCCAATAACATACCAGGCCTGAAGAAAAAATATTTTTTAAATGACATTAATTTTAGTTTAAATTATATAAATATGTCAGAAGGCTTTTTGGTAATTTTAAAAATCATTGATTTAAAAATTATTTAGGGCTTCTAATATTACAAAGTGTTCCTTCTAAATTTACTATGAAAGAATATTTTTTTCTTGTCACAACAAGATAGTTATTTGGTTTTGTTATTATATTTTTTTTCTGTGACTTATTTTATGCTTCTTTTAATTGTTTCGTTTTTGGGTCACACCTGTCAGTGCTCAGGGACTGTTTCTGGCAAGTTGCTTGAGACTCTTAGTACCAATTACTGTATTTGGGGAAATAATACATTCTATGTCACATAATTAAATAAGCAGTGATCCTGTATTGCCTTGCTCTATAGCACTGTCCTCCCGTTGTTTATTGCTTTGCTCGAGCAGGCACTAGTAACGTCTCCCTTGTGAGACTTGTTACTGTTTTTGGCATATCGAATATGTCACGGGGAGCTTGCCAGGTTCTTCCGTGCGGGCAGGATACTCTTGATAGCTTGCTGGGCTCTTGGTAGCTTGCCAAGGGGCGGAAGAATCAAACCCGGGTTGACTGTGTGCAAGGCAAACGCCCTACCCCCTGTGCTATCCCTTCAGCCCTATGTTACCTTATAGTAATCTAATGAAATATAAGCTGAACACACATTTAATCTTGACATTTTCCAAAGGCTAAATAATAAATCCCTAAGCTTTTATTGTGGGATCTGGACTTGCAATGTATAGACACAATATATTAAGTTTCTGAAAGTGAACTTGTCGTTATTTGGCTGTTCCTACAGTGTGAAAGAGGCCTGCATTGTCCTGACCTTGAACATCGGCTCCGCCCTTCTCCTGAGGGATGTCCTGCAGTCGCCTTCCGAGCAGCCCTCTGCTGAGGCAGTACTGAATGAAGTCGGAATTTACAAACTAGCACAAAAAGATGTTGAGATCCTACTTAATTTGAAGACAAACTGGCCTAATACTGGGAAATAGCGCATCGAATTTTTTCATTTTATGTTTTGTGACTTTTTTTTTTTGAGCCGTTGAGGGTGGAAGTCAATTTTGGATTTCAAGTCATATGATACCATTTTAAACTAATAAAACTGAAGACTTTATAAAAATCATTTATTATTTTGGACTTACAGTGTTATTAAAATGTGTTCCAGATCTTGATGGTCCTATCGTTCCTAAGAAAACAAAAACAAAAATAGAAACTCAGAGGTTACAAAAATGGAGTTGTCCTATTTCCAGATATAATTGCTGTTTCTTAAATAAGTTTTTTCCCCCTAGTATTTTTTCTTTTTCACTAGTGAATCTCTGTGGGGTATAGTTACAGACTTACGAACTTTTGTGTTTGCATTACAGTCCTACATTGATCATTTACCCATCCCTCCACCAGTGCCCATTCTCCCCCACCAATGTTCCCAGCATCCCTCCCACCACCCCCACCCTATCCCCCGCCACCCCACCCCACCTCAGCGGCAGGGCATTCCCTTTTGCTCTCTCTCTCCTTTTGGGTGTTGTGGTTTGCAATAGAGATATTGAGTGACCATTGTGTTCGATATATAGTATACTTTCGGCACGCATCTTTCAACCCGAATGGGTCCTCCCAACATCTTTTACTTAGTGTTCCCTTCTCTATCTGAGCTGCCTTTTCCCCCAGCATGTGAGGCTGGTTTCCAAGCTGTGGAGCAGACCTCCTGGTCCTTATCTCTACTATTCTTGGGTGTTAATCTCCCACTCTATTACTTTGTATTCCACAGATGAGTGCAATTTTTCTATGCCTGTCCCTTTCTTTCTGACTCATTTCACTTAGCATGATACTTTCCATGTTGATCCACTTATACACAAATTTCATTACTTCATCTTTTCTAACAGCTGCATAGTATTCCATGGTATAGATGTACCAAAGTTTCTTTAACCAGTCATCTATTCTTGGGCACTCGGGTTTTTTCCAGATTTTGGCTATTGTAAACAGTGCAGCAATGAATATACAAGTGCAAATGTCATTTTGACTATATATTTTTTTACCTCTCCGGGATGTATTCCCAGGAGTGATATTGCTGGTTCAAATGGGAGTTCAATTTCTAATTTTTTGAGAATTATCCATACTGTTTTCCAAAAGGACTGAACCAGTCGGCATTCCCACCAGCAGTGAAGGAGAGTCCCTTTCTCCCTCTTATCTAAGTTTTAAGTATAGAAATAATAAATTATAACCCAATTTTTAGAAAAAAAATGTAATCATTTAGATGCATATATATAAAATATGCAGTTTTGTTTATCACTATATTTACTATTAAAAAACACATTTTCAAAACCCACAATTTTTTTTTTTTTTTGCTTTTTGGGTCACACCTGGTGATGCTCAGGGGTTACTCCTTGTTCATGCACTCAGGAACTACTCCTGGCCGTGCTCAGGGGACCATATGGGATGCTGGGGATCGAACCCGGGTTGGGCCGCGTGCAAGGTAAACACCCTACCCGCTGTGCTATCACTCCAGCCCCAAACACCCACAAATTTTGATGAGCTACAAATATGGCTTCAAGACCTGGGGTGCATGCTTTGCATGTAAGTGCTCCAAGTTTTTTTCTTTTTGGGTCACACCCAGCGATGTACAGGGGTTACTCCTGGCTCATGCACTCAGGAATTATTCCTGGCAGTGCTCGGGGGACCATATGTGATGCTGGGAATCGAACCTTATGTGCAAGGCAAATGCCCTACCAGCTGTGCTATCGCTCCAGCCCCAGAGCTCCAAGTTTGAACCCAAGCACCCAGGTGAGTATAATCACACACACCCCAGTCCCTCACAAAAGAGGAAAACATTTTGATATGACTAATAATATAGTTGTTATTTTCCTCAAATGTCCTAAGTCCTTCCATTTTGAATGCCTTCTTTGGAGGGGTCAGATAGTATAGTGGGTAGGGCACTGGCCTTGCATGCAGCTGATCCAGGTTCCATCCTCAGCACCCTGTGTGGAAGCCCAAGCCCACCAGGAGTGATCCCTGAATGCAGAGCCAGGAGTAAGCCCTTATCCTGGCTTGGTGTGGATCAAAAGACAAAAGCAACCTCCTTGGACCAAGGATATGACTAAGTAGTTAAGGTCTTACCATGCATGCCTGAGGATTAAAGGATTAAATCCCAACACAACAAAAACTCTACTGCTTTCCATACAGCAGTAGGAAGTTCCTTTTTATAAATGTTTAAAAATGTTTTCATTAAAAAAATTTCATGTAGTCACTGTGGACTAGTTATTCATGATTCAGTTTCGGATACACAATGTCTTAACACTGATCCCTACAGCAGTGTCTATTTTCCTCTATTAATATGGGCAATTTCTGCTTTACTAATGGCCCTTTCAGCCTGAGCACCCACTTACAGTCTGCCAGTTAGGAAATGCAATTAAACACGTAACTGAAGATGAGATGGAAACCTGGATTTTTCTTTTAATTTTGGGCCCTACCCTGCAGTGTTCAGGGTTTCCTCCTGCTCTACACTCAGGAGTTACCCTGGCAGGACTCAGGAGACCAGCTGGGATGCTGGGGATTAGACCTGTATGGCAAGTGAAAGGCAAGTGCCCTACCTGCTGTACTATAACTCCAGCCCCTAGATTTTTTTTTTCCTAACTACCTTGGCCTTGGACTGTACTAAGTAATAGTTTGAATAATAAAAGATGGATTGTATTAAATAGTAGTTTGAATAGTCAAACTGTTAAGCATACTGAGCTATATTAAGGGGGTTTCTACAATGATCAAATTTGTGGGATTTTCTTTCCCTGATTTAGCCTTTAGTTGGTCATTGTCACTGTCCTCCCGTTGTTCATCGATTTGCTCCAGCAGGCCCAGTAAGGTCTCCATTGGAGACTTTGTTGTTACTGTGTTTGGCATATCGAATATGTCACGGGGAGCTTGCCAGGCTCTGCCGTGCAGGCGAGATACTCTCGGTAGCTTGCCGGGCTCTCCGAGAGGGGCGGAGGAATCGAACTCAGGTCGGCCATGTTGGCTGCGTGCAAGGCACACGCCCTACCGCTGTGCTATCGCTCCAGCCCAGCCTTTAGTTAGTACATATCATACCATAATATCTTTGTTTGCGGGGGAGGGGGGTGTCTGCCACCCCCAGCTCAGTGCATAGGGGATAGTCTAGGCTCAGTGCTCAAGATTTGCCCTCAGCATTTACTCAGGGAACCATGCTATGCCAGAGTTCAAACCCAGGGATCTTGCACACACAGCTGCATGCCAGCCCTTGGAGCCATCTTCTCCCTGGTCCCATAGGTGCTGATACCTTCAATCTAAATGTGTTGTGTCAGCTGGCAAGCAACCTGTAATGATGGTAAGCACTGACTTTGTGATAAATTATTTTGAAGAACTATTTTGAGGGAAATTCGAATAACTCAACATAAATGTTCTAACTAGGACATTGAGTCAAACCTCTTTTAGTTCTGAGAGTTTCTCCATTTCATTCTTGGGAATTTTAGAGATTCCCCTGGAACAAAGAAAGACATTGCCCCTGGAACTTGGTCTCCAAAATTTGCCTTTAGAGCTTGTTACATTTTTTTCACTGATTAAATTAAGTTTTTGGGGGTTTTGTTTGTTTGTTTGAACCCAGCTCTCATGCATGCAAGGAATGTGCTTTGCTTTTGGCCATATCCCTACCCCCCCTGGAACTTGGTCTCTTAACTCTTCCGTTTACTCCCCGCCCGGGCTTAGGGATTTCGCTGTTAGTCCTTGCAAACCTTCTAATCAACTGAAAGTTTCAAGGAAATAAAATGTTTCTTTTTATTTATCTTTGCAGGGGGTGGGGTGAGGGGTTGGGGGTGGGGGTCAGACCCAGCCTTTCTTAGGGATTACTCCTGGGGGTACTCAGGGGACCATATGGATTGTTGGGGATCGAACCTGAGTTGGCTTCAGGCAAGCTGAATGCTTTACCTGCTGTATTATCGCTCTGGTCCCTGAAACGTTTCTACTACAAAGTAAGACTTTGGACTAGAGAGATTGTACAGGAATTAAGGCATTTTGCCTGGCTTACAGCTGACCCCAGTTCACTCCTTAGCACTGTATATTGTCCCCTGAGCCCTGCTGAGTGTATTAATTGTATCTTAATATGCTACCTAATTTATTTATTTATTTATTTATTTATTCAATTTGGTCTATTTGGCATAGACTACGGATAGCTTGCCAGGCTCTGCCGTGCGGGTTGGATATTTAAGGATATTTAAGGTACCCTGAAAACTTAGAGAAAAGTAAATAAATGGTCGCGTGACCGCGAATGCGGCCGCGCGCTCCCAGGAGCTTGTTGTGATAATCTCTGGATCCTGGCCTTTGTTGGGGTTACACGGCAGTTGGAGGGTGTAACTGTCTAGCTACTGACAGGTCCAGTCCCAAACCGTGCAGGCTTGGAGATCTCAGCCCCGGGTCCCACACACCTGGGTTCCTCTGCCAGTTCTGTTACGTCTGAGGCTTATCCAAGTGTGTGGAGAGTGGCCCCAGTAAGGCCTTGGTTGGGGCCTGGAGGTCTTCAGCTGTTGGGCCCTGGCGAGGATAGTCAGACACAGGGTAGGAGACTCTGCCTTGTGCTCTCCCGGGACCTTGTTGTGATAATCTCTGGATCCTGGCCGTTGTTGGGGTTACACGGCAGTTGGAGGGTGTAACTGTCTAGCTACTGACAGGTCCAGTCCCAAACCGTGCAGGCTTGGAGATCTCAGCCCCGGGTCCCACACACCTGGGTTCCTCTGCCAAATAGACCAAATTGATATGCCAAATCCAGTAATAAATGGATCTCATTTCCCTAACCCTGAATATGCAGAGTCGAGAAGGATATGGAAGGAGAGGCTGATAAAACACCAAGGCAGACATAGGCTGCCAAAACACAGAAAAACAAAAATGATTGTCTGTACTTTTAATGCTCGTACGCTGGCATCTGCTGCATCCATTGAAGACCTTATGGTACAAACACGAAAGATCAAGTACGACATCATTGGTCTGACCGAAACGAGAAGACATCAATCCCATCATGCTGTTTTCAACACTGGAGAAGAACTGTTCCTTGGAATATGTGATAAAAGAGGTGTCGGTGGTGTCGGTATCCTTGTCAACACAAACTTAGTCACGAGCATTGATTCATTTGAATGCCTAACAACCCGAATCGGACGATTACACTTGAATAAATGTGACTCACTACCGGCAGTTTCTATCTTTGTTGTCTATGCACCAACATCCAGTTATGGTGAAAGAGAAACTGAGAAATTCTACATGGAGCTGGAAAAGTTCTATAAAGAAGATCACACCTTCTACAAGATCATTGTCAGTGATTTTAATGCCAAGATAGGACCAAGAAGATCAGTCGATGAACTCCACATCGGAACCCATGGCCTGGAATGGAACGAACAGGGTGACAGACTGTCTGAGTTCATCATGTCAACCAAAACCTTCCATGGTAACTCACAATTCCAAAAGGCTGAATCTAAACGTTGGACATGGGAGTCTCCCGATGGACGGTTCCACAATGAAATAGACCACATCATATTCAATCGGCGGTTTTGCCTAACCGATGTTGCTGTTTTCTCAAAATTCCAAACGGGATCAGACCACCGTCTTCTTCGTGCAAAATTCTACCTCACAGAACGAGGAGAAAAGAATGCAAGGTTTAAGAAGAGGACTCCCAGAACAACCACCAACTGGGAGCTCTTTGGCTCTATTGCGGCAACATGGGAAGATGCCGTCATTGACAACATGGATGAGGAATACGATCGAATGATTCAGCACCTCCATGATTGTGCAAGGAATGCCAAGAGAGAGATAACCACAAAAAACCGTCTTTCTTCGAACACTCTTGAACTTATTCGCCAACGTGGCTTGGCACGTGCCTCAGGCAACCACAAGCGAACGTCCGAACTGGCAAAACAGTGCAGAGAAGCCATCAAGGATGACCTCAAAAACAGGAGAGCAGCAGTACTGGTAGATGCAGCGGAAGCTGGGAAAAACATTCGTAATGCCCGCCTGTCCTTCACCAACTACAAAACCAAGATGACTGCCCTCCGACATCATGATGGATCTATCACATCTTCCAGAAGGGCAATGGAGAAGATTATTCATGACTTCTACTCAGATCTCTTTAATAGCCACATCCACTTGCCCACATACCACATGATGGATATGTCGTTCCCAATGTTCTCCCTTCCGAAATCCAACATGCCATCTCGTCGGTAAAGAAACAAAGAGCACCTGGCCCAGACAAGATCAGACCTGAACACCTGAAGAACTTACCATCAGTACTCAATACATTGGCTCGACTCTTCACATGCTACCTGTCTGAATGCAAGGTTCCATCCCAATGGAAAACCAGCAGGACTGTACTACTATACAAGAAAGGAGACATCCACGACATTGGCAACTATCGCCCAATCTGCCTATTGTCTGTCATCTATTCTGTCTGTCAACTATTCACTCGAGTCATCCTGAATAGGATTAGCAGAACACTAGATGAAGGACAACCATGTGAACAAGCTGGATTCCGAAAAGGATTCAGTACCATTGACCATATCCACACAATAACCAAGCTCATTGAGGTATCTCGGGAGTTCAAGATGCCACTCTGTCTAACGTTCATTGATTTAAAGAAGGCCTTTGATTCTGTTGAGACGGAAGCGGTCATGGAAGCCCTAGCCAATCAGGGCGTACAAACTCAATACATCAGGATCCTTCGTGAGCTCTATTGCGGATTCACTACCAAGATCTCACCATTCTACAAAGAAGTAATCATCCATATCAAGAGAGGGGTTCGGCAGGGTGATACCATTTCACCAAAACTCTTCAGTGCCACCCTCGAGAACATCATGCGACGACTGGAATGGGAAAACATGGGAGTTAAGATAGATGGTCGGCAACTACACCACCTCCGCTTTGCTGATGACATCGTTCTAATAACACCAAACATCAACCAAGCGGCACAAATGCTGAACGACTTTGACCGTGAATGTGGAAAGGTCGGACTACAGCTGAATCTTACGAAGACAATGTTTATGAGAAACAGCCTTGTTCCTGACGCTCCATTCGCTCTCAACGGAACCACCATCTCCGAATGCAACAGTTATATATACCTAGGTCGAGAAATCAACATGATGAATGACCTGGCACCTGAGTTGCGCAGGAGGAAGAGAGCGGCTTGGAATGCCTTCAAGAGCATTGAAGAAATAACTAAAAGGACAAAGAACCTCCAGCTACGAGCACATCTCTTTGATTCCACTATTCTTCCTGCATTAACATATGCCTCAGAGACCTGGACCCTACGAAAACAGGATGAGAACGCTATTCGGGTCTCTCAAAGAGGAATCGAAAGAACTATGCTTGGAATATCACGATTCACTCAAATGAGAGATAGAATCCGGAGTTCTGATCTTCGTCAACGCTCAAGAATCAGGGACGCTGTCTCATTTGCCAAGACATCAAAAATCAGATGGGCTGGACACGTAATGAGGTTTACAGACAACCGCTGGACTAGAGCCATTACTGATTGGATTCCACGAGACATCAAAAGATCACGTGGACGCCCACCTATAAGATGGTCAGACTTCTTCGTCAAGACCCTAAATGATCGGTTTGAGGCTCTACATGTTCTTAAAACGAACAGATACCATTGGGCTACGCTAGCACGCAACCGGGATGAATGGAGACGTTACTGGCACCCGCTCGAATAAATCGATGAATAACGGGGATTAAGTGATAATAAATCACTTAAGTGATAAGTGATTTATTTTTTAAATTTTTATTAGTGAAACACCATGAGGTACAGTTGTAGACTTACAAATTTTTGTGCTTGGGTTTCAACTGTACAATGATCAAATATCCATCCCTCCACCAGTGCCTATTCTCCACCACCACGGTCACAGTATCCTTCCCACCATCCCCCCATCCTACCCTGCCTCTGTGGCAGGGCATTCCTTTTTGTTCTCTCTCTCCTTTTGGGTGTTGTGGTTTGCAAAAGAGGCATTGAGTGATGCCACCTTATTTAAATATTAAGGCATTTATAAACTTCTCTTTGGGGGAGGCATTTATAGACTTCTCTTTGGGGGAGAGGGGATACCCAACAGTGCTCAGGGAACCATATTATGCTGGGCATCCAACCCAGGGCTCCCATGTGCAAACATGTCCTCTAGGCCTTTGAGCCATCTCCCTGGACCCATACTTACACTTCTGTCCTGAATGTTTCCAAAGTGATTCCACGTCCATTATCTTTCAAATCTTCATCTGCAGCACACAGGCCCAGGGTATTTAGAGCTACAAAAGAGAAAGAAGAAAGGGAAAATTACAAAGTGAGGGTATTTGCAACCAGAGATTATTATGGAATATCTCAGCATACTGTCTCAGTCTAGAGGCAACACTGACCTTCTTTGTACTGCTTAAATGTTATCGAGCCCTTGTTGGACCTGTCCAGCATCTCAAACATAGACACGATGTTCGTGTGATCCATAAAGAACGGGAAAGACACTCCAGTAATTTTGGCAATTCTCAGCCTTTCCAATATAGTTACCAAGTATCTTCTAGGATCATCTGGAAAAGATAGTTTCAATTTCTGGCATGAAATTTAACTGTCACAAATGACCCCCACTCGTTTAACAACTATTAATTAGAAAAATCAAAGTAAATGGAAAGAAGTTGGTAGGCAAAAAGAAGCAACCAGGGGCCGGAGAAATAGTACAGTGAGGAGGGCATTTGCCTGGCTATGGCCAACTTGGGTTCAATCCCTGACAGCCCATATGGTCCCCTGAGCACAACCAGGAATGAATCCTGAGTGCAGAGCCTGGAGTAAACTCTGAGCACTACTGGGTGTAGAACTAGAAACAAAACAAAAAAACAAAAGAAGCAATCAATTATAAATAATAAAATCAACTATGAATAATGTAAAGTCTAGTCCTTCAATTAGGAAAAGTATAAAAGCAGTACTTTTGCTAAATAGAATTTCATCTAAGCAATTAAGAATTTAAAAAAAAAATCAAGATCAAGGAGGATGTATTATGATCATTCAGCATGTAGAGTGCTTTCCTGATTGCAATTGAACTGGGTTTGATCCTGGACACCCTCCAGGAGGAATCCCTGAGCACTGCTGAGTATGGTCCCAAAACCAAAAATAAAATAAAAACTCTCTGAAGGATAATTGTGTGTGTGTGTGTGTGTGTGTGTGTGTGTGTGTGTGTGTGTGATTGCTTCCTGGGGCATCAGGATGACTTCTCGTTCATTCAATTCCTACAATATCGGTACTAGCATCCACCTCATTGCCCTAAATTCAGATTCTTGTCCAGTCACAAATGCTGGAACGAGAGGCCAGGAGTCAGGCAGCACCCACTGCTGATATCTCCCAAAGCTTCTTGGCCCTCCACATGCTTGAGATCCACATTCACAGGTGTGTGTGTGGTGGAGGGGAGTGGGGAGGAAGAGATGGTTCCACGAGAACTTGTTTAATTGAAGGCCACAGAGTTAAGTGGCTGCATCGGGGCTCAGGTTACCTGAAGCATGGGGCCCCCGAGAGATAGTACACCAGTTTCGGAGTTTGTTTTGCCTTGCATACAGCCGACCCCAGTGGTTCAATTCCCGGCACAACAAATGGTACCACGAGCCAGCCAGGAGTAATTCCTGGGTGCAGAGCTAGGAGTAAGCCCTGAGCACTTCTGGGAGAGTCCCCAAACCCCAAATGCAAAAACAAAGAAGACAAATTGCCCAAAGTTGGAGTGTGCGTAGAGGTGAAAGGTTCCTGGAGGGAGGTGCCCCTGGGGGTAGGAGGTATGCAGGGGAAGTCACAGCGTGACAGTCTCCCCCTTATCCCTGGGGTAGGTCCAGACTCCCAGTGGACATCAGAACACCCCAAAGTCCCCAACTCCATATTTGGGAAATATGTGTCATATATATGTGACATATATATATATATATATTCCTTTACACATATATATGACACATATTTCCCAAATATGGAGTTGGGGACTTTGGGGTGTTCATATATGCAACAAAAGTTATGAGCATGTGGTCTTCCTCTTAAAACTTAGCTTTCTCAACGGTCATCTGTTCGGAGAGTGACCGGTCCCTGGACAGAACAACCCGGCAAAGTGCGAAGAAGGAGGAAATGATGGCAATTCTGGGACTTTCAGGGGACCCGGGGGCTCCCCAGCACTTGAAAGTGAGAAATAGGCAAGAGATCCCTTACCCGGCTGGAAAAACAGAAGCATGCTGGTGAGATAGGTCAGCAACTCCAGGATATTATGTTCTTCCATATACTTTTTAGCTTGGAGCTCCCGACTGCCTTTTTCGTCCATGGCCGTTCGGTGGCCGCTCCGTGGCCCTGTTGCTAAGCAACCAGGAAGCGTCCCGCGCCCGGGCCCCTCCCCCTCGGCCGGCGCGCCCACGTGACCATCCCTGCGCCCCAGCTGATAGGGGAACAGCTGGCGGGTGTGGGGGAAGGCGGCCGCCGGATGCTGTGCTGGGGTCCTCAGGTGGGCTTGTGGCTCGTTCCCTTCCAGGGCTGAGGGTTGGCTCGCATTTTTCTTCTTTCTCCGCGAGATCTGATGAGGAGACCTTAATTGTTAAAAACACCAGGGTGAAGCATTAACAGAGGGAAGTTATGTAATTCAGGGGGTGTCTGATGAAGAGGCCCTAGCGACATCGCCCGTTATGCTGCAGTTAACGGGGCCTCTGCAGAGTTGTAGTGCCATCATCACAGCCTGAATCCAGAGCCCTGATATCTCTACTTACAGCTGAACTGGAGCTGAGCCCCGAGAACAAGACCACCTGAGAGAAATTTCAGTCTGGTGGAATGCAGGTGGCTACGCGGGCCCCTGCTTAGTTGTAGGAGTGCCTGAAAAGTCAAACTGTAGCCTCCTGCTTCTGGCTTGGAGGATCAGAACCTATAGTCTGAGCCTTTGAGAGTCTCCAGACCACGAGCCTGGAGCAAGCCTTTAAGAACTGCATCAGGGGTCAGAGCGAAAGCACAGTGGGTAGGGGGGGTTGCCTTGCACGCTGCTGACCTGGGTTAAATTCCTGGCACCACATGTGGTCCTTGGAGTACTGCTAGTTGTGATTTCTGAGTCAGGGGTAAGCCTTGAGTACAAAAAAAAAAAAATGAGGAGGTTTTCCAAGGAAAGAAAGAATTCTCTGAAATGGCTTAAAAAAAAAATGTGCTCAAAGGACCGGAGCAATAGTACAGCAGGCAGCTTACCTGGGTTGGATCACTGGCATTCCAGATGATTCCTCAAATCTGCAAGGAGAGATTCCTGAGCGCAAAGCCAGGAATAATCTTGGAGCACCACTAGGTGTGGTTTAAAAAAAAAATGATGTGCTCAAATC
Source organism: Sorex fumeus (assembly GCF_029834395.1). Classification (NCBI taxonomy): domain Eukaryota; kingdom Metazoa; phylum Chordata; class Mammalia; order Eulipotyphla; family Soricidae; genus Sorex; species Sorex fumeus. The sequence continues at coordinate 26,345,124 of NW_026606094.1, read as the reverse complement.
TGGTAAGCGTGATACAGAAGTAGTGAAGGGATAGAGGGGACTGAGGAGGGGACAGGGGCTATGAGAAGCAGAAGACTATAGCCCTGAAAGGGGAAAACAAAAGCCCAGCAAACAAAGAGGCCTGGTCATGGTGTCTTCTGCTGGCCCCAGGATAGTGTGGCCTGGGGAAAGCAAAGTGAAAACATAAAAAGGAACCAGAGCAATAGTACAGCAGGTAGGGTCCTGCCTTGCACTCTGTTGACTCTGGGTAAATCCCCAGAACCACACGCAGCCCCCTAACACTGCCAGGAGTGATCCCTGAGCACAGAGCCAGAAGTGAGCCCTAAATACCATGAGGTATTATCCCTTAACACAAGCAAAAATTAAGGAACAGGGACTGGAGTAATAGTACAGTGGGTAGGGCACTTGCCTTGCACCTGGCTGATTTAGGTTTGATTCCTAGCAAGTCCCTCCAGGAATTATCCCTGAGCAGAGAGCCAGGAGTAAGCCCTGAGCACCACCAGATGTGGCCCCAAAATAAAGTAAGTAAAACAGAAGGTAAGGAACATTCCTGGGTGGAGAGAATAAAGAGAGCTGAATGTCAATCCACTGGAAACAGTGATTTCTCTTTGTGTTCAAGGCTTAAGATGTTGGGTTTTTGCCTTGACAACTTCTGTTCACACTTCAGGAGTTACTCAGTTCCTGCATTAAGTAGCTCTGCCCTCAATAACCAAAACCCAATGGGCACTGAGGTCGCAGTGATCAAAGTCACGGCATTAGTCTGTGCGGCTCACAACACATGGGGCTTTCTGACAGGCTCTCAAGCTGCTGAATGGTAACTGTTTCTGCAAGCTGGGGCGGTCCTTTCCACCAGGACACAGCTTAGAATGCTCACACTCCCTCTCCCAGCTCTCACAGGGAACCTCCTTCAGGCAGTCAGGGTGGAACCACCAGGGCCCCAGAAATCTTGCAGCATCCAGATGCCACCTAGTGGATGCAGGCATCTCTCTCTTTTCTGTAAAAACATGTAGTAAGAAATTATTGGCAGTGTGCCTCTGGACACTCAGGAGTTTCTAAGTGGAATTCATAGTTTGGAATAGCATTCCTAAGTTTCTCATATTCCTTTACCCTGTGTGCTGGGTATCATGTATCATGACATGCCCAGATGAGCTTGGTTCACGTGGGCCTAAAATTCAAATCAAACTTGATTTGGTGAGTCATTTGGGAAGAAGCCTGCGTGCAGTGTTTCAAGCTGTTAACAGTGATGAGAAAATAGGATCAACAGCATTGAGAAGAGAAGTGAAGAAGAAAAGTATTACAAAGCAGGTCAAATGTAGATGCTTCTTTTGTTTCTTCAGCGGAGGCTCAAGCTGCAAGACCAGGATAGACTTAACAGAGCTTCTACTCTGATGAGCTCTGCTTTGTTTGGGTTTTGGTTTTTTTTGTACTCAACCAACCAACCAAACAACCAACCAACCAAAGAAACATATAGGGGTGCTCAGGGATTATTCCTGACTCTGCACTCAGGGACCATTCCTGGTCAGCTCAGAGGACCACAAGAAGTTCCCGGGGACTGAGCCCCAGTTGGCAGGTACAAGACAAGGTCTTCCATCTCTCCTGTCCCCCTGTTGAGGTCTGTTTCACAATTCACCATAGGATTTCCATACTGCAAAATAAAGCTAAGCTCTGGGAATAAATCTGTGCTTGTGGGGAGGCCCGAGTTAGATCCCTGGAACAATAGACTCCCTGGCACACCACAGCAGAGGGTTCTATCTCAGATACAGCAGTGGTTGTGAGCGAGCTCCACAACTAAAGGTGTGTGACCCCCCTCCCCCGCACTGTGACCACAACCAAGTATGTGTGTGATTCCCAGCCATCGCAATGACAACAGCAGCAAAAGGGAAGGAAAATGGGGGAAATGGTGTTTGGGGCCAGGGCAAAAGTGCATGCTTGGCATGTAGGAACCCTGGGATCCACCTCTTACACTCTTACAGTCTCTTAAGAACCTCCTGGTGCTACCCTGGCCAAGGTCACGTCAGAAGTATCCCACAAGCACTGTTGGGTAAAACAAAACAAAAATATACAGTATCTGGATCAGGGGTCAAGCTCCTTGTTGAGTAAGTACATGGCATCAATGAAGACCTGGATTCCAGCCCTGCTACCAACCAACAAACAGGACATTCTCTTAGTCTTGTGTCACACAGGGTTAGCACAGAAACCTTTTTCAGCTTTGCAACTGTGATTTAACAGGTACACTGGTTCTGTGAAGTGTAGCTCTGCGAAGTTTCATCTCGGTTTTTGTTCGACGGCAACATTCAATTAGCTGAGCAAGTCCCAGTTCTGCTCAGAGGCCATGCCAAGCCTTCCTTCTCTTGTTGTTGACCTACAAAGGCAAAAACTCTAAAATCTCATTTATTGTTTATTTTTTGGGTCGAACCTAGAGGTGCTCAGAACTTACTCCTAGTTCGGTGCTCAGGGATCACTCCTAATGTGCTCCGAGGACCAAATGGGATGTCCGGGATTGAGCCCGGGTCAGCCATGTACAAGACATGTGCTCTATCTTCTGTATTAAAATTCATTTAAATCCTTATACAAACATGACATTATGGGTCAGAGCGATAGTACAGTAGTTATGGCACTTATCTTGCATGCAGCTGACCTGGGTTCTATCCCTGGCATGTTCTACAGCCCCCCAAGCACTACTAGGAGTAAGTCCTGAATGCAGAGCCAGGAGTAACTCTGGAGCACATGGGTGTGGTCCAAAATCCAACCAACCAACCAACCAACGAACCAAAAACCCATGAAATTATCAGGAGAATAGCCACAGCATGTAGAACAGCAGAAGGCTGGGATAAGGTATCGGGTGCCATGGTATTCTCTTCTATGGGGGAGACTTCCTTAGGGCCAGCCTGGCTGGACGGATTACATTAGAGACTATGGGTTGTTGCTGCTCAGGCCCATTAGTACTAGTGGTCACCCAAGCAACCCTCGCAGTGCCAGGGGCCTGGTGTGACCACCAGGTGTGGCCCCTCAAACACACTAAGGAGCCACTAAGCTATATCTGGCATTACTTGGGAGGCCATCTGGCATTGAGGGTCTAATTTGGTGAGAGCACATGCAAAGTATGAGCCCCCAGCCTATTGAGCTATCTCCCCCATTCCTTTGGTGCCCCCCTTTAACAGTACTTTGTTATGATTATTTTAAATTCCTCTAAAATAGTTTACTCACTAATTGTAAAATAGTAAAATGAGTGCCCATGGCCCTTCCATCCCTCCAGTTGCTCCCAATGATCAGAATTCACATCACCACAGAATGTTATCCCTGCAGACTGGGAGGTCACTCTTGGTAGAAAGCTATGAAAGAATAGGACCTGAGAGATAGTATATCAGGAAAGGCAGATGCCGAGCAAGTGGCTGACTCCTGTTCAATCCCTAGCACCAATGTATGGTCCTCTGAGCACCATCAGGAGACACTCCTGAGCACAGAGCCAGGAATACTCTCTGAGCGCTGCTAGGTGTGGTAACTCCAACCTACTCTCACCTCCGGAAAAAAAAAACTATTATAGGTTTGAGCTTGACTGAAAGCTTGAGTGAGAGGATAGGAGGAGGCGCTTGCCTTGTATGCAGTCACATCCGCTTTGACACTGGTTTGAATCCACAGCATCACATATGGTCCCCTGAGCACTTTCAGGGGTTCATTCTGAGCACAGATTCAGGAACAGCAATAGCTGCTGTGCACCTCCAGGTGTGTCCCAAGCTACCCATTATATATATTTTAAAAAAATTAAAGTGTAGGGTAGGTAGGACATTTGCCTTGCACACAGCCAAGTTGGGTTTGATCCCCAGCATTCTCCGACACTACCAGGAGTAATTCTTGAGAGAGATCCAGGAGTAACCTCTGAGTGCCACTGGGTGTAACCCCCAACACATATTGTATACATATATATACACAATGGTATAGACTTCATTTGGATTCTATCAGTTTTCACACAAACTTGCTTTTTCAGCTGCTTCTGTATTTCAGGATCTCATATTTATAAACTGACCCTAAATTTAGCTCCCATGACACTGGCTAGTTTGAGCTTTAATTAGGTCCACTAAAGCTCCAAAGTATATCAACAATAGCATTCCATGAGCTTCTAAACTAGTTGCAAAAAGACTGGATATCACCCAATCTTCCAATTACACAACTTTTCCATTTACTTGCTGTGAGATTTTGACCAAATTACTTGACTCTATAAACTCTCTGTTTTCTTGTCTCTAAAATAGGGGTCCTAAAAATTAGTCCTACACTAAGTTCTTCCTCAGTGGGGAGTTTCTTTCTCTTCTACTTTCCAATAAACTCTTCTGTTTCCAAAATAATAAATAAATAAAATGAGATGGGGTAATAATATTCTTTAACACAAGGAATTGTAAGGACTCAATTAAAAATCATGTCAGCCAGAGGGGTTGGGAGAAATTTCAATGTGCTGGAGCACAAGCTTGGCATTTGGGAGCTCTGGGTTGATCCCAGGCACTTATGTGGCTTCCTGAGCACCAACAAGAGCAACTTCCAAACACTGAGGCATGAGTAGCCATAGCCTCCAAGCACCACTAGGTTTGGACCCTTGAAAGTTAAAAAAAAAAAAGCGAAACACATGAAGTTAAAAGTTTGCTACTTTGTAGCAAACTTAGTACCACCACCACCAGTGCTAGCAGCAGCACATAGCAGAGTGCGGCCACTAAAGAAGAATCCTGTCCTCTTGGTCATTTCCTTGATATCAGAGCAGGATAGGTTCCAATTAGGAGACTGTTCTTGGCACAGGTCAGAAGTCTTTGTTCTCCTGGTAACTGGCAGGTGGAAGGGTGCGGTCTCTCATGGCTGGGGTGGCCGCCAGATGGCACACAATCCTGACATTGAGAAGGCATTTCCCAAAGTACCGCTGCTGCCTTGACACCATTGACATCAGGCTTCAGGTGCATTGTGGGATAGAGGGCTTCTGTGGCTTGTTCTGCAACCTCATCACCCTGGATATTGCATTAAAACGGAAGAATATAGGAGGCTCCAAATGAGACTTTTGGAGCATGGCCCATGGAATGAAGATTGCTTATACAAGGAAGAAAGATAATTGCTCATATATATATATTTTTAGACAAAGGCATCCACTTTACTTCAATGCCTTTCTGAAGCAGGATAAGTTTTTAAAAAAATTAAAAGTGAAAAAAATTTGTTTGAATATGGGTCATTTCCAAACGAGAGCAAAGTTCTTTTTGTTGATTCTTTGAATGGAATAAATTATTTTACATAGTCAAATATGAATTAAGACAGATTTGCTGAAGTCAGGAAGATGGTTCAATGAGTGGGAGAGCATGCTTTGAATATTGAGTCCTGGGTTCCATCCTTGTCACCACATGGTCTCCCAAGCACTGCTGAGAGTGATCCATAACGCACTGTGAATACCCTCCAAGCACTCCCAGGTGTGGCCCACAAAATTAAAATAAAAAAATATGTCTAGGGGCTGGAGCCATAGTACAGCGGGTAGGGCGTTTGCCTAGCATGCGGCTGACCCGGGTTCGATTCCCAGCGTCCCATATGGTCCCCTGAGCACCACCAGGAGTAACTTCTGAGTGCATGAACCAGGAGTAACCCCTGTGCATCACCGGGTGTGGCCCAAAAAGCAAATATATATATGCATATATATATAATTTCTAGTCATCTGAATATCTGTCAACATTGCCCAACATCAGGGTATGCAGGAACTGGCCAGTTGACCTCAAGGGTCAGTCATAAACTTTCTTCTCCTTCTGTCTGCATTCAGCAAGGTCATTGTTGGCTTGAAATTGGCTGGCCAGGCAGATGTACAGACACCCCCAAAATTGAAAAATCTTTCCTCTGTCACATCAATGCTAGATATTTGTCCCATACCAACATACCACTGATTCCTTCACTTTTTCTGTTCCTTTGGGGGAGGGATAGTTTGGAGCCACATCTGACTAAGCTTAGGATTCTATAGCGATCACACCTGGGTCAGCTTCATGCAAGGTAAATGCCTTACTCACTGTATTGTCTGTTTGGCCTTTCCTGCATTTTTCAATTCAACAAACATTTATTGTATGTCAACTTTAGGAACCAAAGAGTCTTGAATAACACAAATATTTAAAGGGTTTTTTTTTTCTTTTTTATTAGTGAAACACCATGAGGTACAGTTGTAGATTTACAAATTTTTGTGCTTGGATCTCGGTTATACCACGATCAAATACCCATCCCTCCACCAGTGCCCATTTTCCACCACCAGGATAATATCCCTCCCCCCCCATCCTCCCATCCCCCCATCCCCCCCTGCCACTGTGGCAGGGCATTCCCCCCTGTTCTCTCTCTCCTCCTGGGCGCTGTGATCAGCCAAAGAGGCATTGAGTGGCGAACATGTTCAGTCCAGTCTACTTTCAACCTGCATCTCCCCTCCTGGGAGGATCCTCCAAACACCCTCCACTTGGTGTTCCCCTTTCTATCTGAATTGTCCTTTCCCCTAGAATACCCAGCTGGCCTCTAAGTTATGGAGTAATTCTCCTGGTGTTGCTCTCAGCTATTCTTGGGTATTAATCTCATATTTTATTATTTTATATCCCCCAGATGAATGCTATCTTTCTATGTCTATCCCTCTCTTTCTGACTCATTTCGCTTAGCATGATACTTTCCATATTGTACCACTTGTATGTAAAGTTCATGACTTCATCTTTTCTAAGAGCCACATAGTACTCCATTGTGTAGATGTACCAAAGTTTCTTTAACCAGTCATCTGTTCTTGGGCACTCAGGTCTCTTCCAGTTTCTGGCTACTGTAAAGAGTGCTGCAATGAACAAACAAGTGCAGATGTCACTTCGGCTACACGTTTTTGCCTCTCTGGGATATATTCCCAGGAGTGGTATCGCTGGGTCAAAGGGGAGCTCAATTTCTAATTTTTTGAGGAACGTCCATACTGTTTTCCAGAAGGGCTGAACCAGTGGACATTCCCACCAACAGTGAAGGAGTGTCCTAAAGGGTTTTTTTTAAGATTCCCAGTCTAAGAAAACATGAAATATAGATGTTTATTCAATGGGGAATAAAATCTCTCAAATGTCAATGTTACCCATATGGTAATCTACATCAAGCTTTACTGGCATAAAATCTGTGCCGGAAAATGCCCCCTTGAAGGAGGATTACTTCTAAAGATTGAAGGCTGGAGAGATATTTACAGGGTTTAGGTGCTTGCCATGAACACAGCCAACCCTCATTCAGTTCCTGGCACTACCTATGATTCCCTAGTATTATCAGGAGTGACACTTGAGCCACACTGTGTGTGATCTAACTTCCCCTCCCCAAAATAAATTTTAAAAATTAGGTCATTCCATGTCAGGGCCTGGAGATGTAGTTTGTGATAGAGTGCAAGCTTCACATAAATGAGGCCCTGGGTTCCATCCATAGCAACAGGCTGTAGAGGCTTAGAATTCAAGGTTACTGGGCCAATAGAGGGTTCCCTTGGATCGTGGTTGAGTGTTGGGGGAGGGGGATAAGACAGGAAACTGTCCCTTTTCATGACGAGTTGTAGGATTTTAATTTGTTACAATTAAATTTGAATTTTTTAAAACTTAGGGATGTATAATATCAGATCACCTAAATAATAATAAAATGTATAGCAACCACTAGGGGATCTCATCTCCATGTTAACAAGAATATGTAACCAATGTTTAGAAACTACATAACGGAGCTTAGCAGCTTAAAATAAAGACTGGCTATGAGACCAGACAGAGGAAAAAAACAAGAGACCAAATATAGACCAGAGAGATAGTACAGGGGTTAAGGCCCTTGTCTTGCATGCAGCCCACCTGGGTCCCATTACTGGCACTGCAAATGGTCCCTTGAGCCCCACCAGGAGGGATCCCTGAGTGAGAACCAGGAGTCAGCCCTGAGCACTGCCAGGTATTTCTTAAAAACCAAATAAAAACCAAAATAAAAGTTAACCAATCTAGGAACCGGAGAGATAGATCGTACAGCAGGTAGGGTATTTGCCTTGCACACAGCTGACCTGGGTTTGATCCCCTGCATCTTGTATGATCCCCTGAGCAATGGCAGGAGTAATTCCTTAGTGCAGAGTCAGGAGTAACCTCTGAGCATTGCCGCATGTGACTCAAAAAGTACCCCCACCCAAAAAAGTGAATCAATATAGTTGATAACAGGGAATAGTTGTGAAATCCACTTTTCTGGAGCTGATATAAACTGTAATAGCCAAGATGGCTCTATTTCATCACACACACACACACACACAGAGAGAGAGAGAGAGAGAGAGAGAGAGAGAGAGAGAGAGAGAAGCCACTGGACAGCGGCAATAGTTTGAGGGGTCCAACAGCTTCCTTTTTCTCTCTTTCTTTAGCAGAGGCATGAGGAATGACCCCCAAATAGAACTGGGGTACCATGCAATGCCAGGGATGAACTCAGGGTCTCTTGTGCAGACGTGCACCCTTTGACCTATCTCCCTGGCCCAAGTGGTCTTTTTACTTATTTTTCAGTGCCAAGAATTGAACCCAGGGCCTCCCGCATGCAGGGTGAGTGCTCTGCCTCTGAGTCACATCCTTGGCTTTCCTATTTTCACCCCATGACTGGGTTCCTTCTGTGGTACATTTCATTTCCCTGATGGAGGATTGGGAGAAAATGGACCACACGCTTGGTATTCTCTTCAAACCACTGTTAAGCTTGTGTGTGTGTGTGTGTGTGTGTGTGTGTGTGTGTGTGTGTGTGTGTACTAAGACAACTACGTTCCAAGGCTACAGTCTATCTTTTGTAGCTGTGCATAAACTTTTTTTTTTGTTGTTGTTGCTCATGGGTTACTCCTGGCTCTGCACTCCTATTGGTGTACTGGTGCTTGGGGGACCATATGGGATGCTGAGGATTGAACCCAGGTTGGCTACATGCAAGGCTAGTGCCCCACCCACTGTACTATCTCTTCAACCTGTATGTAAACTTTTTATTTATTTTAAAGTGCTCAGTGGAGTGAATGAATCTTAAGGACACAGCCCAATAAAAGTTTCACCCATGACTGCATTCACTGAAGACACTCTCAGTCAAGGCAGAGAACACTGCCGGTTCCAGAGTCCTTGTAGCACCCCATCAAAGGTTACGGCTATTCTATATCCATCTGTGTGGATTCAAAACATTAATTCACCAAGATTATTTTGAACGCCAGTTCACTCATTAAAATGTTAAGCATTACAGGGCTGAGATGTGGCTCAGCGGTAGAGCACTTGCCTTGCATGTGGGAGGCCCTGGGTTCAATCCCCCATGCAACAAAAAGAAAATTCAGCACTGCAGGGCTCAGCGAGGACCGGGCAGGAACATCCTCCAAGTGCTGGAAGGTGAAGGCCCCAGAGGGAGAAACCCCCTCTGTTCTGATTGGCAGAACAAGCCAGCCTTTTCTCCACATTGCACCTCTCATCCACATCAACATTCTAAGTTTGTTGAGTTGGGCAGAAGCAAAAGGATCATAGAAATGGTCAGCTAAGGGCTCCAGGGATGAATCAGCCTGGCCTGGTTTCTCCCTAGTCTCTTCCCTTCCTCTGGGCCCTGTCCTTGCCTAGCATTCCTGGTCTCTCAGAGTCTGCTCCCCACGTTCAGAGTCTGAGTTATTTGGGAGACACTTTGAAGGGCATGATGAAGAGAGTTATGTGAAGACTAACTAGAAAATCAGATATGGAAGAGACAAAGGTGAGAGAAAATGAAAGTCTTTTTTTTGGGGTGGGTGGTGGATGCTCACCCTGTGATGCTCAGGGGTTTCTTCTGGCTCTGCATTCAGGAATTACTGCTAGCAGTGCTTGGGGAACCATATGAAATGCTGGGGATCAAGCCTAAATTGTCCACTTGCAAGGCAATCCCACTCCCTGCTGTACTATCTCTTCAGCCTTCTACCCCCGCCCCCAATTCCCCAATCAAAGTCTTAATTCACAGTAACACAGCTTCTGAGACTTTAGAGTCATTTTGAACTACTTGCTTGGGTTGCAGAGAAAACAGATATGTTTGGGAGGAGGATGTTTGTTTTGATAAAAAAAAATTTAGTGTTATTTAAGGGTTAAAGGGGGAATCTCAGAAGAGTTCTTAAATTTTAAAATTGGAGAGTTAGGGGCTGGAGCGATAGCACAGTGGGTAGGGTGTTTGCCTTGCACATGGCTGACCGGGGTTGGATTCCCAGCATCCCATATGGTCCCCTGAGCTACCACCAGGAGTAATTCCCGAGTGCATGAGCCAGGAGTAATCCCTGTGCATCGCTGGGTGTTACCCAAAAAGCCCCCCCTCCCCCCACCAAATAGATAAAATAAAAAAATTAAATTGGAGAGTCTCTTTCCAGTGCCAATAAGATCAGGTTCAGTCATTGCCATAAAGAAAGCAGAACCCTAACGGCTGTGTGTGTGTGTGTGTGTGTGTGTGTATGTGTCAGGGACTAAGTCCAGGTTCTCACACATGTAAGGCAAGTTTTTTTACTTCTGAGCCACTGAACTACAGTTTTATTGTTACTGCTCTTACTCAGTTCGGAGGCCACACTGGGCAGTGCTCAGGGCTTTTCCTGTGAGCCGATTCCTGCTCAGTCACCTTGTGGCAATTCAGACGGTGTGCGGGGCTGATTAGGAATTTGAGGCATTCAGCCTTTTTTTTTCTTTCCTTTTTCATCTTCTTCATTTACTTTTCTAGCTGAGTGGCTTATGAATAGAATAGAAATGAATAGGAAATAAATGTTTTAAAATGCATGCTTGGGAACTGTGCTCTGAAACATGGGCAGATAAAGCCTGGCGCTCTGAAATAGCCCCAGCCAGATCAGAGAGCAAGAAACAATCCATTAGACAAGCAGTTAGAGCCCAACGGGAAACATTAAAAATATTGAAAGGTCGTAAAGTAAATCCCAGAAATCAGAGTAAACTAACTAGGAGACACAGAGAATTTTAAACCACCTTATGGGAAGAGCCCCAGGGGCTTGAAGAAAAGTTCTACAGGTGGAGTTAATTCTACAGAATTACTAGGGTATTGGAGTGAAGGGCCAGAGCGATAGTATAGCAGGTAGGGCGCTAACATTGCACATGTCTGAGCAGGGTTCGATCCCCAGCATCACATATAGTCCTCCGAGTCCATCAAGAGTGATCCTTGAGCTCAGAGCCAGGAGTAAGCCCTGAGTACCATTGGGTGTGACCCCCACACCCAAAAAGCAAAAAGAAAAGAATATTGGAGCGAGTGCACTGCCAGAACACACACTGGGCAGCCCCCTGGCTGAGTGACCCCGGTTCTTTTCTGTTTCCTCACCTGCAGGAGGGGGTCTTTAAGACTATTCTCAGTTGTCACATTAATTCTCAAGCCTATGATTATTTTCTTGGGGGGGGGTTGGGCCACACCCAGAGATGCTCAGAGGTTACTCCTAGCTCTGCACTCAGGTAATGCTCCCGACAGTGCTCATGTGGGGGGGCCCTTTGTGGCACTAGGATCAAGTGCCAGTTGGCTGTGTGCGAGGCAAGCTTCCTATTGGTCTGTTAAGCATGATATGTGTGTGCGAGTTGAGTGTGTGTGTGTGTGTGTGTGTGTGTGCACGCGCGCACACGTGCCAGGAATTGAACCCAGGTTCTCACATATGTAAGGTAAGTTCTTCACTACTGTACCACTGAACCATAGTATTATTGTTATTGTTACTTGGTTTGGGGGCCACACCTGGCAGTGCTCAGAGCTTACTCCTGGCTCTGGCTCTGTGCTCAGGGATCACTCCTGATGGTGCTCAAGGGCCCGTATGTAGTACCAGGTCATGAACCAGAGTTGGCTATGGCTCAGAAAACTATGTCTTATTCCTTGTTCTATCTCTCTGGCCCAGAATGACTAGCTTTGAAGGATTCCTGCTGAAGAAACAGAGCAGAGAGGGTCCTTTCAAAATGGATTTAGGAGCACCCAGGCCAGTGTGGTGGCTGGTCACGGGCAGAACTATCTGTACTAGTGGCCCAATGCTATGCCTGGTACTAGCAGACCACACTGGCATTGCGTGATCATGGCTAATCCAATTTGTGCCAATATTTACTGGCAAGTGCCTTACTCTGCACCAGGCTCCAAATCTGCCTGCTCTGGTTTTCTTTTCTGCACAACAGTGAAAACGTATACTTGAAGCCGGAGGGAAAAATGATAAGAAATTTCCCTGTTTGCTTAAGTGCTTTGGCTCCCAAGTGGCCTGCTGGTGCTCTTGGCACACTCATAATCATTGCAGAGAGTCCTCCATGGAAAGTTTTCTCCAGGTCATTCAGGAATTTTTCTTTTCTTTCCTCTTTTCTTTGTGTCTCTCTGGTTTTAGGCCTACACCTAGTGGTGCTCAGGGTTTACTTTTGACTCTATGCTCAAACGTCATTCCTAATGATGCCTTGGGGGACTATATGTGGTGCTGGGGTCTGAACCACAATCTCTTGTTTGAAAGGCAAATGCCTTAACCCCTTTACCATCTCTCCAACCCAGGACTTTCCCTTTGTATTTTATTTATTTATTTATTTATTTATTTATTTATTTATGTTTTAGGCCACACTCAGCAGTGCTCAGAGTTGACTCCTGGCCTGCAATCAGAGGTCACTGCTGGAGGGACTCAGGGTACCATGGGGGGGGGGGGGGCGTGCTAAGGATTGAAATTGGGTTGGCTGCAAGACAAGTCCCCTGCTCACTGTTCTATCTCTTAAAACCTCCCACTCCCACTCTCTGGACCTTTTCTTGATCACTAATTTTCAACATACTTTCAACACAGTGTGGCAATCCTGCTGTGTTAGTAGTTGATTTTCTTCACTCTTCCTGAACTTCTAAGTGCTCACACACTACACATATAATCAGTTTACCTCATGGTTACTGAGGCAGGGGAAGCCAGCACAAGGGAATTCTCTGCTCTTTCCAAGATCCAAGAATTGAATCCAAGATCAATTGCTTCTCGATATCCCAGGCAAACCCCTCCCCACCACATGTACTGAAACTCGTCTCCATCTTGCCCTCTCAAGGACATCCTTCATGTTTGCCAAATTATCTCCTTTTCCTGTCTATTCAACTTTGCCATCCTGTAGGATTCCAGTCCTGCCAGCATAAGAATTATAATCCAGTCTTTGCTCCTTTTAAAAAACAAAAGGAACAAAAAAGAAACCAAAACCCCAACACTCCCTTATGCCATCTCACCACAGGATTTGTCTACACAACTGAGATTCCTTTACACAATCCATTCCTTTACACAATCCACAATCCACAGCACTCCATCCAAGCTTCTTTGCTAAAACAACTGCAGTAACTCCCCTGAAGATTAGTATGCCAGAAATGTGGTTCTGGGGTAGAGCATCCTGGGTTCCATATTGGTCCTGCAAAAAAAAAGGCGGGGGGGGCGAGACTCACAAATGAATCTTGGAAAAGAGTAGTACACTGCAGAGATGTCTCTGGACCTCTCCCAGGCTGATTTCACCGGGGTGCCTCAGAGGGGAGCAGGTGCTGTCCCTCTGCCTGCTCCAAATGAACCCCGGTGGACTCAAACCTCCAGAACCCAATCGCCACCACGCTTAGGCCAATCTTCACAGGTTCGTTCTGGGCCTCCCATGCATGAGAATGAATCTGCTGAAAAACCCAGGTATGCAGGACCAGTGACTGAAAACGCCAGGCCTCACGGAGTCGGGAATGGACTGCCCCATCTCCCATCTCCCCAACCTTCCCATTTCCTGGCAATCATGCCCACAAACTGCCTCCGGGTATCATTTAAGTGCATTAACGGCCATGATCCAGAGACTCACAAATGAATCTCGGAAGAGAGCAGCACACTGCAGAGATGATTTGGACCCCAATTATTTAAAATTTTAGAATTCTAGCATCGCACAGCTGCAAAAGCATCACATGACAGCTCATACTATTCATAACAAGCAATACAAAATAAATTATTAAGCTCTGTCTGTGGGGCAGGCTTGAGTGGTGGTGGGAAAGTTAGAAATAATTTGGTGGTGGGAAGGTGTAATGGAGGTGGGATTGGTGTTGAAATATTGAATGTAATCAATTATTGTGAACAAATTTAGAAAATAAAATTTAAATATTAAAAAAGGGGGCGTGGGGAGGTAAAGGTTAAGTCTGAGTTCTCACCCCTAGAACCTGTGTGAACTTACTTGGGGGCAAGGGTTACAATAAAGGACCTTAAGATTAGACCCTTCAGGATTTAAGGTGGGGAATATCTCATAACTTTGTAAACAGAAAAAGGTACTGTGGGGGCTGCAAGGGAAAAAGAAGGTCAAGTAAAGATGAAGGCAATGATGGAACCTGCCAAGATCTACTGGACAATATCAGTTAAAGGTAGGAAGATTTTTCCTCTAGAACTCTCAGAGGCAACGGGCCCTACTGACTCCTGAATTAGGACTTCTGGTCTCTGAGATCAGACATGGCTATGGTTTTAAGCCACTGTATTTTGAACATTTGTTATGGCAGCCCAAGAAATGGACCAATGGCTTCTGGTCACCAGCCTGCCTGTCTTCCACTTCTGTGAAGTGCCTTTCAGCCCTGGCTTCCAGGAAACCCCTTGCCGTTGCAATCTCCCTTCTCTTTATGAAGTTTTCAGGTTGAGCTCCTGGCCGGCTTTCTGCTTCTCAACAGGCTTAAAGCTCTGCTCTTCTCTTTCTACTTTTTCTCAAGTTAACACTTGGAGAGAAATGGAGAGAAAGGTCATCCGTAGATTACGATTCCCAGGCAATGCTCCCCACTCAGGTCTATTGAGAGCTTCAAAACCAGAACTACATATACATCCAGTCTCTCTCATGCTCTCTTGACATAGCAGTTTAGCTATTTTGCTATAGAGTGCAACAAACATGTGAGCTTCTGGTGAACTTTTTTTTTTCCTTTCTTTTTGGGTCACACCTGGCGATGCACAGGGGTTGCTCCTGGCGGTGCTCAGGGGACCATATGGGATGCTGGGAATAGAACCAGGGTTGGCGTGCAAGGCAAAAATGCCCTACCTGCTGTGCTATCACTCCAGCCCCACTGGTGAAATTCTGAATTTCACTAAACACTCCTGCCTGTCACATCTAAGCCGCCTTTCTCTCTGGTTTCTCACACAGGAAGACATGGCATCTCCCAACACAACTGCTCTAGCAGAAACTGAAGGCAGGATGCTCTTCACATGCACATTCCAGTTCCTAAGCAAGTCTTGTCATATTAATGATTCAAGTATACCTTGGGCCCATTCACTTCTTTTTTTGTATCCACTGTCCCGATTCTCAATGTCTCACCTGGCCTCCTGAAATGGTTTCCCATAAATTCTGCACAGAGCGACTCAAGTGATTGTGCAACAGATGGTGCACGTGTGTCCTACTGAAAGCCCATTAACAGGATTCCCACCGAACTAAACACAACACCTATACTCTAATGTCTCTTGTGACCTTGCCCTATCTTCTGTCCCTCTCGCTCCCCCTAATATTTCCACAACGGACCTTCCTTAGGGGCTAAGAATTTCCTAAGCTCTTCCTACTGTGGATTGTCTCTGCCTTACTCTGTTAGAGTGCTCTCAAGTCACTTAGAGGCACTCTCTTTACCCCATCATTTTTTTCTGAGGGGAGGGTCCCTTCCCCCCCAGAGATGCTGGCAGCTAGTCAGAGGTGCAGTGGCAGAGATCAAATCTGGGGGCCGTGCGCATATCAGACACAGGCTCCAGCCCTTTGAGCTCTCCCTCAGCTCTTCCCCATCATCTTACACATATTTCCTTTCAGAGCTTCCTTCTTCTCAACATACCCTTTGCCACAATCTATAATTACACATCCGTTGCTGTGCTTATTTACATACATAAGTATTATGTGTATGTATATGTACATACATGTATACATGTGTGTACATACGTGTGTGTGTATGTGTGTATGCTGGCCACACCTGGCAATGCTCAGGACTTACTCCTGGCTCGGCATTCAGAAATCACTCCTGGTGGTGCTCAGGGGACCATATGGGATGCCAGGGATTGAACCTTGGGTTGGCTACATGTAAGGCAAACACCTTACCTGCTGTACTATAGCTCCAGCCTCAACTTCGTAAATATTTGTTGGATGAAGTCATTCTTCTTTTTCACACCTCAAACACGTTCCAGAGGAAGGTGCATCTGGAAAGAACATTTGCTCTCCCCCAAGAAAATACCTCTAACCTAATTTTATGAAAACCCGAAGACTTGGTTATACAAACATATAAATTATTTTATTTACAAAGCCATGTTACAAAAAAAAAAAAAGAAAAACAAAACAAAACAAAAATACAATCGCTTGCTGGAGAATGTCTCCAGGCCTGGTGATGAACCACGACAGTATCAACAGATACATGTTTGTTCTTTCCTTTTTAAAACTGTAAGCCATAGAATTTACTATTTACACCTACTTTAGACATTTATTCTGCTTACAATATCACAGGCATGGAATGAATTCTGAGAGTGCTAATACATAAAGGTGCGGGGCAAAGGAGGAAAATACTTAGTGTTACAAAATATGGATCATAGAAAAAAAACACCCCACTTCGTAAGTGTGGCATTTGTTTAGAATGTTTGGACATGCTTTCTTCAAAATTCTGGAAAAGGTTCTAAAATCTGTAGTAGGAAAGGACAAATGAGCAGGTGCAAATTCTTGTCTGTGCAACAACAGTTATTTAATATACCCATGATGACCAGCTACGGAAAACCCACAGAGTTTTGTTAAAGTGCCATGGGCCGACAGCATAACAAAATATAAGGTGTAAATAGAAAATTTTCTTTTTTCCTTTTTCAAAACAAGAGTTCACTGAGAATCAGCAATAATAGAATATGCTGTATAAACTATTTTCTACAAAGGTTGATCAGCGTTATTTACAATTGGTACATTGATACAAAAGAAGGCATACAAGTTATCCAAGTCGCTTTTTTTATCTTTTTCTTTTTTTTTCTTTTTATGGCTGACAGGTCTATGCTTTGCGTTATGCTTAACAACCAGAGCTTTCACGCCACTATGGCTGGAGACCAGTCATGAGATCCTCAGGCAAAGAGGGGTGTGTGCAGTCAAGGGGCAGGAGAGAGGGCTGAGTGGGGCAGGCAGAACAGAAATACCCAAAGAATAACACCCGAATAACGCTTTATAGGTTGGTCCAGTTGCACGCCATTAAAACAAAACCAAAGAAGACCTTTTGTTTGCATTCCGTTTTTCAAGCTGTGAGTTTTTAATACACCATTAGAAAGAAGACCTGGGGTTGCCTGTGAAGAAAGGAACACCGTGGGTTTTCCCTTTTTGCCCAGTTTTCCAGAAACGTCTTCACCTTGGTCAGAGCCAGTCTTTCACAAAGTAAGCAGCATTCGGTGGGGACCCTCTTTATCCCAGCTTGCAATTCAAGGCGTAGAGAGTTAAACATATAAACCTATTGAATTGCTCCTTTTAGTCCCTGTCGAGACATTATTTCTCGGAAGCAGCCACTTAATCTCTCAACCTTTGTTTCCCTCTTTGAGTATAAGAGTTTATAAATCAGAGGGTTATTTTGTTGTCGAGATTTTTTGTTTGTTTGTTTTTACTCCTGCAAGTTTTACAACTCAAAATAAATTATTAAAAAAAAAGACTTCTAAAACCAAACAAGACAAAAATTGTGCAAAAATAACAAAGATATGTACATACTTTTCAGTCGGAAGAAATGTACAATAAAAACATAATTCAAAGAACATTTTAAAAATATAAACATTGCTTCGAACTTTCCTAAGTTTCATATTGTTTCTGAAACTATTCTGGTCAGTTAGCTCTGTAATATAGTAAAACATAAATTATTACAAAATTAACACTATAAAATTTATTTTAAGAATATCTTCTAAACTTTTTTTTCAAAGGGTCTAACCTTAGTTATAATTTCTTAAACATTTATTAAGTCTTAAAATCTGCCTTAACCTTTTTTTTAAAAGAAAAGTAACAATCTTCCCTTCAATTTGCATTCTCTTGCTTCCCAAGATGTAAATAAACCAGCATATAAGTGCACTTTTAACACTGTAGAAATAAAAATGAAATCATCTTAACTAATGTCCTGGTACCTATTATCAACTTCTGATTTTTTAAAAAAATCTTCATTTTATATTAAAAATTTTTGTAATCTTGTAAGAAACACTGTCAGTGCAATTCCATTGATGCAAATCACTCCATTTGCTCCCATCTTTGTAAAATCCAATCGTGAGGGAAAACATAACAGTAGTTTGATCTTTGGGTTGGAGGGATAGGTGGGGGGAAAATGGGGAAACTTTGGGGGCAAGGATGAGGATTTGTGCCCAGTTGTAAAACTGGCATTCCCCTCTCATAAAGGGATGAAGCAAACTCTCCAGATCTCTCTGCCAAGGTCTCATATGCAGAATGACATGATGAACAGCCCTGAACCTCTGCTTGATACTGATTTCCTTTCTCCACTAGGATTTCTTCTAAGAGCTTAGAGTATTGCTGTTTCTCTCAAAACTCCAGTGTGAGCAGGAGAGCTGTGGGGCTTCAGCTACTCTCTTCGAAAGGACTCTCTTCTGCTAAAGTGTCCTTACTATTTCTGTTGGTCTCTGGGGTTGGGATATCTGTGGTGTGTGTGTATGTCGGGGGTTCCCCTGATCTATGGGTGTGCGGTGTTAGTACTCATTATACCCAGGGATGACACTTTCTCTTGGAGACTCTTCCTTTCTCCTTCCCTGTTTCTCTCCCTTCTCACCTGCCCTTGTGGGCAACTTGAGAACTTCTGGGATGGCGGCTGCCTAACTCCTCCTGAAGGGCCTCCTGCACCTTCCCTCTGGGTTGCCTCTTTCTGTGGCTCACTTGGCTTTGGTCCCTTGCACACTGTGCCTTGGAAGAGACTGTCCAGTATGGAATCCTCAAGAGCAGATGACCAGAGGGCCCCCAGGTTCTACCTTTTCCTGAGGGACATCTTGTCCCAACCCCTTGCCCCCTGCCACCTTCTCTGCTTCCTGCTACCTTGTCATCTTGTTTCAGCTCCTGTCCCTGACTCAGTCTATCCTTTGGGAGATGGAGGGCAAGACAGAAGTATGGGGCACACCACATCAGGATATGGCACTGTTCTCAATTCTGCATGAGGCAGTGGGCTCAGAGTGAGTGCTGGGCCCAGGGGACCGATGGGTGTGCAGGGACAGCCCATCTGATTCTCTGCTCTGGCCTCCACGAGCCTCCTCCCCAGCCATGTGCCCTCCCTCCCTCCCTCCCACCCACGCGGGCTGTCCAGCTCTTTCTGATGGTCAGTGGGTACAGGCGGAAGCAGGCGAGAGGGATGGGTGGGGAGGCTGCCCGTCCCAGGCTGATGTTTCAGACGCTGACCTGGAACGGACACTCTGCCACGTCTGCTCTTGTGGCTGAAGAGAATGACGGAGCTGCAGCAGCATCACACAGAAGCTAGAGGAGTGACCCCCAAACTTGGAAGAACGCTTACACATGGCAAATAAAGGCGACAGAAACATAAACACTGGCATCATTTTCTGTAAATTTCCAACTCACATTCTTTTGCCTTTTTCTTCAAAACTAAGAATTGGTCAAATCAGAATTAAAAAAAAAAAAGAAGGAAAAAGACCAGAGCCATAGACAGGGCACCAGAAATAGCCTCTCCCCTGCTGCCCACCCCTCCCCTGCTCCTCTGCCGGCCACGGGCACCAGGAATCAGTTTGGAAGTGGCTCTGGAGTCTGATTACTATGGTAGAGTCCTTATCCTGCCCGTTCTGTTTGTAGTCTTCTAGGAAAGAAGAGAAAAAAAAAAGCTTGTTTCAAATCCATCCCCTGGGAATTATGCACAAGGATTCGGGAGACTTTTCTCCGCTCTTCAGACATACATTTTTTTTTAAAATCACATTGGACTTTATCCTATGTTTTACAAGGAGAAAGTTTTTGGCAACCTTGCATTGAACAATCTACCAGAGTCACTTTTGTAATAGCTTAATTGATGGTCAACACTTTTTTTTTAAAAAGCAATATTTTTAAAGTAAGCTACTGTCTTCTTAGACAAAATGTTTGTGCAAACTTAATAGCTTATAGTGTGAATATAACTTTTATATGCCTGGGGAAACCCGAACATGGGTGACAGCACAGAGATGTGAACTGACTTGCCCCAGGGCACACTGTGAATAACCAAAAGGCGTATACATTTCTTTGATTTTTTTTTTGGGGGGGGTCACATCCGGCAATGCACAGGAGTTACTCCTGGCTCTGCACTCAGGAATTACTCCTGGCGGTGCTCAGGGGACCATATGGGATGCTGGAAATCGAACCCGGGCCGGCCACGTGCAAGGCAAATGCCCACTCCAGCCCCCAGGTGTATACATTTCAAAGCCAGGTAACCATGCTTTCTGGTGCTTTGGTGTTAGGATCCAACCTGGCAGTGCTCAGGGCTAATTCCTGGCCTTGTGCTCAAGGTAATTCCTGGCAGGGCTCAGGGGACATGCCCTGCCGAGGACCCTACATACTTTGGCTCCTTCCTTCACTTACCGGTCTGCTGTGTCCTGGGCTGGATATGCTCGAAGGACTGGATTGTGACAAAGCTAGGCTGCTATTTTTCCCAACCTGAAAGACACCAGGGGCATCCTGCTCAGACACAAGGTGGCCTGGGGGAGATCCACCGAGACTGTGGGTTGCTTGGGGACAGCTGACGGGCAGCCTGGTCTTATACAATGGCCTCACAGCCATTGGCCACCCAGGCTTCTGTCATCAAAGGTACAGAAAGAGGATGGGAGTGCTTGCTGGGCTGGGACGAGGGAAGTGGAATGGACGGGAATGCTTCTGCTCACTTCCCACGGGCCAGACTGCAGGTCTCAGCCATCCTGGGTGCTGCAGGGGTCTGGTGTGGCTCCTCTCTCCTCTGTGGCTGTGGCAAAAGCAGGGTTGGGCAATTTCCCAGAGTCGGGTCCTGCCCCTGGCGTTGTCTCTACAGAAACAGCGGTGTGAGGACATCTGCCTTATTCTCATCCGCCCAGTCTTCCATTTTGTTCCACCTCTCGGCAAATGTTGGCCGTTCATCTCCCAAAGAAACAGCTTCCAAAATTGTTAATTTTTTTGAGGGGGAAAGGGAAGGTTTGGGCTGCCCCCAGCTATGCTCAGGGGCTCTGCACTCAGAGATCTCTTCTGGAGGTGTTTGAGGGAGCATATGGAGTTCCAGGTTTTGAACTAGGGTTGGCCACCTCAAGGCAAGTGTACCTGCTGTACCAACTCTCTGACCTCAGATCTTTAAAACATTTCCAGAGCCCATGTTTCCCTTAAGTTTTGCAACCTCAGGTTATGCCTTTTCTCTCCCAACCTAATAGAAACAAGACAGATGGCAAAGATTTTCGCTGGTACATGGGAATCTCAGGGTGTGACCTTTCCTTAACAGCCTGGTCACAAGCCACCCATCATCTGCTTTTGAGAACCGAGAACCGGTGCTTACCAAACTGTCTGCTGCCCTTAAGTTCATCTTAACTTTTACTAGGTTTTTAACTAGGTTTTTTTTTTTTGTGTGTGTGTGTGTGTGTGGCAGGGGGCATACGCAGCAGTGCTGGATGAAGAGTGGGCTACTCGTGGCTCTGTGCTCAAGAGTTTGTCTCAGCAGTGCTTGAGGGGCCATGTAGTACAAGGGATCTTACTCAGGTATTCCCATGTCTGCACTCAGCCCATTGGGCTATCTCTCTGGCCCCTACTGTTTCGTGTGCTTCTGCAGACTCAAGAATCCATAAAGTACCGTCCAATTGACTCAGAGGTGATCCATTCACTACAGCCACTACTGAGATGAAAAATGAAAAGTGTGGACTACAGGGCCAAACTGCCTGACTTGGAACTGGAGCAATGGTACAGTGAGTAGGGCATTTGTCTGGTACACGGCAGACCCAGGTTTGATCCCTAACATGCATTATGGTTCCTCAAGCAGAGACAGGAGTGATTCCTGAGTACAGAGACAGAAATAAGCCTTGAGCACAGCTGGGTGTGGCCCAAGAGCCAAAACCCCCCAAAAAACAAACCAAAATAAACAGAACCAAAAAAAGGTAAAGGTAAAGGTAAAGGCCCTCCCGTTGATCGTCGATTTGCTCGAGCGGGCCCAGTAACGTCTCCATTGGAGACTTTGTTGTTACTGTGTCTGGCATATCGAATACTCTCGGTAGCTTGCCAGGCTCTCCGAGAGGGGCGGAGGAATCGAACTCGGGTCGGCCATGTTGGCCGCTTGTAAGGCGAACGCCCTACCGCTGTGCTATCGCTCCAGCCCTCGAGCATAACCAAAAAACAAAAAGAAACAACAAAAAAAACCCCACCCACGCAAAATACCAAAACCCCAAAAATACAACAAACAAACAAACAAAAATCTGCCTGGCTTTAAATTCTAGTCCTACTACTGACCTGCTGTGTGAATTTAGGCACCTCGCTTAACCTTTCTGTGCTTTGGATCTCTCATCTGTCAAACATAACAAATTGATGATAAGTTAATATATCTGAAGTTCCCGGAGCAGAGCCTTTCCCGTAAGTGTCAGTTGCTAGAACTTGATTTAGAGTGAGAGACAGGATGGCCCGGAGCTCCAGGAGGGACCAGTAAATGCGGGCAGCCTTTTCTGGGAGTCCCTGAGAAATGTGGACTCCCAGGCCCCATCCCATATTGGCTGGTGCAGAACCTGCATTATATATGCTGCCAGGAAATCAAACCCAAGCGGGCTCATGCAAGGAAGGCACGTGACCTCCTGCACTGTCTCTCGGGCCCCAGAACCTGTACTTTAACAAGACCCAGAGGTGATTTGGGGCCATAATCAAGTTGAAGACACCCAGCTCAGCACCCCAGCCTGAAACCAGGGGGTGGGTGGCCCAGCAGTTTAGTGTCAGGGAATGCTGCTCCCTTCCCCACACCCCTGGAGTAGGGGGAATCACAAGGTTGCACATTGGTAGCAAATGCTTATGGATCTGTGAGACCCAACCCTGGACCTGGGACCTGGGCTCCCTCCTACCCCCTCACCTCGGCCTTGGTGTGCAGCTTGTCCGGCCCTACATGTAAACTTGCTGTTTCTCATGTGTTTACTTGATTGAGTCCTTTCATTTTTTTTTGGCCACAGCTGGTGTTGCTCAGGCATTACTCCTGGCGGTGCTCAGGGCACCATATGGGATTGAACCTGAGTATGCCACACTGTCCTAATGCTTTGCCCCCTCAAGTTTATTTGTAATTAGTGAAACCCCTATAATAGTCTCTTCTGACAGTTTAACATATAAAGATGACACAAAGCAGGAAAACATCTTTTTTTAACAACAGTTCCTTAGCTCTCTAAAACTCTCATTCCCAGAGGTGGCAGGGCATGGGGGATGTGTCTGTGGCATCCTCCAGTTCGCTGCCAAAAGGCTGTGTGTGTGTGTATAGAGGTCTGCAGAAGCTAGCAACCCCAGCCTCAGTGGACTGAGTTCAGAGATCCCTCCACAGACCACCCCTCCTCACCTCCCATTAGGCACCAGAACCCACAGGAATGCGGGCTGGGGGTCCCTGGGTAGCTTTCCCAAGTGAAAGAAGATGAGAAGATAGTGCCACGGCAGTGCAACATTCTTGCCTGGCACCTCCAGTCTTCGAGGGCAGCAAACCCTTTGGACAGCACTACTTTAGGTAGGAGAGTCCTTCTGTCAGGAAGTAGGGGTTAGGCTGTGAGATATGACCCCCAGGAGTCCACACCCTGGTCATTAGTTAGCCTGCCTCAGTCCCTGGGCTAAAGGGAACACTGACCCCATCCTTCTCAGGAAAACTCTCAGAGCCCCAAGGGAGAAGATGGGAGTGGTGGTGATGGTGATGGACTGGGAACTCAGCATCACTCTGCCTCAGTTTGCTCATCGGTAAAGTGGGGGCAGCAGCTGGCCCTTAGTGGGGGCGACAGCTGGGTCCATAGTCCTGGGTGCAGAGACATGGGCGTGGTGCTTGTATGGCCTGTGTGAGCCGCCTGGATGGGGTCGGGGTGGGGGTGGGGCACCCAGCTCCCCACGCCCCCCGGTGCCAGCAGCCCCCTTGCAAGGATCGCCCCTTACCTGCCGAGCGGAGATGCTGTTGGCGGGGTCAGGCACGGCTGCGAGGAGGCCGGGCGGGTTCTTTTTGTGAACACTATTCATACCAGGCATTTTAGTGATTTTACAGGCTTTGCTACTAGAACTCGAGTTCTTACGCTTTTTTCCTTCTGATTTGTCAAAAGAGTGGGGCAGAGAAGCCACAGCATTGTGGGCGGCCAGGGAGAGGTCCCCCGCCAGGGAGGGCACCGAGAGGGGACAGGGGCCGCTGCCACCCGCCGAGCCCACGTGTCTCACAAGGTCCACGGGGCCACCGGGCAGCGAGGTCCGTCCTGGGGGCTCCAGTTTGGCACTGAGTGGGCTCACCCCGTTGTTGGCGCTGTGTGCAGACAGGCTGTTAAAGGGAGGGCCCGCCTGACAGGAGTTCAACGCGGAACTGGCATTCAAGACACAGTTCTTTTTGTGGGGCCCTGACAATGGAGACGAGAGGGGTGTCGGCAAGGATAATGAGGAGGAGGAGGTGGAGGAGAAGGAAGTCGAAGGCTGCGACTTCCTCTTTTTGTTACTTGGAGACTCGTCGCTACGGGCGGACAGGTCTTTGCCTTTTGAGGATTTGCTGGTTTTGGTTTTGGATGGCTTGTGGGAGGAGGGGGGAGGGATGACGGCTGGTATCGGGGACACGGCAGAGGGGGCCTTGAAGGTTGAGTCCATGATGCTGAGGGTGGCAGCCACATGAGGGAAAGCTGAGGTGTGGGACATGAGGGCGCTCGGATCCGGCGATGCCACGAAAGCTGCGTTTGAGAGCATGGCTGATGTCATGATGTAGGAAGAGGTGAGCCTCGAGCTGATGGGAGCTGAAGGAAGGTACACAGCACTGGGGTTGCTGAAAGGCTGAAAAACGGATGCCGGAACGGGGGTGGTGATGCGGGCTGCTGGCGAGGGCATGGGGCTATCTGCCGCAGGAGGGATCTTCCTAAACGTGAGAGAAGAGTGAAAGAGAAACAGTGAGAAACGGGGCTGCCAGGGCTCTAGGGGGCGGGGGGGGGGGCGGGGGTGCTGGATGAAGGGGGCGCACTGGGGCTACGGAGGAAAGCCCAGTCGCACCAGACTATGGAGATGAAGCCTCGAAGCATGGTGGATCACGATCATGGCCCTGCCCTGCGGCTTCCCTCCCCGCCCCGGGGGCAACACCCAACCACCTAAGTCTTTTTAAATCACTTTTGAAAAAAGTGGGGTTCAGGTTCCTTCCTTCCCCTGGGCTATTATGGCTAATTTGAGCTCATGAATAAAAGGCACGTGTTGTTTAGCATATGGAGTTCCCCAGTAGCATTTCATTCTTTTGATTTGCATTTCTTTTTTCTTTTTTGGGTCACACCTGGCAATGCTCAGGGGTTACTCCTGGCTCTGCACTCAGGAATTACTCCTGGCAGTGCTCACGGAAACATATGGGATGCTGGAAATCGAACCTGGGTGGGCCACGTGCAAGGCAAACACCCTACCCGCTGTGCTATTGCTCCAGCCCCCATTGATTTGCATTTTTGGGGGGAGAGAAAGTGGTGCTGGTGGTGGTGGTAGTGATGGCTTTGGTCTTTGGTTTTTGGAGTCACACCGGGCTGTGATCGGGGATCACTCCTGGCAGGGTTCAGGGGATCATATATAGTGCTGAGGATCAAACCCGGGTTAACCACATATAGGACCAATGTTCTACTCTCTATTCTACCTCGCTGGCTCCTTAAGTTTTTCTTTTTTCTTTTTTTTTATGGGGGGGCAGTGAGAGTTCAGTCTTTGGGACACAACCTCCCTGTACTCAGGGCTTACTCTTGGCTCTGTGCACAGGGAACACTCCTGGAAGGGCCCAGGGGGCCATCTGGGGATTTTTACTGGGGTTCACTATTTCCAAGGTCATCTTCTCTGTCCTATTTCTCCATGCCCTGAAATGGTTTTTAATGAGAAGAGATCATCTGGTGTTTGGGTGTGGCTGGAAGTGAGAGGTCTGGGGAGGGGGCTCTGTCACATGCACACCACATGGGTCAGAGCAACACCTATATGCCCTGCAGACTCTGCCTGGAGCCTTGTGGGGCTTCCCAGCCACCCTTGCTCTGCTAGGGCAGCTGGGCAACACGGCTCTCCTCCAGCCCTGGACTGCCCCCAGCCTGGCCCTCCCGGCTGCAATATTTTCCAGGGCAGTGATTGGCTGCTGGAGTCCTTAGTTCTGAAGTCTGCAGGGCATGGAAGGGCTGGGATCTAGGAAACAATGCCCAGATCCTTGCTTCAGCCCTTTACCTTATCTTGCTACAGCTTTCGGGATTTTTTTTTTCAAGGGGTAGGGTGGTGGGGGAGGTTGGCACAACTGGAGGTGCTCAGGGCTCACTCCTGGTTCTGCACTCTGGGGACCATATAGGGTTCCGGGTGGCAAACCCAGGTTAGCCACATGCAAGATCTAGTCACTGTGCCATCTTTTTGGCCCCAGCACACAGAGGCGCTTTACCTGGGCTGTGGCATCCTCTGATCAGGCCTCTCTGAGCCTGCTTTGGAATTGGGAGAGATCACAAAGAGTCTCTGGTGTCCACAGGAGGGCGTCAGAGACTTTGGGGCACAGAAGAACATTTGGATGGGGAGGCCAAGAGACACCTGGGGAGCTGAGGCGACCTGGGAGCATCCCCTGTTTCCCAGAGTCTGGAGCCCAGGCCAGCAAACAGGTGCCCTCTGCAAAGTCATCTTTGGGACTGAAAACAGCACCTGCTTCCCAAATACAGATGCCCCAAATCGCTGCTCCGATGATCCAGAGGGGCAGTGGGCTCTCGAGCTTTTACTTGACTTTTCAGGAAAGGAGACTGACTTTTGGTTATTGAATAGTGACTAATTTGAGCTCATGATTAGAAACTATGTGTTGCTTTGTGGATTTCCCCAATTCATGTGATTCCAAATGCATATTTATATACTGGCTCTCTTACTTCTCACCTTGCTCCCCTCTCTGTTTCCCCTGAATTCATTTTCAATGTAGCTGGGGTTCCCCAGTCATTTCTTGGTAACTCTGCTTTTTGTTCGGGAGGAGGAGAAGCAGTGTTGGGGATGGAACCCAGCGCTTCACAAAACCCAGAACATGTGCTGAAGGCTGAGCTCACCCTGGGCTGCAGCATTCCTTCTCTGAAGCAGCTGTT
Organism: Sorex fumeus; assembly: GCF_029834395.1. Lineage (NCBI taxonomy): Eukaryota > Metazoa > Chordata > Mammalia > Eulipotyphla > Soricidae > Sorex > Sorex fumeus. The sequence goes on along the minus strand of NW_026606094.1, from coordinate 26,318,027 downwards.
TCTTTCTTTTTTTTGGGTGGGGGAAGTGCAGGGGGGTTTTGGGGGTGGTCAGGCACACCCAGCGGTACTCAGGGCTTACTCCTGGCTCTGTGCTCAAGGAACCACATGCTCAGTTGACCAACATGTGCATTCAGGGTTGGCCACATGCAAGGCAAGTGTCTTAACCACTGCACTATCTCTCCAGTGACAGCAGCTCTTGAAAGTGGCAGGACCTGCAAGCCCAGAGGCTTGGAGCAAGGTGTGAGATCCGGCCCGATTTCCCTCTGCTTGTCTTTTCTCTTTTTTTTTTTAAGTCACATCTGGCGATGCTCAGGGGTTACTCCTGGTTCTGCACTCAGGAATTACTCCTGGCAGTGCTCAGGGGACCATATGGGATGCCAGGGATCAAACAAACTCGGGTCGGCCGTGTGCAAGGTCAGTGCCCTACCCACTGTACTATCACTCAGGCCCCTTTTTTGTTTTTGTTTGTTTTCCCTTTTCCCCCCTGGAGGCTACCCCTCACCCTGTTGAGGCACTGGGACAAGGCTGGGAGTTCTGGGAAAAGACCCCAGTGAGAAGGATAGTGTCTCCCCCGGGCTGCAGGTGGGAGTTTTCTGCTGTGTCTAAGGCGAGCCTCTGGACCCCACTCCCGGCTAGAGCTCAGATGCACTGTGCCCTTGAAAATATCCATCCAAGGAGGGGTACAACTATAAGAGAAAAAGACTGTCAGCACTTTCCTTTTTTTTTTTTTTTGGTCGGGGTGAGCCTTGATGGTGGTTGGAAATCTACATTCTCTCAAGAATCTTGAAAAACGGAACAAATCCCTAGTCAGTACGGAACAAGTGCTCCCTTAGCACCTGTTGCGATGAGCGATGAGTGAATGAATAGATGGATGAGGAAGGCGGATGGTGAGCAGGTGGATTCTCGGCAGCCACATAACCGCACCGTCGGGGACGACACATGCTGTGCAGGGGCTCCCATCTCAGCTGGGGAAGGTCTAGACATACCCTGAGAATTGCCTGCCACTGGCCCAGCCCTTCCTGGCAGTGTTAGGGCCCCCCTCTTAGTGTTAGGACCCCTGCATCTGTCCCTGCTGCCTGCCACCAGGGCTGAGGGACCACAGTGGGCTCTGCTTTTTTTTTTCCTTTTTGGGTCACACCTGGCAATGCTCAGGGGTTACTCCTGGCTCTGCACTCAGGAATTACTCCCGGTGGTGCTCGGGCGACCATATGGGGTGCCAGGGATAGAACCTGGGTTCCTGGCTTGGCTGTGTGCAAGGCAAACAAACGCCCTCCCTGCTGTACTACCGGTCCAGCCCCTCTCTGCCTTTCCTGGGCTTGGCTCTTCCCAGCTGATGCATGGGCAGAAATACATACAGGCAGGCAGAGAGGTTGGGCCGATGCTTGTCATAAGCAGTGGCTGACAAGCACCGGACAGCTCACTTAGGGGAGAAGCCTGATCCGGGAGCTTCCCCGGGAGCTGCTCAGACTACCCTCCCAGGCAATCTCCCTAGGAGACAGTCTAAGGTCGTGCTGGCAAGTGGGGCTAAGGTCCCCAGTCTTTCCAGGCTGATGCTCAGGGAGGGGTGCTGTCTCTCTGTCCACCTCTCTTCTCCCCCTTTGCTGCAGTTGTCCCACGACCCCACGAGTGGATAAGCAAGGACAGGGAGAGAAGAAGGGCTGGGCATAAGCAGAACAAGGGTGGGGTGGCAGTTCACTGTCCTGGGGAGCCCCTCTCCCCTGGGCTGACTAGTTTGCTTCTCCAGATGCCGATATCAGTAGATGCCTGCTCGCTGGGGCCGGGCCCTGGTTTTAGCTGTGCACCTTGGCTTAAGGGCATCCTCCCACACCCCCCACGAAAGCCCACAGATGCGAATCAATGACGGACAGTGCCCATCCTCCCCGGACAGCCGGCATGGAGATGCGGATGCTGACCTGGCTGCAAGAGAATACTGTGCTGGCGTCTCCTGATGCAGAGTTAAATGCTTGTTAAAGAAAAAAGAGTCTTGGCCGTTCCTTTTCTTCCTAATGTCTTCCACGCCCCCATCGGCGGCCATCCCTCCAGGGTCGGGCCCGTCGGGGGGGCCTGGGGTTTGGGCAGCGAGGCTGAGAGGGCAGCGAGGCGCTACGCTCTCCAGAGTTGACACCCAGGCAGCCCCAATGTTGCTCAGAGACAGAAGGTTGGTTAGGCAAGTCCTGAAAAGGGGGGAGGGGCCTGAGGCCCGGGGACTCGGGTTTCTGTGCCTGAGGAGGAAAGGAATATGGAGCTTGAGCTGACAGCACAGCAGGGAGCGAAACACAGAGCAATACATTCCTTCCACGTGTCCGGGAGTGACACCTCGGAGAACACAGGCGCGAGAGGAGCGAGTGAGCCCTTCCGGGGCGGGCTGTCATCTTGGGGGAGAGGGGGGACAAGCGCAGAAGGGTGAATCACCCAGGAATCCAAGGCATGGGGCTCCCCACAGGCAGCGCCATCCTGCTGCCTTCGGAAGGGGCAACACTGGCAGCCGTCAAGGTGCCTTTAGGGGACGTCGGGCAGTTGCATAAATGGGAAGAGATAATAAACTTCTCTTATGGCCCTTGCCTATATTGGGGTGTCAATAGCAAATCCTAATGCAGACATGGTAGGGCTTCCTCTCTAGGTGTCAATCTGCCCCCCACCATCCCGCCAAAACAAGAAAAAAAATGCAGGTCCTCAAAGTTTTTCTGTGATTCATAGTGAAAACGGACAGTGTGCCACGGCTGCCGGACAGAGAGGAGAAACTGGGCAGAGGGTTAAGTGGCAGCCTCTATGCCCAGACGCATCCCATTTCTTAGAAAGGCCTTTCTTGCCTTCCCTGGGCTTCAGTGGGGTAGGGCAAGGGTTTCCTGTCATCTAGACTGAGACCTGAGGAAGCCAGGGTGCTAAGGGACTTAGACGTCACCCAAACTCCCCTCTGTAGGAATGAGGGGCGGGGAAAACATTTGCTTCAAGCCTTAGGCTTCTCCAGTGAACTGTGAGGGGCTGGAGAAGAAAGGGCCCTTGGAGAAGGGAACAAAGCACAGGCTTAGGTGGACAGAAGCGTGAGGAGAGGTAAGGAGAGAGTTCTAGGCAGGTGTGAAGGGCCAAAGACAAGCTTAACCAGCTCCATTGCATTCCTCAGCATCTGCCCTCTTGGATGCTGTACATACTTTTTTCACAGGACCTTAAGCGGTTAGAAATTGACCCACAACTAGTATTAGTGCAGACCACATAGCATTAACTGTACAAACAGAAGCATTATTTGTAACATCCTCCAAAGGCCTTAGCTATAGCCCAAAGGTCCTCTAACACTGTTCAATAAACAGCCTCTCATCTAAGGTCCTTTTCGTTTACTTTAGAAGATCACTGACACAAAGCAACTCCAGAGAAGTCACAGCAAGATTAATAAACCATGTGTCTCTGAAAATCGGTCAGCAAACTATTAAGAACCCGTGTTTAAGAATTATGAATTGTTATCATAGAGCATTTTTTTCTATAAGAAGCCAATATTCATTTAGAAAGTTGGAGTTTAGGTTCTTGGTGTGTGCGTGGGGGGTACAGCTCTGCTCTGATATTGCCAAAAACTGCTCACTTACTTCCACATCTGTGAATTCAAGTGTTTTTCTACCATGGAGTTTAGTGCGAGTCGAAAACGATCCCATCTTCTATCAAACACATAGTACCCACGTCCCATGAGGCGACTTCCAAATGAGCAAAACTGTGAGGAAAAAAACATTTAAATTTTGATTACAGGTTAATAAGCTAATATAAACCATAGAGAGAAAAATAACATTTGCATAAATATACACAGGGGCACAATTTTACACAGAGAAGCAACACAGCACCGGAGCCAAAAATATTCCTGTGCTGTTTCAGTTCGAGCTCTGTATTTTCCGTAGATGTTCACGTTATGACTCTACAACAGCGACATTCGGTTATCTGTGGCACCAAGGGCTACTTTCTCTCCACCTGGGATTGAGCTAGTAATTAAGTTTAAAACAACAGCAACAAAAATAAAACAAATAGCAACAAAAAAACCCCCAAGGCCTGTGAGGTGGCTGGACCCTACAAGTCAGACCTTGCATGCAGGAGGTCTTACACCCACCACAAATGGAAAAAAAAAAAACCTACCAAAAAACCAATAGCCGCCAGTGATTTTTTCAGCTCTACTTGCTTAGACACACACACACACACACACACACACACACCACGCATGCACACACGCACACACAATGTGTGCAAAAAACCAACAGCCGCCACAGTGATTTTTCCAGCTCCACTTGCTTAGACACACACACACACACATACACACAACATGCATGCACACACACACACACGTGCCCACACCAGCATCCAGGAGAATTTTTCAGCTCCACCTGCTTATTAGCCTCTTATCTCTTTTCTGAAAAAACTCAATGTCTCCCTGCCTCTCTTCACAGAGACAGCAACTGCCTGTTCTGATGTTCCAGGTCTTTTCCCAACGGGTCACTCATTTCCTCTCCATTGTCCACAGAGTCACTTCACTTCTGACTCGCCTAAACTCCTTCCTTTCCCAGTCTTGACAGGGTCCCCGTCTCCCATCGAGACTCACAGGCTACGGGGACCATATTGCACTTTCATGTTTAGGTGTATGCTGTTCCCTCTATTCTCGATCACTCTCCCCTCCCATAGTGGCCCCGTCAAGACTCACTTCCAGGGGCCTTTGTCTCCATGGCACCCTTAAGGCATCCCTGGTTCCTTCTCACCTTGAAGTCTCGACCCGGCTGCAAGCTGCTGAACACAATACCTACATGCCGGAGTCTGTGAGCATCATCTAAAAGGCTGCACTTCTATATTCTCCTTCCTTCTCAGTGGGAGGGCAGTTGAGAGCTGGACTAAATAATGGACTAGAGACAGCTAAGTTCCTACAAATGTTGAAAGCAAACCATCCCATTTCACACACATGACTGAAAGATGAGTGGTGAGATATTTGATTATGATGTCAGGACAACCAGAAGGCCAGTCGACAGAACTGGAAGAAGTGGCCTCTGAGAAGGTGACATTTGGCTGGCCTACAGCTCAGGCAAGTCTGCAAATGGCTCTATAACTCAAGCACAGCAGCCCCTTCCCTTGGCTCCCAGCAGCTCCCTGGCCTCCATCCCAGACACAGTGCTGTATTGGCTCTCAAACCTTCCTGGAACCAGCCCTTGGAACAGTTCTCAGGAGGAAATGCAAGCTCGTCCCTTTGTTTTGTTACTGCTTGTATGCCTCTGTGTGTGTGTGTGTGTGTGTGTGTGTGTGTGTGTGTGTGTGTTTGTTTTGGGGTGGAGGTTGCATTAAAAGGCCGCCACCCATCATCCAATCTGACGACTCTTGCCCCTTAAGTGCTGACTGACCAAGGATGCCAACATGCAGAGGGCCCTCTCTAGCACAGACGTGGTCCCCAGCAGCATTGGGCGTGGCTCCAGCCTGAACATCTTTCCTTCCTCTATTGCAGTGGTTCAGCACACACTAACAAAAGTTTATTAAAAAATGACTGAATCCATTCACTGACCCTGAGAGAAAGGACAAGACAAATGAATAAGCCAGAAAGCCTTTTTGCTTCAGTCAGTGAACCATGAAGGGTAACCCACGCAGACCCGCCTAGACAAACTCACTGTCACCTGGCAGCGTGTCATCTGGGCAAGTGTCTGCTTGGGTTCGAGCCTGGCCTGCACTTGACGAGGCCTGTCTCTCATGCAGACTTGGAAGCTGCAAGCCTTTTTTTTTTTTGTCTTTGCAAATGATGCAGCTAAGTCAATGAAGACATGGGTTTAGTGGAGGAAAGGCTCCTGCTTCTAACTGCGCAGACACCTTGTGCAGAGCTGTAGAAGCTGGCTGGGTGAGCCCTGAGGCAGGTGGAGCTGAAAAATCTTCCTGTTGGTGTTGGCATGTGTATGCGTGCGTGTGTATGCCTGTACATATGTGCACATGTGTGTGTGTGCGTGTGTGTTGTGTTTGTGTGTGTGTGTGTCTAAGCAAGTAGAGCTGGAAAAATCATTGTAGTGGCTGTTGGTATTTTGGTAGTTTTTAGTTTTTCTTTTTTCCATTTGTGGTGGATGTGTGAACCTCTGCATGCAAGGCCTGACTTGTAGGGCCCAGCCACTTCACAGGCCTTGGGGTTTTTTTGTTGCTATTTATTTTTGGTTGCTGTTGTTTTAAACTTACTGCATCCGTCAGTAACCATCCCACTCCTTTTGGCGAGAAGAACCAGAAGAACCATGATTGTGTAGGCGGGCATGAAGCACTGAGTGGGATAGTCCGTGGGTCTCTGCCCAGAACCTTGGGGCAAATCAGGGCTGGTTTCATCATGCGTCACTCCCCTGCTACCCACTGGTCTATAGGTAGACATGGGACATGAGGTTAAGTGTGCTAGGGTCTTCTGCAGAGAGATTATCTTCCTTAAGACAGGAAATAAGAGAGCAGCTTCAAGGAGAAAATCCCTGACTGCAGACCCCCACCTCTCCTGTTTACTACAGGGCTATGGGTGGGGCGAGGCACTGGACTCAGGCCTGACACGGTGAGACTTGAGTGAAAGGTCAAGTAGGTTACAAAGGGTCTCCAGAACATCTTAAAGTCAGGGAGGAGCTGAGCCACGTCCACACCCACCTACCTCCTGACCCCTCTTGTGTGAAGACTAAGAGATCATTGTGGGTCTTCTATGTAAGCGGAGTCCTCCAGTACTGTCAATGAGAGACAGGTCTTGTCTTCCCTGACTATTCAGGGACCGATCAAGTAGGCAAAGTTCCAGGTGGCCTCAGGAATAGGCAGTAGCTTGGTATTTGCTCTTCACCCAGATACAGGGAGGAGGGAGTCTCACCCTGTTGTGATGCAAGATCACCTTCACAGATCATGGGATGGAGACAGTCACAGTAGACTTGCGACTCAATCCCAGGGCTCAGGCTGGCTGGCAGCAGAGCAGAGAAGGAGAGGTTGGGGGTGGTTTGTGTGTTCCCTGAATCTGACGACAGCATCTGCCATTTCCTTCTCTTCTCAAATGCTCATCAAGGAAACCCAGACAAGTGTCTAGATCATGGCCCCCCTATCTCCACCTCATTGAAATGGCCTGAAAGGTGAGTATGGACTTTTTTCCAGGAATGGCCTTTTTGTTAATCAGCAATCATGCTGACATAAAATGCTTTCTCTTTTCAGTATGCACGTGTGCGCGCGCGTGCGCGCGCGCACGCACACACACACACACACACACACACGGTCCACACACGCCACCCAGTTCTGGTGCCACTTGGTCACACTTACTCATAACAATACAACCAACAGTGGAGAAGGCAATGAGGGCCGGCACCTGGCACGCTCCGAAGTCAGCCAGCTCCAAAGCAGCAAGCTCCACTCACTCTCTACAGTGGAGGCTGCATTTGGAGATCTGACAGGTAAGGGAGGTGAGTATCCCCCGGTTCTCAAGTATGACCCCTGCAGCATTGACCACAAACACTCAAGTAGCTTCAAGGATGAACACTGGCCAAGAGCCCTTGCCTTGCCTTTGGCGAGCTTCAAAGGCCAGTTCAGGCGCTCATTTACCTTCAGGGCAAAGCCTTGTTGTGGAACAACCAGCCAGGCAGTTTTGCCTTAGGAATGTGAGCTGTCTGCCCGCCTCCACCCCACAGATGCCCGAGGGGAGCCAAAGGCACAGAAGGAAAGGAAGGGGGGGCCTACCGCGAGAGGTTTGGGGTGGTGGGTGGAGAACTGACAGTCTAACTTCTCCGAGTCTTCAGCTGCGTCCATCTCCCCTTCATCACTTGACAGTCGGCTGGCGAGGTCCCCTCCGGCTGGGGGCAGAGGAGGTTCCGGCGTGTAGCCACTGTGATTGGAAGACGTGCTGCTGCTTATGCTATTGGCAGATGACGGTCTGAAGGCAAGTGAGAACCAAGAGAGTAAACTTTTCTGATAACATGACCCACCCAGTTTGGGGGCATGAAGAAGGCAACCGAGTCAGCCTGCCCATAAGTACAGAAGGGCAGGTCAATGGGCCACTGACCCCAGGACGAAGACGGAGAAGGTGAGTATCACCACCAGACCTGGTGGAGCTGAGGCCGCCCAAGCTTCCATTCAAGCTCCAGGGACCCTGGTAACAGCATAAGCAGGTTGTAAGATGCGGTGGGGGAACAGTCAGTTTAACCTGCACTTCAGTTAACAGCTCTAGCCACCTGCATGGGAGGAGCATGCATCAGCCAGAGTTACTTTCATCTGGAAGCGAAAGCTCACAAGAAGATCAATCAAGAAGGTGATAATTCAAACCAATCAATCAATATCAATGGAGCCTGGGAGTGTGGCTCAGCGGGAGTGCACCTGTACTTCATGAAACTGGCACCACCAAGAAACAAAACAAAACAAGAAGAGATACCCCCAAATCCCAGCCCCCTCCACAAAAAGATTAGCAAAGTCTCAGTGATGATAGTCCGATAAGCACTTTTTCTGACATGATGCAATTTTCATAGCGACATGGAAAAATGATCCTGTGCAGGAAGGACGCTAAGTCTCTTATTGCCCTGAGTCATGCCTGGATTTTAACACCAAGCAACATGCAGTTTAACTGTATCTCCTGAAGATGGTTGTATTCATTTCAATCTTTTATTTGTTTTTGGGCCACACTCTGTTGTGTTCAGGGCTTCCTCCTGGCTCTGGGCTCAGGGTACCACATGTGCTAGTGATCAAACCAGGATGCAAGGCAAAGCTGGGTACAAGACAAGCATCTTACCCACTGCACAATCTCTCTGGCCCATTACAATTTTTATAGGGATCCTCATGGTGCGGGGAGGGAGGTACTCAATGGGCCCTGTGCTCTTTCTTCCACTTGAACTTCCACTCTTTGGGCTCCCATTTTTATTTGGGCCACGCCTGGCAGTGCTCCGGAGTAAGTCCTGGCATGGTGCTTAGGAGTGTTCTCCCAGGAATGTCAGGGATCACGCTGCATTCAAAGCATGTGCTCAGTCCTTGAGTTATTGCCCTGACACCTGGCCACTAAATTACTGATAAGTCACTAGACCCAGGGGCTGCACAGCTGGGTCATGGTAGATGCTGAAGAAATATTTTTCTTGGGAATGGGAATAACTCAGTGGTAGAGAGCATGCTTTACATGTATGTGGCTCTGCAACACATCCCCAGCAGCCCCAATTGCTTTTTTTTTCCTTAATGAAGGAATGAATGAATTCCTTGTGTATAAACAGACCATCCATCTTGATTATGGCTAAGCTTGTAGAAAATCAATAGCAATACGAAAGGTAGTGCTACATGCTTCTCAAACAGTAAACACACACACACACACACACACACACACACACACACACACCCCGATGAAAGTAAAAAGAGGAATAGTTAAAGTGAGTCTTTTGTTATTGTAGTTGTTCATTTGTTTCTGTAGTACCAAAGCTTGAAACTGGGGTTTCATAAATGCAAGGCATGTGCTTCACCCCTGAGCCACGTCCCTGGCCCACCAAGTTAGTTGTTTTTACTAAATCTATACTTTCATCAGGTGGTTGGCCAAGAATGAAGATGAGTGAAAAAAGAAGTTTGGGGAGGCGGGAGGACTGAACTTTAAAAGGAAATTGTTTTTCAGCCAGAGAGATAGTATAGAGGGTAGGGTGCTTGCTCTGCACGCGCCTGACCGGGTTTGATCCCCGGCATCCCATACAATACCACAAGCCTGCCAGGGATGAGTCCTGAGTGGAGAGTCAAGAGTAACCCCTGAACACAAATGGATAAGGCCAAAAATTCTAAAAAAAAAAAAAAAAATCAAGGAAGAAAAAAAAATTGCTTTTCTTTATTCTGCTTTGAAAGCTGCCCCTTTGAGCAATGTGAATCCACATAGCTGCTAGGATGTTTCTCCTTTCCACCCTGGAGCCTCTAATTCTTTGAAAACTTTTTTGGTGTCAAATAACTAAGTTCAACCAGATTTCAGCAGTCACTCAAGAACAAAAACCCCAAAGCAGAAACCACCCAAATATCTACCAACTATTGATGAGGCTAACAGGGAGATGAAATATAGCAGATATGGTATATGTTTGCAATGAAAGTGTAGTTAAAGTATTTAAAAGGAATGAAAATCTTGATGCATGCTACACCACAGATGCACCCTGAAGACATTTTGCTAAGTGGAATAAGCCAGACACACAGAGGGTAAGACTGGACAACTTCACTTAAATGAGGTGGGGTACACACCAAGAGTGAAATTCAGAAACAAAAGTAGAAGAATGGGTATGTGGCTACCGAATGTAGCCTGCCCACACGGCAGAGTCTGGCAAACTCCCCGTGGCGTATCCAATATGCCAAATACCAGTAACAATGAAGGGTCTCATTCTCCTAACTCTGAAAGAGCCTTGAATATGGCACTTTTAAAAAAAATCTCAGGGCTAGGATGAAGGAGACGTTACTGGGGCCTGCTCAAGGCAATCGACGAATAACAGGATGGTTGTGATTGTGATTTTGTGTGGGTATGTGGAGCTGGGGGGCAGGTGGGATGGGGAGTTTGTGCTGAGTGGGTCTGGTCTGGGTAGGGATGATGAGGCATAAAGGCAGATGGCAGTAAAGGCTACAAAATAATATGGATGAATTTAAGGCTACTTAGACACAGTTAAAATGGTAACTTATGTCTGGCCTATTTTACCACAATGAAAACACACAAAACAAAAGCAAGGCCACAGTTCTTCAGTGCCATTACGACCACTCTATTGGTGTGACTGTTTTATTTATTATCGTCTGTTTATTTATTATCACCTCCTCTATGTAGAAAAACAAAAATATCATTCATTTGCCATGTTAAAGATCTATAGCACTGTAGCACTGTCCTCCCATTGTTCATCAATTTGCTCCAGCGGGCACCAGTAACGTCTGCACTGTGAGACTTGTTACTGTTTTTGGCATATTGAATGTGCCACGGGGAGCTTGCCAGGCTCTGCTGTGCAGCCGGGATACTCTTGGTAGCTTGCTGGGCTCTCCGAGAGGAACAGAGGAATCAAACTCAGGTCTATAGGCCAGAGAAAATACCTCACAAGCGTGAGCCCGGACACCTCCAGTGTCAGAGGGGCTACTACACTATTGCCCACTTGCCACCAAGACCCACATAATGATGTAAATTAGAGAACACCAAAGTGCATTAAGAAAACAGCATGCACAATCCTGCCGCGCAAAGACAAGTGCTTTTTGCATTCTGGGTTATGTCCGGCCAGGATCATGTGCTATGCAGGCACAGACGTGCATTTTTTTTTTTTAGGGACTGGAGAAGACTCTATCTACTATATGCAGATTTGCATAAAAATCCAGACATCTTACCATGTACAAAAAAGCCCTTTATCATATTTAGTATTCCCCACTGACTTATAGAATATATAATGGACAAGTCTCTGGATGGACATTTAAGTTGTTTTTCCATACTTTAAAGGTTTTCTTATTGGGGGGGGAGGGTATACTTGGTGCTCAAGGCTTACTCCTGGCTCTAAGCTCAGGGATCACTCCTGGCAGGGCTCAGGGGATCATATGGGGTGGCATATCTGGGTTGGCTGTTGCAAGCAAGTGCCTTACTCACAATACTACTGCTTTGGTCTTCACATACTTTTTGAAAGTTCTTTCTGTTTTGGCCCTTTATTATTTTTTTTAATCTTTTTTTTCCCAAATGGGATCACTGTGAATTACGTTACAAAGTTATTCCTAATGAATGTTCTTTTACTTTTAGGGGATACACTTGGTTGGTTCTGGAAAGTGCTGCTCCTGGTTTGGTACTTGCGGATCATCCCCTCCAGTGCTCAGGGACCCATGAGATGCTAGACATCAAATCTGGGAGTCCTAAATGCAAATCATACGCTCTAGCCCCTGAGCTCTCTCTCTGGCCCTCACAGGGTCTTCTGAAGGTTCTCCTAACTACCACAGGACTTCCATATACTCCTGCAGTACATGAAAGTGAGCTGGTTAATTGTGTTCATAGTATTATATGTATAATATACTATCTGTATTACAATGACATTATATAACATAGTCTATAACTATATTATAGTACATAATATAGTATATAACATTGTATATAACATATAATAGCTTAACTTTTTGAAGAGGTCTTTTCAATTTATTACAAACTGATACCTGCAATCTACTTCAAAATATACCACCAGAAAATGCATTGAAGTAAATATTATTGCAAACATTACCACAACTCTTACAATTAGATATGCGGGTTCATTATTTTATTCTCTCTACTATTCTGAACAAGGGAAAATGTTCATGACAAAATGAAAAAAAAAGAGAAAAAGAAAAGAAAGTGAGCTCGTGGCGCAGGTTTATATAAGAAAGTGGCTGAAGAACTTCGCATTACATGAGGCTGATGGATCAAATGCACTTACGTTGTCCTTTCCCTTCCAAAGTCCTAGTAAACTCCTAGAAGTCCTAGAACTCCGTCCCAAAGTTCTCTCAGTCAGGAGAGGAGAGGGATTAGCCCTGAACAAGAGACCAGCAGAGGTGTGGGGTCAGTTTCAAAGATTTCCAAGCCTCCATTTAACCCCTAAATCCATAATGAAAAGCTTATTCAGCTTGCTGATCACTGCTTTGGAAAACGGCAAGAAAAAAATCAAAGAAAGTGTGTGTGTACATGTGTGCGGGCATGCATGCGTGCGTGCATGCTTGCGTGCGTGTGTGTGTGTGTGTGTGTGTGTGTGTGTGGCTTTTGCAAAGGACGAGGTAGTCCCCTCCTTCACAGGGACCATGCTTGGTCTGGCTGTGTCCAGCACTGTGGTTGCAGACCGAGATGAAGCTGAGAGAAACTGGAGAGGGCTCGATCTAAGGGCAGTGCAGAATGGCCCCATCCAAACCTGGGCTGTGCCCATGAGTGCACTGTGATAGTGCAGAGGGATCAGAGAAGTCCTGAAGGCTTATGACAGCTGATAGAATGTTCTACTTAGGGGAACAGAGTGCTAGAACAGTCAGTAAGATCAGCCTTGCATGTGATCAACCTGGGTTCAAACCCTGGCAACCCATATAATCCCCTGAGTCCTACCAGGAATAAGTCTGAGCAGGGCCAGGTGGGGTCGAAAAATCAAACCCAAACAAAAAGGTTTCTAACAATTTAAGAATCTGTTGTGGCAAAGTTTTCTGCTGCCAAGATCTGAAATATCCTCACTGACACAAGTGTCAAAAAGAGATTTCACTGGTATTTCCTAGTATGTAATAAGGCTGGAGAAGTGTTAAGCGAGGAAGAGGAGAAGATCAAGTCCGGAACCGCTGAAGCAGGATCCCGGGACCAAACTGGAGCTGCCAGTTAGGCTCAGTGAGGACTGGAGCAGAGCAGAAAGAGGACAAAGTCTAAGCAGGTGTCTTCTCTGATTCCTCATATGCAGTTCCTGCTGCCACTTCCCTTACCTCTGCATCAACTTGGCAGCCAAAGAATGAATCAAACTGAGAAACCAGATTTTTTTTTTCTGGGGGGGGGGTCACACAAGGCGATGTTCAGGGGTTATTCCTGCCTCTGCACTCAGGAATTATTCCTGGCGGGCCTGGGGGACCATATGGGATGCCAAGGATTGAACCCGGGTTGGCTGCGTGCAAAGCAAACACCCTCTCTGCTGTGCTATTGCTCCGGGCCCCCCAAACTGCATTTTTTAAGACACGGGGCTGCGAGGCTGAGGGGAAGGGTTGGGAATAGGCTCCCCCTAGCATGATCCTTAGTGCTTCCTTCAGGCATACCCCAGACAGGATTCTCCCCTGCAGGCACTGAATGGTTCCCCGAAGAAAGAGTTCCATGATTGGTGACCTGATGACTGTTGAATGACAATCCAATCAGCCTGTGACAGCCTCTCCTCTATGCAGGCATGGCCCAGGACTGCAGATGGTTCTGGACCATCTGCCACATGAAACAGAACAAGTATGGCATGTAGGAACACACAGAGGAAACACTTGGAGGCAATGAAGCTGACAAAGAAAAGAGGAAAAATGGAAAACCCTGTCTTCCTAAGATGGGAGGATGGCATCTCTCTGCAAAAAAAAGAGCAGGGATATTGGAGGATAGATAAAGCAATCACATAAACACACTAGGGAAAGGGGGGGGAGGGGAGAGGGAGAGAGACGGAGAGAGAGGGAGCGGAAGAGAGAGGGAGAGAGAGGAGAGAGAGAGGGAGAAGGAGAAAGAGAGGGACAGGGAGAGAGAGAGAGAGAGGAGAAAAGAGGGAGAAAGGGAGAGGGAGGGTGCAGCTACTAGGCCACAGCTACTACGCCACCTGTCTGGCACATGGTCCATCAGGTTCTGTCCCCAGCACCCCATATGCTACCCTGAGCTCCACCAGGAGTGATCCCTGAGTGCAGAGCCAGGAGTTAACCCTGAGTACTGCTGGTCTGGTCCAAAATCATACAAAAACAAAAACAATGCCTGCCCCCCCCCCCGAATCCCGAACTTGATCATTATTAGCAAATAAATGGGAATCAAAATATTATTCTTGGGGCTGGAGAGATAGCACAGGGGTTCAAGATGCTGGTCTTGTTCACAGCTCACCGAGTACTACATATAGTCCACAAATACCAGATATACCAATCCCCAGCACTACATCTAGTCTCCTGAGCACTGTGAGGAGTGATTCCTGAGAACAAAGCCAGGAGTAAGCCTGAGAAGAGCTCGGTGTGGCAAAAAACAAAAACAAAAACAAAAAAACCCCACAACAACAACAAAAAAACCCAGTAACCTAAAACCAAACAAAATTTTTATTTATTTATTTATTTATTTATTTATTGCTTTTCGGGTCACACCCAGTGATGCTCAGGGGTTACTCCTGGCTCTGCATTCAGGAATTACTCCTGGTGGTACTCAGGGGACCATATGGGATGCTGGGAATCGAACCCAGGTCGGCCACGTGCAAGGCAAATGCCCTACCATTGTGCTATCACTCCAGCCCCAAACAAAACATTTTAAATAAAATTCTTCAAAGCTCAGAGCCACTGAAAAAAATGTCTCCAAAATTCTGTGGGGAAAGGCTTTTTAATCCAATTCACTACTCAGACTGCTTATCAGCTAAGTGTGGGTAGAATTAAAAACACTTTCAAGGATATAAGAATTCTATAAATTGACCTTGCAAGCACCTTTCACCAGAAGCAATGGAGGAACAATCCATCAAAAATCAAAGAGCAAACCAAAAGCATGGGCTCCAAAAACCGAGGTTCCGACAGAGACAGGATAAAGTTCCAATGCGGCAGAATTATTCTGCATTTTCCAGTACTACTTGATTTTTTAAACTAAGAGCCTGCTTTGATATCACTCTGACTTAAAAGTGAAGTTTAATTAAGAAAAGAAAAAAAAAAACCTGAACACAGTAGGAAGTTCCAGCTACAAGAAATGAAAGAGAGAAGATAAAGGGAAGAAGATCCTAGAGAGTAAAGCAGAGCCTAGAAACCATGCCGCCTCCTCCCGAAGCCATCTCAAGCCCAAACCAGCAAATCCTCAAAAGGCAAAGTCCTGTCGACCAGCCTCCAAGGAACAAAAGAGGGAGTCACAGCCTTTGACTTCCTTCTCCTCCACCTCCTCCTCATTATCCTCGCTGACACCCCTCTTGTCTCCATTATCAGGGCCCCACAAAAAGAACTGCATCTTGAATGCCAGTTCTGCATTGAAAACCATGCTTTTGAGAGAGATGGGAGAACATGAAAGAGGGATGGTGTGTGCACACACGGGCACATGCGTGTGAGCTGGGGTCTCCTTGGAGGCTGCATCCCCTGGGCCTGCATGCACCCCGCTGGTGATGAAGGAAAGGAGGTGCCTTCAAGGCCTTCTGGCTCAGCTCACTACACTCCAGGGTGCAACCAGCTTGTGTCTCTGGAAAAAAAACAAAGCTGGGCAAGGAGGGGTGGGACACAGGGCCAACTGGGCATGAGGCCCTGTTGAAAGTCATTCAGAGTCATTAAGGGGGCATCCATGCCCCGTTTTCCCTCTATCCATCCTCTGTCTGTCCCTCTCCATTTACCCATCTAGTGGAAAAACAATGTATGTGAGGATGGTCCCCGTCCAGTTCCACTCAGGGGAACTTAGGGACCATCCCAGCCCTGTTAACTGTGGGTGCTTGAGCATCTTTCTGAGGGTTTGGGGGTGAGGGGGTGAGTCTGTTGCCTTGACCAAGGGCAGGGCCTACACACACGCTCACTTGTGGCATTCAGGTTCTCATCAGTGAGTGCTGCCTGTACCCAGCATTCTGTGACGAGGTGGAAATGACACTTGACCTCATCTGCCTGCCTTTAGGGATCCCCCAACCCCCATATTCAGCCCCAGCGACAAACCCAAGGCCAGGGGTTCACCTTAAGGAGGCAGAAGCCGAAGGTATTCTCACTCCACACTCATCTCGGCCCTTTATTCTGTGACAATGACTTAGTGTTTTTCCTTTTCTTGTTTATTTTTCTGTTTAAAATTATGTGTGTGTAGGGGCTGGAGCAACAGCATAGCAGGTAGGGCGTTTGCCTTGCACACAGATGACCCAGGTTCAATTCACAGCATCCCATGTGGTCCCTCAAGCACCACCAGGAGTAATTCCTAAGTACATGAGCCAGAGGTAACCCCTGTGCATCTCTGGGTGTGGCCCAAAAAGCAAAATAAAATAAAATCAAATAAAAATTATGTGTGTGTAGGCCTGGAGAGACAGTGGGTAGGGCACTTGCTTTGCATGCAGCCTACCTTGGTTCAATCCCTGGCACCCTATATGGTTCCCTGAGCACTGCCAAGAGTGATCCAGGAGCGCAGAGCCAGGAGCAAGTCCAGAGCACAGTTGGATGTAGCCCCCAAAGCAAAACAAACAAACAAACAAACAAACAAACAAAATGTGTGTATGTATATGTGAGTGTGTGCGTGAGAGTGTGTGTGTGTGTGTGTTGTGTGTGTGTATGTGTGTGAAGGGCTGCAGAGATGGGACAAAGTTTAAAGCACTTGCCTAGCACGATGCATTGACAACCACAAGCCTAGTTTGAATTCTAGCATCACATATGGTTCCCCTAGGTACTGCCAGGTTGGATTCCTGAGTACTGCCAGGCTAGGGCCCTGAGCACCCTGAGTGCTGGGTGTGACTCCCTCCCCCAATGTTATTAGGTGATTATGAAAGAGAGACATAGAAATGATTATTCACATAAAAGATGTCAAAACCATGGGCCACTTCCCACGGGGTCATTAAAACGGTGATTCATTTTAGTTTATAAACTTTCCAAGAATAAATTTTCCAGCTCTAAATCAGAAACACTCCTTGTCTTCTAGAACTAGCAAGATGCCTCCGTCTTCTGGAAGAACTTTAACCTCCCGACTTCCACATGATCTGGTTGAATCTTTCCACCCTGTTCTCTAGAACCTGAGCCAATAGCCCGGACGATCACTGGATTACAGAGCTTTTTCTTTTGCGATTCTCTGGGGTGAGTCACACTCCTTTCGTTAGAATCTCAGCGGCAGTCAGTTCACCTAATACTTGGTCACAGAGAGGGAGAAACTTTCCAAATGCCCATCCTGCTAGGACGCTGGCAGCCCACGTTCATACTCCTTCAGGTCTCTTAGCCTGCCCCCTCCCCACCTGAATCTAGGACCTTCCTTTCTCTCCCTGCTGCCCTTGATAGGCTAAAACTCACTAAATGTTTGGGGAAACCCTACCCAGTAATTCTCAGCCAATGAGGCTGGAGGTTCAATTCTTTGCCAACAGGACCCAAGGATGTGGTGCTGGTGGGGTCCTGTGGGCCAGTGATCAAGGAATGATTCGTTCCCCTACCCTCCGCTTATGAGTCACACCCAGTGGTGTTCAGGGATGACTCCTGCTGCTGTGCTCGGGATCACTCCTGCCAGGGCTTGGGGACCAAATGGGGTGCCGGGATCAAACCCAGGTTGGGTGTATGCAAGACACATGCCCTGCTTGATGGCCCTTTTTAGGAAGGAATTCTCAATGGTTGCAATTGGGAATATAAGAACTAAAATGCTTTCAAGGTTTACAAAAGAGATGTATGAAGTACTTTCACATGTTCTACAAAAGGTATTCATAAATACAAAGGTAATCATAAATACAAAAGGCATTTATGATTGAGACTAGATTATTCATGTGTGACTTTTTGAAATTTTTGGCTAATAATGGATGATGAAGTGATGTGTCTTTGAAATGCCTTAGACAGGGAACAGAGAGGTAGTACAGGGACTAGGGACCTTGCCCTTGCCTTGCATGTGGCTCATCCCAGTTGCCACCCCACGTCCCACCCTGTGCCTCATGATCCCTGAGCACAGAGCCGAGAGTACTTCAAACAATCCTCAAAATGCTCGAGCGGGCCCAGTAACGTCTCCATTGGAGATTTTGTTGTTACTGTGTTTGGCATATTGAATACATCACGGGTGGCTTGCCAGGCTCTGCCGTGTGGGCAAGATACTCTCGGCAGCTTGCCGGGCTCTCCGAGAGGGGCGGAGGAATCAAACTCGGGTCGGCCATGTTGGCTGCGTGCAAGGCAAACGCCCTAATGCTGTGCTATCGCTCCAGCCCAATCCTCAAAATAGTAATAATTTTTAAAATACACATTATTAATGAGTAAAATAAAATATTTTAAGCATCACATTAGTAGACATTAAACCTATTATCCTTTTTTCAACCTTTGGCTGGATAGTTTAGGTCTCATCCCAGTCTGAAATGAGTGAAGGATGATTTCATTCATCATAAACTTTGTAACAGCATCCAAAACCTGGGTGTTTTCCAGTGCCTCTATCAACCTTGAAAGGCACCCACAGGGGATGGAGAGACTGTCTAGGGGTGAAGGTGCTTGCTTTGCATACAGCTGACCTGGTTTGATTCCTGGCACCTTATATGGTCCTTGATAATTACCAGGAGTGATCCTTGCACAAAGAGCCAGGGGTAAGCCCAGAGCACGGCTGGGTACAGTCTCCCCTCAAAGAAAAGAAACCTTAAAAATTAGTATGCTACTTGGGGCTGGAGAGATAGCACAGTGGGTAGGACGTTTGCCTTGCACACGCCGACCCAAGTTCGATTCTCAGCATCCCATATGGTCCCCTGAGCACCGCCAGGAGTAACTCCTGAGTGCAGAGCCAGGAGTGACCCCTGTGCATCGCCGGGTGTGACCCCTCCCCCCAAAAAAGCAAAAAAATTAGTATGCTACTAACAAGTTTACAGTGCTCCTTGGTCAATCCACTTCTACTCTAGAGAGAATTTTTGCTGATTAACCCATTTCTCTCTCTCTTACTCTCTCCCTCCCATCTTCCTTCCTTCTTTCTTTCTTCCTTCCTTCCTTCCTTCCTTCCTTCCTTCCTTCCTTCCTTCCTTCCTTCCTCTTTCTTCTTCTCATTCTTGGTTGCTCACAGGTTCCTCCTGATTCTGCACTCAGGAATTGCTCCTGGCAATCTCAGGGGACCACAGGGGTGCTGGAGATTGAACCCAGTATGGCTAAGTACAAGGCAAGAGCCCTGCCCCCTGTACTATGTCTCCAGACTCTTTCTCTTTCTTGTTTCCCTAAGATAATAGGATCACCTGACATTTCTCTATAGAGAGACATTCCTCTAAAAGGTAAACCAAGAAGGAACAGAAATAAGAAACTCTTCTGTATGGGGGTGGGCTGGGGGTAGGGGGTCGTGCCTGGGTTGGAACACAGAGTGGCCAGAACCGCGCTCAGCGCAAATGGAGTGCTGGGAATTTAAACTCATGATCATTCACTTGCAAGGCTGAACGTCAGCTCTAAGCCAGAAAGAGGAAACTTCACAGCTCAGATGGAGTCACTATGCCTCTACACTGGGACCCTGTATAGAATGAAAATAGTCTACACTCGCAAAGAAGTGCGAAAGCCCCTTTAACCATGAGAGTGTTAGTGAGTGCCAGCTGAAAATCAAACCATGACTGGAATACACAGGCCCTCCATATATATAGGTTCAACCCACTCATCCAGACCTGCATGAGCTCAGGGCTGGCTGTCAACAGAATCGAAGACAGAATCCTCTCCTTGACTCTTCAGACAGGGAAAAATCCTTACCCAGTGTCTCGCATCACAGTGGGCTGTGATCACTTACAAAAGCAGGGTGGGCTTGGGGCTGGAGTGATAGTACACAGCTGACCTGGGTTTGATCCCTGGCATCCCATATGGTTCCCCAAGCACCACCAGGAGTAATTCCTGAGTGCAGAACCAGGAGTAACCCCTGAGCATCGCTGGGTGTGGCTCAAAAAGGAAAAAAAAAAAAGAGCAAGGTGGGCCCTGTTACAGGCTCAGCAATGATGGCATGAGGCAAGGGTGTGAACGAAGGCAGGGTGAGGGTTTGGGATTCCTAAAGGGCTGAGGCCAACATCTTCACCCCAACCAGGTGGTCGTAGCTGTCCAACTGGGTCATGCTTGACCCCAAAAGACATGTTCTCGAATGTTTGCTTCTCCTTTAAAAATTCCACTACTTTCCCTTCCCATTGAAGTATGTTCTTTCTCCTTATACCTCCGCAGACTAGGCAATTATCCCCCTCTGAGCTGCAATCCCACCTGCATTAAAGATCACCAGCGAACACCACGCTCAGCACTTCTCCTCTTATATTATTAATGTTTCCTTCTTGGGAGGTAGCGGAGATTTCAATTTCATCTCATCCTCTACATGTGCCATTCTTGAAAAGCAGGATTTTGTTTCACCCAGAGTCAGTCCTCGAAGAATATTTTTTTTTTTTGGGGGGAAGGGTGTCCCGCCTGGTGTCCGGGAAGGAAATGAGTCTGCCTCCTGCAGCAGCGTGCCAAGCAGACGCGTGAGCATTTTTAAATGACTCTGCATCCCAGGATGGGTTTGAACTCCTGCTCTCAGATCTTTCCTTTCCGTCTGGGCCAGCCAACTCAGACCCCAGATAGGGAGGCAGAGCTTTCTTGGCAAGGAGGAAAAGAGAAGGACCCAGTGCCTCAATGACGGACTCCAGCTTCCCGCCCACCAGATGTAAGAGCAGCCGTGAGGGGTGTGGGGGGGTGGGCGGCAGAATTCACACAGCACCGGTGTCAGCATGTGGGCTCCTCGGAAGAGCTGAATACCCAGTCACCCCGAATTCCCTACTCTCGGCTCCAGAGACTGCAAATCAGCTCACAGGCCAGGAATCCAGGAAAGTTGGCGACTCATACACCATCCCTCCAGGTATTCATTTCCAGCTGCTTCTTGCTCAGTGAAAACAGCTGTCTAAGAGGCCTGCTATGAAAGGGGATGAGGGGGGGATGAGGGAGGAAGGGGATGGGGGGGAGTGGGGAGGGCGGGCTGGGAGACAGGTCCACGAGGAAGATGACAGCTCAGCCCGATGCTGGAGGTGCTGGTGCAGCCCCTGAGGCCCAGAACCCACGAAGCCACACAGCTGCCTTTCAAAGGGGGGAGCTATTGCCACTTCCATAAAACACCGGCTCAGACCATGCAACAGGACTCAGGGCTTCAAGCAACCGGGCAGGACTTACCGAGGAAGCACAGAGTTAGGTGGTCTGGATTTTGCAGGGGAGGCGACTTTAGGTTCTGGCCCCAAGCTCCCTGAAGATCCCGGCAGAGTCTCCGGCCCCGGCCCAGCAGCAGGGTTGGGAAGCACCTCCCTTGTGGAAGCCAGGAGATGCTCTTTATCTTTAACTTCTTTTTCCCGGGACTTGGCTTTGTGTTCCGCCAAAAGGAGGTCGAATTGCTTTTTCCGGCCCGGGACTGCCCTCCGATGGCTTAGCGAATGTGTCTAAGGAGAAGAGAGATGAAAAGCACAGCCCCTTTGATCAGCACATAAACCTGCTTCCCCAGGCCCCTGTGTCTGTCTCAGAGACACAAATTCAGGAGGATTTGGAGGTGCTTGCAAAGTCAACTTCAAGGCAACAACAGCTCCTGTTCTGTGGCTGGGAAAAAGGCAGAGACCACCACCACCACCACCGCTGCCACCACCACCACCACCAGACGCGACCATGCCCGACACCCCTGGCGTCAAGGAGCCCAGGCTTCCTCCAAAAAAATGAATGCCACTAAGACGAGACCGGCTTCAGCGCAGCGCCCCTGGCAACATCACGGAGGACCGGGCAGGCGCGCGCGCGCGGAGGGCGCAAATGAATCCAGGTGCAGGCGGGAGGCTGGATTTGGCCCGACACGCAGAGGCACGGAGCAGAGAGGCCCACCGCCTCCAGCCCCAGCGGCACCGGCAGATCAGTATGAAAAACGGGGCTTGGGGCTTTCCAGCGGCGCCGGCTGGGTCCGATGTCCCCCCCAGCCCCCGGTGTGGCCGGATCAGGGGTGCGGCAGACGGTCGCGCCGCCAAGGCAGGCTTTCAGGGCGCCGCCGCCGCCGCCGCGCTGCCGCTGCTCCTGCATACATTAAAACGTAGCAGGGTTTAGAACCGCCTGTGAGAGCCTATAAATACAATTTACTGTCTGGCCTCACAAGTAACAGGGGAAGCCTATTTTTCTTTTCTTTCTTTCTTCTTCTTCTTCTTTTTTTTTTCCCTCCTCCTTCTTAAAAAGCCAGCCAGCCTGAGGCAGGCACTCTGCTACCATGGAAGAGAAGAAAGCATTTCCTTTACAAAGAACAGCTGGGGGTCATGTCGAGGTTCCACACCCTGCCGAGTGCAGAGAGTGGCATGCAAACACTTCGACAAAGGCCCCAGCGAGAGCAGGAAGTATTTTTTATGGAAAGAGAAATACCTTGCAGGTGAGGGATCTTGTGCAAGGTTTCTTTGTCTCGGGATCCAATACTCCACAGTGTTTATTTGGGTCAAATTCTCTCTCTGGTTTAAGAAACAAACAAAAAATGTAAGAAAAAAGGAGACTAAATAGGAGTTGGCATTAAGACTACATTCAAAAAAATGCACATTTGCACCAACAAGTGAGATATTGTCAGGCAATCTTTTTTTTTTTTTTTTTTTTTTTACTTTTTAAAATTTTCTTTTTTTCTTTCCTTTCAACCAGCTGCTAAAAGACTTCAAGAACCCACTGGGGTTAAGGTAGGGGTAGGTATGGAGTGGAGGGAGGTTCTACTCTGAACCCCAGAACACGGCAGGTGGCCAGCACCAAAGGGAAAGGGGTCCTCATGCTGACGGCTTCCCCCAAACCTTAAGTATGTGTCCCCGTGTGGGCAGAGCTGAGGGCAGACAAGGGGGCGCTGCCTGTGGCCCAGGAACTCTCTTCTGACCCCCCTACATCCCTGGCACACACCAGCCTTCCTCCACCCATTGGCGTGACTGTCTCTGAGGCTTTGCAAATCTTTACATGAGGTTTTCTGCACAGCCTCCATGACCAGAAAAATGGCATTCCAGAATCTTCTGGCAGGGTCACAGCCAGGTGTGTGTACTTGAAGACAGGGCCTGCTGCTCCCCAGAGGGATGACTCAGAACAGACAGGCCCCACCAGGACAGAGGAGAGTCACAGGGGGACCAGGGTCTCCTTGGCTCTACTCTGCTCACGGGTCTTTTGCAGAGCCTGGTCTTTCATGCTCACTTGGGATCCTTTACCCATTGGGACGTAAAAGAAGTGCTCCCGTTCCCTCTCCCTCGAGAGGCTGTAAAGGCATCTCTTCAGGACTTTGCAGGCCTGGGCCATTCTGGGAGGTCCCTGTGTCCTGAAGAGCATGAATGATGCAGCTCTCCTGGGGATGCAGGGAGACTGGCGGCAGGGTGGGGGCTGGCTGCAGGGTGGGAGCCTATACATTTGATAGCTAGTTCTTAATGGCCATGAATGGCCATAAATGATTAAAAAAAAAAAAGGACACCTAGGCTGAAAAACTAGAACTTCATGGAGTAAACTTCAAGCATAATAAGCAAATGTTCTCTATTTATGCATTTATGAGAGAGAGAGAGAGAGAGAGAGAGAGAGAGAGAGTGTGTGTGTGTGCGTGCTAGGGACAGTCACAGTGCCTGGGGGACCATGTGGTGCCAGGGATGGAATCTGGGGCTCCTTCATGCAAAGCCTGCACTCCATCCCTTTTGAGCTGTTCCTCTGACCCAAATGCATTCCATTTTAAGAAGAAAATTTGCAAATTGTGGTTGTGGTGGTGCAAATGACGGGCACCATAAGCCATTTTTAAAAGATAGATATCTTGGTTGACCATTAAAATGCCTCTGCATACTCACCCCTTTCCTCGCCATCTTTTGGTCTTTATTATTTTTTTTAAAAAGCTTTTTATTTCAAAACAGAAAAACACCAGACTTGGACCACCCCCTACAAGCCTCTTTGCGCAGCAGCAAGGCCTGCCCAAGGGTTTCCCCTTGGCTCTGTGAGGTCAGAACTGTGCCCACACCAGTATCTGGGACTCAGCAGGTGGTTTGGCTGGGGTAGGAGTTCGCTGCCAAACATGAAAGTGAGACAGAAACCAGCAAGAGTTCCAATGAGACAGAACAACCTCAGGCTGTAAGAGCTACCAACAGCAACAGAAATCCCCGGATCACTCCAGATGGAGGCTGGAAGCTAAGACTGTATGTTGGCTCTGATGAGGCCTTGGTCACTGGACATGGGGCCTAGTGTGGCCAGCTGCTTTATCCAGGGACACTGCCATCTGCCTCTGCAGAGCGTAACTGAAATTTCCATTTGGCCAAGAGTTGGGGGTTCCTGTCCACAGATGCCCCCGGTACTACTCTCTTCCTTGATAAGGGGTGATTAGTACAGAGGGAGGTTTTCAGGGGCCAAAGAGCTGTTAGGTTAATACAGCAGTTAGGACTTTTGCCTTGCATGTACCCGACCTGGGTTCAATCCCCAGCACCCCATATGGTCCTGGGGTGATTAGTATACTAAGGGAGGTTTTCAGGGAGTACAGCAGGTAGACCATTATGCCTTGCATGCACCTAACCCTGGTTCAATCCCCAGAGTCCCATATGGTCTCCTGCGACTCACAAGGAGTGATTCCTGAGTGGAGACCCAGAAGTAATCCTTGAGCACTGCTGGGTGTAACCCAAAATCAAAAACAACAAGACGCCCCCCCCAAAACTCAATCAAAGCCCCCCTCACTCTCCAAAAGGGGAGATTTTCAGGGTACAATACCTATGTAGTTTGAAAGCTGTGGGCCTAGCGTATTTTTTTTAAAACTTTTTAAAGATTCAGAAGTAACTTTTAAAAAGCTCCAGATCAATCCTCTGCCTCCAATAGTAGAAAAGTCATAAAAATTATTCACAATTTTGTAGGGGGTGGGGGCGGGATGCCTAACAGTTATGCCTGTGACAGTGGAACCAGCTTCTCTTTCACAAGTGGCTTTTGCGGTACTTTCTCTGCTCCATGTTAGGCGCATGAGCGAAGAGGTTATGGAGCTTAGACAGCTTTTCTGCAAGTTCCCAAGAAAGCAGAACAGCTGGGTTTTAGTTCTACAACAAACCCAAGCCAACAACATCCCCACAGGGGCACCGGAGAGGGCAATCAGTGCCTCAAAGACCAGCGAGGTCCCATGACAGGCAACCAAGGAGCAGAGCCAGGAGAGATGCACCAGAAGGCCTCCCCATCTGCTAGGCCCACCCAAGAGTTCCTGAAGGGGGCGCTCCCATATCATGATCCAGGAAAGGCTGCTGCAGCCCCAGACCAGAGAATCAACAGAAACCAGCTAGACCAGAGGACAGAGTATTATGTCTTTCCGCAGGGCAGTAACCGGGGGGGTCAGGGGTGTTGCGGGGAAAGACTAGCTTAGTTGCAGGCACGTTGACTGTGGAGGTGTTGCGGCGTGAGGTGGGGGAGCCTCACGACAGTGATACTTCCCCAGAGCTGGGGAGTTTCCTGTCCACCTGCCCACAGCAGCCCCTGGGAAGGCACAGAGCATCGTTGCTCAGAGTGGAGCCATCAGGCGTCCCGGCAGGCAGGCAGGTAGGCAGGCGACAGCTCCTACCTCTTCCAGCCCAAGAACCTGAGAAGCCGTTCTCTCTCGTGCCTTTTTTGGTGGGTTAAATGCTACAGGGCAAATGTCTGTAGGTCAATGCTACGTTCCCCCTCAGAGACGTGGCAGACCTGCTCCATGCTAACTAAGGACACGTCACTTCCCGCACAGCCTCAGTCGGCTCGGGAGCCAGACTCTGAAGGACAACAGACACGTACCTGAGAGTCTCCTGTAAGGCTTGTTGTTGTTTTTGGTGCCATTTTGATGCTTCTTGTCTAGGGAGGCAGAGAGGATTCCTTTGCCGTTTAGGATCTTCTCAGGGGAAGGCGGCACCGGCTTGGACATCAAGACTGGCTTAGTGAGAGGTGGGGTGGAGACCGCAGAGGTGGAGCAGGAGGTGACCGCAGTGGGGGCTGACGAGTTCATTCTGACATTGGCACCATCTGCCTTCACTAGGTTAGGAATTTTCTCTAAACTGACTATAGGAACTGGAACGCTGGAAAAGAGACGAACACACACACACACACACACACACATACACACACACATGCGCGCGCGCACACACACACACACAGAGTTGCCTTCTTGGATACATGTGGTTGGCTGAGACGCGATTCCCCATTTGTCTTTATGAGAACACTTCCTTATCACTTATTTATACTATGCCGAGGAACGAGCAGCGGGACTCCACTTTTGAAGGGAGGGAGCATCGCGCCTTGGAAAGGACCCGTGGGGAGGGGGCATGGTGGTGTGAGGCTGAACAGGGCCAGGGATGGCACCAGAACTGACAGGCCAGCTTGTTCCCACCGGGCCCGTGGCACCCCCTTCTTCTCCATCCCTCTGTGGCTGGCCATCCCTGAGACAGCCCCTGGGTAGGACAAGGTGCCCGCTGCCAAGTAGAGTGGAGACACGGTGTGTTTTGTGATGGGGGGAAGGGAGGAGGGTACCACTGTGCCACTTGCCGAATCATCATGCCCCCTGCAGCTCCCTGTGGCTGGGTGGGCTTCCTCCGCAGGGGACTGGGCCTGACATCTGCTTAGCTCGGGGGAGATCTGACGGGTTCCCGCCGCACGCACGGAGGCACGGCTGCCGGCCAAGCAGGCTCCGCTCTTTGCTGTCAGGAGGCTCAGGGCCCTCTCAGCTGCTGGGGACAGGCTCACAGGGAGGGAGCTGCCGCCGCACGTTATCTAATATTCCATTTTAGGCAGATGGTTATGTAAATAGGCAATTCTCAAGGCTGGCAGGTGAGAGGATGAATTTTAAGAAGACAGAGCAGAGGTGTCTATTTGCTCTTCAGAACCTGTCGCCTGACCCCGGTCCCGGGATAGATGTGCATTTGAGTTCTGTGTACCTCTTGCTGCAGGACTTTGCATGGGGTGGGGGGTGGGGGGTGCTGCAGAGGCCTCTGGGGGCCTTAAGAGAGGAGATAAAGAAGCCTGTCTTTGGTTCCTGAACGCCAGGCCGCGGCAGCCCCCAATCATGTCTGAGCTGAGAGCGGAGATGACGGCTATTTGAATGGCAAATGATCTGGACGCTGGCTTACACACGCCTGCAGACAAAGTAGGGCATGGGAGAGAAGCCGGGCTGTTCATGTGGCTGGGGGTTTTCCCTCCTCTAACATTCATTCAGAGATCATTTCTTCCATGAATCTGTTCCTGAAATTATTTCAGCAGCTCCTCAGCCCTGGGCCCTTTGCTGCCTTTGAGACGGGCTTGCTAGTGTGATGTTGAGGTCTTTGTCAGGAGCAGGGCACTGAGTGAAAGAGTCAGTTACAGTAAGACTTCACCCTAGGATCACATGATTGACATGACCAACGAGGATGGTGCGATGTGGCTTTGAGTAAGATACAAGTCACTGACAGTGTGCTCAGAGAACCTCAATCCCAGAGCTGTAGCTGATGTGCTGCTATGCTCTGCTTAATGGCAATTCTCACAACACTCATATATCCACGAGGAATGGCACAAGGAAGCCTTAACACATCAGCACTCTGCGCTGGGGAGAGATAGCTCGGAGGGCTAAGCATAGGCTTTGCATGCAGAAGCCCCCTGGGTCGTCTTTGGCACTGCATGGTTCCCTAAGCACCACTAGGAGTGAGCACCAAGCTTGGATGAGCCTCTGAGTACTGCAGGATGCTGTCCCTAAACAAAACCAAAACATCAGCACACGAAGTGGTAAAGACATTACCTACTTTGGGGCTGGAGAGATAGCACAGCGGGTAGGGCGTTTGCCTTGCACGTGAACAACCCGGGTTCGATTCCCAGCATCCCATCTGGTCCCCTGAGCACCACCAGGAGTGACTCCTGAGTGCAGAGCCAGGAGTAACCCCTGTGTATCGCCGGGTGTGACTCAAAAAGCAAAAAAAAAAAAAAAAAAAAAAAAAAAGAAGAGACATTACCTACTGAAATTAGTATTGCATCCCTGAATTTATCCAAATGAAATGACTAAGATATGCTAAACTCATGGGATAGAAAATTTTAGGCTCATTCCTTCACTCAATTACCAAAAAAAAAATCATAAAATGGGACTAGAGATGTAGTACAGCAGGTAATGTGCTTGCCTTCTTGCCCTGTCCATAGGATTTGGCCCCAGATGACTTGGGTTTGATCCCCGGCACCCCATATGGTCTCCTGTACCTGCCAGGGGTGATCTCTGAGCAGTGAGGTGTGGCCCTCAAACCAACAAAAAACCCCAATAAATCATAAAAACTCAGGATCTTGAAGAGACTAATATACCTCTGTTCAAAATTGCATCATTCACAAGAACCAAGAGCAACCCAAGCATCCAAGTGACACAGGAAAAGACAGATGTGGCATATGCCTCTAATATGTTACTTAAACACAGTGGAATACTAGTCTGTCTTTATAAAGGAAGTGCGGTGAGGAGAGGGCTCCAGGGGCTTTGCCCACAGGAGGCCCAGGTTTAATTTCAGCCACCACTGTTACCTGAACAATGCCAGGAGTGGTTCCTGAGTACTGTGTTGGCAGTAGCCTTTACAAAGACCACTGGATACAGGCCCCCCTCCCCCAATAAAACAAACAGACAAAAAGCCAAAGGAAGAGGCTTGAAAGAGAGCCCAGTGTTCCGAGGCACATGCCTTTTTGTGCAGGGACCCAGGTTCAATCGTGGTACTGCATGAATCTCCCCCAGCCCTACTGGGTATGACCGTGGGGATATCCCAGCAACGGCCGAGCCCTAGCATTGAACTATCTGGCCTGGCTCAGCTGAGAATCATTATGAGTGGCCCTCATACCCTCCGAGCACTGTTTGGGAACCTCCATTTCCCCAGAACAGGGGAAGGAAAGGGCCGCATGGACAGACCTTGAGGACTTTACACTCAGTCAAACGGTCTGTCAGAAAAAAGGCAGAGTGTGCCATTTCCCAAGCCTGACAGTAGAATGCTGCATCTCCGGGGCTGAGGGCTGGGGAGGAGGGGTAATTGTTTCATGGTATAGAACTGTAGTTTTATAAGATGAAGAGTTCCAAAGATTGATTGCACAAACATTACAAATGCTGGGCCAGAGATACAGGACAGTGGGTAAAGCGCTTGACTTGCATGTGGCTGGCCCATGTTTGATCCCTGGCACCCAAGCACCACCAGGAGTGATTCCTGAGTGTGGAGTCAGAAATAAGCCCTGAGACCAGGTGTGACCCCCAAAATAAAATAAAATAAAAACAAAAGAATACTGAAAGCTACTGACATATACAGTAAAAATGACAAAGATGGTAATTTTTGTCTTATTTTCCCACATTAAACGTGTGTGTGTGTGTGTGTGTGTGTGTGTGGCGGGGGAGGGGAGGTCAGGGATGGCTCCGAAAGGATGCTCAGATACCACGCCAGCTTTTCTCACTCAACTGGAGGTTCAATCTGAGAGTCTGAGGATGCGGTGCTGCTCAGGCCCTGCAGGGCTGGTGCTACTGGGCCACTAGGGCAGTGTTTCATGGGGTGTTAGGAGATACTTGCATTTGGTGATGCCAGGGAGACCATGTAGGACCAGGGATAGAACTGAGGTGGCCACATGCAAAGCATGTGTCTGAACCAGTGTCATTTCTCTGGCCCCTTAACAGTTTTTAAATGCACAAATTGAGAGGCTTGGGAAGGAGGAACTGGAGCAACACTACAGCAGGTAGGGGGCATTTGACTTGCATAAGGTTGACCCAAGTACAATCCCCAGCAACCTTTATGATCCCCCAAGCCTGCCTGCCCAGAGTAATCCCTGAACTCAGAGTCAGGAGTAAGCTCTGAGCACTGCTGGGTGTGGCTCAAAAACAAACAAATAAATAAATAAATAAATAAAAAGAGGCCATGGAGATAGCTCAAAGGCTTGGGTGTGTGCTTTCCATGTGGGAAACTCAGGGTCTGATCCCCAGGACCTCTGGGCGGCGAACAACCTCCAAGCATGGAGCTCTGGGGCATTGCAGGGTGGGTCCTAGAGCAAAACAAACCTAGCCTGGGTAGACAGACCACAAAACTCTAAAATATACTTCATATACCTGACTTTAGAAACACCACACATTAGGAGGGACCAGAGAGACAGTACAACAGGTATAGTGTTTGCCTTGCACGTGGCAGACCTGGTTCGATCCATGTTACCCCATATGGCCCCCCAAGCCCACCAGGAGTGATCCCTGAGTGCAGAGCCAGGAGCAAGCACTGTCGGGTGGTCCCCCCCCTTCCTGTTCCACACACACACACACACACACACACACACACACACACACACACAAACAAAAACGACTAAAATAAGGAATAACACAGATGAGGGGACCTGTAGCTCCAGCCTTGACAGTGTAAGTCATGGTTCAAATCCCTACGGTGTCACCTATGCTACATGCAATCCCGGTAACTGCCATTTGGGCCCAGCGTCATCCCTGGTATCACAATGTCCACCAGCACCACAGCCAGGAATGTGTGAGCACCACACAAAATAGAGGGTGTGTAGGGGCCTGGAGAGGCAGTACAGGGGTAAGTGCACTTGTCTTGCACACAGCTGGTCGACTTCGACCGTGAGTGTGGAAAAGTCGGACTACAGCTGAATCTCACGAAGACAATGTCTATGAGAAACAGTCTCATTCCTGACGTTCCATTTGCTCTCAACGAATGAACATCTCCAAATGCAACAGTTATGTGTATCTAAGTCAAGAAGTCAACATGACAAATGACCTGTCACCTGAGTTGCACAGGAGGAAGAGAGTGGCTTGGAACACCTTCAAGAGCGTCGAAGAAATAGCTAAGAGGATGAAGAACCTATGACTCCAAGCACATCTCTTCGATTCCACTGTTCTTCCTGCATTAACATACGCCTCAGAGACCTGGGCCCTACGCAAACAGGATGAGAATGCTATTCGGGTCTCTCAAAGAGGAATCAAAAGAGCTATGCTTGGAGTATCATGCTTCACTCAAATGAGAGAAAGAATCCGGAGTTCTGACCTCCATAGACAATCAAGAATCAGGGACGCTGTCTCGTTTGCCAAGGCGTCGAAAATCAGATGTGAAGGATATGTAATGCGATTTGGAGACAATCGCTGGACTAGAGCCATTACTGACTGGATTCCACGGGACATCAAAAGATTGCGTGGCTGCCCACCTTCTTCGTCAAGACCCTGTACGTTCAGTTTGAGGCTCTTCGTGTTCCTAGAACGAGCAGACGCCATTGGGCTACACTAGTATGTGACAGGGACAAATGGAGACGTTACTGGCGCCTGCTCAAACAAATCGATGAATAATGGGATGTCAAGTGATCAAGTGATTACATGAGCCCTGACAAGAGTGGTCCCTGAATACTGCTGGGTGTAGTCCCCCAAAAGGAGGCTAAACAAACAAATCTCCCCAAAAGGAGGTATGACCTTCTTCGCTCCCCCGCCCCCTTCAAAGATGTGTGAGTGCCACAGGCAGGAAGAGTGATCATCTCTGGCTAGCACATATGTGAACATGGCAATCAAAAAACTGTGCCTCGCCTCAGGGTGTGAGTCCAGGGAGCACCACACCCTGGTGAGTTACCCCTGGCTAGCGCCACTGCTAAACAGAGCAAATGTCAGAGTCAGGCATGCATGCACCCTCGGGTCAATCCGACATCAGCCAAGAGGAAGGGATGGAGGTGGAGGTATAACCAAAGATACAGGCTGAGAAGTTGGCTGAAAGGGGGCACATGCCTGGCATGCACAGGGTCCCAACTTGATCCCCAGCACTACTATGGATATTTCCCCATATACATATTGGAGGCTGGGGAGACAGCTCCTCCTCAAGTGGAGGAGTACAAACCTAGCACAAGTGAAGCTCTGAGTTTGATCCCACACTGCACCTCCTAAGCACCCCAAGGTGAGGGTCTGGTGATGCCTGAGCACACTCGCCTGCGTAAGATGGAGTTTTGCCAGGAGTGGTCCCTTGGTCCCCAGCACTGCAGGTATGACTCTTAAAAAAAATACAAAGTGTGTGTGTGTGTGTGTGTGTGTGTGTGTGTGTGTGTGTGTGCGTGCGTGCATGTGCATAATAGAAGGGCCTATCCAGATATTTTTTTTTGGGTCACACCCAAGCGATGCTCAGGGGTTACTCCTGGCTCTGCACTCAGGAATTATTTCTGGCAGTGCTTGGGGGACCATATGGGATGCCAGGGATTGAACCCAGGTCAGCCATGGGCAGGGCAAACACCCTATTCTCTATACTGTTGCTCTGACTCCCTACCCAGAAATTTCTTTTTTTTAATTTATTTTTAAAAAATTTTTTCTTCAATTTTTATTAGTGAAACACCATGAGGTACAGTTGTAGACTTACCAATTTTTGTGAATGATCGAATACCCATCCCTCCACCAGTGCCCTTTCTCCACCACCACGAATCCCAGTATCCCTCCCACCCCCCATCCCCCCAACACCCCTATCTCTCTGGTAGGGCATTCCTTTTTTTTTTTTTTATCTCTCTCCTTTTGAGTGCTGTGGTTTGCAAAAGAGACATTGAGTGGCAATCTTGTTCGGTCTATAGGTCTATAGTCTACTCTGATCATGCATTTCCCATCCTGAGAGGAACCTCCCAACAACCTTTATTTGGTGCTCCCTTCTCTATCTGAGCTGCCTTTCCCCTTTTTCCCTAGCATGTGCGGCTGTCCTCAAAGCCATGGAGTAATCCTCCTGGTACTTATCTTAGCTATTCTTGCCTACCCAGAAATTTCTTACTGATTTATTTCTTACCCTTGTTCTGATCTGTTGGCTTTTTATCTCTTTAGAAATAAAATCAATTTTCAAGTGTTGGTGTGAACATAGATTGAGGGTCACGTGGGAAGGGAAATCAGGACCTAGTCGAGTCCCCGCTGCCCAGGCTGGCACAAACTGGCACGGACAGAGGAAAGGCCTGTAGTGCCCAGCAAAGTGCTTGGACTCACGCTAAGCACTCACGGGTTCCGCAGACAGAGACACTGGGACGAAATGATCTAGAGCAACTGTGTAGACTTAAACATTCCACAGAGCCCAGGGGTCCTTCCCTGCTTGAGGCCCTTGCCTACCTTTCTGCCCAGTCTTTCACGTTCTGTGACTGCCTGCTCTGAGTCTGGCCAGGTGGAACTGTGTCCCCAGATGCCCCTCTCAGGGGACGATGTGTCGTCCCAATTGTGTTAGTGAGCTTGCGTCCAGCCTTGTGGAAAGGCTCAAGCTGTAATTCATCCCTGATGCCCCCCCCGGACTCTGCTCTGTCACCCTGCACCACCAATGCTCTCAGACTGCAGTTCCTTGAACCCTCTGTGCATGGGCAGAGCGTGAACACATCTAAGGAAGCACAGCGAGACTGAAGGAGGAGCCTCTGGGACGTTCTCTTGTATTGGATGGTGTTGGGGACCCAAACCAAATCAAGAATACCTTTTGGCCACACCTTTTGGCTCCATGCTCAGGGATCACCCCAGGAGGGCTTGGAGGACCATACGTGATGACAGAACAGAACTGGGAGGAGCCCTAGCACGTATACTATCTTGCTGTCCCCCATAACGGGTGTTTTTACTTTTTATTTTATTTTTTACTTTTTGGGTCACTTCCAGGAATGTTCAAAGGTTACTCCTGGTTATGCACTTGGGAATTACTTCTGGCGGTGCTTGGGGGACCATAAGGGATGCCGGGGATCGAACCGGGTTGGTCACGAGCAAGGCAAATGCCCTACCCGCTGTACTATCGCTCTGGCCCACATCAATAGTGGGTTTTTTGGTTACACCTGGCAATGCACAGGGGTTACTCCTGGCTCATGCACTCAGGAATTACTCCAGGCGGTACTCAGGGGACCATACGGGATGCTGGGAATTGAACCCGGGTCGGCTGTGTGCAAGGCAAACGCACTATCCACTGTACTATCGCCTCAGCCAACATCAAGAGTATTTTGATGGATTCCAAAGACCAGGCAGGTCACAGACCCCAACAAGTCAACGACCACAGCCTGACAGCAGCAGAAGAAAGCCTGAGCAGCTCTGAGTGGGCAGTTTTTGATTTGTTTTTGGGCAACATTAGCAGTGTTCAGGGTTTACTCCTGGCTCTGTGCTCAGGAGTCATTCTCATGGGGCTTGGTGGAACTGCATGGGGTACTGGGGACTGAACTTGGGTCAACTGTGCGCAAGTACCTGCTGTACTGTGACTCTGGAAGACCCATTAAATGGAATTCTAGGAATATCACCGAGCTCATGGAAAAGAGCTAGAGTATGAGAGATGTAGCCTTGGGGCCTTCCTCTCTGGCAACTCTTCTATCCACAAAGACTCTGGGCTTTATTCACAGGCAGCCTGCCTCTAGCTGAGCTGAGACCAGCGCTGTCTGCTGAGAGTAAAGAGAAGACAGGACTCTTGGCTGGAAGGAGGCGGAGTCCTGATGGGCTCTTATGGCAGATGTGAGGATGGCGGTAAGGTGGTCTTCACCTCGTCAAACCCCTTTTTTCTCAATTCCTCTGGGGGATGCATCTGACCCTTCCCATTACTGCCTGAGTATTCAGTCTCTCTCTGGCACCACTTCGGGAAGCAGTCCTCAGACTCTGAGCCAATGAAGAGAGGAAGAAACGGTGGCAAGAAAGGTGCCACCTGGGCTGCGGAGGGTGTATGCTGTGTATACAGGAGGCCTGGGATCCACCCCCAATCACTGCTTGGAGCAGCTTTCTCCGCCCGCCAGCACCTCCAGACTTGTTCTCTCCCTAGCGCATGCCCCTCCCCCACCATAAATGACAGTCCCATGCAATTTGCAAACCCAGATACAAAAAACTGGTCTCCCCGCTCCCCTTCCCCTGTCATTCCATGCCCGCCCCCCACCCCCCAAAATGCTCTGGTTAACAGAAAACGCTACAGGAGGAGCTCACGGGACTTCTGCATATGTCCATATCACTGGGGTGGGGGTGGGGGTGAGGTTAGGACGGGCACGCTGGGCCCTTCAGGAGCCAATCTCAGCACTGTCGTCCTGGTCTGGGTTCTTCCCTGGTCTTCCCTTCTGGATTCCCTCCTTTCCTTAAAGATCAAAGCTCCTCGAGCAACTGTGGCATCCCAGCTGTGGGCCAGGAGACATCCTCTCCCCGTGACAGCAGGCCCTGCCTTAGAGGTTTACCCTCCTCCCCCCCATTCCCGCTTCTGGAAGAAGCTGAAAGGTGATGATCCCTGCTTTCCCAGCCGGGCACTGATCCACCAACGGCACCAACTCTGCCACGTGTGTTTCGTGGAGGCAGGGGCGGGACGTGGGCAGCTGCACCTGATTGTGTGGGTGCCAGTGATCTAGCAAGCTGGCAGTGGGCGAGCCCTGCCTGAGGTTAGTGGGCGAGTCCCGCAGCCTCTCCTTTTACATCATGAGGGATACACACGCCAACCCCACCCCCCCCAATTAGTTGCATTTATCAACTCTCCATTGCCCATCCTTTGGGCAGCCGGGTTTGAAAGGGATACACAGGCTCACTCCTGCTGCTTTTATAATATCTGTTTTGTTGCTTGGGTTGAACTCGCCCAGGGAGCCCCGAGGCCACCCGCTGTTCCCCTGCTGTGTGTAATATACTGGGAGTCTGCGTCTCTGCCTTCTCTGCCTTTTCTGTACCTCTGTCTTGAGGAAACGAATTCCACAGCCAAGCTCTGTTCCCTACACCTTGGCCTGCCTCATTTACTTCTCTGGGCCCACGAGGACTCCCTGGCTTTCAGGAAAAACGGTTTTCCTGGCACTAAAATTGCTTCCTCTCCCTGTCCAGGGATGTCTGCAAAAGAGCAGGTGGAGAATCTTAGGGGGCTGGTTCAAGGACCACCGTATTGAGCCTGCAGTTGCTCTCCTCCAGCTGTGCTCTCCTGGCCATCACGATTTATTCTTATCTTAGCAATAGCATCACCGTAAGAGAATGGTTTGGAGAATCTTTAGGCCTGCAGAAAGCACTGCCCATCGGGCTCCTTCCCAGTGTGGGGTAGAGGCAGAGCTGACGGCCCGCAGCCATATGGGCTTTTGTGCTCTGGGTGACGTGTCTGGTGAGTTCTCAGCTGTCTCACGCTTTCTTCCCACCAATTCCTCTGACAAAGGCAGGCCCATGTGTCTGAGAGATCAGCCTGGCAGAATTTAAAATTTGTGTTTATTTTTAATTGAACTCTGGGACCTCCAAGGCTATGATCGGAGGTCCAGGCATCTGGGTGGGGGGCATTCAAGGTGTTTCTTGGCCAAGGAGGCTGAAAGGTTCCAAGCTTCTGTTTGGCCCCAGTGGTGCTGGGGGCCAGGTGGGGTTGGGAAATAAATCTGGGTCTACACAAGTGTGTGTGAGGAGCACTTTGACCACTGAGCTGCCCCCCCCAACTCTGGCCTGCCCGAAATGGGAGCATCTCGGGCTCATGGATGGATCCGAGAAGGAGTGTCTCATCCATCTGTCTACCGGTGCTGATAGATCAATCATCGCCCCTCAAAAGAGGAATTTTCCTGAAAGGTCGTCAGTGAAGCAAATTTAACCTGTGTCTCATGGATGCATCCTGGGAGGTGCTATCAGGAACATTATTTACATTAAATTCAAAACTCAAAAAATTTGGGCTGGAGCGAGAGTAAATGGGTAAGGCACTTGTCTTTCATGCGACCGATTGGGGTTTGATCCTCAGCATCTGTATGGTCCCCCAGCACTGCCAGGAGTGAATTCTGAATGCAGAGCCAGAAATAAGCCCTGAGTACTGCTGGGTATGGCCCAAAATTGTAGCACCGTCCTCCTGTTGTTCATCGATTTGCTCGAGTGGGCACCAGTAACATCTCCATTGTGAGACTTGGTGTTACCGTGTTTGGCATATTCAACATGCCACGGGGAGCTTGCCAGGCTCTGCCATGTGGGCGGGATACTCTTGGTAGCTTGCTGGGCTCTCTGAGAGGGACAGAGGAATCGAACCTGGATCAGCCACATGCAAGGCAAATACCCTATCTGCTGTGCTATCGCTCCAGCCCATGGCCCAAAACAAACAAAATAAATAAATAAAAATAAATTATTATTTATTATGTGGTGTCCAGGATTGAACTCAGGGTCTCATCCATGAAAGGTTAAGTGCTCTACTGCTCACTGAACTATATCTTTGATCCCCAAATTCAAGCTTGTTTTTTGGGCCATGCCTGGTTGTGCTTAGGGTTTACTCCTGTTTCTACACTCAGGGGTCACTTCTGGCAGCATCCAGGGCACTCATAGAGGGTGCTGGGGATCGGACACAAATGCAAGGCAAGCACCCTGTGTACTGTCCTATCACTCTAGATCGCAATTTGAGTGTGTGTGTGTATGTGTGTGTGTGTGTGTGTGTGTGTTTGCTTTTTGGGTCATACCTGGCGATGCACAGGGGTTACTCCTGGCTCTGCACTCAGGAATCACTCGTGGTGGTGCTCAGGGGACCAGATGGGATGCTGGGAATAGAACTGGGTCGGCTGCGTGCAAGGCAGATGCCCTACCTTCTGTGCTATTGCTCCAGCCCCCAATTTGTGGGTTTTTTTTAAAGTTGAAGAAATACTTTGGACATCCTTGATGTCTAAGAGTCAGATAATCATAAAGAATCAGTCTAAATTAATGGTCATCCACCACTGCTCCATGGATTTATGTTGGTCTGCAGGTGTACCACTTCACTTGTATCGTTTGTCATCCCGTTAATCATTGATTTACTCAAGCGGGCGCCAGTCTGCAGGTACAGAAGTTGAAAACTGCTGGTCTAGAGACTTGTTTTAAGTGCCAGTCAAGGGCCCTGAGTGCAGAACAGAGGCCAGTCTGCAGGTGTGAAAAGGTTGTGGAATGCAGCTCTGCGAAGTTCTGCCAGGGCACCACAGATATGGTGACATAAATCCTGATGGATGAATAAATGAGCATTTGATTTTTTTCCTTCTGGCTCTGTTTTGGGGCCACATCTGGCAGTGCTTGGGGGTTATTCTCAGTGGTGTTTGGGGAACCCCATGCTGCAGTGTCTGAAACCCAGGCTCCCTGTAAGCAAACCAGATGCTTCAGCCCAATGAGCTGAATCTCTTTGCTTCAGGAGTGTTTTTTTTTAATCTGGGAAAATATTGAGAAAACTATCAGAAAGCTTTTGTAAATACCTCAAGAAAACAGAACATACAATAATCGGCCCTGCTCAAGGTAAATAAGAAAACAGGAATCTAACATGATCCTGTAGCTGAATCTCAGGACCGTGGCCAGAGGCAGCCCTGTGCAGAAGCTCTCTGGTCCTGACACACTGTGGATTCTCACATAACACACTCTCAGTAACCTGGGAAAATGTGGCCAGACCACACAGCAACGGGGGACTCTGGCAGCAGAAGAAAAAAAAAGTTGTGTCAACTGAGTGTCCTGGCAGCTCAGAGTGGTACCAGCAGAGGTCATGGCGACCCATGCTGGCCAGGAAGGTGGAGGAGTCAGCCCGTGACTTTACTGGACAAGTCCTGCTCCCTCAACTGGGAGAAGAGGTGGGCAGGGCCCTAGAACAGTTGGGACTTTCTCTCAAGCCAACTGACGTGAGGGCCAGGGGCATGGACAAGCGACTTTGAAGGATTATAAAAGTGGTGAGAAGCAAGTTAAGTAGATGAAGGTCAAGTAAGAGGGGCCAAATTCACAGATGTGGGGGTGCATACAGATAACTTAGGATAACAGAAGGTTGATAGCAGTCAAACCAAATCCTACCCACCCTTCCCTCCCTCCCCTTTCTTCCTCCCTCCCTCCCTCCTTCCCTCCCTTCCTCTCTCCCTCCCTCCTTCCCTTTTTCCTTCCTTCCCTCCCTCCCTCCCTTCCCTTCCTTCCTTCCTTCCTTCCTTCCTTCCTTCCTTCCTTCCTTCCTTCCTTCCTTCCCATCCTTGCTTCCCTCATTTCCTTCCTTCTTTTTTCCTCTCCTTCCTTCCAATATTTTTCTGACTTTTTTTTTTTTTGTTATGGGAGCCACACTGAGGATGCTGGAGGGCCATCAGGGCTATACCCAGCAGCAGTGTTGAGGGGCTCCAGTCCAGGGCTTCACGTAACACACGTCAATCGTGTTGGTTCTGTACCACTTGACCCACATCCCTGGCTTCCCTGCCTTGTTTCTGCTTAGATCCACCTTGATGGGACAGTTCCTGTGGGCGGGGCACTTCCCAGAGGGTTAGAGAAAAAGGCAGGAGGAGGGAGCAGCTGCAGCCTCAGCACCTCCCTCCTTCCTTGGAGGACAGCCGCCTGCTGGACACTGACCTCAGGATGTGAGCTCTTTAAGAGCCCAGCTCGTAATTCCTGGGAGCAGAAGGAGAGGGATGACTGGAGCAGGCCAGGCCCTCTCCCCGCTGACCTAAGGCTTCAGGGATCTCTGACGTGTGGCTGGTCACTGATCCCAAGCTTGGTACTCTCAGCCTTGTGGTGCCATGGCAGAGGGAGGGCACAGCAGAGAAGAAACCAGAACAAGGTAGGAAGTTCCCCTGCACCCCAGCCCCAGACTCACCCCGGGGTGGGTGGGGGTGAGGGGTGGGGTCACTCCTGGGCACCTCAGCCTGCAGAGCCAGATGCTTCTGTCGCAGGCCTGGAGATATGATGCTACTCGGACCCTGCAATGCTGGGGGCCCCCAGGGCTACACCAAGTGGTGCTGAAGGGTGCCAGGGATCAACCTCGGGGTCTCCCACATGCAAGGCAAGTGCTGCAGTCCTCTGAGGTGTCTCCTATCCCACCCTATCCTATCCGCATCTACCCTTTTTTTTTTTTGCTTTTTGGGGAACCCAGCAGGCTACCGAATGTATCCTGCCTGCAGAGTCCGGCAAACTTCCTGTGCTGTACTCAATATGCCAAATACCAGTAACAATGATGGGTCTCATTCTCCTAACCCTGAAAGAGCATTGAATATGACTCTTTTAAAATCTCAGGGCTGGGAAGAAGGAGACGTTACTGGGGCCTGCTCAAGGCAATGGATGAACAACAGGATGACTGTGATCGTGATTGTGCTTTTTGGGTCACACATGGCGATGCACAGGGGTTACTCCTGGCTCTGGACTCAGGAATTACTCCTAGCGGTGCTCGGGGGACCATATGGGATGCTGGGAATCAAACCTGGGTCAGCTGCGTGCAAGGCAAACACCCCACTCCAGCCCCCCATCCGTTTCTTCAACCCACTGTGTTCCAGGCACTGCCCAAGCCTGGCTGAGGTGTTCAGCTGCCCACCTGGGGAACACATTCTGGAGGAGAGGTTAGGACTACAGCTTTCCTCCTGCCCCTGTCCCCGCCCTAAACCAGCATGCTGCCCCTTGGAGTAAGCT
Organism: Sorex fumeus; assembly: GCF_029834395.1. Classification (NCBI taxonomy): domain Eukaryota; kingdom Metazoa; phylum Chordata; class Mammalia; order Eulipotyphla; family Soricidae; genus Sorex; species Sorex fumeus. The sequence continues at coordinate 26,277,616 of NW_026606094.1, read as the reverse complement.
AGGCAAGTGTCTCTCTGCAACATCCCGATCAGCTGCTCCAGATGCCCTGGAAGCAGAGAACCCCTGGATCCAGGCTCATTTGGTCTCTTGGAGCCTCTGAGAGTCAGGGCCGCCCAAAGCAGGAAGTGGGCCACAGGGCCACAGAACAATAACATGTTGAGTGGCTCAGACTGTGCAAGGCTGCCCAGGCTGTGGAAAGAACCAGCAAGCCCTCCACAGAGGGGACGAAGAGGGGAAACCTAAGACCTGGCCAGGCAGAGGTACGGGTGTGTGGGCAGTTTGTCTAAGGGAAAGCCTGGGCACCAGCTCACCTGCACAGGGGTGAGGGAGTGGGGGGGACGGGGAGGAGGAGAGGGGAGAGCCGAGGAGGAATTTCAGACTTGCCCAGATCCACTCGGTGACTTTTCTTTTTTTTTCTTTTTGGGTCACACCCTCACACCCGGCGATGCAGAGGTAGAGGTGGAGCCGGAGCTGCGAGAGGCAGCTGGTTACTCCTGGCTCATGCACTCAGGGATTACTCCTGGCGGTGCTTGGGGGACCATATGGGATGCTGGGAATCGAACCCGAGTCGGCTGCGTGCAAGGCAAACGCCCTACCCACTGTGCTATTGCTCTAGCCCCCTCGGTGCCTTTTCTTCCACATGGAACAACCAAAAGCCAGACTTTTAAAAAAAACTATTAAAAAACAAAGAATAGTCATGGAAATCTAGTGTGTGTGCATCAGAGGTGTCAGGGGCTTGGAGGGGATGGAGGCAGGTGGGTCTGGGACGGCCCCCAGGTGTGGAGCAAGAGAGCGCGCTCCCGGCTGCAGCCACCAGGGGTCATGGACTCCCCGGCCTGGAGCTGGAGCTGGAGCTTCGAGAGGCGGCTGGTCAGACTGGCCCAGGCTGACCCGAGTGGAGGGCTGGGGGGCGGGGGGGGGGGGGGCCGGAACCTCCAAGAATGACTCCGTATCCCCCACAGGGAAGGCTGGGAGCAGACACCTGGCCGCTGGGTCTCAGCCTTTGCTTTCCGCGTTTGTTGGGGATGAGGCAATTACATAGCAACCCCCCCAACCCTGCCTACAGAGCCTCAGCAATTGCATAGGGACCCCCTCTTCAACATTCCCCCAGTCCTGACCTATCAGCCTAGACCTGGTCAGGTCTGAACTGATCCCCCCACTCACTTCACCCCCCACACTTCCTCTACTACCTCCTCTATTTCTTCTACCCCCCCCCCCACTTCCTCTACTGAATCTGCCCAACCTTCCCTCTCTCAAGGATTTCCTTTCTTCTTTTTTTTTTTGGAGAGGGGTGGAGGAGGGAGGATGTTTGGCAGTGCTCAGGGCTTACTCCTGGCTCTGTGCTCAGAGGATCAACCTGGTGTCTGACTGCAAGGCAAATGCCCTACCCACTGTACTATCTCACGTGGCTTGGGTGTCTGGGTGCCACTTGGCTTTCTCTTTCTCGAGATCAGTTGGACTGAGGAGCTGGCAGGCCACCCCACTCAGAATGCTAGGCATATATATATATATATATATATATATATAGTTTTTTTCAAACCTAAGAGTTCTGCATTCACACTGGAAAAGCGACGGCAAATCCCCGAAATTCTTTATCCCAAATGAAACACTTTGCATTAAAAAAACAAAACAAAACAAAAACCTACAACAAACCACTCTGTCTTAACAGTATCACCATCCAGTCTGGAGACCTTGGTTCTCGTCAGACTTCTAGTCACTCACACATCTAGGTGCCTGGAAAAGGCCTGGTCTGCATTTTAGAGTACCAGGCCCCAAAGTGCTGCCTGTCCTGTCCTTGCTCCCACTCAGTGCCTGCCTCTGCCTCGGGGACCCTTCCAGCAGTCCAAATGCTCCATCAGGGGCTTGGCCTGCGGCTGGACATGTCCTCGAGTGAGCACATGGTTCCTCTGGCCACCCCACCCTCCGCCGTGCTGTCTGCCCAGGCCCAGTGAGCATGCTCCTCCCGCTCCGAGCCGCTCCTCTCTCAGTGGTGTTGTAGCGCTGATCTCTCCAAATGACCATGTTCCGTTTCTATAGTTGCAAACATGGTGGGAGCAGCAGAGCACTATCAGGAGAGGAACCTCCAACAACTGTGTGTAGGCACTGTTCCAAGCTCCCCAGAAACTTTTTTTTTTTTATCTTTTTGTGGAAGCCAGGAATTGAACCTGTCTCATGCAGGCAAAACTTGTGCTTTACAACAGAGCCACATGTTTGGCCCTATCTCAGAGTCTTCTACAGTGGACCCTCCAATAAAGTTTCAGTTGGCATCATTTCATTATGAGACGGCTGAGAAAAGAAAGGTCCCTTCAGACGGACCAAAACGTCAATTGAGGACATTTCTTTATGGAATGTTTGGTTTGAAGTCACAGTTTCCAAGAATTTACAGATGACACCGAGTGACGACTTAGTGTACATTGTTTAGTCTTAGGAAAGGTTCAGAATTCAACCAGGACGTAGGGCAGATACTCGGTTAGGGGTCAGAGGCATCTGTCTGACGTGTGCAGAGGCCGAGTTTGACTCCCCAGACAACATGGCCCCCCGAGCACTGCTAGGTGCAACTCCGGTGGCCCCAGTGCCCATTTCACTGGCTCGAGCATGGAACAGTCCATCCTGATTAGCTGAGTATGGCTGGGAGTGGCTAATGAGCACTGCTTGGGAGGTCCCCTGGCTCTGCTCAGAAAAACAAACCTACTTTCTCCCCCATACTGCCAGAAGTATTTCTCCCCCAGAACAAGGGCTTTAGGTAAAAAAAAAAATTAAGGCTGTTTCAGGGCAGAGGAGTGAGAATGATGACCAAGGTGAAAGTGGGGGGCTTGTCAACACACCTCTCTACCATCCCCAATTCTTTGCTCCTCTCATTGACCTTGACACACAGCACGTGCCTTGCACTGGACGGCAGGCCATGCACATACATACATGCACCCGCACACGTGCACACACACAGACATGCATGCGCCCTAGACAGGTATTCATGCTCACTCAGGCATGCACAGTCACCACACATGCACACATGCACACAAGCACATGCATGCACACATGTGCACACACTCATACACACATGCAAACACACTGGCATGCATATCCACACACACATACACCCATGTGTAGGCATGCACACATACATGCACAAGCACACACAGGCACACTCGTATGTGTATGCGTGCTCACGCTCAGAGTATGGGGTTTTAGCCTCACCCCTCCTGGTGGATGAGGACCCTCAGGCTGCAAAACAGGCCCTAGGCTACTCATCAGAAACGGGACCTGACTCAGGGGGAGCCAACGGGGTGGGGGGTGGGGACGGCTGTGGAGGGTGGGGAGGGTGGCTTGATCACAGCTCCCCCAGTGAGAAGAGCAAAGGCTTTGCCACTGCCCAGCTGTGGACATGAACTGGGTCCAGTCACACCATCCGTTTGGGCCTTTGCTTCCTCGTCTCCACCCCTGACTAGACCTGAGGCTCGAGAGCTATGATGCTAAGAATGCATGAGAATTCGATCACGTCTGAGCTCGACAGTGCTCTCGGCAAAGAGAGGCGGTCATGGCTCAGAAGCCTCATGACTCCTCGCCCCTCTCTCTGGCATGCCATCCCTCCACCCCCTGTCCTGTTGTCCTGGCCTGTCTTAGGAAATCTGGGGATCTTTCCTTCCTAGACTCCAGTCCCCTATTCCTAAGCACTGCTCTGATTCCACAAGGCCAGTGCGGTTCGAGCCAAGGAGCTGTCCATTGTCCTTACCTTGATCATCTGAAAGCCCAGTGAGCATGCAGCCCGCGGAGGGTGAAATTCCAAATGCCTTCCTGGAAGGGACATGAGGCTTGAATGTTCTGGGCCCACTGTCTCCCATCCCCTCACCCACCTGCCCTCTCTACTCCCCTCTGCTGATCACCCCAGGAATAGCCTCCTCCTGTGTCCTGTAGCCCACCCACCTTCTCCCTTTAACATCAGCCCCGCTTCTTTCTGGTGTCCACTAGCCTCAGAGGACCCCCATCCCCCACCCTCACCATTCCTGGGAAGTGGGCTGGGTTTGTGAGTGGGAATCCAGGATGCATTTCTGAGGATAGACACAACCCTGCCCTTTCAGGGTTTGCTTAGGTGGCCAGGCATGTTCCTGGGAGCAGAAACAAAAGCCATGAGGGGTTTGGTATGAGGATCACTGTGCCTTCTCTTTGTTTCTGAGAAAATACTTTTTCCCTTTTTGGGGGGTGGGGCGTGGGGGGTGGGGAGGGAGCGGATGGAGCCACAGCCAGCCAGCAGTGCTCAGGGAATATTCCTGCCTCTGTGCTCAGGACTGACCTCCAGGCAGTGCTCTGGGGACCATTGGTAGTGCTGGGATTTAAACCAGGCTCAGCAGGATGCAAGGCAAGAGGCTTAACTCATGTGTACTCTCCTGACCCTGAAATACTCTCCTCTTGCCAGAGCTCAGAGGGCTTTTCCTTTATAGCATCTAGGACCACAGTTTTCCCTTACTAAAAACTAACTGCATTGGTGAAAAATAATTCTATGATGGGACTGGCAATCTGATCTCTCTCGAAAATGCAGAGGTGGGGTGAGGGAGATGGAGCTGGAGCGGAGGTTATGAGGCATGCTTTGCATATGCTGACTCTGGTCTGATCCCCAGGATCACTTGGTTCCCTAAACATTGCTGGGTGTGGCTCTGGCGGCCCCTGAGCACTGCAGGGTGGGAAGCCCTGATGGTTCCTAGCACTGCAGGGCATGAGAAACTCTGTGGACTTGGGCCCTGGCTTTGAACTACCAGCTGGGTTTGTTAAGGATTGCCGGGAGTGGGGCTGGAGAGAGAGTAGAGCGGGTAGGGTGTTTGCCTTGCATGTGACCCATCTGGGTTTGATCCCCACCATCTCGTACAGTCCCCCGAGCACTGAGAGCAGTGATTCCTGAATGCCGAGCCAGGAGCAATCCCTGAGCATCGCTAGTATGACCCCAAACCAAAAAACCAAGTAAAATAACAAAATAAAATTCTTTCTTAAAAAAAAAAGAGAATTGCCAGAAGTGAACCCTGGGCACCCTATCCTCCCCTCCAAAAAAAGAAAAAAAAAGAAGGATTTAAAAGTGGGCCAGGGATATAGCTCAGTCATAGAGCACTTGCCTTTTACGAGTGAGGCCCTGGTTCGATCCTCACACTGCAAAAGAATCCGAAAGGTATCAATAAATAAATGTCCTTATTGTTTTCTTTAACACCAGAAAGGTGGAAATCAGGAGGAAGCCAAAGCAATTCCCTTTCACAGAGTCATTCATTCATTCTCTCATCACACATTCATTTATGAAGCTCTTTTGAGGGTGCTGCATTCCATGCTGAGTCATGTCAAACCTGGGCGGGACAGATAAATATGATGCATGAAAATAACTTTCTTTTAATTTAAATTTTAGGGCACACGACAAAGTAGGAGTTCCGGAAGGCTCAGTGGTTTGGGGTCGCTGGAGGTGACCAGCGGACCAGACAGTGCCAGGGACCAAACCTGAGCTTCCAACACAAAAAGCATGGGCTCCAGCCCTTTGAGCTATTTCTCTGGCCCAGCAATGACATTTTTTTCCCCCTTGGTGGTGCTGGGGATGACAGAGAGCAGGGCTGCCAGGCTCAAACAGCAGAGCTGCCAGGACGGTGGTGTGAGGCAACAGAGATTCGAACTCATGACCATACGCTTGGCAAAGCTTCTAACCAGACACTTGAAGTTACCCTTACAGGGAAACTTTGGCATACACAGGAACTAGAAGAAGAAGCATCTAAGCCTGAGTGAAAATCCAGAAAATGGGTCCGAGAGAGATAGCCCGACAGGCCGAGTGCACTCAGAGCATGCAGGAAGCCTGGATTTGAGGCCCAGAACTCTGTGATCCACTGAGCACAGCCAGGGTCGACCCCGTGGTACTGCCCCAACACCAATCAACCAAACAAAGGGTCCAGGAAGAGGGTGGAGGAGATAGTGCAGGGGATGAGGGTGCAGGCAAGGCATGCACCTGACCCTGGTTTGGCCCCCCAATATCACATGAGCCCCCGAGCATCACAGAGGAGAGCCCCCAAGTACCACTGGCCTAGAGCAGGTGGTCCCCAACATGGCGGGGCCTGAACAGTGCTGTGTCCTCGGGCTTTAGTACTGAACCAGTCCATTGGATTGGTATCGCACCATGTGTGGGCCCTGGGCCACCCACCCTTAAAATAAAAAAGCGACCCAGTGAAGCTTCCTTGAGGAAGTGACACTCCAGCAGAGACTTGAGAACATCAGGGGAAGGCAGACAGGTGGCCCCTGTCCTGGGAAGCAGCATATGGCAGCATGGGGAGGCCGGAGTGTGTAGGAGCTAAGAGACTCAGGGTTGCTGGGCAGTCGCATCACTCTCTCCCTCCAGAGGGGTGAAACCACCAGGGAAGGACCTGAGCAGGGCCAGGCCAGCAGGGGGCACAGAGTGAGGACAGGATGCCGGCAGGGCAGAGCAGCGGTGGAAGGGCCAGGAGATGAGATGCCTTGGGGCCAAGACCAGATTTCTGCAGCGGATCAGGCTGGATTGGGGAGTGGGCTAATACAAGAGACCCAGCAACCCGGCTTCCATCTGCCTGGCACCTCAGGGCTCCCGGAGCACTGCCTGGAGCAGCTCCCAATTGTCTCCGGATATGCCCCCTCCCCCAACAAAACACAAACAAACAAAAAGAATTCACTGGAGGCATCTGGAATAGTCAGACCGGCCAGAGGCCAGCGAGGAGGATGAGCAGCAGCTCCCTGCCCTTAACAGAAGGCGGAGACAATGCCCTCTGCCTTCTGGGAGTCCCCCCCATGCTCAGTACTGCTGCCCAATCCCCTGCCCTGAGGCCTGATGCCTGACTTCCTGCACCCTGGGAGCGGAGCTGCTCAGTGCACTCTCCCCGCAGCATCCTGGCGGGGGGGGGGGGGGGGGGGGGGGGGAGGAGTGTCACAGCTCCCCCCCCCCCCCCGCCCCCTCTCCCCACCCTGTGCCCTGGCCACAAGTTGCAGGCCTTCGAGCTCGCTCTCGAGGGCTTTCCTCCCTTGTCCCTGCTCTGGCTCATTTCCCTCCCGGAGCAGAGGCTCATCTCCTGCCTTTGCCATGGCGGAGCATAGTTGGCATTCCACACGCACGTGTGGGCTGATAAGGCCCAGGGAGAAGGCAACAAGCCATGCAGGGGAGGCGTCCTCCTCTCCAGGCCTCTCCCGTGCAGCTGGACAGCGCCACGCCCCAGTGACCCGGCCACCGCAGGGGGCAAGTCCTAGGGGCTGACGCAGTGTCCCGCTGGGCGGGGACCCAGGGCGGGGCGAGCCAAGACTGAAATCTGCCAAGCTCCTGCTTAGCTCAAAAGAAAAAAAAAAAAGCGACTCACAATTCCCTCCTGATGCCCACCAGGGGGCTGATTCAACCTGCTTGCTCCAAGTCCCCTTTATCTGATGCAGGCAGACACCTCTCTGGTTTCTGGCTGGGGGTCGGAGTGGGGTGGACCCCACAGAGAGGCGTGGTCCATGAGTGTGGTCACAAGGGATGCCTTTGTGACCACCCCATCCCCGCTTTCTTCTAATACAGAGGGGTTCTGTTTTGTAATGGGGGTGGTGAGGGGCACACTTCACGCTGGTGGGTGGGCGAGAGAAACGTTAGTGGTTCGCAGAAGCAGGAATATACTCCACCACTAGAACCACAGCCCTCTGCCTGTGTAGGTGTTTTATTTACTTTCTTGGTAAGCTTGTTCGTTTCTTTGGGAGCCGTACTGGCGTGAGGGGCTACTTCCGGCTCAGGGTTTGGTGCTTTGAGCGTGGGGGTCATTCCTGGTCATGCTGGAACTCACACTGGTGCCTATACTCCAACTTCTTGTATTATCTCCCTGGCCTTAGTTATTTGGGGGGGGGGGGGCGGGGGCATAGGAGGGGGATGGGAGGGTTGGTGGTACTCAGGCAACCAGATGTGGTGCTGGAGATCCAACTGGGATGGGACAGAAACAGCAACCTGCAAGGTGAGCACTGTCCCTGGGTCCTAGCTCACTGGCCTCTCACAATTTTTTTTTTTAAACCTTCTAAGCACGTAAGGCAACAAACTCACAGACCGTTTCAGCTTCTGGGAGAGGTTGGGAGGTAGCTGTGTGCCCAGGAGCTGGGTTCTGATGGCTGTGCTCCTGGATGTGAATTACCTGGGAAGGGGGTTGGAGGTTCCTCCACAGTCAGGCGGCTCATGATGTCTTTTCTTGGTCTTTATGTTGGGGCTGGTACCGAGCTCCTGGGGAGCAAGGCTTGCGCTCTGGGCTGGCATTCTCAGCTCAGCCCCCCTGGGTCCTCAGCCCTTTCTATCACACCCAGCAGGACACTAATGTGAGAAGGAGCAGGAGAAGGGGTGCAAATTTCCTTCCACCTCAGAAATCAGCAACTCCACCCGGGGAAGTGAAAGAGATGGAGGAAGTCTGAGGGACCTAGAGGTTTCTCTAGGTCCCTCTACAAGGGTCCCTGGCCTGGGGGCCCAACTGTGTTCTCTGCCACTGCAGCGTCTAGCAGTTGTGAGTGCTGGCCACGTGGCTGCAGAAGGAAATTTGAAATCTCCCAGTTTTTTTTTTTTTGGTGAGGGAGGAGGGTTGTTTTGTCTTTAGGCCACACCCGGTGATGCTCAGGGCTTACTCCTGGCTCTGCTCATATGGGATGCCGGAGATCGAACCTGGGTCCGTCATGAGCAAGGCAAATGCCCTACCTGCTATACTCTCTCTTCGGCCTCTCTTTCTTTCATTCTAATTCCTTAAATTTTGAGAGCAGGTATTTGATTCTGTTATAAGCAAATATCTAAGCATTTGTTGGAGCAATGTGGGGAGAGAGAGAGAGAGAGAGAGAGAGAGAGAGAGAGAGAGAGAGAGAGAGAGAGAGAGAGAGAGCATACAGGGGCTAAGACACAGGCCAATTTAGACCCTGGCACCACATATAGTCCCTGGAGTACTATTAAGGGTCTCTACTGAGCACAGAGCCAGGAGCAAGCCCTACGCACCATCAGGTGTGGTCCCAACCTCCTCCTTCAAAACTAACAAATAAAAACAATGTTAAATATGGACCAACTTTGGGCGGGAGTGATATTACAGGGTTGGGTGTTTGCCTTGCATGTGGCTGACCCGGGTTCAATCCCATGTGGCAACCCATATAGTTCCCTGGGCACTGCCAGGAGTGATTTCTAAATGTAGAGCCAGGAGTACTCCTAAGCATCTCCCGGGTACTAAAAGTCAAAAAAAAAAAAAAAAAAGAAGAAGAAGAAAAAAAAAGAAAAAGAAAAAAAAAAGGACCAACTTAGGTATGGAAATCTATTTCATAATACAGAGGATATTTATTTTTGTTTGAGGCCTATACCCAGTGGTACTGGGGAATACTCCCAGCTCTGTGAAGGTGGGTCACTCCCAATAGCGCCCATGGGACCAAGGGGTGCTACAGGCATATGTTATAACATTTAACAATGTCCTCAATTACCAATCTCTAAGTTTTAAAAGTAAAATAGAAATAAAAATTAGCAATTTCTACTGAAAATTTAGTGTCTAAATTCCAGATGTGCTCTATGTATAAAACACAGAGGATATTGATATATATATTTACATACACATACATACATAAATGTATATATCTGTATATACATACTATGAAAGAGTGCAAACCATTGTACTGGTTAGCACTACAGCACTGCCCTCCCACTGTTCATCGATTTGCTCGAGCGGGCACAAGTAACATCTCCATTGTGAGACTTGTTGTTACTGTTTTTGGCATATCGAATACACCACGGGGAGCTTGCCAGGCTCTGCCATGCAGGCGGGATACTCTCGGTAGCTTGCCGGGCTCTCCGAAAGGGACAGAGGAATCGAACCTGGGTTGGCCGCGTGCGAGATGCCCTACCCGCTGTCCTATCGCTCCAGTCCATTGTACTGGTTAGGCTAAATAAAATTATTTTACAACAATATATCATTCTTCTTATTTTTGGGTTTTGGGCCACACCTGGTGATGCTTCGGGCTTGCTCCTGACTTAGTACTCAGGGCTTGGGGAGCCCAATGGAGTGAAGGGATCAAACCACAAGGCAAGCAGCTTACCCACTACACTATTGCTACAGTCCCATAATATACTGTCATTTAATAAAAATATAGCAATAATAATAAATCAATAATGTATCGATATTATAAGACACAAATAAATAATGCAATATAATAATATATTACAAAGGATTCATTTTGATTTTGTTTGTTTGGGGGCCATGCCTAGCAGTGCTCAGGGCTCATTCCTGGCTCTATGCTCAGTGCTTGGGGGACCATGTGGGGTACCGGAGATTCGACCTCGATTGGCTGTGTAAGTAAGGCAAGTGCCCTACCTGCTGTACTACTGTCTAGCCACAATTTGTTTTTCTTTTCACCATTTCCAACGTGACTACTAGAAAGATTTAAGTCATATATAGTGACTGCTCTATTTCCTTTGGAGAGTGCCCATCTCTGAAATATTTGGATGAAACTTTTCTGGGAACAGAAATCTGACCCCTTTCTCTTTCAGTGGTCATGTCCACATCCTTCAGTTCCACAATCTTTTATTGGCCAGGGGACAGCGCTGGCTATGTTGGTGCCAGGGGCACTAATGACTGAGCAGAAGGAGCATAAGCAACCTTGCCTCGGGCATCAGAGAGGAGTGACTGGTAAGATGAAAGTGAAGACTTCTTGGGGACGGGGAGGCTCTGGGCCAGACCAAGCCTGTACCCACAGAGAGACACAGCCTAGCTTTCTGGATCTCTTCAGGATCTGGATCTCTTCCTCTGACCCCTCCCACCACCACTCCCAATCTCCCAGCCCCTGCTCCTAACCCCTCCTCTGCCCGAGCCTTAAGCCTTATGGCCCCAACCCACATCCATAGCTTCAGTGCCTGAGTCTGCACTGATGACGACTCTTAACTCTGATATTTACCCATCTTCTACCTGACTCCTAGGTTCCAACAGGTTGTGTTCACAGGTCCTCTCTCTGGAGGTGTATCTTAGATGCTTCAAAGTCTACTAGCCTGGAGCCGGGGAGACAGATCAAAGGACTGGAGTGCATGCTTTGCCTGTTTAAGGAGCCCAGTTTGATCCGAGCAGTGAGTGATCCCCGGAGCACCACTGGGTGTGTCCCTGACAGGCCTCCCTCTCCCCACTGCACTACTGGGCCCAAGCAGCATCACCTGGATGACAGACAGTAGTCCCTGGGTCCCCTGGACATTGCTTGAGAGACCTCCCCCACCTCAAAGCCAACTGAAAAAAAAGAATGACAAAATAGAGTCCACTTCCCACTCCACCTAGGTGAACTCATCCTTTTCCTCCCCATTTGAGACTGGCTTTTTCCTCTTTTATTTTTTTTGAGGGGATGGGATAGGTTTGGGGAGGGTGTTACTTCTTGGCTCTGCCCTCAGGGAATCACTCCTAGATGGGCTTGGGGGACCATGTGGGGTTCCCGGGATCAAACTGGAGTCAGCCACATGCAATGCAAGCACCCTACCCCTGTATCATCTCTTGTCAGAGGCACCCTTTTTTGTCCTTCTCTTGAGAGGGTGACAGGACCAGTATCCCAGCTGTCCAAGCCAGGACACTAGACATCAGCTTCCACCCTTCCCTGTCTGCATGATGCCAGCACCAGGCTCCTGCAGGCACCTGTGCAGGCTGACACTGGTGCCACACAGTTCCCCTGGCTTCTCACCCAAGGAGCCCACCCCCCAGCCGCCCTTCATGCTGCAATCAGGGTGGATCTTAGTCCAGTTCTTGGATCTTATTCCAGTGATTCTTAGCGCTGTGCAGTTTTCAGGGCAAAGCTCACATCCCTGAACATGCTCAAGGTGGAACCTCACCATCGACTTTCATCTGCTACCTCTCCCCAGAGGCAGTGATTCTACGCAGGCTGGTCCCACTGCCTGAATTCCTTTCCAACTTCCTTAAAACTCTGATGATGGTACAACACAACCATATACAGGCAACACAACATTTTACCATTCCAATTTGGTCTTCTCTGACCAGTTCATTCCTCCTTGGCATCAAATTCAACTCAAGGGAGAACTCTTTTCAAAAATCCGTGTGTGCTTGGGGAGTGAGAAACAGATGAGTGCTGGGGGCTTGAATCCAGAGCCTCACACATGTGAGGCAAGTGCTCTACCACCGAGTCACATTCCTGGGTTTTTCCAAAATCTTTCCTAAGACACCATCTTGGCTTAGGTGTATTGCCTCTTTTGTGCCAGTATCTGGCCTTGGGAAGACTAGCTCTGTTCACTTTGTCTCTTTCTGGAGACTCACATAGATGGTGTCTGTGTCTCACAGTTGGGCACGGTATCTGTGTCTCACAGTTGGACAGTACAGCTGTACAGGTTGGGCACTGCACTGAGAGGCCTGGATAAGTAGAGGAAGAAGACCAAAAACGCCCCTGGCTAGCCTGCATTCAGGCCTTTCAAAAATTTCTGCAAAGGCACCATGTGAGCCTTGTATGCATCTCCAAGGTGGATGGTGGATTTGGCACACAGCATTACAGTTGGTGCTCATTAATGAGAAGCTGAGCAGAGAGAAGGGTGAGTCCCTGCAAAGGGACCAGGGGAAGACACGGCGGAGAAGCTGGAGTAACGGGGTAGTCCTGGATAAACAAGATTGGAGTAACGGTTTTGTTTTTATGTTTATGGATCACACCCAGCTGTGCTCAGAGTTTATTCCTGGCTCTGATTTCAGGGGTCACTCACAGCGGTACTCAGGGGACCATATGCAGTGCTAGATTGAAGGAGGGGTTAGCTGTATGCAAAGCAAGCACTTTAACCGTGTACTATCTATCTCTCCAGCCCAGGGGATTATGGAGTTCTGAGTCAGTTTGTAGAGGATCCCTAAGATGAGTCAAGGGGACAATTCCTAATTCAGTAGAACATAAAAACCATGTCAAAAAAAAAATTTTTTTTTGAAGACTGTGACTTAGAATCCCTAGATATCTGGACTGGAAATAAGCCCCAGAGAAGCTACATGGCTTGTTCAAGGTTATACAGATGTTAGTGGCTGTGCCATAACTTGAATTGGCTTTTCTTGCCTCTACCCTCCTACAATGATCTTTGAGTGGGGGGCTGGGTGGCTGTGAGCTGAGGTGGAAGCCTCAAAGCCTCCAAACTCAAGCTCCCAGCCTTCCTCACACTTGTCTTAATGCTGACTGTGTGTGTTTGTATATGTGTGTGTGTGTGTGTGTGTGTGTGTGTGTGTGTGTGTTGGGGGGCGGGGCACAGTGGGGCTGCCCAGGGCTGAGGACGTTCAGAGCTCAGCCTCATTCGGGCTCTAGCCCGCTCTGTCTCCAGATTATCTAGCTGCCCAAAGTCACTGAAACACACATAACTTTTCTTGACACAAGGCAAGCATGCAGGGTTTATATGTTATTGTTGTTTTTAGGGCACACCTGGCAATGCTCACAGCTTACTCCTGGCTCTTTGTTCAGGGATCATTCCTGGCAGATTGAGGGGACCATATAGGGTGCTGGGGATAGAACCTGGTCAGCTGTGTGCAAAACAAGCGCCCCACCTGCTGTACTATCTCTCCAACCTTGAGTACTCTAGTTTTCAGAGCCTTTCTCTCTCTCTCTCTTTCTTTCCCTCCTCCCTCCCTCTTTCTTTCTTTCTTTCTTTCTTTCTTTCTTTCTTTCTTTCTAAAAAGCCTTTTTTTTAAGCACCCACACTATGCTCAGGGGCCGCTCCCAGCTTGATGATCAGTTATCACTACTGCTGGTGTGGGCAGACCATGCAGAGCTGGGGAATGAACACTGGGCTTCCACCTGCAAAGCATGTGCTCCCGCCGTTTAAGCCACCTCCCAGGCCAGTGAAACTTAAAAAAAAAAATTGGCATATGCAAAAGAGCTCTCTCCCTTATAATTCTTTCAGCTGCTCTTATTTCGAGCCTGGATGTTTCTTCAGATTCTCTCCCAATTAGTTTTGCCTCTAGCTGAAAGGACCTTGCATTATAGCAAGTGGGTCAGATTGAGGGTTCTCAGCTGCTGAGGGGTGCACTCAAAGCATGCCCAGGACTTGAGTTTGAATCCTGGCCCTACCTGGCTCCCTGCATGCCCCATATGGCCCTGAGGATCCCCAAACACTGCTGGGGTTGCTTTGATGGCACCAGCAGCACAGGCCCGAGCAGGTCTGCACCCTCAATTCCTCATATTGAACCATCCAGGCTCGCTGGTTGGCTTAGTAGCACTTAGGAGTGGCCCCTAGGTCCCTTGAGTACTGTTTGGGAGCCCCCTCCCCAGGCCACCCCTCAATAAAAGGAAGAAAGAGAAGTGGGTTGGAAGGATGGTACACAAGTTAAGGCAACTGCCTTGTTCTGATCCCAGTTTGATCCCCAGAGCTGAGCATGGTTCCCAGAGTTCCACCTGGAATAATCCCTAAGCACAGAGCCAGGAGGAAGCCTTGAGCACCACTGAGTGTGCTCCAAAAACGAAAAAAAGAGAAAAAGGAAACACAGAGAAGTGTGTGTGTGTGAAGTTGGTCTGAACTCAACATCAGGGTCGTTTTCACCCGGGCAGTCTCCTAGAAAGAGTGCCTCAGGGGATGGTTTTTGGGGCTCTGTCTCAGAGTTCTGAGTCCAAATTGGTCATTTATCATTTATGACATTCATGCTATGATCTTCCACAGCTCGCATTTTCCTTGTGGTTTATTCCTCACGAGTATCGTGATTGGCTTTCTCTGGAGCTCATATTCTGGGCCCGGAATCAAGGATCTTTTCCAGATCCAACTTCAGTCTGAAGAACCATGTCAGTTTTTTCCAAAGAGATTTCACTTCTCACTTTGACCCCCCCGTACAGGCTCTCCATCCTACTGCACACACAACAACAACAACAACAACAACAACAACAACAACAACACTGTCACCAGACAGTGATCCCATAGGCAATCTGCTCTCTAAACAAAATGGTTCTGGTTGTGTTTAGAGAGAATTCCTTCACCCAATCCTAATAACCATTCCTTGGAAGCGACGGATCATCTAACGGTCCCATTTTACAGAGTTTGAAAACAATAGCATGCCATGTTTCAGCATCGCGTCCAGGGTTGCATCGCTAAGAGCAGTCCTCAGGCAGGGATTCAAGAACTCTGCCTACATTGGGGTCCCTTAGGTTGCCTCTTTCTGCAGGATGCCCGCCAGCATGCTCAGGCTGGGTTTTCTGTAGTCACTGCACCCTCCTATATGACAGACACAAAGTCCAAAGTTTGACCCCGAAGTCTCCTGTAGGACAGGAATGTCCCATGGCTGACAGTGGGCCACACCAAGACCTTTCCACAGAATTGCAAGAGGTTCCTAAACAAGCCAGACCTCATGAGCTCTTGACAAAAACTTCCTCCTGCAGAGTGCGGGGACCAAATACACAAAGGGGTGATTTCATTTTTTTCTCCATCTTTTTTTTTTTTGCGGGGTGTATGTGTGTGTGTGCGGGCATGTGTGGGAGACACACCTGGCGGTGCTCAGGGCTTACTACTGGCTCTGAGGTCAGGGAACACTCCTGGCAGTGCTCAGAGGACCCTAAGTGGTGCCGGGGATGGAACCTGGGCTGGCCACATGCAAGGCAAGTAAGTGCTTCACCTGCTGTACGATCTCTCCGGCCCCTGATGGGCTGTTCTACCCCCAGCTTTCCCAGGAAGGAACTCCCATTCACTAGTAGAAGACTTTTTCTCCATTAGTACTGAACTTAGTATAACTGTAACAAGCCAGTTTTGTTTGTTTGTCTTTGGACGACACCCAGTGGTGCTCATGGGCTACTCCCAACTCAGTGCTCAGGACTGCTCCTGGAGTTGCTCAGGGGGCCTTGTGGTGCTGGGGATCCAACCTGGGTCTCTTGCATGAAAAGCATGTGCGTACCTGCCAAGCCGTCTCTCCAGCCCTGTCATAAGCCAGTTTCAAGTCAGGCACATGAGCACTGGAAGATTCATGCTATCTGTCCTTATTTTTCATCTGGGTTCCCTCCATCTATGCCTTCCCTTCCCTGATTCACTGGGCAAAAAACTGATGTTTTGAAAATGAATGGAGTGACTGATTTTTCAGTCATCTGCATTATGGCAGTGAGGTCTGGGGCCTCAGTCACCTGCATTATGGCAGTGAGGTCTGGGGCCTCATCCATCTGCATTTTGGAAGTGAGGTCTGGGGCCTCAGTCACCTGCACTTTGGCAGTGAGGTTTGGGG
The DNA here is from genome assembly GCF_029834395.1 of Sorex fumeus. NCBI lineage: Eukaryota > Metazoa > Chordata > Mammalia > Eulipotyphla > Soricidae > Sorex > Sorex fumeus. The sequence continues at coordinate 26,261,471 of NW_026606094.1, read as the reverse complement.
CATCAGTCACCTGCATTATGGTAGTGAGTTTTGGGGCCCAGAGGTTGCATGGGGTGACTGTCCCATGGTCTCATTCTCCACTGCAGAGCTTCCTATTGCATTTTCTATTATTTATGCTAATGCATCTCTTCACTAGGGTCGATAACTGATAGGTGTCTGTGTAACTGGGGAATCTTTCCCTGGGACCCTTTGATACAAGTTGGTGTACGTTTCAAGGGGGAAAAAAACAAAACAAAACAAAACAAAACAAAACCCAGTCAGGCATGTGGCACTTTTTTGTTTTTTGCAGTGCTGGGGCTTGAACCCAGGGCCTCACCCCACACATGGCATGCATACTATCCCTGAGCCACACCCTGGACCTAAGTGGATGGTTAAGAACCCAGGTTCCTGCTAACGATGAGGCTTCTCATTCCCTCACTTGGGTCTTCCTTTCCCTCCCAGATCCTGCCCACGAAGCGCAGGAACAAAGGCCGAGACGAACCGCCCGTCCCAGAGGTAGCGGGGTGGGGGCCCACGGCGAGGACCCACGGCGCTGGCTGTCAGTAGCCCACACTCACCATGGTTTGTCTCTCGATCCTTTCGCAGAAAAGACCGTGTGCTGTTTGCTGCTGGAGGTAAGAAGATTGTCTTTGGGCGTTTTGAATGGCTTTGAGGTGCTGCTGGCAGAGTTATGGCCGCTCAGACAGGTCTTGGTTCTCCCTGGGACGAGTGACGTCCTGGAATTGGAGGGTGGAGACGCGGGCGAGAGAGAGGGTCTGCACATTGAACCGTGTCTTCTCTCTGTAGAGAGGGGAGGAGAGACGTCAGCACTGCTCGCCCCCGGGCACGACACACTCACACAGACTCTTCTATCTTGCGCTGGCGACAGCCTTGACCTCTTGGTTCTGACTGGGGTTGATCTTTGGGTCACACCTGGCTGCACTCAGGGCTCATTCCTAGCTCTGTGCTCAGAAGTCGCTCCTGGCAGTGCTCACGGGGCCACATGTGATGTCAGGCGATCAACTAGGTTAGTGTACCTACCATCTCTCTAGCCTGTGACTGTCTTGACATCTGCTTCCATCCCACAAATGAGAATGAAATTTCTAGATCAAATGGCGACATGGGTTATCCTAGGAGTCATCGGCCTGACATTTTTTCTGCAAAAACCACAGCCAGGACTAGCAAAGGAGTCTATGGAGGTCCCCTGAACCCGGTGGGCTCACTGGAGAGACAAAGTGGGTCCCTAGACAGTCACTGACTAGGAGGCCACAAATTTCCTCGGGGTAGTGAGGACAGTCTCAGCTACACAGAACCAGGAAGTGGACCCATGTACCTCTACCAGTCGTGGCCTCTCTGTGGGGGCACTGCAGCTACCACAGCCAGGCCAGGACACTGGTGAGGGGACAGGAGCCTGCATGAGGGCAGGCTGGCAGGCACAGCATCCAGATATTGTGCAGAAAATTCCAGAGCTCTGGGCCTAAAGAGGTCTCACTCCCCCTCCCCCCCAGTGAGTTCCTTGGGGTCTCAGCCCCACAGACAGGAGGAGAGAGCCCTGACCCAGACAGGAGGCACATGAAACCCCCCTAAATCAGATCCTGCCCCGTGCAGGGCAACAGCCAAGATCAAAGTGGAGGATCCCTTCCTGAGGGTCTGTGCCCACAAACTGTTCATATAGCTTCCAAGAAGAAATGTCATATACTTGGGGGCAGCAAGGTGGGGTGGTGGGGGGCATGGAGGGACAGTACAGCAATAGGGCATTTGCCTTTCACACAGCACAACCCGGGTTCAATCCGGTCTCTTGAGCCTGCCAGGAGGGTTCCCTGAGCACAGAGCTGGGAGTAAGCCCTGAGCACTATAGGGTGTGGCCCAAAAGACAAAAAGTTAAGAAAAAATACGACAACAACTGCAGGCTTGCTCCTAACCAAGCAAACATAGGGCCCAACGGAGAGCAGCTGCTTAATTGAAATACATAAATTGATGAGATAAACGAAACGAGAGCAGATGTTATGATGGGAGCAGCTCTGGTGGGAACGTGACTGCGGACAAGGAACCACACAGGTTTAGGTCTCTGGCTCTCTTCACTAGAGAGACATCTCAAGGGTGATTCACTTATATCCTGACAGGCAGAAGCAAGCCACACTGGCCTTGGCTATCTGGTGGTGGTGCTGACTTTGGAGCTCCTCTGAGCTCCCCTAGATCAAGAGACTTCCACGTTATCTCCAAGCAGATTGAGTGTGGGAACAACATGGGAAATGGGGCTTGGTGGGGGGTGGGTCATCTGGCTGTTGGGCATTTCTGTTGGTCCCAGTGCACACAGGTTGCCTGCAGGAATGAACCTGACCAGGTAGTTTTTCATCATTGAACCCCTGGACCCTCCCTGCACAGAGCACTGAGTGCCCAGAGTCATCCCATGCAAAGCTGTAGAAACCAAGAACCAATTCTGGGGTCTTCTATGTGGATGACCCAGCTCCGGACACCTCACTTAGTTAGGCCTCGGGCCTCCAGTTCACCACTCACACTTTCTCCATTTCCATGTCTTTATCAGTAAATGAAGTGGGTCCCCAGCAGGCCGCTTTCCACTCTGTTATCATAAACACAAGGCCTATCTCCGCCAGCTCCTCCTCGGTCCCTCCAGATTCCAGAGCGTGATAGCAATAATTACAGCTCAAGTACTGAAACGTTTGACGCAGGCGGGCCCTCCCTCGGAGGGATTCAGCTTTTGTAAAATTGTTCTGGCCTATACAACCGCTGAGAGACAGGCAGGGAGCAGTTGGGGTAGCCCACCCTTGTCAGGCCTGACGCGCAGAACCGTGGGCAAGGGGACTTGTCAAGGTCAGGACCGGTGGCTCCGTGGGGTGGAATGGATGGGACCTTGAATCATGTGCAGGGGCCCAGCTGTTTCCCAGGAAGGCAGGAAACAGTGTGCGGGAGAAAGCAAGATGGAGTGAGGAAGGTAGGAAGGACAGAACTTGCCATCGCTAAAGATTAGAAGGGGGTCCGGGTATGCAGTCTCCCTAGTGACAGACGAGGTTATCAGTTAGCAAGGGGACCCACTTTCAGACTGTAGGGCAGAGCTACTTGGTGGCAAGCCTGAGACTAGAACCATTTTCTCACTTCAAATTCATTGTTTTTCCCTGCCCTTTAGATCTGTCTGGCTTAGCAATTTCTTTTTTGGCAGAGGCTTTCAATACTATAAATAAGACTACCACTACTGTTTTAGAATTGTTCCCTCTCCCCCCCCCCCCCCCCCCCCCCAGTCTTCATTCACCTACTTGCTCTCACTTGCTCGGGCTGGTAAGTGAGTAAGGGGTGGGAGGTGGGATCTGCAGAAATATCCCTAAGCTCCAGTGGGCAGACGCGTCTTGATAATGAAGATGTATTTTATTTTGCTAAACTGAATTAAACAATACAACTAGGGCGGGGAGACAGCTCCAGAGGCTGGAGTGTAAATCTTTTCAATCCCCTGCACTGAGCATGAGCTGATGGAGCCCTGGTGGTCCCACGCCACCACAGGGTGACCCTCACGGTCTCCATCAGGCCTGCAGAGCTGGGCTAAGTACTTGTAGGAATGATCCCCAGGATCTACTGAAGAAGGACCCCCTAAGATAATATAAGAAAACAACTAACGCTAAATCACCAGGGTGCCATCAATGACATAAGAAACAGTCTAGATTCTAAAATAAACTTCCCAGGGATTCCTGGCCAACACATTCCACAGCTAAACTCCCCTCACCCCCAAATTAAATCACCGAACAAGCTTTTTTTTAATTTCCATTGGCTTTATATGAATAAAAAAAAATTCTCCTGTTTCATAATCCTTCTGAAACGACCAATTGGATGGAAATGACCAACTGCACAGGAGATACTATTCATCAAGACTTCACCCTGACGTTTTTATTCACGTGCAATTCTTCTGTTGTAATAGACGAAGGCAGTATGTCCTGCTGTGAAATGGTGTCTCACTCAGACGGAAACAAATCTACCCCTCTTTCAAAGTCTTCCACAAAAAGACACGTCCTGCTGTTCGGAGACAGGAGAACAAGCTCCCAGCTCCCACTGCAGGCGGTGGAAGGAAGGGAGCGTGAGGGAGGCCTGGAGGAACAGTGCAGGGTTCAGAGCTCCGGCCTGGCAAGTGTGTGGTCACAAGCTCGAATCCTCAGTGTCCCACATGTGCTGAGTCCAATCCCGGCAACTCAGTTCCTTCAGCCTGGCACTTGGGCTGCCTGAGAGCCCCAGTATCCCGGGGTTAGTCCGCTTAGGCCACCACAAAGGGAAGTAAGACCCTGGCAAGCACCTCAACAACAACAACAACAACAACAACAACAACAACAACAGATGCATAGGGGCTAGAGCGATAGTACAGCGGGTAGGGCATTCGCTTTGCATGCAGCCAACCTGGGTTCAATCTCTGGCGTCCCATATGGTCCCCCAAGTACCACCAGGAGTAATTCCAGGGTGAGAGCCAGGAGTAACCCCTGTGCATCGCTGGGTGTGACCCAAAAAGAAAAAAAAGACACATAAATGCCATGGATAGGAAGTGTGATCCCAGCCTGTATGTGCATGAGCGCTGTGGCGGACCCCAGCCAAGCACTACTACAACCAGGGATTAAATGTCTTGGAGCACTGACACCCCCTCCCCGGGAGCACCAATGAGAAAGAGTTGTGAACCATAGCGGGCACTGTGGCAGAGTGTGCGAGCACCACAGTCAGTTGTGGGGCTCAGTCACCGCAACAACCAGCACAAGGAAGGGAAGGGCGGGGGAGCAAAACAAGTCAAATGGAAAAAGAAATCCTTTATAAAAAACAAAAACAGAAAGAAAAGGGAAGGGGGTAAAGCGCTCAGAACTTCATCACGAGGTTCACTGACGCTTTTGGCGACGGAGTGGGGGGGGGGGAACAAGTTGTTTCATAAAGACCCGATTCCCATTCAGCCCCGTTACTCCAGTCTGCAGAGAGCCTCCTGGATAGACAGATAATTGACGTGGCTTTGTCTCCTGGCAGAGAGGTGGGCGGGCGGGTGATGGGGGAAGATGAGATCTAGGTTTCTTGTAAGGCGCTGCTGCTGGCAGGCGGCCAGCGCCGGGGAAAGTGCTCCAGATTCACGCTCTGATCACCCTGACACGGGCCCTCCTCTCTGGAAGGCTCATGCACTTTGTCTGCTCGGGGCACAGGCCATCCTGAGGCAGATCCCTATAATTAATGTAACTCCCTTGGCCCAGCTCAGAACACTGCATTATCTCCTCACGACTGAAGCATCGTATCGAGGCGACTGTTTATATAATTATGTTTATATTTAATAATTATTTTATAGGCTATTTGAAAATATTTTTTTCTAGGAATAATTTTGGAGAAAAAGAGCCTGAGCTCATTCTTGGTTAATGCACTTAGATGTTATTAACAAGATTATGATTAACGACTAGGATAGACTATTCTCTTTCAACTAACAACACTCTTTTGTTTGTTTGTTTGGGGGCCACATCCTGAGATGTACCCCTGGCTCTGCACTTGAGACTGACTCCTGGCAGTGCTTAGGGGACCATATGGGATGCTTGGAGATCAAACCCAGGTCAAGCTGCCTGCAAGGCTAGAACCCTGTCTGCTGTCCTATGGCTCCAGCCTCCTCAACTAATACAATTCTGTAGCACTGTGACACTGTCCTCCTGTTGTTCATCGATTTGCTTGAGTGGACACCAGTCACGTTTCCATTGTGTGACTTGTTGTTACTGTTTTTGGCATATTGAATACGTTATGAGGAGCTTGCAAGACTCTGCCATGTGGGCGGGATACTCTCGGTAGCTTGCCAGGCTCTCTGAGAGGGATGGAGGAATTGAACTCGGGTCGGCCACATGCAAGGCAAATGCCCTACCCACTGTGCTATCGCTCCAGTCCAACATAACTCTATCTAAACATTTCTATTTTCTATATATTGGTGATCTTATTGATTAACTAATCGGGGGCCTCCAAAGAAGTGCTGAGGGAGCCTGGGGACCACTGGAGATAACACCTGTTCCTGTTCCACTACGTGGGAGCAGAGCTCAGTGCTAAGGAAGCAGTAAGGCTGCCCCACTGGGGCCCGCAGGTACTGGGGACCCTGGGCGCCAGTACCCGGCAATGCTTGGGGGACCATGTGGTGCCAGGGAATGAACTCAGACTGAACTCCACACACAAGGCACGCATGCCAGCCCTCCGAGCTGTCCCCATCCCCCTCAAAACCAGGTCCTCACTCAGGCAAAGCAACTAAGTGCTCCATTACTGAGTTGCACCCTGACCCTAAACTGGTTAATATTCTGTCACAGATGTGCTGTAAATTTAGTCACACCCTTACCATTCACTTACTGTCTGGCTCTTTTGTTCTGTTTTATAATTTATATTAAGAAAAAAGCAATTCAGGATCTGCTTTGAGGTATGGTTCCCAAAGTGAAAGGTGCAATAGTTCAGAGCTCTCATAACACATTTCTTTCCAGACGACAGAAAGAGCAAAACCATCCATTCTGCAAATGTTGATCATGAAAACCACTGACCCTACCCAAGTGAAGATAGAAATTCACCATCAGCCCTCTCATTAGGAATCAAGTGTTCAATACATCAGCAATAACCCAGCCATTGATCAGCAACCTCTGGGCTCAACCTTTCTGCCCTTTGGCCAATAGTTACAACAACTGATTCAAATTTCTCCGCAGGCAGGCATACTCCTAAACAATGGGTGTATCTAACAGCATTTAATTCCCAGAGTACCCTAGGAAAGATACTAGCATTATCTCCATTCTCCAGCTGAGGGAGCTGAGGCCCAGAAACAGGAGTGACTCAGGGTCATGGAGCTAACACACCTGGGATGCGCAAAGCAACTGTGCTACCTGCTGTACTACTGCTCAGGCCCAGGCCATCTTAACTCTTCAGCTCTATTCCCTGAAATCTCTTATGATCGTGAACAAACGAGAGAGGCCCCATTCCCACCCACTGTGGTGCACGCGCCTTTCAGCAAGGCACCTCCGTCACATTCCCAGAGAAAACGAGATACTGCTCAACAGCCCATGCCCGGCCTGAGACTTCCAGGCCCCAGTTCAGCTGGGAACCTCAGAATCAAAGCAATGAAAAACCCAAATCCTTTTGTTTTATTATTACTCTTTTCTGTATTTGCTATCACAGGAAGTCCAGACCAAGACCTCAGCTACCAGCAGTTCTAAAACCACGTGCTTCACTCAGTGCACCTTAAACTATACAGGTTTAACTCAGGGGGAGCTCTGGAGGGTCACAGGAAGGGAGCTTGGAAACAGGCTCTGAGCACTCAGAGTCTGCATTCCAGTGTGGGAAGTCCCGGTGACCCCATGATTCTCCCACTCCTCAAATCCACTGGGTTCAGGCAAATCCATTTCAATAAAAGATTTGGAAGCCTCTTGCCACCCCCCTCCCCCACCCACCCCAGGCTTCTTCATGGTGATATTTTCATGCTTGTAACCTCAATGTCCTGTGTGTGAAAAAAAAAAAAAACTCAGCACAGACACCTCGCAAGTGGCCGGCCTATATACTCCATGTGGTTCCCTGCACCATTTTTGGAAAGAACTGACTGGGGAATTTTCCAATCTGGTTTTTGAGGGAGCAAGTGCCTCCCAGCAGACTTTGGGCACCCCCCACACTTGCAGCTGGCCATGGTTGTGTAAGCTCCTTTGGGCCCCCGGCCAGCCCCTGCACGCTCATTTGCCAGCCCCCACTGGTGAGGGCAGGTGCCTGGCAAATCATTAGCCAGCCTCTGTTTTATCAATGGACCTTATCTGCTTCGCGCAGCGAGGCTTTCTACTAAGGACAGCCTGGACTCCCAAAGGCCCTTCTTCCCAGAAGAAATGGGTGCCGGTGGGGGCGATGGGCAGCGAGGTTCCCCTCGCCTGGGGAACAGAGCTGGACTCGGCTCGGCCCTATCTTACGCCAATTTTTGGCAGCAGCGGCAACCAGGCCAAGCGTGGAAGGCCACGAGGGCCTATCTCCTGAGAAACTTGGCCAAAGTCACCAGGCTGGTCGTGGGTTGGAGGGGCCGGGGCTGGAATCTGAGCTTGTGGTCTCATTCGCTGCAGGACTCGTTAGGCACTAAATATAGTGCCACGGTAGTCAGAGGAGGATGACTGAATCAGCCTTCCTCAGCAGCGGAGGAAATGAAGACACAGGAAAGGCAAGTGACTAAGGCAGGCAGGGGTGACTGAGCCGCAGGCTGAGCTATGCCAGGTGGCGCTCGTGCCAGGAGTGTGTGCTTGTAAGCGCAGTGCCTGAGTATTGCTTTAAAGACAGCAAGGCCTGAGTGTGTGTGTGTGTGGGGGGGGGGGTAGGTGGGTGGGTGGGGGCGCAGGGATGTGGTCTGGGGGTAGGGGTGGCTTACCGGCCCGGTGCCTGTCACTAATTCACTGAGAGGAGGTCTTCTTCATTCCTTTTCAGCTCCTCTCTCCTGCCACGCCACCTGCGTTGTCTGGGGCACTGTGACAAATGCCAGTGGGTGTGTGTGGTGGCCAGCACTGTTTTTGTTGGCTGACTCCCCCACAGGCTCTGCTCCGGTTTCTCGCTCACTCGGTCCTCCTGTGCCCATCCACTCATGCAGGAAGCATTTCCGGAGTGTCTGCTCTGTGTCGGGTCCCAGGCAAGCTCCCCTAGGACACTTGCCACGCACCTCATCTTGTTGCACGGTCCCAAGAAGGGGCTGCTACCGGGGGCCTCCGCGTGATGAATGGTCTCACGGAAGCTGGGTGTGATGACCAAACAAGAGCCAGGTCACTCCCCCCCATGCCTTGGCAGCTGGCCTGGCCCCAGAGTCCAGGCCTTTGCTCCATGCCACGCTAGAGACAGTCTCTTTCCTTCAAGCTTGAATGACAGACAGAACTTTGCTGAGGATTCTAGACAAAGTATTTCACAGCAAGATACAAGCCTGAAACTGGCTGCAACGCTTTTCCATCCTGTTCCCGGGCAGTGCCCACCTCCTTCCTGCCCTTCTACTGCTTATCAGATGGAGGCGCAAGTTTCTGAACTCAAGCACTGCTGGGTAGGATCAGGGGAGTTCCAGGGGCTTTCCGGGGTCCTGAAATACTTCCACCCACCTCCAAGGATGACTCCCTGAAACGGCGCACCTTGCTGACAGAAATCACCACGACAAATTGTAAAACCACCAGGGGGGTACTTCCAAGGGATGGGGGTGTTTTCCTGGAGCACAAACCACCACCTACAAATAATAACAAGAACTCAAAAGCAACCACAACCTTTGATCAGGTAATCTGGAAATTTAGTTTGGAAAATAGAACTCAAAGAAATATTCCTCCCCACCCCCTATCTCCCAAAGTTCAAAGATATTCTCAGCAGTACTGTTTTCAGAAGTTAAAAAAGAAAAATCACCAAAAAAATCCCCTAAATGGTCTATAATACAGCCACTGAAAATGAAGGTTATCTCAATCTGAGCAAATGTGTAAATGCAGTTAGTATTCTCAGATCCACAAGAAGCCTCAAAATGATCACACTCTGTAAACACTAATCACCACACTACAAAAACATTAACACACATATAACATGTGTGATTATATAAGACAAGTAATGTGGAAAAGGAAGGATATTTTGAATAGAAGCGATAGCGCAATGGTAGGCGTTTGCCTTGCACACGGCCAGCCTGGCTGACCTGGGTTCGATTCCTCTGCTCCTCTCAGAGAGCCTGGTAAGCTACCTTGAGTATCTCCCCTGCACGGCAAAGCCTGGCAAGCTACCTGTGACATATTCGATATGCCAAACACAGTAACAAGTCTCACAACGGAGACATTACTGGGCCCGCTCGAGCAAATCAATGAACAACGGGAGGACAGTGGGACAGTGTGAGTTTTTAATTAAAGCTTTAGGTTCACTTAGAAACATGATAAAAATTGGGCCAAAGAGATAGTGCAGAGGTTAAGGTGCTTGCTTCCTTGTCCACACCTGTCCCTGGTTCGTGAGCAACCCGGCACCACATAAATTCCCCCAAGCACTACCAGAAGTGATCCCTGAGCACAGAGCCAGGAGCAAGTCCTGAGCACAGCTGGGGGTGTACATCCCCTACTCAAAGACAACAATTAGGGTACTTCAGTGGCACCGCACCAGTCTGCAGGCACGAGGCTGAGAATCTGAGGCCAGCACAGCCCCATGTGCCAAGCCTGAGCCCAGTACACTGAGCTTGGGGATCCCCAAGACTGCCAATTCCAAGCACATCATCAACCTTTGGAAGTTCTGCATCCAAATGTGCAGACTGGAACCCCCCCTCCCCCATCACCCCCCTCCGAAACATTGTGATGACAAAGGGAAAGGGGAACGAAAGTTGATAATGCTTACGTTGGCATGATCAGGCGAATGCCATCACCCCTGTACTATCTCTTGGGCCCCTCTGGCACTCCTTTAACACAGAGAGCATGCACCAGGCACTGTGATGTTCCAGGGTGGAAAGTCAGGCCAGACGGCACTGTAATTTATCACCCAAGGACAGAGGTCAGACATCAGCCTCTCTGGAACAGCACCTGCAGCCAACGCAGACATCCTCTTACCGACACCAGCCTTCGCTTGGCCCCCGCGGTTCCCGTGTGGCCCGGCCAGAATGGCAGTGCCCATATAGATAGGGAATGCCACCTGCAGGCTATAACTGCTTCATCAACATGACCTCCCACCACACCAGCCATACCCTTTTCAAGAAGTCCTATCCAGGCCTGCGTGGGGTGGGTGGCCAAGGCTTAAGGATAAATGGGGGCTTCTTCTTTAAGACAGTGATGCAGAGGGGAGAGGGAGATAGCACAGCATTGGCATTGCCCACGGGCTGACCCGGGTTTGACAACGCCCCCCCCCCCCCCCCCCCGCCAGGAGCAATTCCTGAGTGCAGAGCCAGGAGAGAGCCCTGCACACTGCTGGGTGTGGCCCCAAAACCAAAACCTGAAACAAAAGCAAAAGTGACACAAATGTTGTCCCTGTCTCAGAGGTACTGAAGGGGCAGGTGTGGCAGGCAGTAGAGGGTGGGCAGAGGGGGAGGCAGACACCAGGGTCTTTAGGGAGAAGACGCGTAGAGATGGATTCTCACTCTACTGCCAAGACAATCCTCTCTGGGGGCTACTCCAGCCTTTCCCTAGGTGTCTTGGGCTAAGCACATAAAAAAAAAAAAACCCAAAAACAAATACACACACAAAAAAACCTTGTCTCTGTCACTGGCAGGCCAGGTCCATTGGCTCGAGGGGGCCAGGGGCGATCATGACACAGACGGCAGTTGGGGTAGCCAGGAACACACTCCATACAGCATCATCTGGGTGGCTGTGGGTTTGTCAGTCTTGGGACAGCTGGACCAGAGCCCCCAATCTGGGTATTTTATTTAAGCCCTGACTGAGGTGATTCTCGGTGCCAGCTTCGGGCGTCTCTGGAGCTAACCATGCTGTCTGCGGGGTCAGAGCAATCTGGGCTCCTATCCCAGATCTGTCACTCATTAGCTCTGGGACTGGGGCAGAGAACACACCCCCACCCCACCACCCCCCTGCCAGCCCCAGTTTCAAGATCTATCAAATGGGAACAACTGAGCTCACACACTGAACCTTAAGAACCTCTGATCCACAATGGGCAGGAACCTCCAGGGCACCTCATTCCCCTTCCCCATCTTAGCACACACTGTGTTCGCAGCTGTATGGATCTCCTGCTAGAACTGGGCACAACACGGATGGGTGTCTCGGCGCCTCTTTTCTCCCTGGCATTTAACTCAGGGGCTCACTCTCACTGACCCCGACCCTGCTCGCTTGTGGACGGGAGGGGAGCAAGGTGAGAACTGAGCACAGGGAAAGCCAGGAACTCGATGCCAGAGCAAGGAGGCACTGCATCTGAGTTGCCCAGAAGAAGACAACATTGATCTTAAAGAAATCAAAGTTGAAAATGCACATAGTAGGTTTCTCCCCACCCCTGAAGGAAAACTGCTCCAATGACCCTGGGTTCCCCGGGGGAGCACTCGGTTTAAGGAAGACGCCAGAGGTGCTGACCCCCCCCCCCCCCCGCCAGGCCAGAGTGCAGGCCCACATCTCATCTCAATGCGCTGCTAAGTTGGTGGCATCGTCACTCAGAGCCCCTCACCCCGCCCGGGACTGCTTTGACCCTGCCGCCACCGTCACTAATAACGGAACCCAGTCTGCTCTTCTTGGAGTGGCCGTTGGCAGTGGCAAACAGGAAGTTGTCTTGAAGTGGGGTGTGGCTGTACCAGGTCCATATTGGCAGACAGAGCCCCACGACTCTCTCCTGCTGCCTCCTGCTCCACAGGGAGTCAAAGGTCTACGCTGCTTCTGTGAACACAAAACTGGAACTCCCTTGAAGAGCAGCCCTCATCCCTACTCCACCCGGGACGGGGCAAGCACTCCAGGCGGAGTCCCTTCCTTGCATACTCCTCAGTCACTGGCCAGTGTCCCTGGCTTACGGAGGGCTCGGGTGCTGGAGCCTGGGGAGGCTTCTTTCCGTTGGACTTCCCTGGGGACACGCAGGAAGCCAAGCTGGCCAGATGCACCGGCCCTTGCCAGGGAGGCCACTTGGCCTTCCTATTGGTCGAACACCGCCCCCCCCCCCCCAACTCCTCCAGCTCAGCAAGCACCCCCACCCTCTGCTGTAGGCACCCAACACCCTCCGCCACCTGGGAGGAAAGAAGGCAAAACACGGGTTGCCAGTTTCGAGAAATGCATAAAGTTGGACGAAAAGGGCCTCGCAACGTTTCCTCGCCCCGACAGCAGCATAATAATAAACAAGGACCAAGAACAGCAACTGCGAAAGCAAGTGCCCGGGTGCAGCCAGAAAGTGCTGGGCTCTGCATGCATGGCACGGGGCTCTGCCCTGGGTGGGGGGCCTCCGGGGCAGGTTCCCTGCAACGTGCTTCCTGGTGCTAGCTAGCAAAGGTGTGCTCTCAAAATTTTCCACTGGCCTGGGGCCGGAGGGGTGCGCCTGCAGAAGGGCTGTCCCAAACAGACAGACTGGGTGGTGGTGGTGGTAGTGGTGGTGGTGGGTGGCGGTGGGGTTGGGGGCGGACCCCTCCAGCCTCCTGCTTCAGACCTCCCCTCCCCATTCCACGCTTAGCCACGCTTAGCCGTGCATGCAGCTCCAGCCCCGAGCCGCCGCCGAGCTGTCGAGGCGACACCTCCAGGCAGGCGGGCGGGCGGGCTGGCAGCAGGCTCCGCCAGCCCTGCGCGCTGCTGCTCTCTTCCGTGACCTGGGCCCGGCCCCCGCGCCATCCTGGGTGGCCCGGCGTGCCCTACGCTCACACTTACACATCCCAGGGAGGCCGCCTGGCCGTTTGGATAAGGGAGGCTGAGCCAGTGACACGCCGGGGCAACGCCGCTTGCTCGCTCGCTCGTGGGAGACGTTTCCTGGGCTGCTGGCGGAGGGCCCTGGCCAGTCAGAAAGCACCGCTTCCCCTTTAAGAGAGCACGCCCAGATGCGATTAGGGAAAGGCAGAAAGAAAAGCCCGGAACAGGCAGGGTTGTATCCTGAATTTGGCAGACCAACTTGGGTTTGTTCTTTACCCCCGGACGCGTGCACGCGTGCGCGTGGAGGTCTTTGCACATGCACGCGCACACGCGCGCGCGCACACACGCGTGCACCCCCACCCCCCACCCCAGGCTCATCTGAGTTGTCACTGTTTAAGGAGACCTGGGGCCGTGCTCCTGCCACAGTTCTGTGCACCCCAAGCTCCGTGGCACCTGTCCAATCTGCAGAGCTGGGAGCCTGTCTTCCCCGCCCCCCCTCCCCTGCCCAGGGCTTGTCCATCCTGATGGGCAGAGCCCGCTGCAATATCCAGCCCGCAGATGCTTTGGAGAGGAGAGAGATGGCACCAGAAAGGGGGGGGGGTGGATTTTACGGGAGAGTTGAACTCCTGAGTAACAGCAGGGAGTTTTCATTTAATCTGGAGATATAGGAAGTGTATTCCCTGGTCTTGGTGAATATGGGACAGCTGAGAGGGACAATGGGCTGGTCCCACACCCATAAGGACTCACAAAAGGACACATGTCAGGTGATTCCACTGATATAGAAAAATCCAAATAGGGAAATCCAAATGGTCCAACCGGGGAGAGCATGTAGAGGAGAGAGTGGGGGGCAGTACTGAAGGGGAGGGTGGTATGTTTTAGAGTTAAAAGTGGCAAGGGTGGGGATGGAGTGATAGCACAGCCAGTAGGGTGTTTGCCTTGCATGTGGCAGACCCGGGTTCGATTCCCAGCATTTCATATGGTCACCTGAGCACCGCCAGGAGTGATTCCTCAGTGCATGAGCCAGGAGTAATGCCTGAGCATTGCCAGGTGTGACCCAAAAAGAAAAAAAAATGTGGCAATGGTGGCAGTACACTGCGAACAGACTTAGCACCACCTAATTGCCCAAATGTTTTTCTTTTGGGGGATGGGAGTAATGGTCACACACAGTATTTTATCAGGGCTTACTCCTGTCTCTGTGCTCAGGGATCACTCCTGGCAGTGCTTGGAGGACTATACACATAGGTGCTGGGGATCAAACTGGGAGTTGCTATGTGTGTGGCGAGCGTTTTAATCTCTGGTCCTTACGATCCAATTTTAAATGGTTTTATCTGGACATCACCTCAATCTAAAAAACATTCTCTCCTGACTAGAGAGACTAGTACAAGAGTTAACTTAATCGCTTTGCCTGCAGCCAAACCCAGTTTGATCCTTGAGCTCTGCCAGGAGGGAGCCCTGAGCACAGATCTGGGAGTAGCCCCCAAGTACTACCAGGTGTGGCCTAACCCTCACCCCATGCCCAATAAAATAGGAAAAATAACAAACAAAACAACAACAACAAAAAGACCAACCAACTCAGAAGGATAAAGTGTGTTTGGGGCCATTTTATCTTGGGTTTCATTTCAACATGTCCTCTATAATTAGCCTATTCCCTGATGAAGCTTACACCCATCCAGCTTGGCTAAGGAATGCCATCTTCTAATAAGGAGAAAGAAACACAAACCTCTCAGCGACAAAGGTATTTTAAGACTTCCTTGTAGAACTCTAGAGAATTACAGGTGGGGAGATGGCCCAGGCCCCTCCTGCTCTGTGAGCCCTTCTGGGGTGTCTTCTATGGCAACAGCTAAAACACAACCAATGCCAGGGACAAATGTTTAGGGAGACTCTGTCTTGGGGACTCTGGCTTCTTGGCTTCCAAGAAGGTGGTTCCTTCCCCCCCCCCCACAGGTTTTTGGGTCACCTCCGGCGATGCTCAGGGGTTACTCCAATTACTTCTGGAGGTGCTGGGGGACCATAGGGGATGCTGGAGGTCAAACTTGGGTCAGCCACATGCAAGGCAAATGTCCTACTTGCTATCCTATCATCCCTATCCCCAGAATGGAGGCGGACCCATCGGTGTCTGACTTGGAAGGGGAGGTAAATCTGTTTTTTTTTTTTTTAATTTTTATTAGCGAAACATCATGAGGTACAGTTGTAGACTTACAAGTTTTTGTGCTTGGGTTTCAGTTATACAATGATCGAGTACCCATCCCTCCACCAGTGCCCATTCTCCAGCACCACGGATCCCAGTATCCCTCCCACCCCCCATCTCCGCCCATCCCACCCTGCCTCTGTGGCAGGGCATTCCCTTTTGTTCTCTCTCCCCTTTTGGGTGCTGTGGTTTGCAAAAGAGGCATGGAGTGGCAATCATATTCGGTCTATAGTCTACTTTCAGCATGCATCTCCCATCCTGGGAGGATCCTCCCAACACCCTTTATTTGGTGCTCCCTTTTCTATCTATCTGAGCTGCCTTTTCCCCTAGCATGTGCGGCTGGCCTCCAAGCCATGGAGTAAATCTCCTGGTACCTATCTCAGCTATTCTTGGGTGTTAGTCTCCTATTTTGTTACTTTATGTTCCCCAGATGAATGCAATCTTTCTGTCTGTCCCTTTCTTTCTGACTCATTTCGCTTAGCATGATACTTTCCATGTAGTACCACTTGTATGTAAATTTCATGACTTCATCTGGTTTCTTATACTTCCATTTTTTGTAAAATGGAGTCAGTGGGAATTGCTGTGGGGAGACCCACCCACCCAAGCAGCCCTTCTTCATAGGGCCCCAGCCCCCTCTCTGCAGTCACTGGCGGCTAGAGGGTTCCCCTGCTCCTCGACCTGAGCACAGCCTGTCAAGGGCAGGAGAAGAGGCCTGTGGAGTGTCGCAATACTCAGAAGAAACGCAGACAAAAGGGCAAGCCCGTGTGCAGCTGGGAGCCTTTCTAGAGAGGATCATTTGCAGAGTTCCAGGCAGACTTGGGACAGAGACCCTGGGTCCTCTCTCCCAGAACTGTCTGCCGCCGTCTCCCACTTCTCTCTCCTCACCCCTCTCACCAACTATCAAGGAGGGGCCCAAGTTCTTGGCCAACAGGTGGCTTAAGAAAGCAAGATGCCCAGAAGCATACAGCTCTATCCTAGGAGGTGCTGTAAGCATAGAGCTTTAGTTCATACCATAAAACAAGCAGACTCCAGCTACCCTGGAGAGAAGCAGGGGGATTTCTCAAAAATGAAGCCCAGAAATACCCGGTGACCCAGAAATTCCACTTGTGGTTATTTAGGGGGAGGCGGCTATCTGGTAGTAGATGGCAATGGGACTTCTGGAGGTGATCAGAAAGCAGTATGGGTGTCCAAGGAGGGAGGGTACGCCTGAGACTTATATGAGGTTGGATTTGAACAAACCAAAGTTACCTCAGTACCTTCATTCCACGACCACCCCCTGCCCCGCAAAAGCCCTAACAAACCAGAGAAACCCTAACTCAATTTTAAAATGGGGCTAGAGAGATAGTAAGTGGCAGACTTGTCCTGTCTTGCAAGCAGGAGACCTCCAGATACGATCCCTGTCTTCACACAGGTTCCCCCAATCCCCATCAAAGAATGACTCCTGAGCACAGAGCCAAGATTCAACCCTGATCACTGCTGGGTGTGGGCTACCCCCAACCCCAAAATGTGACACCCCCAGAGAGTAGGGCAACTAAGTTTTTGAGCATCACAACAAGGGTTCAACTCCATGGTCATTATAATAACAAAGGGGAAAAATGATAAAAATAAAAACAATGTTTCAATAAAAAACTCCAAGTCCAGAACATAGCTCAAAGGGCATAAAAAGAAAAAAAAAAGGCATAAATATATGCTTCGTATGTAGAAGGCTCATTTGTGATCCTCACTACTCCACTACTGCATGCCCTGCCCTCTGACCACTGAGTTGGGTGTTGTCCTTGAGTACCACCTCCATCAGGTATGGTTCCCCCGAGATCCCCAAAATTAAAAAACAGATGAGAGTCAAAGAGATAGTAAGGAGATTCAGGCACTTGCCTTGCACGTGGCCAACCCTGATTCAATCCCCAGCACTGCACAGGAGTCCTGATCACTGGGCAAGACTCCCAAGCACAGAGCTGGAATAAGCTCTAAAAAAAACCAAAAACAAACAAAAACAAAAACAAACATAACCTCTCCCCAACCCCCACAAAGAACTGATGATGAATATCAGTTAATCTGTAAGGAAATGCAAATAAAAACAAAACGAGAAACCATTTCATACCCACTAGATGGCATGCACCTATATGTATTTGTTATACATATTTTTAAAAAGGAAAATAAGGCTGGAGACATGGTACAGCGGGTAAGGCACTTGCCTGGCAAGCGGCTGACTGAGTTCAATCTCTGGCGCCCCGTACGGTCCCCCAAGCCCTGCCAGGAGTGACCCCTGAGTGCAGAGCCAGGAGTAAGCTCTGAGGACTATTGGGGACAGACCTTAAAAAACAAACAAACAAACAAACAAAAAAGAAAATAAATATTGGCAGGACATATGAGAGGGGCTGGGAGATAATCCACAGGACCCCTTAGCGCTGCAGGGACTGGCCCTGAAAGTCCTCTGCCCTGCTGGGTCTAAGCAGCACCACATTATTGGCCCAAGCATGGATCTGTTGGCCCAGGCATCACTAGGAGAGGCCCCTGCCTTCCCCCATCCCCAAGTGCTGCTTGGGAAGCATTCCCCACAATAAAAGGAAAAGAATATGGAGAAATTGGAACTTTGGTGCATTGCTGATTGGAATGTAAAATAATGCAGACATTGTGGAAAACAGTATGCTGGCTTAAACACAGAATTACCATGTAACCCAGAAATTCTACCCTTAAGTGTATATACCCAAAAGAATGAAAAACAAGTGGCCAGTGACTCACACACTTACGTCCATAGTGTCACTCTGCACAACAGCCAAATGTCCATCAATGGACAAACAAAAATCATGGCATATGCCCAGAGTAGAATATTATTCAGCCATGAAAAGGAATGAAGTGCTCATTCATGAACCTCAGAAACATGACGTAAAGTCAAAGTAGCCAGACACAAAAGGGTCACATATTTCGATTCCCTTTATATGAAATGTCCAGAATGGACAGATCCACAGAGACAGAAAGCAGATCGGTGGCTGCCAAGGAACGGTCTAGGGGGAAGGGCAAATAATTGCTTAATAGAGTTGAGCTTTTATTTTGGAGTGATAAGGCAATTGGAACTATACAGAAGTGGTGATTGCACAATATTGTGAATGTGTAAATGCTACGGAATTGTTTGTTTTAAAATGGCTAATTTTGTGTTATGTCAATTTCACTCCAATCAAAACACACAGGCAACCAAAGAGCCAGGATAATCCCCAGGCATCGCCCAAATAGAGGAAAAACTAGAGTCACCTTCAAAACCTTTCTTGAAATCCCTTAATGGAGGTAATTTGGAGGTAATTTTGTAAGATTGTGGCCAGTAGGAGACCCAGCCAGGCATACCAACGTTCAGATGCCTGACATGGCCAATTAAGGGCTATGAAGAAGGATGAGCCTATGTGAATAATAACACATAATAAACACAAGTGTGCACACACAGAGACACACATCAGGCAGGCTGGACTACCTGTGTATGAACAGGAGACTGAGGCACAACTCCCTTCAACCATCCTTGATATAGCATCTCTCCATTGGAGGGACTGTCACTCTAGTGACGACATCCTAATTTCCATCCAAGGGACGTCAGTCTTAGACCATGCAGTTCAACAGGCAGACTGAAGGGGAATCCTCTGTTAGCCCCTGCTCAGAGCTGCTGTGGTATATCCTCTTCCCAGCACTCCTGCCAAGGGCTGCCCAGTCTGGTTCCTCCGCAGCAGGGCCTAGAGCGGCTGGTGTCATCCAATCACCACCCAGGTTAGACAGCAGCAGCTGCTGGAGAGCTGTGGTCAGCATGAGCAATGCCTGCCCAGCAAGCCCATTTCTGCCTGACCCAGCCTAACATCCCTTCCAAAGACACCTTGCCCAATTTCTGTTCCCCGAAATCTTTCTTCAAGTGAAACATGCCCAAATACCCTTTGCAAGACATCTTTATTTATTTATTTATTTATTTATTTTGCGTCTTGGGTCACACCTGACCATGCTCTAGGCTTACTCCTGACTCTGCATTCAGGAATTACTCCTGGCGGTGCGTGGGGATCATATGGGATGCTGGGGATTGAATCCAGATCAGCCACATGCAAGGCAAACGCTCTACCCACTATACTATCGCTCCAGTCCTAGACATCATTCTTACCCCTCCCATTATTTCATGCCATTGGCTCCCACTGTCTCACAAATTGTAAAACTCAGAAGAGAGATCACTGCAGACTGGAGATCCAGGTGTGGGTAGCTCCTACCTGTCCGGACACCAGTTTACTATGAATGTAGTTAGAGATCCAAGAAAGATTTTCTGATTTCTTTTATTGGGCAGTGGGAGCACACTGGCGATGATCAGGGGTTACTCCTGGCTCTGTACTTATGTAATTCAATTACTTCTGGTGATGCTGGGGTTGAAGGGGCTGTATATGATGCCAGGGACCGAACCCTGGTGAGCCCCGTGCAAAGCAAATGCCCCACCTGCTGTACTATAGTTTTGGCATAAGAGATTTTCTGAGAGGTGCCATATTATCCTTAAGGCATTTTTTAGGGGGTGTGGGTCACACCCGGCAATGCACAGGAGTTATTCCTGGCTCTGCACTCAGGAATTACTCCTGGCGGTGCTCAGGGGACCATACGGGATGCTGGGAATCGAATCCAGGTCTGCCTCGTGCAGGGCAAACCTGCTATACTGTTGCTTCAGCCCCGCATCCTTAAGTTTTATCTTGCATACTTTGTGGCCAAGCTGCTTATCCATAGGTATGCTTTCAAAAAAACTCTTGGGGGAAATAGAGAGATAGTACAGATTTTAAGGCACTTGCCTTGTATGTGATTCATTTTGGTTTGATCCCTGGTACTACCTATGGTCCCCTGAGCACTACTAGGGGTGATTCCTTAGCACAGAGCCAAATGTAAGCCCAGGTGCGGCCAAAAACCCAAACTAAATAATAAGTGAAATTAAAGTGATATCTTATTGGGAGCCCTGGGAATGGGTCAATGACAGAAATGCCTCTTTTGCAAACACGACACCTGGCGTTCATCCCCCAGTGCCATCAACAGGCACTGAGCACCACCACCAGAATGTACCTGAGCACTTTCAAACAAGAATTTGGGTTGCGAAAATAAGATTCATCTCCCAGTGACACCACAACCAAGCATGTGCCCCGTGCCTGACCTTTGCAACGAACACAACAGGGAAGGAAAGGAAAAAAATACATACATTGAAAACCCAACCAAACCCCTGCTGAGATGTGTTCGGATCAGGGCTGGAGTGATAGTACAGTTGGTAGGGCATTTGGCTTGCACGCTGGGTTTGATTCCCAGCATCCCATATGGTCCTTCGAACTACTGCCAGGAGTAATACCTGAGTGCAGAGCCAGGAGTGATCCTGGTGCATTGCCAGGTATGACCCAAAAAGAAAAAAAAAAGAGATATGTTTGGACCCTGACCCACCCATATGCAATCATAACCCTGCCATCTATGCCATTCTTTTTTAAAATCTATTTATTTATTGCTTTTTGGGTCACATCCTGCGATGCACAGGGGTTACTCCTGGCTCATGCACTCAGGAATTACTCCTGGTGGTGCTCGGAGGACTGACCATATGGGTTGCTGAGAATTGAATCCGGGTTGGCCATGTGCAAGGCTAATGCCCTACCTGCTGTGCTATTGCTCCAGCACCACCAATGCCATTCTTTTGTAAATCCTCACTTCCAGTGAAAGATGACAGGGTCAACCCCGCAAATAGGCCCCATAAGGGTGAAAGCTGGATGTCTGACTCCAAGGGGCCACCAAGGTGTGTGACCTCGCCCATATTTCTTGATATTCTCTGGGAAGAAGCTCAAGGATGGCTGACCAAGGGGGTTGGCCATCACCTTCTCCTTCAGTGGAACCAACAAAAAGTCAAGCTTTCAGTCTTTTACACAGAGTGAGCCATCCAACTTTGCTTTTATAACTGACCAGAAACACAGGAATAAGGAAACGGGCAACCTGGCTTGCCAACTCCCTCATTACCTTCCTTAAGAGAAACCAAACAGATGTCAAGGAGCTGAGGTGCAGACAAGAAGCACCAGGCCCAGGGCTGGAGAGTCCAAATCTAGACTCTCCTTCCAGAATTTCCATCCTGTGAGGTTAATCAGGTTCCAGGGCCATGGGGAGAAAGTCAATGAGATTAGGCATGTAAAAGAGGCTTAAAGGTTAAGTCAGGCTACGCAAACATCATAGAGCAATATTATGATTATGACTGATATAAATCAATCGCAAAGATGCCATTTCTTTCGGTAGAGACCTTCTTGTTAGGCTGAAAAGGAGACTACGAGGTGGCGGGGGGGGGGGGGGGGGGGGGGGACGGTGGTAATCCACCTCTCCCTGCAGTGATTGCCTCTCATCTCAGACCCAATCCCAGGAGGGCTGATCAGGGGTCATGGACCCTGCCCTCCCAGTAGCTTGCGGGAGCATGTGGCTCCATGTCACCTGGCTGAGGCCAGAACCTGAATTCACATCAGGTGTCTTCGGGTAGGGTGGCGAAGGGCCAGGGTTCGATCCCTGGCACTTCAGCCGGAGCAATCCCTTAGCAGAAAGCCAGGAGTAAGCCCTGAGCACATATGGGGATAGCCCAAAGTCCTCCCCTTCCGCTCCAATAAATGAAAAGACAAAAATATTTCCCGAGAAGTGCAATCCAATGGAGTATTCATGTGAACCTGACGGAATTTTCACTTAAGAATATATCAGGTTGTAGCAACATTACAGCGGGCAGAGCACTTGGCCTCCCTGTGGTTGACCTGGGTTCGATACCTAGCACCCCGTAGGGCTCCCTGACCCTGCCAGGAGTAATCCCTGAGCACAGAGCCAGGAGTAAGCCCTGACAGTGTTAGCCCAAAACAAGCAAACAAAAGAATTTCCAGGCAGGGAAATAGTACAGTGGTTAGGGTACCCGTCTAGCATGAATTCAACCAGGGTTCAATTCCCAATTCCATGACCCTCCTGAGTATTGCAAGGTGCTACCTAGGAGGACCTCAGCATTGCAAGGGAGCCTGGGTATCCCCAGCAGTGCAGGGTCCAAGTAGCATCACATCTTTGGGCCCTGGCATTGAACTGATCGCCTGGTGGGTTGAGAATCGTTGGTGCCTACCTCCAGTGCCTGAGCACTGCTTGGGAACCCTCCCCTTTTACCCCCTGCCCCAGACCCTGGGGGGAATAGAAAAAAGAAAAGAAAAGAAAAGAAAAAGATTTGTGGAAGGCAGAGAGCGATGAAGGTTTCCTAACCTCCACCTAACTGCAGGTCAAATGCATCTGGCCTGGGTATGCCACCTGCATGGCAAAGGTCCTTGTGGGTTGGCCTGGCAGATTCTACCCTAGAAGCCTGGGGCTCGACAGGTGCAGCAGCAGACTTCGAGCCCTGTCTGAGAAACCACACATCAAGCCACATCTGGGAGGAGCCACTTCCTTTCTTGACTTCCTTTCTTGTTTGGCTTCTACCTCTTGATTTGGATGAACCTAGTCGTCACGGCTGTCATCCCAGCCAGAGATAACACCTGGAGGGGAGGAGGATAACTGGTGAGGTGAAGATGCTCCAGGTGAGAACAGGCATCTCTCCACGGCTGACTGCTGGTGGTTAGGACTCTGTCTGGCCCTGTATTCTGCCGGCAGCACTGACCTGCCTCAGACTCCCAGGAGTTGAGTGTGAGGTGGGTAGAATCACTGGAGGTGAATGGCAGGGGAACAGAAATAGACCCACCACTGTTGGCTGCAATGAAGACTCACCAATCAATGGATCACTGACCTCTAACAGCAGATCAGAGGCTGAACTCTTGTCTGGAGAGAAAGAGAATCGAAGCCAAGATGAGGATTCAAGGATATGGGGCTGGGCTGGGAGGAAAACAGGCTTTGGAAGACAGAACCCACTGGCGGGTAAAAAGGCAGAGTCTTCGCTGGGAGAGGGACTTAGCTAACTTAAATGTCCGGAAGATGGAAAAACTTCGGAACTGGGTCAGAGCAATATCGTACAGTGGATAGGGTGTTTGTTGTGCATGCGCCTGACCCAGGTTCGATCCTTGGTACCCCACATGGTCCCTCGAATCCACCAGGAATGACTCCCTGAGCATCATGGGGTGTGGGTCCTTCCCCCCCCCCATGAAAAAACTCAGGGTCCATCTTTTGCATCTTCAGTGCAAAGTGCAGGCAGGAAGGATCCCTTCAGGACCTTCACTCACTGTCCACAGGGGAGTGAGGTCCCCTAAATCACTACAGACAGAGAAGCACAGACCAATACCCATCTCTTACTTGAGGTCTGGAAAAGGTGAGGCTCCAACCTCACCTTTTCATCATATCATCGTGGGAGTGGAAGGATAGAGGGCTCGGTGAACCAGTCAATCCAACCGATCACTTAAATCTTGCCCATCGATGGGGTTGGAGAGAGAGTACAGTGGGTAGGGCACTTGCCTTGTATGCAGCCGACACAGGTTTGATACCCAGCATCCCATATGGTTTCCCGAGCCCTGCCAGGAGTGATCCCTGAGCGTGGAGCCAGAAGTTAAGCCCTAAGCACTGCTGCGTGTGGTGTAGCCCCAAAACAAAACAAAACAAAACAAAACAAAACAATTCTTACCCACCAAAAAGGTATCCAGCCAGAGTCGGAAGACAGGTATCTGGGGCCAGGGGGCTGGCAGTGAGCTTTTTGGGACATAATAAAACCAAGATGGGATTGCAAGAAGTTTCTCTGTCATTAGCTCTAAAGCAGCTGAAAGTGTTATTGCAGGGACCCATATTGTGGTCACAGGACCTGAGGTCTGCCAAGACTCTGAGACCGGAGATGTCTTAGGAGAAGCTTAGAGCCCTATCCAAGAGAAGCTCCAGCAGGAACAAGGGTGTGAGAAGGACGCGAAGGAGGACCAACAAAGGTTTCCAACGCTTCTCTAACAACCCCGTAGCAACAGACTCTTAACTAGGTAGAAAGCCCCACAGAAGAACTGTTTTGGCAAAGTGCACATAAACGAACTCGGACAAAGGAAGACCGTGCATGTGTTGCCAGCCCAGGATGCCTGAGCCTATGCCACTGGACATATGTTGTCCGCACATATGCCGCCCACATCTCCTCTCTTGAGATGCGTCCTCCTGGCTAGCACATGGCTCTGCATTCCAGGGGTGGCCACATCTCCTCCTGAGAGGTGTACTCTCTGGGCGCACTCTCTCCTCTCTCCTTCCTCACAATCTCCAAATGAAGCTGGTTTTACTTTACTACTGTCTTTCCTGAAACTCTTTTCTGTGAGGACAAGGCAATGGATCCGAGGTGCCTGGGTAAGGTCTAGGACTGACTTTCCTGCAAAGAGCAATTCCTGATTCCAGTCTGAGTCCATGCTTCCCCGAGGATTTAGATGGTAGGGATCTTCTTGCAAGGGCCGCACACAGCAAGAGGACTCTTGGTATAGCTTGACAGCTGCCAGATGAGACGTGAGGTTTGTACTGTGCAGAGGCTCATTGCAGACTCTTTTGTTATTGTTACTGGGCCACACCCAGAGATGCTCAGGGTTACTCCTTCCTGGCTCTGCACTCAGAAATCACTCCTGGTGGTGCTTGGTGAACTATAGGGGGGTGCCAGGGATCAAACCAGGGTTTGCCCACTGTGCTATCTCTCATTGAAATCTATCAGTCCAAATCTCCTATTCATTCCATGGGTGACAGAGTTGGACAGAAAGAAAGTGGCACACTTCCTGCTTAAGGATGCTGCCTCTCTCTTCCCCACTTCACTTAAGACACCCAGGGAACCTCCACAACATGTTCAAAAGAAACAAAAGAATGGGGTGGGGGAGAGAGCAGCAGATAAAAGGAAGTCCCTAGCCAGCAAACAGCTCTGGAAGGCTCAGGGGACCATATGGGGTACTGGGGATCGAACCTAGGTGGGTCACATGCAAAGCAATCACCCTACCTGCTGTACTATTGCTCTGGCCTGCAGGCAACTAGTTCTTACCTCCTTTACCTACACCCAGACAGACTGCAGGACAACGGGATCATACCCACATGCATGTGGCCATGGCCACAGCCTAAGAGCAGCCTCTGACAGTACAGTCCTCGAGAGGCCCAGAGATAAGGCACAGAGCAGCGAGCCTCAGCAAGGTGACAAAGGTGACAGGGTTCTAGCCGCAGACTCATAGCAGGAGGGATGCAACACTGGGTAGAGAATGGCAGAGGGAAAGGACCAGGTCATTGGACACTACAGACGACCAGAGGGGGACAGATGTGTGATGTCGTACCGGAGGGACCCAGACCCATCTACTTGAACTCTACAATAAATTTGAACTTTTTAAGCATCTGAGTTTTACAGACGAATCTTTCACACCACTCTCAAGAACCCACAAGCTCGGGAATGAATCCACTGTCACTGTAATATACCAAGCCTATCCCAATCCTACCCAGCTGAGCAGAGGAGTAAAGGGAAGTCCAGCAATAGTTCCATCCACAGGGTAAGACTGGAAGCAGTTGAGAACTGTTTCTTAACTCTTTTGATCTGGAAGCCAGTTCACCCAGTTTGCATGGGGCTACAAGGAGGTGAAGTCTGATGGACAAAGCCCAAGCCTGAGTCCGAGCTTCCCAGCCTAAACCCGGCTTCTAGCTTTTTTTTTTTTCTCTCCTGGAATCAGGGGCTTCAAGGTCCTCATCAACTCAGTGGGAATTGGCACAAGAAAGCACGGGGCATGCTCTGAAGCGGCACAAGCCTGACAGCAAGACAGCCTTGTCATTATTCTCTGCACGCTTAGACACCAAAACAAACAAAAATCTCCCCAACTTTCTCATATAGATGACAGAAGCATGGAGGAGAGAACAAAAGGAACCCTTAGCAGCACTCAGCAGTTAGAAGGACTCCAGCAAGCCCAGCCTAATGGTCACATTTATTACCTTGTAAATTTCCATTTCAAGTGTCCACTTTCAAGGGTGTGAGTCGGGAGTGCTTGGGGAGGGGAGTTGGCCTTTTCCCTGCGGGATCTATACCCAGCATCCTGGTGACCTCAATACGCAGAAGACCTTTGGTGCAGCCCCAAAGATGTTTACCTTTTCCTTTTTCTCCCTCCTTTTCGATTTGTTTCATTTAAAATATTTAACCTGAGGCACAATGAAGTGTCTCATTTACAACATTCTCCTGGACCATTAGACTGGGACTCCACACTCATTATGCTGATGAACGCACTACTTAGCCATGCAAATTCCAGGAGTGGCAGACTGCAGGAGAGGGGAGGTGTTCAAGGTACCGCGCTATCAAGGGCTGATTTAATTACACAGGCATTCAGTGGGCCAAGCAGAGCAATTTTTAGCCGACTGTTCTAGTAAATATGGGAAACCCTTTCACGGAAGCGCTAATTTTGGCTTAGTGGATTTCAACAAGCGCAGAGCCAGGAGGAAGCCCTGATCATCTCCAGGTGTGCCCTTTACCATCCGCACCCCCCTCCCCAAACAAGTTACACCCCCAGTTTCACTTCTTATGCAAACTAGCAGGTGACACCCCCCCAACCCCCCAAACAAGCTACCAACCAGGCCAGAAAGCAAACATAACATGCATTCACCAGAATTCCAGCTTGAAACAGAAATTATTCTTTGAGAAGTTGTCACCCCACCCCCCAAAGCAACGAATGCCCGGGGTATGATTGCCATGCAAGTGACAGCAACTGAAGACCCAGAAACTTCCTGGGTTGGCCTTTGCCTCCCCTTCTCCTTCCTAGACTCCCAGGAGGGTCACACCCCCGCCCACCCTCCCCCCATCAAATCGGGCTTCTGGGCACCCCAGCATTGCTCCAAGTAGCCTGGTCAAAACAACTGCTGTAAACCCATTTCAGACGCTGGAAACAATACTTAATCACGGCACGCACCCGCCTCCAGCGCCCCGGAGGAAATGGCATCAGCACTTTCATTTTACTCCGTTTGTCACTGTGCAAAGGCAAACAACAAGTCCACAGACAATGATGAGGGTATCTGATGTCGGAGGCTGGAGAGCTCCAGAACGTTATCCAAGGACCTCGCCAAGAAATGCCAAGTTTGACTCTGAGCTCAAGTCACCCTCGGCTGCACACAGCACCGCGGAGCCTTTGCATAGTTAAGATTTAGAAAGCGCTCCTGTTATTCCCCGGTTCTTAAAAAAAAAAAATTAAATAAAGTCTATAAATAACCTAGGATCAGCAAAATTATGCAAAACATCCTGCTCGGAGAAGAAATGTAAACTAAAACCACTTACAGAGAGACTCAGGCTGCCAACTTAATCTGATTCTACGACGACTGTAAACACGGTGTACTTTGGGAACCTGAAGCGATCCACCACATGAGCACGGATGTCATCACCAAAACAAAACAAAACAAACAAAACTCAACAGCTCAACAAAAACCCGACCCCACTCCCCCAAAAAAGAGGGCTGTGGGTCCCCCAGTTTTCCCCGCATAGCCCAGCGGGGGCGGCTGACCTGCGCGGTGGCCACCAGCTCCCCGCGCCCGCACACGCCAACTGTTTTGACTACCGGCACTTGTTAAACACAGAGTTTCAGGTCCTACCAGTTGGACACCAGAAGTTCATAGAACTGACCCCGTGCCAAGAACAACAAGCACGGAAAAGCAAAACGCTGCCTCGTGCGCGTGTTTTCTTTTTTTTTTCTTTTTTTGTTAACAGTTTATGCAAGCCCCAAAGCAATTGGGTAAGAAGGGGTGGGGGTGGGGGGGGGGAGAAGACTTCAATAACAAAAGCAAAAGATTACCACCTTGGAGGAAATGTAGATGCTGGCAGATAAAAGGACAGACGTCAGCCTGCTTTATTGGGTGGGATGATGTGTGTGTGTGTGGATGTGTGTGTGTGTGTGTGTGTGTGTGTGTGTATTTTGGGGGTGTTGTTTCAGATCCTCAACCTGCTTTATTGGTGCTGTGTGTGTGTGTGTATGTTGGGGGGAGGTGTTGAGAACCTCAGCCTGCTTTATTTGGGGGGTGTGTGTGTGTGTGTGTGTGTGTGTGTGTGTGTGTTGGTGGGGGTTGTTCTAGAACCTCAGTCTGGCTTTATTGGTGGGATGTGTGTGTGTATGTGTGTTGGTGGGGGGCAGTTCCCAGAACCTCTAGCGGGGGAGGGGCAGGTGTCACGTGACCTTCTGTGGTCATTAGCAGGAGGAACTGGGTGCTTCCCCGAAGCATCTTGCTCTTCGCCTGGGACTTTTGAGATTTTTTTGAATGCTGGAGGATTTGGTACACATCTGGGTGTGATTGTAGAAGCTTCGGAATGTGGAAGTTAGTCCATCACATAGAAGAAAAAAGGGGTTGCTGAATGGAATTGATTTCTTTCTTTCCTTTTTTTTTTTTTTTTTTTTGTTTCTGGGCCCTTCCGGCTCTGCTCCAGGAGTTAGGAGTTGCTCCCAGCAGTATTCAGGAGACCCTGTGGTACTGGGGATGGAATCCCGCGGGCAGCATGCAAAGCATCTGCTCAGCCTGTTGAGCCATCTCTCTGGCCCTGAATGGAGGGTTTTTTTTTTCCACTTTTTTTTTTTTAAATTGAATCACTCTGAGATAGATCCATACAAAGCTGTTCATGATTAGGTTTCAGTCGTTCAGGGCTCCAACACCCATCCCTGCACCAGTGTACATTTCCCAGCACCAGTGTTCCATCACCCCCCATTCTCCACACCCCCAGCTTGTCTCTATGGCAGGTACTCTCTGTCTCTGTCTCTGTCTCTGTCTCTCTCTCTCTCTCCTTTCGGGCACTGTGGTTTGCAGTACAGATAATGAAAGGTTATCAAGAATATCCCTTTACCTATTTTTAACAGTCAGTTCTTGTCCAGCATGATCATTCCCAGCTATTATTGTCATACTGGTCTCTTCCTTCTCTTACCTACCTCCTATCACCCTCCCCCCCCTCCATCCTCCAACCACTGATCAGTCCTCCTTATTCCTGTTTTTCCTGGCCAGGGATATTATTAGTCTTTTACTACATTTTTTAAAAGTATACCACAAAAGGATGCTTTTGAATAGAGTTTTTAAGACCCAAAATTAAAAAAATAGAATAAAATAAAATAAAAAGACTTCTAAGTTCCTTGCTCTGGGTAGAAAGGCCAGGAAGTAAATGGAGGGGGTCCCTCTCCCTTTCCCCTATGAAGTTTAGGGTTACTAGGTCACCATCCTTCCTCATCAGGACTGGAGTGATGGTGAACAGATGGAGGAACTGGTAAAAATCATCTAAAGAGATTATTTAGGTAAATAGTCTATATAATATCAGTCATTTCTAGCCCATAATGTGTGGAGTACCACCAGCTCATTTTAGAAGCAAGACAATAACCACATAAAATCTGAGTTATCGGAGAAGGCAAGAATACAAAATCCCCAGAGAACTATAGTACGGAGGTGAGAGTGAGAAATTTCATTTTATTACTGATGTAATGATAGTGTTACTTTTCTAACAGGGGCCACACCAGGCCATGCTGAGGGGACCTGAGGGTGAAGCTCAAGGACCCTGCACTTGCCAGTCATGTGTCCTATTAATTTTGGTTCAAGGTGGAGGGGTTTTAAATTACTGAGTGGACTCAAACCTAACCCTCTCACCCTGCACCAGAGCGATAGTACAGCAAGTACGGCATTTGCCTTGCACGCACCTGACCCAAGTTCGATCCCCAGCATCCCATATGGTCCCCCCAGCACCACCAGGAGTAATTCCTGAGTCAGAGCCAGGAGTAACCCCTGAGCATCGATGCCAACCAAACAAAAAACCTAATCCCTCCCCAACCACACACACACACACACACACACACACACACACACACACCTATCTCTCTTTCTCTCTAGCTATCATCCATTGTCTTGTCTGAAGAATAAAATGTTGATCCTGGGACCAGAGAGACAATATAGTAGGTAGGGCACTTTCACACAGCCAAAGTAGCACTCCTGACACATCTGTCGCACTCCATATGGTCCCCTGAGCTCCATTAGGAGTGATCCTTGAGTACAGTGCCGGGAGTAAACCCTGAGCACTACCAGGTGTGCCCTCAAAACTGAAAAAGAAAAAAAACAATTGTTGGCTCTTCTTCACTTCAAAGATTTAGGGGAAGGTAACAAGCAAGAAGAAATGGCTGGTGGGGTAAGAGCAATAGTACAGCGGCGGCCAACCCAGGTTCAATCCCCAGCATCCCATATGGTCCTCTGAGCACCATCAGAGTAATTTCTGAGTGTGGAGCCAGGAGTAACCCCTGGGCATCGCCAGGTGTGACCCAAAAAGAAAAAAAAATTGGGGGGGGGGAACGAAAAAGAAATAGTGGGTAAAAGCCATCGAGATCGTGGGCCAGATTTACTATTATTTTGGAGAGTGAGTGGGTGCTCTCCCTTTAGTTCTAGGGCCTACAGTGCAATGGGCATGCACTCACACATTGCTGTGGCTTTTCTCCAAAAAAGGACCCTCAGTCATTATAAACTGGATACACAGGTGGCTTCTCTCTGGCGAAGACAGAGCCTGCAGGAGTGAAGTGCTGGAGTCAGCTGATACAAGAAAAGTAAAGGCAACTCAAGAGTCCCCAGGGACAAAGAAGGGAGTTTGGGGTTTTGTGTGTTTGGTTT
The DNA here is from genome assembly GCF_029834395.1 of Sorex fumeus. Lineage (NCBI taxonomy): Eukaryota > Metazoa > Chordata > Mammalia > Eulipotyphla > Soricidae > Sorex > Sorex fumeus. The sequence continues at coordinate 26,230,541 of NW_026606094.1, read as the reverse complement.
TTGTTTTTGGGTCACACCCAATGATGCTCAAATTTACCCCTGGGTCTGCACTCAGGAATTAACTCTTGGCAGGTTCCGGGACCATACGGGGTGCCGTGTGCAAAGCAAGCGTTCTACCCGCTCTAGCATCTTTCCGGCCCAAAGAAGGGACTTGTCTGGGGGTGGGCAGGGAATCCTGCTAGAGAGAAGGTGCAGGTCCTGACTTCCATCGAGGGTGTGTGGACCTTCTACTCTGGGATCCTCTGAAGCACCCTTGGAGATGGGACAGGTGCCGTATTAAGGTCCTCATTCAATGAAGGAGGGAACTGAGGCTCAGAGCCTGGTGTCTGCCTCAGGGACAATGTCCTAGGCTGGTATCCTGCTTTTGGATGATGGCAGGATGAAGATGCAGTCCCTGTGGCTCTGAGTTTAATCCTCGGCACCATATGTCCCCCTACTCCCAAACCCTCCCAGTACCACTGAGTGTGGCCCTGACGGCCCCTAGTCACCACCCTGCTTCCTCTGAACACTGAATCACCTGAGTCCCCTGGGATCACTGGGAGTGGTCCCAGTTTGAAAATAAAAAAAGCAACAGCACATTAATGAAAAGAGGTGGGGAGGGGAGATGCGGTTCTGAAGGACCTTAGGTGGGTTTGCTCCCCCATATCACATATATCCAAGCCCTCCTCCCCAGCATGGGCCAGGCATTATTCTCACATTCAAAGACAAGTGGTCTCAGATTTGGGGGCGGCTACAAATCACCATGACACACAGAAGATCATGGAAAGCACCAGTTCCGTCAATTCATAACCAGGTCCTCGCTTGCTCCATCAATCAAATCTCTACATAAAACAGAACTAGAAAGGCCAGCAAAGCTATTTTATTAAGAAAGCACATCTTCTCCTGTGATTTCCTCCTCCTCCTCCCCCACTTCCTCCTCCTCCTTCTCCTCCTCTTCTTTGGTTTTGGGGCCACACCTGGTTGTGCTCAGGGCTTACTTTTGACTTTGCGCTCAGGGATCACTCCTGGCAGTGCTCAGGACCTGGCTGTATGCTGGGTAAGCACCTTCCCGGCTGTACTCTCTCTGACCCTCCTCTCTCATGATTTTTCACAGTTCCCAGTTCTTATAGTTCTTCTGCAGCAGCTCACAGCTTGTTGCTCCAGAGCTACTGTTTCTGTGGCATTCAGCAGAAAGCAACCATTCCTACCACTTTGCAGTGTGCTTTGATTGGATGACTTCATCCATGTGCTAACACTGGCTCCTCACTTAATCCCTGCCTATGAAGCCAGAGCAGAATGTCCCAGCAGGCCTGCCAAACTGTCCATTACGCAGCCTGCACCGCCAAGGTGCGCTGTTCCACACATGGAGGGATTTGAATGAGCACACACGGCGGGGGAACCTCTTCTCTGATTAACAGAGTTTGGCTGAGTTCTTTGGCAATGGTGGTCACTGAAAATACAAGATCAAGTGAAAATTCCTGACATTATATTTCTTCTCTGTGCAAGGTGACACATCCACAGCTTGGCATGGAAGGGGGATATTACTGCTATGTGATACATGGGTAGAAGTTCATGGCACTTTGCAGCATTTCCTCTGAGGGGACAGAATTGGTACATTACTGCAGCTGGCCAGAAGGTATGTTGGGGTGAATGGAGATATTTCTCAGGAATCCAAGCACTTGGGCTCATGACCAGAGATGCCGGATGTGGACTGCATAAGGGGAGGTGGGAGGTGGAGGATTAGAACGCTCTAGAATGTTTTTCAATTGCCTTATTTATCTACCTCTTTCCCGCCCCTCCCCTCACCCTTTTTTTTCTCCCTGGAAATATAGCACAGAAAAACAGAGAACCATGTGTTCTGGGAGACTTTATTTGAATGTATAAAGCAGTCAGAAGCCCATCAAATCATCAAGTGTTCCAGAGACTGGAGCCGTTCCCTGCTTGAATGAGATACCCAGGTGGTTTATTGGTAGTTGTTTGGGTGACACGTGATATCTGCATCCATGCTGCCTGAAGAGACTGTGGTGAGCGGGTACATGATAACAGTCTCTGCAGAGAAACCCATGGGCTTACAAGATTCAGAGTGATGAGAAGATTTCCCATCAACTGTGACTCTTCCAAGCAATGAGACTGTTTTCTCAAAATGAAAGTGTAGGGCTCATAATTTGACAGGCACTGTCATATTTAAGGAAGAGTAAGTAGGACATTGAAACTCAGAATGTCAGGGCAGGAGAGATAGTGCAAGGCTCAGATGTTTGCCTTGCATATGGCAAAACCCCATTCTATCCCTGGCACCACATAACATCAAGCACGAACAGGAGTAATCCCTGAACACAGAGCCAGGAGTAAACCCTGAACACTTCCTGACATGGCCATCAAACCCCAAAATAAATCAGTCAATAATCCATACATCAATCAATCAAATCAGAACTTCTGAAAAAAAATCCATACACTTCTGAAAAATCCAGAACTTGTGAACAAAACAAAACAAAACAAAACAAAAACAAAAACAAAAACAAAAACAACCAACAAACTCGTATTCCAAGTGGGGCCAGAGTGATAGTACAGCGGGTCACTGTCACTGTCACTGTCCTCCCGTTGTTCATCGATTTTCTCAAGGGGGCCCAGTAACATTGTGAGACTTGTTACCGTGTTTGGCATACCGAATACATCACGGGTAGCTTGCCAGGCTTTGCCATGCGGGCGAGATACTCTTGGTAGCTTGCCGGGCTCTCCGAGAGGGGCGGAGGAATCGAACTCAGGTCGGCCATGTTGGCTGCATGCAAGGCAAACACCCTACCTGCTGTGCTATCACTCCAGCGGGTAGGAAGGACATCCAAATGAGTAAAAGTGAGTTGGTAGGTACTAATCTTGGCCATTCTTGGGTGTTAGTCTCCTATTTTGTTACTTTATATTCCCCAGATGAATGCAATCTTTCTATGTCGATCCCTCTCTTTCTGACTCATTTTGCTTAACATGATACTTTCCATGAGCAAACCACAACACCCAAAAGGAGAGAGAGAACAGAGGGGAATGCTCTGCCACAGAGGCAGGGTGGGATGGGTGGGATGGGGGGTGGGAGGGATACTGGGATCCATGGTGGTAGGAAATGGGCACTGGTGGAGGGATGGGTATTTGATCATTGTATAATTGAAACCCAAGCACAAAATATGTAAGTCTACAACTGTACCTCATGGTGTCTCACTAAAAAATTTTTTTTTTAAAAATCACCTATCACACTTTAACTGTTCAAACACATATTTAGAATCACCAATAAAAACTCAATATAAAAAAAAAGTGAGTTGGTAGGAACTATGGACTAGTGGCCAGAAATCTGTGGTAGCTAGCACTGGGATACTTAGCAAGGTGCAGAAGGCCAGTGCTTAGCTAATGCAGAAGGTGGTTGTGGGAATGCTTTCAGCTAAGCCTTTGGAGGATGACAAGAGAATGGGGACAAAACTGAGGGCTCATGCCCAGCCTTGGGCATTTTGACCACTCAGTTCCAGCACTCAGTTCCAGTGTACACATACAGAGGAGGAAGCTGGGCACGGCCCAGAAAGCTCTGTCAAACACACCCTGAATGTGCAGAAAGCTGATGGGAAATAAAGAATGAGTTGGGAGAAGACAGAATGGCAAGGTTAGCATGATGGCACCACTGGCCATGAACTTGGCTTCAGCCCTTGGGTGGCCATTCCTGGTGCTGCCTTGGAATCTAACTTCCTGGTTAGGACTCACTGTTCTCTTGACACCTTTTCCTTTTGCCCTCTTACCTGGACTCCCAGGGATTGAGCTCGCCCTCCTATTCTTACTTGGAGCTGACTTTTGATGTAATCCTTGGTGATGTGGCTTTAGGACCAAAGTCAAGGAGCAGTTCTGCACCTATTGGGGTCACCACACCCTAAATGTTCAGAACAGTGTTAACTGTAATCAGTCTGAGCTAGGATAATGCCACAATTAACGACTGGGGATGATGCCAGTGGACTTGTAAATTCCTTATGGGCTAGTTCAGAATTTGATGTATTTTTGCAAGTCAGGGACGAGTCAGGGCGTGAAACCCTGGTTGATAGGCTGCAGTGACAGTGCAGTGGGTGGGGTGCTTGCTTTGCATGTGGCCAACCTGTGTCCAATCCCTTGCACCCCTTAGGGTCCCACGAACCTAAAAAAGGAAGCCTCGGTTTCCCTTAGCCAGCTGTTGTGAGCAGTCCCGTTTTCACTACCCCCATCCTACATTTTTAGTTCCTGCAAATTCCTGAAATGGGAAGTTAATAATAGTATAACATCATAAAACTCTGCCCCAGTTTATTCTCATGGGAAGACTAAGGATGGGCAATACCTAATGCAAATAATATGGCAGAGACTTGCATTCTGTAGGATTGCTCTGTAGGATCCTTGCATTCTCTGCAATAGTCTTGTCAATTTATAAGAAATGCAAAGAGCCTAATTTTTATTTTAATGGGCCTGCACACAAAAATGGTTATCTGGGACTAGAGCAATAGCACAGCGGGTAAGGCGTTTGCCTTGCACGTGGCCAACCCGCGTTTGAATCTCAGCATTCCATATGGTCGCCTGAGCATGGCCAGGAGTAACTCCTGAATGCATGATCCAGGAGTAACCCCTGTGCATCAGAGAGTGTGACCCAAGAAGAAAAAAAAACAAGCAAAAAAAGCTTATCTTTGGGGCTGGAGAAACAGTACAGCGGGTAGGGCATTTGCCTTGCATGCAGCCGACCCAGGTTGGATCCCCCAGCATCCCATATGGTCCCCTGAGCACCGACAAGAGTTATTCCTGAGTGCAGATCCAGGAATAACCCCTGAGCATCGCTGGGTGTGATCCACAATGCAAAAAAAAAAAAGCTTATCTTAAAGTTTACTATATTCACTGTAACATTCTTGTCACTCAGTAGCACAAAGACCCAGTTTTCCTATAAAAAACTCACAAGCCTGGCGATAGTTAATTTAGTACTATACTAAGTTCCTTCCCAATTGAGGAGTTTCCTTCCCTTTCTCTTCTACTCTCCAAAAAACTTTCCTATTTCTAACTCTGAGTCTGAGCATCTGTATTATTCTGTATTTCCATTCTTGAAAATATTGAAGAATCTGGGAATCATGGACCAACACAGAGACTTGCCATCACCACACCTGCATTAAGCCTGTAGGAAGTCATCCTGAGCAGGGTCAGAAATAAGACCTGAACACTACCAAGTATGGGGCTGCCCCGATGCCCCCCAAAACAAACAAACAAACAAACAAACAAAAATACCCCAAAACCTTGACTATAAGTTTATAATATAGATTTTTATTTGTTTACTTTGGAGTCACACCTAGGGGACAATGTGAGATGACAGTGATGGAACCAAGGTCAGCCTCAATTAAGGCAAATTCCCTACCCATTATACTATCTCTATGGCCCCTTCTAATCTCAGGCTTTGTTGAATGAACTCCCTCCTAATGTGAAACTAAAAAAAATTAAAGAATTAGATTTGTTTTCATTAATTTTTAAAATATAATATTTTCCAGGTTTCTTCTCCCCGCCCAGCACCCCTGCGAATCAAGCTGGTGTTTTCAAAGGTTATGTTTGTGGTTCAAGTTAAGGAGAAGGTAAAAAGGATTTTCATTTAAAAGTTAAAATACTATATCTTCAAAAAAATTGTAGGTACTTTGTAAAAGGAATCTTTACAAAAGATCTTTATTCTGCTACACTTTTTCCTCTTAAATGGCATACTTTGAACATTATTTGATCTCTTTTTTGATAACACAAGGTCACTGTTAAGGGCATTCATTTCTATATTTTGCTGTTAAATAATGATGATTTCAGGACTGAGAACTATAGCTTTAAAATTTCCTGATCTGAGTGAAGAAATAAATTTTATAATGCAACCCAGTTTGGACATATATGTGGAAAAAACTCAAAAGGATGATATTTATCTTTACTAAGTTAAAAGACTACTCTTTGCTCTTCTAGCCCCTGTTTAAAGCGTTGATCAGGGATGGTTACTCAAAGGGCTGGAGGGCATGCTTTTGCTTGTAGGAAGATGGGGTTCAAGTCCCAACACCACCTGGCTCCCAGAGTAGAAGTGGGTGTGACCCCAAAACAAGTTTTTTAAAAAGATGTTGATTACAACTCTAAAAAAATGGATTTCTGGGCTGTAGTACAGCAGGCAGGATGCTTACCTTGTGCACTGTCAACCTGAGTGTGCTCCCTGGTGCCACATATGGTCCTCTAAACATGCTAAGAGTGATTCCTGAGTGCTCAGGAGTAACCCCTGAGCACTGCCAGGTGTGGATCAAAAACCAGAAACCAAAACCAACCAACCAAACAAAAAACAATTGCTGAGGTTTCTAGACAATGAAAAGTGAGCAGGCCCTCTGCCTCCACATGAAAGGGGCTTTAAGATCTCCGTTTCCTGGCTTGCTTTCCCTTGGTCTGGGCTTGCTTCTTTCTAGTCTGGGCCTGAGGGTTTCCATAGTTCTGCTCGGAGTTCGAAAGCACCCACCTTGGTGGTCATGTAGAACAAGGACAAAAGCAAAATAACTTGAAGAGTTTTACACTGAGGTATTTACTTATATTTTCTGAACTTGTGTTAGTTATACAATGATTGCTTTCATAATAAAAGTGAAGCATTTTTCCACTTTGAAGAGATAAAATTCTACATTGTGATAGCAAACTATATTTTCTATCTGAGTTACCATTGCTTCTTGCAGCCTCCCACCTCATCCTCCCCTCGTGGGGCCACTGGCCACACCCATGAGTGGACATAAGACTGATTCCCTTTGATAGCCCTTTGGCCCCTGTTTTGATGTCATCCTACTTTTTCTTTTCGGGCCACATCTAGTGGTGCTCAGGGATCACTCCTGGTGTGGCTCAGAACCATATGCAGTGCTAGGGATTAAATTCCAGTTGGCCACGTGCAAGGTAAGCACCCCACCCAGTGTCTATCTCTCCAGCCCTTGCTGTCCCCACTTCAGGGCAAGGGATGTGGAAGCCGCAACCAGCTGGGCTCAGGACTTACTCCTTGCTCTACACTCAGGGCTAGCTTCTGGTAAGCTTTGGGGACCCTATGGAGTACCAGGGATCAAACCTGGGATACCCATGTGCAGGTAAGTGCCTTACCTGCTAAAATATCTCTACACCCCCAACTCCACTTTTTACAGCATTGTGCTCCTGCAAAGAAGGGCTCCTTGTCTCACTTTTAAGGTCCACATTCTCCTCTCTGGTGGACTTAAGGGGGAATATAGCAGAGAATTGTTACAAATTCTGACAGAAACTACAGGTCTGTCATGGTTTGACAGAATGACAAAGGACAGAACTGACTTGATCTCTTTTTGGAAGCTAGTTGCCCCCAAGTCAAAGTCAACTCAAAGTGAAAAGCAGTGCTGGTTTTTTTTTGTTTTTTTTGTTTTTTATTTTTTGCTTTTTGGGTCACATCTGGCCCTGCACAGGGGTTACTCCTGGCTCTGCACTCAGGAATTACTCCTGGCGGTGCTCGGGGGACCATATGGGATGCTGGGAATCGAACCCAGGTCAACCGCGTGCAAGGCAAACGGCTTACCTGCTCTACTATTGCTCAGCTCCCCAGTGCTGGTTTTGTACTATACCACATACAGTCACTCCCAGGGGCTAACTGGCATCACACACACACATACACACACACACACACGGCAAGCAGTGCATGACTCTGTTTACCAATGAGGAAACAGATTTATTAAGGCAAGACACTCAACCCATGGTTTCTCTTTTGGGAAGTGACAAACAGGATTTGAGCCCAAAATCTATTTTTTCCTTTTATATTGATTCACCATGAGGTACAGTAACAAAGCTTTCATGTTTGAGTTTCAATCACACAGTCATCAAACACCCATCCTTTCACCAGAGCACATTTTCCACCACCAAAATCCCCAGTATTCCCCCTCCCCCCATTCCACACTTCCCCCTGCCTGTGTGGCAGACAATTTGCACAATACTCTCTTTCTCTACTTTAGTTATTTTTGATTTTTCAAGACCAGACCCACCACCTCTCATGCGTGCCGAAAAGGCAATGCTACACAGTGTGTTTTGTATTGTTTCTTATGCGTGCAAAATAATTTTGCGAATTCTAACATTTTAATAATTAGGGTCTGAAGAGGTCGCTGCAGCAGCAAGTTGCTTGGGTCCAAGGTGAACCCAAATCTATTTATATGGGCCGTACCTGATCAGATTTCGTGGGTCATGTAGTGTCACTCAGGTTTTTTTTTTTTTACCAGACTTTGTATCTTGTTCTTGACTACCTTTCAGTTCACCAATAAAATCCCAATTCTAGGGGCCAGGCATGCAGGACAGAGCACAGGGCACTTGCCTTACATGCAGTCAACTCCCGTTCAGTTACTGGTTTAGAGGAGGATATCTAAGTGCAGAAGTGAAAACGTTAAGTCTGTCGAGTAAAAAGGAAAACTGTGCATCTGTCTGACCCGAACTCCATCAATAAGCTGTGCTGCTGAGAATGAGCAATGATTCCATCCTGCAGAAACTGAAGGGTGTGTATGTGTGTGCGTGTGCGTCCATGCATGTGTATGCGTGAGTGCACGCACGCGCACGACCATGCACACACATGTGAGCTTCTCACTCTCCTGTCTTACGATTGAACACACATCTTTTTCTTTTTTTGCATTTCGTCTTATTTTATCAAAAGCTTCTTTTTAGGAGGAGGGAGAATCTTGAAGGATGTGGAATATATGAACCAGCTTTCCAGTTCTTTTGCTTTTAATTATTTTGATTGACATGCAGCCTTGAGGGATATCTAATGGCCTCTCGCGTGTGTGAGCTGGGAGGCATCGGTCCCCAGGAATCTGTCGTGGGGCTGGGTGTCTCCGGGGTGCCAGGCACACTGGCTCATTCCGCTGCCCTCCCCCCGGCCTCCTCCCTACTGCCACGCCGGACTACTGAGAGCCTTTTGTTTCCTGCGTCTGTGACTTGGTGCACAGTGTTCTCTGCCTGGAATGCCCGTCCACTCTTTTGTTCTTCACCTTGTTTAACTCTTTGTTTCTCTCAAGACCCAGTTTGAGGCCCCGGGCCCCCTGCCCCACAGTCAGGTCTCAGGGAGTCCCCTGGTTGGTGCAGGCAATGGGCTCTGCACACTGTCTCTGCTCCAAGAGCCCAAGTCGGGCCCTTTCGTGGCCCTGGCCCCCAGCAGGCACTCCCTGTGCATTAGCAACCGAAGGGATAAATCAGGAAATAATTAGCCAATGCACAGCAAAGATAAAAAAAAAAAAGCCGGGCTCAGCAGATCAGCTGTTTTCAGAGGTCTGAGGACTACCTAACCTTAATTACTCGTTTTAGCCAGCGGGCTGAGAAATGATTTTTTTAAGCGTAAGAGCACGAGAGCGGGTTTTTATGAGAGGCCATTGAAAGTCCAATTCTCAAGGCTCTGCTTCTTTGCCTGTTACAGAAAGCGCAGCCTCTGGAGAGAGGTTCCCAATGTGGCAGTTCATTCCCAAAGCGCTGGCGTGATGCCAGCCAGGGCCACTCCATGAGGACTGGGGTGGGTTTGGGAGTGATCTGATGTGGCCACATGACATGGCCCCACCAGGGATTCAGGAGTCTCCCTGAAGCTGGGGTACTCCTGTAAGTTCCCGGGCTGGTCCCCGGGGCAGGCTCTGAGTAGATCCACTGCTGGGCTTGACCATGGGACCTGAGCCTAATGAAATAAACAATTCCCAGCATCGCCTGACCCTCCAGAATGTCATTCTTCCTAACCACACTGTGCAGATAAAAATAATTTAGTGATTTCCTCCCACTAAGCTCTTGGGCAGAGACCAAGAAATCTGCAAGTGTGGCTGTTCGAATGCTACTGTACAATTGTAAATATTTGGGCTTTTCTCAGTCCATATCAGTGTTTATCAGCAGGGATGCACCTGGCACTTTGGTGGGACAATTCTCACCGGGGCCATGCACTGCAGAGAGTTTAGCACCTCAGAGCCATTCAATGTCAGCTGCCTACATGGCCTCAGAGGGGCTGTTTCCAAACATTTCTTGGGGGCGAGTGGTGAGTGGGGAGTTGTCACTAAACCTTGGATTCCTGGTGGGCTAAACTTTGCTTTTATTTGGCAGCAGGAGAATCTTGGAGAGGACCCAAGAAACTGCCAAAACCTGGGCTGTTGGTTTTTCTCTTTGGGTGGGAGGCCACACCCAGCAGTGCTCAGGGCTTACTTCTGGCTCTGCAATCAGGAATTATTCCTGACAGTGCTCAAGGGACTATATGTGACGCTGGGAATCGATCCCAGGTCGGTCGTGTGCAAGGATACCTGCTATACTATTGCTCCCCTCACCCGCCAACATGGATTGGGATCCGGCCCAGGGAGTGAGAGGGGACAGACTCAGGGGCAGCAGAGACAATGTCTATCAGTGGGGGAACTCCAGGAACCATGAATGAGAAGATCCGGGCACGAGAGCTGACCTCACAGAAGCAAGAGATGGGTGGAGAGGAGCAGAACTCCAAAGTGGTGCAAAGGGGATAAAGAATGAGCAGAGGGGCTGGAGAGACAGAGCAGAGGAGAAGATAAGTCCCTAGCATGCAGCAGAGGTTGCCATGGCAAGGGTTCAAATGCTGGCACCACACGTGGTCCTCTAGGCACTGCCAGGTGTGGCCTCTGAGCACTGTTGGGTGTGTGACCCCCCTATCCAGCCTCCTAAACAAAAGAGGGTCTCAGAAATACTACAAGGGGTTGAGGTGCTTGCCTTGCATGTCACTGATCCCCCAGCACCTCATATGGTTTCCCCAACCTGTCGGAAATGACTCCTGAGCCACAGAGACAGGAGTAAGCTGTGAGCACCATTAGGTGAGGCCCAAGGCTCCTCTCTCCAAATAAAGAACGAGCAGCCTGGGGTTGGGGAATGGCTCCGGGGCTCAGAGTGCTGACCTGTCCAGTGTGAGTGTAAGAGCTCAGCACTGCTCTCTGTGAAGCCCACCCTTGCACTCCATTTCCAGCTGCACTGCAACCGGATGTGTGTGAATCCCACAGCTACCGGTGGTATGCAGCCAGGGAGATAGCACAAAGGACTTGTGTGTCACGTACAAGGCCCATACTGGATCCCTGACCCTGAACAGTCCCAGACGAGCACTGCCTGGGAAGCTCAGCGTGGTCATCGCCAGGCTGAGCCCTGAATACTAGACCTAGTATCGCTGGGAATGTTCTCTGGAGCCCTGCACACCCTTGCAGGAGGCCTCCCTAAAAAACAGTGGTGTGGGGGCTAGTGGGTATTTGTCGTGCTCATGACTAATCCAAGTTCACCGCCCCTCCGCCCCCCACTCGCATCCCATATAGTCCCCGAGCACCACCAGGAGTGATTCCTGAGTGCAGTCAGGAGGAATTCCTGAGCATTACTGGGTATATGGTTCCCCAAACCAACAGATATGACCCGCAACAGAGAATCTCAAAGCAATCTTCAAGGGCAGGCTGGATCCCAAAGCAGTCAGAAAGGGTCCCCCTGTGTGCTGAGGAGGGGGGCCTTTCAGGGGCACAGAACTCATCACAGTCCTCGGAAAGCACTTACTCCTGGATCTCATCTTTTTCACTTCCTTCTCTTCTGTTTTTATCTTGCTCTATTGTTTGCAGCGTCATGGGCCCTTCAACCCTCCTGCAGCAAGGCTAGGGATAAGTGAGTAAGGCCAAGGGATAAATATGCAGTTGCCTTTACAGCACCACTTGCCTGGGCCTGCATCATCTTGTCTCAGATGGAAGAGGAAGGAGGTGCTGGGGCAAGATGGGAAGAGAGGAAGGAGGAGGAGGGGATGATCCCGGGGCGCCAAGGAGGAGAGAAGGCTGCTTGCAGGGAGAACAGAGGCCTTAGCCTTAGTCTCACCTTATCTGTAGCTCAGTCAAGGGGCTTTATGCAAGTTGCTGACATCTTAGATCCCATGTGGCTCTCTGTCCCTCTGTTCATCTATCTCAATAGTTTTCAAAGTGGACGACTTGTTTCTGGAACAACTTTCAATGGAACAGTCCAGGGGAGTGGTAGCAGGCTCGGGTGTAACACCGAATAATTCTTTCTCTTAAAAAGAGGGTGGTAGGCCAGAAAGGCTGGGAGCTAATTTCTCCCTCATGATGGGGGTGACCAGGATCTTTGCCCCACAGGGTATTCCCATCAGCAGAGCTGTCAGGTCGTATCAGTGTTGGGGCGAGGGGGCTGCACAGGGGTTTGAACTCATAGCTGTGCATGTCCTGGGTAAGTGCTTTAAGCCACTGAACCATTTCGGGGGGCTCTTCCCTCCAGGAATCCCAAAGAGCAGGGATCTCCTGATTAGGAGATCTCCTGATTAGGTGATTACCTCAGACTATGTGGAGGCACTGGAGTTTGAATTCACAACCGTGAGTTTGGCAGACAAGAGCTTTAAGTCACTGAGCCTTCTTCCTGGACCCTTTCAAATGAAGGATTTGACTGGCAGCTTTCAAAGATCCCTGAATGTCCAAGCAATGTGTTTTTAAGTGACAGCCACACTTAACTCTAGTTCTCTTTCTTTTCTATTCTCCTCCAGACACTGCCTCTTCTCCAAGTGGAGTGGACCAGTGAGTGCTGCTTCTAGGGGAGTTTCTGTGCGAGATGACAAACATGTTTTACTGCCCCCCTTAAAGAGATACTTTTACTCCATTATAAGAAATGGGAATACTACTTTTGTAGTGCAGGAAACTAGGATTTTATTGGCTAGCTTAAAAGTAGTGACTTCTCGGGGCTGGAGCGATAGCACAGTGGGTAGGGCGTTTGCCTTGCCTGCGGTCGACCCGGGTTCGATTCCCAACATCCCAAATGGTCTCCCAAGCACCACCAGGAGTAATTCCTGAGCGCAGAGCCAGGCGTAACCCCTGAGCATCACTGGGTGTGACCCAAAAAGAACAAACAAAAAAAGAGTAGTGACTTCTCTTATTATCAGGAAAATGCAAATCAAAATGGGCACTGAGATATCATCTCATACTCGTGAGAATGACAGATATGAAAATGATTGGAAGCAATCAGTGTTGGTGAGACTGAGGGGCAAAGAAATCCTCATTGACTGTCGGTGGGAATGTTATCTGAATCAGTCTCTATGGAAAACAGCATGGAAATTTCTCAACAAAATATGGAACTTCCGTATGATCTAGTGATACCATGTCTTGGCATCTAGCCCCCTAAACATAAAACCATTAGTTTGAAAAGAAAAAGGGATACCTCTGTTCAGTGTCATGTTAAGTGCAATAGCCAGAATATGAAAACAACTCAAATGTCCAATGACAGAAGAATGGGTGAAGAAGTTGCAGTTTGTATACATACCTTTGCAGCTGTAAAAGAATATGGCTGGAGCGATAGTACAGAGGGTAGGGTGTTTGCCTTGCACGCAGCTGACCCGGGTTCAGTCCCTGGAATCCCATATGGCCCCCTGAGCACCACCAGGAGCGATTCCTGAGTGTACAGCCAGGAGTAACCCTTGAGTATCACTGGGTGTGACCCAAAAATCAAAAATAAATAAAATCTTCCAAGCTTAAAAAATAATAAAAAAATATGAAATCTTGCAGTTTGCTGAGATATGGATGGAACTAGAGGGTATCATGTTAAGTGAAATAAGTCAGAGGGAAAAGGTCAGAGAGTGGATGATCTCACCCATCTGTGGTATACAGAACAACAAAACAAGGGACTAGGCAGTATTGAACGATGGCAAACATTCGGCCTTCAATTATAGAACTGAAGATACTAAGCCAGTGGTGGGTTGGGGGAAAAAAGAACAGACCAGAAGTGCCATAAGGATAATGGTGAAGATTTTGGGGGCACTTTAGTGGTGATGAAGGTGCAATACATCAAATCGCGAAAGGTGAACCTATAATAACCACGTTAGCTAAGCCACAATATATTAAAATTTTTTTTTGCATTGAACTTTATTTAAAAAAAAATCTGGGGGCTGGAGTGATAGCACAGCAGGTAGGGCGTTTGCCTTGCACGCGGCTGACCCGGGTTCGATTCCCAGCATCCCATATGGTCCCCAAGCACCACCAGGAGTAATTCCCGAGTGCAGAGCCAGGAGTAACCCCTGTGCATTGCTAAGCATGACCAAAAAAAGGAAAAAAACCCTCAGTGGCTTCTATTTCTATTTATAAATGTTTTTTCTTCTTTTATTTATTAAAAAGATGTTTTCATGTGTGTCTGGGCCATACCTGGCAATGCTAAGTGGTGATTCCTAACTCTATGCTCATGATTGGTGGGGTCACTCCTGGTGGTATGTGGGGCTACTCCAGGTAGTAGTGGGGATCGAATCTAGGTCTCCCTGATGCAAAGCATACAGAGCATGAGCTATCTCTCCAACTGAGAAATTTCTTTTTTAAATAAGTTCCGTTCAGAAAGCCACACTGTTCTGTTGGCACGGCACTGTCACTGCCACACCAACCATGATCAACAATCAGAAGGAAAAAGCATTAGCTTATGTGAGAAATAGACCCTCCTGCTGAGGATCTGGGATGGCAGTCTCTGGGCTTTCCAATGAAGACTTGCTGGTGTCTGGCATACGGTTCTGGTTCCGTGGAGAAGGCGCTTGCCTTGGCAGCAGGAGGCTGAGTTTGATGGTGGGGGCTGAGCACAGCCTAGATGTCTCTGGGTCCCTGAGGCCACTACAGACCATGCAAGTGCTGATTCCCTGCAGCCAGCTGTATGTGTGAGCCACAATCAAAGGTCCAGCTCTCAGTAAGCACGTGTACAAGCAGCGCCACAAAAAATACCCGTGATCCTTCTTCAGCACTGTGGCCAAGTGTGTAAGCACCACAGACTTGTGGTTTTGACAAAAGCAAAAAAAAAAAAAAAAAAAAAAAAAAGGGATGAGAAGGGGGGAAAAACACTCGGACCAGACTCGAACCAGACCTTCCTAGACGTGGCCAGGCGTAGGGACCTGCCAGGATCTGGTGGTGAGGCAGAGGCTGACCTGCAGGTCTCTGTGTTCGAGGAATCCTCTGTCTCTTTATTTCTCTCTCTTGCACTGACATTGGAGGTCCCTGCAGGAGCTGCCTCCCTGTTCCCCCACTAGTCAGCTGTTGGAGAGGTAAAGGATTCACCCTGCACTGCAGAGATGTTCACATGCAGACTAACTAGAACATCGAACTCTTCCCTCAACCACCGCCATTACCCCAGAATCAGGCATCAGAGAACTGGAATCAGACCCCACACCTCAGAGCCTCTTAAACAATTGCAACGAGCCAGTTCTCCATCTGCACACTCTTCCTCCAGGGTCTCCCCACGGAAACCACAATAAAGGTTCATGACCACTGACCCACTGCTTCCCTAGGTGGTCCCATAAGATGAGATGCAGTTCCTTCTCATGGGAACTGGGAGTAAGTCATCTCTGGACGTGCTGGCCTCAACATCCCTGCAAAGAGATTCCCCCACCCCATTTTCAAATTGTCAGGAAAGGAATTGGCGCAGCTGCTGATGGAGACCCCAGGACACACTCAGGACTTTAGGAGGACCCTTGCATCCAAGCAAACCACTAGTCACCACAGAGAGTGCTGGAGGTGTAGACCTCCCTCCTGCAGGCTGAGAGTAGCTGAGATACAGGTTTCAAACCTGGGGACAGCGGGACACCAGGTGAGACCCGGATCCATGGCAACAGTCAGAGCTATGCGGTACCACCTCTGCTGGTAGTCGGTGATGTGCTGAAATTGGAGATGCCAGAATCAGCGGTGAACTGTGGGTAGCTTCTTTTCATAGGCAGGGTGAAGGATCACAGACCTGTGTACCTTGAAGTAGCACTGTAGCACTGTCACTCCCCTCTCATTGTTCATCGATTTGCTTGAGTGGGCACCAGTAATGTCTACATTGTGAGACTTGTTGTTACTAGTTTTAGCATATTGAATATGCCACGAGGAGCTTGCCAGGCTCTGCCATGTGGGCAAGATACTCTTGGTAGCTTTCCAGGCTCTCCGAGAGGGACGGAGAAATCGAACCTGGGTTGGCTGCGTTCAAGGCAAATGCCCTACCAGCTGTGCTATTGAAGTAGAGATTTTTTTTTTTTTTGCTTTTTGGGTCACACCCATCGATGCACAGGCGTTACTCCTGGCTCATGCACTCAGGAATTTTTACTCCTGGTGGTGCTCGGGGGACCATATGGGATGCTGGGAATCGAACCCTGGTCAGCCGTGTGCAAGGCAAACACCTTACCCACTATGCTATCGCTTCAGCCCTTAAGTAAAGATTTTGATGCAGCTCACCCTGGCACACCAAGGCACAACTGTGAATTCAAAACCTAATTCCAGCTGTGGTTCTGAGCTTGGAAACACTGGGCGAGAGTTTTGAAGCTCAGAAATTCCCTTTCCTCATCTGGAGAATGGGAACATAGCATCAATTTTCCAAAGACAGCCCTGAGCATCTAGTGAGAGGACTAGATGTATCTTGCTACACAGAAATGCTTATGAATTCATAAAATTTTCAATGTCTTCCTTTTTTCTACACTTGATCTTAGCCAAAAGGCCGAGAAGTGATGTATGTCCCACTCCCCCTTATTTTTTAAATTTAGTTTTCTTTGCAAGGGCCAGAGCGCTAGCACAGCGGGTAGGGCATTTGCTTTGCACTCGGCCAACCCGGGTTTGATTCCTCCATCCCTCTTGGAGAGCCTGCAAGCTACTGAGAGTAGCCCGCCCACATGGCAGAGCCTGGCAAGCTACCCGTGGCATATTCGATATGCTAAAACCAGTAACAAGTCTCACAATGTAGACATTACTGGTGCCCGCTCGAGCAAATTGATGAACAGTGGGAGGACAGTGCTATACAGTGCTATACAGTTTTCTTTGCATGATGCTTTATTAATCCTAAATTTATAAAATCCTAAATTTAAATTT
The DNA here is from genome assembly GCF_029834395.1 of Sorex fumeus. Classification (NCBI taxonomy): domain Eukaryota; kingdom Metazoa; phylum Chordata; class Mammalia; order Eulipotyphla; family Soricidae; genus Sorex; species Sorex fumeus. The sequence continues at coordinate 26,213,742 of NW_026606094.1, read as the reverse complement.
CTTTGAAGGCCAAAATGAGAACTGTCTTTAAAAAGAACAAGGAGGGCTGGAGAAGATAGCACAGTGGATAGGGTGTTTGCCATGCATTCCGCTGACCTAGATTCAATTCCTGGCACCTTTTATGGCCCCCCCCTCTCACCCCTGGCCTCACCAGAAGTCAGTCCTGAATGCAGAGCCAGGAGTAAGCCCTGAGCACCACTGGGTGTGATTAAAAAACAATCAAACAAAAAACAAGGACCAAAAGAAGGGAGGTAGGCTGGAGATGGAGTTCAGCAGGAGAGCACATGCATGTGTGAGGCTTGGTTTGATTCCCTCACCTTGCCCCCACCCTTGAAAAACACACACAAACACTGAGGAAGCTCTAAGGGTGAGTGCCTAAACAGTGCTCTTTTTTGCTAGTATCCATGTAGGACTCGTGATCCCAATACTGTCAGACATCACACCGAAGAGCTCTCACTCACAAGTGGCAGAAATTCACATTATGGCGTGGCTCTGTTCCCAACACTATTACCTACGACACTTGGTAAAACTGTCACCAGTGGCATATCTGTGAAGAACACAGCTCTGGGGCCAGCAGAGAGCTCAAAGGACGGGGATACATACCTTGCATGTGCTGGGCCCTGATTTCTTCCTGGGTACCTTGCTCCCCCGAACCAGCAGGCCAGGAGTGGTCCCTGGGTCTCCAGAGCACTGCTTAGGAGCTCTCTTCCAAACAAAAGGACTGTCCCCCCACCTCCCAAGAAATACATAAAGCACCCTAGAAGTGGGGCAAGTTGTCTGGCATATCGAATACTCTCGGTAGCTTGCCGGGCTCTCCGAGAGGGGCGAGTAGGAGGGAGCAATATCAGCTCCAAGCACAGAGCAAACAGGGCTATGAGTCTTGTTCTCTCTGGGCCACACTGAGACTCCAGTCTACACCCATTGCTAGAGAAGCAGTTCTCTCTCTGGCTGGGGCAGCCAACCAGACTCCAGCAAGCTTGTGCAAAAACAAAGTCAAGGGACATTCTTGTCTCCCTCTCCCAAAACAAAGCAAACAACAACAACAACAACAAAAAACGGGGTGGGAAGAACAGGGAAGGAGTCAGAGAGAAAGAAGGGGATATTCACATCATCCCTAAGACATCAAATATGCATTTGAACGAGCAAAAGGAAAAACCAGGAGAAAGTAAAAGCGTTTCTTGAAAGACAAAGAAAAAAGGTTAATAGTAGCTCCAGTATATAAATTAAACCCCACTGGGACAGGTCATTAGTTAGTCTTCATATCCAGGAAAGGTTTCAGTGGATGAGTGTCACGGAACAGACCTCATATTCCCATGGTTCCTGACATTACTGTCTAACACCGCTTCCTTTCCCCTTTTAACACAAATGAATATCCTCAGTTATAAAAGGGACAAACCCTGCCATTCACGACAACACGAACAGACATTACAGATATCAGGCTTAGTGCCATAACACAGATGGAGAGACAAACAGTGCAGGATTTCACTCATATAGAGTGTTTAATGCAGAGTGGGTGAATGAAATAAAACTTTAAATTAATTTTTTTTTTTTTACTATAGTGGAGGAGAGAGGCCAAATTAAGTCAAGGGATCAACTGAATAAAAAAGGCTAGAATAGGGCATTGTTTTGTTTTGTTTTGGGGGCCACAGCATGTGGTGCTCAGGATTTACTCCTGGTTCTGTGCTCAGGGATCATTCCTGGTTGGAGATCAGAGAGACTGTATGTGGTACTGGGGGCCAAATCTGGGTTGGTCACTTGCAAGGTAAACACCTTACTCACTATACTCTTTAGTCCAGAATACGACTTTCAGTGGCGAATTTAATGCAGTGCAGACACGTGTCAGGTTTTAAAATCATTATTATTTTTGTCTTTTATTTGGGGGGGGGGTGTATGGGCCAGTGCTTGGGAGCTACTCTTAGCTCTGTGTTTGAGAGTTGCTCTTGGTGGATCTCAGAGGAACTTGTGGTGGCAGGAATCAAATTTAGTACGGCCGCATGCAAGATAAGAAAGAGCCTTAATCCCTGTACTATATCTTTGGCCCTGTTGATTTTTAATAACGTACAACTCAATCTCCATGTATTTTAGTACTTAATTTTAACAGTACTTAATTTTAAAAAATGATAAAAAATATGGCTCTTTTTAAAAACAATGGTAACATTAACAGAAGACCGGAAAAATGGGGACAGGGTGACCTCTGAGGTCAAGCCCTGACCTTACGTGAAGAAGACCCTATATCTGCCTATGATTCTGCTATAAGATGTCAACAAGGGGAACAAGGTTCACGGGGTCCCTACCCCTGTGGCTCCAGGCAGGGCAGGCCACTGGCCGAGGACCAGGTATGCAGGAAAGCCAGCAAGCCAGGGGTCCCAGTTCTGCATCCCAAGTGTGCCACTTAGATGTGAACTCAGCGATCAGCAAAAACCAGAGCAACGGGACCTATGTCCACATAGATCTCAGGATTCCAAGAAGTTACAATACTGCTGGATCCTTTCATACTTTCAGGGAGGCAGGGAAGGGGCACAAAAACTTGTGCATGGGGCACGGGAGCTCCCCAGAAAGGCAGGGCCCAGACCAAGATGCAGCAGGATCACCCGGCAAGGAAGAGCCTCTCTGCACACACAACTTCCACCTCAACACCAACAGACAGCGGGAGAGCCAAGTGCGGCCAGGCAGGCTGGGGTGCAGGGTGGTGTGCAGGCACTTGGGGCAAGCCCAGGTCACGTACGGCAGGGCAGGGATTTAGGTCGGATGCTCTCCACTCACATGGGCTCTGCGTCTGCCAAGACATGTGTCAAGGCTGCGTTCAAAAATAGAACAGGAAGTCCGGAACAAAACAAAAGCCAAAAGAGAAGGCGGAGCTCAGAAATGCAGGTTAGGGAGAAAGCCTGGTTTTGTGGGGGGGGGGGGGGAGCTGAGAAAAGCAGCGCCCTCCCCCACCACCTCCCGCCCCCTCTACTCTCCTCCCACCTCCCAGAGGAGCAGCAGCTCCTCTCCCCGGAACCAGCAAGCTAGCAAACAGGAGAGGGATGGGAGCTGGGGGCCCAGTGGCCAGTGGCTCTTCCACGTACCACCAGATCCCAAGAGCAGGACACAGAGATCCAGGGGTCGGTTACCAGGACCAAAGACAGGATCCAAGAAAGCAGAAATTTCCTTCTCCTTTGCAATTCAACCCTGAAGGGCAGAACAATTGAAGGGAAGCTAAGGCAGGAGAGGAAGGGACGGATGCTGAGGATTCTTGATTCCTGCCTCTCTCTGGCATCCCCTGTCCCCCTCCTCTTCCACTAATACCTTCCTTTACCCCTCAAGAGGACCCTTGTCCACACTCAGTCGGGGAGGCCCCCGGGGACAGCCAGATAGGTGAGGTTAAAGAAGGTCCACAGACAGAGTTCCTGCCTGGGCCTGCCACAAAGATACCCAAGACCCCACTGACAGCCTGAAAAAGGGGGTGTCTCTTCAGCCATCCTCCAAACTTCAGATGCTCCCCCAGCCCAGGGAGAGTTTAATCCCTTAATTGTCTCCTGACCCTATAACCACCACAGCAAGATTGTATCATATGCCACAGCAGGTGGGTGGCACAGGTTGGCATCTGGACAGACCGTGAACCTCACTGTTCGCTTCTTTATCTTGTCTGCCTGATGCTTCAGGAGTGCTGGAATCACATTCTAGGTCCAGGGCTTGAACCTGGGTTGCCTGTCTTGCACTTCTCTCTGGGCAGGTGTTTAATTCTCGGCTACCCGCAGAGTGTAGATGTGAATGAGCAGAGAAAACATGGGTCCAGCTACCCTCTCTCTCTTTCTTTCTCTCTCTCTTTCTTGTTTTTGGGTCACACTTAGCAGTGTTTGGGGCTTACTCCTGGCTCTGTGCTCAAGAGATCACTACTGGCTGGGCTCAGGGAATTATATGTGGTGCAGAATTAAACCAGGGTTGGTCGCATATAAGACATGCACTCTATCCACTGTACTATCTCTTTGTAACACCCCCCCCCCCCCCACACTCAATCCCAAGCCCCCTCTACCCTGTGCATTCTCTTTATCTCCTAAGGAGTTGGTATCTTTGGAGGCATCCATTGGAAATCCCAGGGCAACCCCTCCCTGTCTGTAACAGCCAAAGGAAACCTTGGGGCACGCTTGGGAGTGGCTCTTCCTCCTTGCAACCTGCCCAAGTTGGTGTTATGCCCTTGTTCTGTCCCCACAGACATTCTAGCAAGACGCTGATCATTGGGGCAGCGATGCTCATGACACACTGGCACCAATTTCAGTCGGGAGGGGCTTTTCCCCAACCCCCAATCCCCCATCAGGTGGGCAGTCAGCTGTGTGTGTGGTTGCTTGAGGGGGGAGACAGGGGGCCTCCAGGCTGCAGAAGTTGCCTAGATCTCTGGTTACATCACTTGCCCAGCACAACCTCTGGCTTCTCCTGAGAAAGACAGAGGAAGGGAGGAACTGAAGGTCTGACCCGCGTGTATTGTGTGGTGCAGTGACAGCCAGAGGACATCCGGGCACTGCATCCGAGCTGCTGGAACGGTTCCGGGGTCACTTGCACAGCCGACTCCAAGCAGCTCCTTGCCGAGAGCTCCATGGCGCATCCACCAGGCCAGCTGGACGCAGCCCTGGCTCCCCTTGGCACACTGCCGCCCAGGCCCCGGGCGCATATGCTGCCCTCTCCTTCAGCGTGCTGCAGGGGCATGGTGGGTTAAGGTTAAGGGGACACACACACACACACACACACACACACACACACACACAGAGCTCACTGCCACAGGCTTGGGCCCCCTCCTTTAGGGATCTCATTTTGCAAAAGCCACAGTCCCCTGGGACCAGATCAGAGGCTTCCCCACAGGCAAGCATGGAAGAGCTGTCACCCCTGCCATCTGCCTGCCCCGCTGTACACAGACCCCTGGCGCCTTGTTCCCTTTGGCTCATGGCTCCTGTGTGATGAACAACAGGGCTGGCACAGGGGAACCATCCTGAGACCCGTCCTTCATACAAAGATACACACACACACACACACACACACACACACACACACACACACTCGCTCCCCCACCACCTCAACAGCCCCGGTGCCCTGAAGCCTGTTCTCGGTAGACGCCACAGAGCCAGACGGTCATGGCCCTTGTGATTGTCTGGGGACTTGAGCTCTGCCTGCCTGCCTGCCGTGGGTGCACAGCTAGAACAGGCTCTAAGTGTTGGCATTTGACTTTGCTGCCAAGCAGAGAGAAATGGGAGCCGGCGAGCCAGCTGAAAGGGCTAGACCAGGACCTGGAAGTCAGGGCCGGGTGTGGGAAAGATTCAAATCTTTCTTTGATGGAAACAGGATATTTGGGTTTCAAACCTCCTTTTGCAAAAGCCCTAAAGACAGGGTGTCTTCGTGTCTGAGGCTGCTGTAATGATACCTCAAGCCGGCAGCTGAAAACAATGGAAACGTCTCCTCTCACCGGTTGTGAGACCAGATGTCGGAATCAAGCCGTCAGCAGGCCTGGTTCCTCCTGCAGCTTCCAGGTCTTTCTATCCCAGGCCACTCCAGGCTCCAGACTTGCTACACCTTCTCTTGGGGGCTGCACCCCTTCCACTCGGCCTTTGAGCTCTCAGCTTCTTCTCAGCCTCCAAACCCTTCCTTTCTCTTGCCAAGACCCCCATCCTAGATTCAGTGCCTGCTCGAGTCCATAGATCCTTATCCTACCTCAATTACTATCTTGCTGACCTTATTTCCAAATGGGCAACATTCCCAGGAGGAGCAGGGGAGATTCAGGCATATGTTTTGGCTGGGAGTATCATTTAACCTACCACACAAAGCAAATAAGAGCGGAGGGGAGGAGAGTTTTATTGTTTGGCCGTGGTTAAGACAAGAGAACTGCCCACTATTCTGAGGAAAAACTGTTGCACAACTATGTGGCAGCCCCTGGCCCTCTTCATCTCTGCACTCCTCACTTGGAGCCACCGGAGGCTAAGCCCCCAAGAAGTGGTGTGCCACAAGGCTCAACTTCTAACTCTAAGAAGTTAGTGATCTCTTATAGAAGGGCTTAATGGCCCCTGGGTGGAATACAACAATCTTCACCCTCTTTCCTCTAAGGATATTTTTTGTAGCATTTTCAGTTTTGTTTTTTTTTATAACAAACAATACAAAATATATTATTTCGGTTCTGGTTTGGGGCAGGGATTGGGGTTCGGGATGGAAACACCTGAAATATGATGATGGGAAGGTGTCATGGTGGTGGGATTGGTGTTTGAATATTAAATGTAATGAAATACTATGAACTACTTTATAAAATAAAAAAATTTTAAAAAATGGGCAGAAACTTAATACACACAGGAACCTGACACTTCACTAAAAATCATGTACATACTATCAATATGCACTTAAAGGTATTCAATACCATTGTCAGTGAGTAACTGTAAATTTAAACATCTCTACATACCTGTTAAATGACTGGTGATAATTAAAATTTGTAATCTACTATGAACTATTACTTATTTTTCTTAAAATTTTTTTTCATTAAAATACCATGATTTATAAAGTTAAAAAAAAGTGGTGTGCCAGTGAAAAGTGCTCCATAAACCTTTTAAAAAAAATCCATCTGTGGGGCCACAGAGATAGTACAGTGGGTAGGGCACTTGCCTTGAATGCGGCCAAACTGGATTCAATGCCTGGCACCACGTCTGGTTCTCTGAGCTTTGCTGGAAGTGACCTCTGAGCACTAAGGGGTGTGTCCCCAAATGAAACAATCAAACAGAAAAAAAATCTCTCTGAATCCGTCCCCAGCTTCTCCTCAGACAGTAGCACACGACTGCCCAGAGAAACAGGTTGGAGTGGGGCTCTCTTTGGCAGAAGTCTGCTCTCTTCTTTTCTTTTCAGATTTTGGAACTATGCCTAGTGGTGTTGGGTATACTCCCTGAGGTTAGACAGGAGACTAGTTCTGGGGATGGGACCAAAGCCTCACACATCAACACATGTGCACCGGGGCTTTCGGCTGACTCACAGCCCATGCCTCTTTTAATATCATCATCATCATCATCATCATCATCATCATCATATTGTATATGATCAGTTACTTTTGGCAGAGCCTGGCAAGCTTCCCGTGGCGTATTCAATGTACAAAAACAATAACGGGTCTCATTCTCCTGACCCTAAAAGAGCCTCCAGTATGACACTGTTGGGAAGGATGAGTAAGGAGAGGCTAAAATCTCAGGGCTAGGATGAATGGAGATGTTACTGGTGCCTGCTCGAGCAAATCGATGAAAAACGGGATGGCAGTGATACATCATCATCATCATCATCATCTTCATCATCATCATTATTATTATTAGCACTGTCGTCTCGTTGTTCATCAATTTGCTTGAGCAGGCACCAGTAACGTCTCCATTGTGAGATTTGTTGTTACTGTTTTTGGCATATCAAATTCGCCATGGGTAGCTTGCCAGGCTATGCATGTGGGCGGGATAATCTTGGTAGCTTGCCGTGCTCTCAGAGAGGCACAGAGGAATCCAACCTGGGTCAGCTGCGTGCAAGCCCTACCTGCTGTGCTATCGCTTCAGCCCATTATTATTATTTAATTATTATTATTATTATTTTTTTTTGGCCACACCCAGCGATGAACAGGGGTTACTCTTGGCTCACGCACTCAGGAATTACTTCTGGCGGTGCTTGGGTAACCATATGGGATGCTGGGAATCGAACCCGGGTCAGTCGCGTGCAAGACAAACGCCCTACCTGCTGTGCTATCACCCCAACCCCCATCATTATTATTATCATCATTATTATTAATGTTCTTGTTGAGGTGGTGGTGGTGGGGGTTTGGATCATACCTGCCAGTGCTCAGGGGCTATTCCTGGCTCTGCTCAGGAGTGAACCCTGGCAGACTTGGGGGATCATATGCAGTATAAGTGACCAGATGCAAGGAGAGCACGTTACTCCCTGTACTATCACTCTGGTCAGCCTTTTAAAAATTTTTGTTAAGGGCCAGGAGGACTGGTCCCTGGTAGGAAGCTTGCCACCAAGAAGCAGGGGGAGGGGGTGTGTGTGTGCAGTTAGGGCAGAGAAGGGACCACTATGACAATGATGGTTGGAAATGATCATGCTGGACAAGAATAGGGTGCTGAAAGGAGGTAAAGGGATATGCATGATGCCCTTTCAGTAACAGTATTGCAAACTACAGTGCCTAGAAGGAAAATAAGACACACACACGAAAAATAAGACAGACAGTGAGAGAGAGAGAGAGAGAGAGAGAGAAGAAAAGTGTCTGCCATATAGAGACAGGATGCCGGGACAGGGTGGGGGAAGCTGAGTGGGAGGGAGATTGGGAATAAGGCTGGTGGGAAATGTAGACGGGTGGAGGGATGGGTGTTGAAACATTGTATGACTGACAACTCAATCATAAATAACTTTGTAACTGTATATTTCAAGGTGACTCAATCAGAAAATTAAAAACATTTAAAAATACTTTTTTTATAGGGGCCACCCCTGGAGGTGTTGGTTGAGGGTTGGGGGTCTAGGGACCAAATTTGGGTCCTCGTACACACTAGGCATATGCTTTGCCACTTGAGCTTCCTCCCAGCCTCAGGAATCCGCTCTCTGAACGTCAAGTGCAGGCTTGGCATCTGACTAATCAGAACAGGGACACTGAGAGCGACTTTAATTTAATTTTTCCATTTCTGATGAAAGAGCAGCACAGCCAGTTATTGACTCTCTACACATCCCTCCACACTCCTAATCACCTCGGAAATCACACAAGGAGCGCGGAGAAGGCTGAGAGCAGGAAGCTGCACACCTGCAGCTGCTGAACCCACCAGCCGCATTACTGGAGGGTGCTTCACACATGCTCGGAGCCTCAGGGAGCCCAGGAGGCACCCCAAACACCACGAGAGCCGAGGACACCCAGACACAGACCGAGAGTGGGTGGGTGGGCAGTGAGCAAGCCTGGGCAGCAGTGTGGCACCCCGGCACATGCATCCTCAGGCCTGGGCTGCAAAGTCTGGGAGCCAAGTGGCAGCTCCCGATGTGAGACAAAAGCGGGGTTTAGAAGCACAGCGCCCACCTCTGTAGACGCAGCCTGAGCGCTTCCAGCCCGTGGGAATGTCTGGAATGGTTCGGGCCTTCGTGGATGGATCATCAACCACAGAAGTGAAGGAACTTGGAACTGCATCCTCATCAGGGCTGCACAGGCAACGCCAGAGACAGTGCCACCATGCCTCTGTCACCACCTTCCTCTGTGCCTGTAGCTGCCTGGGTCCTGCCAAGCGAGCAACGTGTTCTCCCTCTGGGAGCTACACTCTCTGCCACAGAGACTCAGCTATCCATGACCGGGAGGAGCCCACTCTACCACACTGCCCCTCTTCTAATAATTTAACTATTAACATTTTAGAGCCCTTGAAATCATCGCAGCATGAGGTCCTCTTAAATAACACATAATGAGCCTTACCCCCTAGTTACGACTCTCCAGAGAGAAACGTTAACACAGATTAAAAACTAGCAATCGCTTTCTTTTCAATGTCCCACTCAGCCACATAATAGGGGATACGGTTTTTTTCTTTTCCCTCCAGCTTGAGTGTCCTGATGGGTAATTTGACTGTAGCTGTTACAATTAAAATGTGTATCTCTATGCTCCAGAAATTCCTGCAGAAACATGTGCCCACATCCAGGAGCCGCAGCCCTGGCCCGCAGCCCTGCTGTGTACGGGAAACCACAATGAGAGCACACGTGCCGGCCGAGGGAATGATTCACAAGGCAGAGAGCCACAGGCAGGTTTGAAAGGGATCCAAACGGAACGGTGTAGATAAAAACCAATCTGCAGGGGCAGGGGAGATAGTACAGCGGTTAAGGTGTTTGCCTTGCAGATGCTGGACCTTGGCTTGATCCCAGGCACCACATACAGTCCCCTGAGTACAGACAGGAGTGGAACCTGACCACTTCTGGGCATGGTCCCATGGCTACCACCACCCCAAACCAAACCAAACTCAGTCCAAACAAAATTGCTAAGATGGGAAAGATAGTTCACTGTGCTCAGGACTATACAGTTTGCATGCGCCAGGACTCAGCTGTAGATCTCCAGGGCAAGAGATAGCACAGCAGGTAAAGTGCTTCCCTTGCGTGCAGCCAACCCCAGTTTGGTCCCTAAAACCACATATGATTCCCCTGAGCATTGCTGGGTGTGTGCTCTTTCCCAAACAAACAAACAAACAAACAAAACATACACACAAAACGAGTTTGAACTTCAGCACCAGCCCTCACCTTCACCTCATGCACTTTGGCCCCAGAGTCCTTCTGAGGTGACTCTGGTGGTCCCTGGCACCATAGAGTCTGAGCAACACTACACCCGATTCCTGCAACTGAACCACCCAGTCTGGTTGGCCCAAGAGTCACTGGGAGTGGCCGCCGGTCCCCCTGAGCACTGCTAGGGAGGCCCAACCAAGCCACCACCATCAAACTCTAGAACTTATGTCAGGATTCTCCATAACTGTCACTGTCCTCCCGTTGATTTGCTCGAGCGGGCCCAGTAACGTCTCCATTAGAGACTTTGTTGTTACTGTGTTTGGCATATTGAATACATCATGGGTAACTTGCCAGGCTCTGTCGTGCGGACGAGATACTCTCGTTAGCTTGCCGGGCTCTCCGAGAGGGGCGGAGGAATCGAACTCGGGTTGGCCATGTTGACTGCGTGCAAGGCAAACGCCCTACCGGCTGTGCTATGGCTCCAGCCCTATGTTAGGATACAATTTATATTTATGTAACTGAATTTCAAAGGGAACTCCCCCCTGCGATCTAAATGTGGAAATAAGTACACAGAGACACTTCTGGACTACCAACAGTGTTGACCCCTGGAGGAAGTAGACTTAAGTAGTACTAAAGAGGATGTTAGATTACATTGATGGGGAGAGGGAGATAGAACAAAGGGTGATGTGTCTTGGATACAGAAGTCCTGATTTTAGCTCTGACACTCCATGGCCCCACAAGCCCCTCCTGGTGTGGCCCTGGTGGTCCCCAGCATTGCACAACTGGGCCAAGTATCACCTAGAGTGATCCCCAGCAATCCTGAAACAGAGGATATCAGGTGAAACTAAAAACGTCTGAATGAACCATGGGCTTGAATGATAATTTATGAGCTCGTAGATTAACAACTGTACCACAGACATAGGGGTTAATAAAAGGGTAACTGGGTATGGGGGTATGGGACTCTAAATCACCCTCCTGATGTTTCTGCAAATCTAAAACTGTTCCCCCAAAGTCTTGATTTGATTTTTCTAAAAAAAATTCTTTCTGGTTCTGTACTCAGGGATCACTCAAGTGGTGCTCAGGGGACCATAACGGAGTTTGGGAGATCAAACCCAGGTCGGCCGGGTGCTAGGCAAGTGCCCTATTTGCTGTGCTATTGTTCTGGCCCCAGTAAATTATTCATTTTAAATAATGTTACTATATGTTTCGTACATTGCCAAAAACCTAGCACAGATTTCAAATTGGTGAGGCTAGATTAGGGAATTTCTTTTCCTTGAGGGAGATTCTCGTGGCAGGAGAACAAAGCCTTGAGGGGACAGATGAATGACAGGTGGGTCATTATGGAGCATGGGGGTCCATGTGGAGTGGGGACAGCCTCAGAGCTATGTGTAATCTTAAGTCTCCCCCTTGATTCCTTTCTTCGTGTCTCTCTAGAAGCTGGATTAGAGGAGAGCACAGCGCTGAGGTGAGTGCAGGGAAGATGCCACATTAATCTCCTCACAACCCTTCCATTTGCTTCCTTTATGCTCCTCCAGTACCAGGTGCTGCTCCTCAAACCCAACAACCACACTCCTGCCTCAGTGTCTTTGCACCTGCCTGGAGCTATCTCTCTTGGAAAATCTCAAGAAAAAGGTGTCTTTCATTGCTATTTTTTCTGCTATTCCCAAACAGAAAGTGATTTCTATGAATGAGTCACCTTTTTTTTTTAATTAAAAAAAGTGGGGTGGTGGGGGAGGGTCTGTGTGTGTGTGTATGTGTGTGTGTGCATGGGGGGGGGCTTACTATTACAGCATCCATAACTACAATAGAATGGAGAATTTAACAGGCATTCAACAATCTGTCCAATGAATTTATGAATGAATGGCCGACTTTTTACACAGCAGTGTGCTGACTAGTGTGCTGAAAACAATAATAATCATACTCAAATTATATTTATCAGACACTTGTATTCTTTTCTGATATGCGGCTGTTGTACCCATGACTTACTTCTAGCTCTTAGGACTTATTCCTGGTTCTTGGCTCAGGGGACCATAGATGGTGCTGCAGATTAAAATGGAGTTGGCCACGTGCAAGGCAAGTGTCTTAACCCTTGTACTAACTCTCAGTTCTATTCCCTTCTATCCTTAAAAGCTTAGAACGTGGGGCTGGAGTGATAGCACAGCGGGTAGGGCATTTGCCTTGCACGCAGCCAACATGGCCAACACAGGTTCGATTCCCAGCATCCCATATGGTCCCCCAAGCACAGCCAGGAGTGATTCCTGAGTGCATGAGCCAGGAGTAACCCCTGAGCATCGCTGAGTGTGACCCAAAAAGCAAAAAAAAAAAAAAAATAAATAAATAAAAAAATAAAAAAAAAGCTTAGAACGTTACCTTCTTTAGGAACTCTTGTGTATTGGTAAAAGTAATGACACCTTCTCTCCCTCCCTCCCTCCCTCCCTCCCTCCCTCCCTCCCTCCCTCCCTCCCTCCCTCTCTTCCTTCCTCCAGCAAAGTGCCAGACACAAGATTTAAGATAGCATTTGACGCATCAGTTTTCTCTCTGGATTCTTAACATCCCTCATGGCAGAGAACTTGAGATACTCTCCTACAGACTAATTGTTTAAACTGATTAATTACCAAAGTCTCCTCATGAGCATCACAAGTTTGAAATCCATGACTGCCTCATTCACTGTACCACTGGGAGGGTCAGAGGTGATTTTAAAAAGCAAAAAACACAGCCTAATCAGTGGCTGAACAAATAGCAGTACTCCTACATAAAAAAAAAAAAAACAGAAAACCAAAAATCTGTGTGTTAGGGGGCGATTGAGAGATAGCACAGGGCTGAAGGCACTTGACTTGCACATGGCCGGCTCTGATTTGATACCTGGTACCACATATGGTCCCCGAAACCCTGCCAGGACTGACCCCTGAACACAAGTCAGGAGTAAGCCCTGCACAGAGTCAGTGCCCCACTCCTTTAACCACTGCCAAAAAAGGTAAAGAAGCACAAGCATGTAGTTAAGTCTGAAACCCACGTAATGGGTTCTCCACCAGTAAATGCGAAAAGACAAAACTATGGGTAAAGCAAACCAAACCAAGCCCTCTGTCCAACCTGGCTCTTCCCTCAGATACCTCCTCAGAGGGCCAAGGAGCCTGTAGCCCGAGACAGCTGCCACTGCTGGTGGGTCCAACCTGCCATCACCCACATCCTTCAATCAGGACTGGCAGCCCACTTCCTGTCACAGGAATCCTTTACAGATTAAGTAGATCATCAATAATTTTGGGTTCACAATTGTTTCTAATGTGTACCAGCTCTCTCTGCTGCGCCCGCTCTTCAGCCGAGGGCCTGATGGCCGTTTGTGTGGTGGTTCTGATGTGGTAACTTCCCTGATCCTCCTCTGATTTATAAAAACCTTAACAGTGCTGGCTTTGGGCTTCCTCAAAAGATGCAGGCCAGAGTGATACTATGGCGGGGAGGGCGCTTGTATTGCATGCTGCCAAACTGGATTTGATCTGTGGCACCCCAGATGTTCTCCCAAGTACTACCAAAAGTGATCCCTGAGCAAAGATAGAAATATGCCCTGATAGTGATCAGGGCTGATATGGACCAGCAACTCTTTATTTTTTTTTTTTAGCCAGATATAGACCAAAAAACATTTTTCTTAAAGGAGCTTGTTAGTAAATTAAAGTGATTCTTGAATGTTGGCATATACTGATTATCCATCAGCCAGGCCTATTTTACAGGGAACACAGCGCATTCTCCCAAATTTTACTCAGATGTGAAGGTAAGTAAAAATGAAGGGAAAGAGAGAGGGAGACGGTAGCAAAGTAAAGTTCTAGAGCAAGCAAAGAAACCATCGGCAAATACCCTTCCTAGCCATGTGGTTGATGCCTCTGTAAGTTCTATCCCATATTCATACTGTCTTCCTGACGGGGTATGTGACTCTTTAGCCTTCATGGAGAGGTGGAGACTTCCACACAGACGTGACTAATATATTCTGCAGAAACAAAGGCTCACCCTCCTGTGTTTTCTCTCCTATAAGGGTGAAAATATTTTCAAAGCCCCAGAAGAAATTCTCTTTCACCTCTGCTTTTTTTCTCCTAGGCCCCAGGTCCTAGGCTAAATCTTCTATGGTAATAATGACCATCCCTTTTGAAGAGCACTTGCTCTCAGCCACCTCAAATGGCGGGGCACACACGGATAAGAGGGGCTACCTGGACACATGGGTCCCTCTTTGGGAAGGTTATCTTTTTTTCCTTCAGAATCCAGAACCTTCCAACAGTTTATGCCACTGGAAGGTCAAACCTTACCAACACCCTGTCTTTCCCCACAGTCTTTTTTGTTTTCTTATGGAAAGGTGTCAAACACACACACACACACACACACACACAAAGAGAATAGTCATTTGTAGAGTATATTATATGTTATATAATAATTATATATAACTTATATATAATGAGCCTTATATCCAAGGCCAGGGTAAACTAGGGGCCAGGAAGACTGGTCAATGGTTGGAAACTTGCCACAAGAGTGTGTGTGGGGCAAAGGGAAGTTAAGATACAGAAGAGACCAACATGACAATAATTGTTGGAAATGATCATTTTGGACAGGAACTGAGTGTTGAAAGTAGGAAAAGGATATATCTGATAACCTTTCATTATCTGTATTGCAAACCATAAGGCCCAAAAAGTGAGAGAGAGAGAGAGAAAGAGAGAGAGAGAGAGAGACAGAGAGAGAGAGAGAGAGAGAGAGAAAGGGAGACAGAGAGAGAGAGAAAGGGAGACAGAGAGAGAGAGAGAGAGAGAGAGAGAGAGAGAGAGAGAGGAAAAGTGTCTGTCATAGAGCCATAGAGGAGACGGGGGTGGGGGGGAGGGTGCCGCACTGGGACCATTGGTGGTGGGAAATATAAACTGGTGAAGGGATGGCTGTTGGAACAGTATATGACTGAAATCCAATCACAAACAACTTGGTAACTGTGTACATCACTGTGATTCAATAAAAAATGAAATAAGACACACACACACACACACACACACACACACACACACACACACAAGCACAAGCGCATCCACTACTTCGTTTTAGCAACAAACATGTGGTGGATTCTTTCCATCCAATCCCACACCTCAACCATCGTCATTGTTTTCCGGACTGTTGTAAAACACACACCAGACAGGGGACGGTGTCGCCAGCACCTGCTGGTATTTTTGTCTTTCTTTGCACTTGCTTCTTGAGGCAGTGACTCAGCCCAGTGTGATTTCCTGCTGGTTACTTTACTCAGGATGGAGGTGCCATGGCACACACAGCAATGGTTGGCATCGCTCCTTTATTAATTAACCAAACCTAAGCCAGCAACCTACTCATTTATTCATTTGTTGTGTTGTCTTACCCTAAGAAGGTTGCTTCATTAGGAACAATCATTTAATGAGACGCCAGGTAAAATTCAAATTTTACACCTAAGATTGGGTATGAAGATAAGTATGATCTGTGTGACTGTTTTGTGTCCTTAGGATGGAGGAGGGGTGGAGAGCCAGAAGCCTAGGGCAGTAGTATACATTCCTGTCCACGGATGGTGCCGGCCTGCAGGTGTACAGAGGAGAAAACCTCTGGTCTGCTTCCTTGGTTATAACTGTCTGTCCCCAGACTCGGGAATGTAGGACAGACGCCAGTCTGCAGGTGTAAAAGGGCTGACAAAGGCTGCTTGAGAGTCCTGGGATGGAGAGATAGTTCAGAGGCTAATGCTCTTTCCTTGTATTCGGTTCCTGGCACCAATGGTCACCTGAGCACTGCTAGGTTAAGCCCTGAGAACTGAGCCTGGAGTGTGGCCCCCTCAAACACCCAAGTACACTAGAGTTTTGAGTGAGGGAACACCCACTATCAGAGAAATGGATACCAGGACATCCTTCCCTTTGCCTGGTGTCCCCAGGATTGGGTGATGTGGGTTCATCCATGAGTGGGGACAGCAATGTCCACACTGGGGCTGAATCCAGGGTCTACAAAGCGGATAAAGGTGAAAGCTGAGCCAGTGGACCAATTGTATTTGTTTTTTTTTTGCTTGTTTTGGTGATGCTCAGGGGTTTCTCCTCTGCAGTCCTGGCGGTGCTCATGGAACTATGTGAGATGCTGGGGATAGAACCCTAGTCAGCAGTGTGCAAGGCAAGTGCTCTACCTGCTGTACCATCTCTCCAGTCCCAAGAATACTCCAGTTGTGTGTGCCTGCTGCAATGCTGCGGATTCATTCTTTATGGAGCTACTTACCGCGTGCGCTAATTGCCTTGCAGTGTGATAATGAACATGTCTGTGGTTGGAATCCTCCTGGAGTCCAGAGGTTAGACTCGCTCTGGGTTTGCCTGGTCTCTCCTTACAGACATACAAGACTGACAGGGGAGTGATCACATGCCTAGTCATTCCCTCTGAGCTGCTGGAATCCTTGTTGGCTATGAAGGACGCTGACCTGCACGTAGCCAAGGGCTGCCGCATCCCACCTGAGTCACGTGCAAGGGCTGGCCAAAAGTTTGTCTTTGCCTTATTGTTGTGCTCAGATGGTCTGAACAGAAGACTAGGCTTACAGGTTTAGGGTAATTTGCAGTTACCTTTAAAGCAGTGGTTCTAGGGAGCTTGGAAACCTGGTGATGGCCCTGGGGGGCAGAAATGCAATTCTGGCTAGAGCACATGTCTCCATGTGTGAGGCCCAGCGTCTGATCCCTGGCACCCCATACCACACTCTACAGACACACATTCCCATAAAGCACACACATCACACTGCCCCCATACATCCATACATACACACCACAAACATCACATACCACACACATCCACACCACATACTACATACACCTCCATACATATGCAATACATACATCAGATACATACACACCACACACACCACATATATACACACCACACATGCATACACCTCCCCAAACATACCACCCCAACCCACACCCCCATATATACACATACACATCACATACATCATACCACACACACACCTCACACCACACACATCCCCCCCACACATCCCACACCCATATACCTTTCCACACCCCACACACATACATACAAATACACCACACACATCATACCACATACATCCCTACACACCTTACACACATACACACTACACACATCATACCACATATATCCCTCCACACCCCATAGCCCCCACACATACACACATACACCATAACATACCACATACACCCCATACCACATCAGACACATACACAGCACACACTACAGACACCCCACACATACAAAATACACACATCTTATACATATATACCACACATCGCACATCACATACATCACTTATATATACCCACACATCACATATAATACACACCACACAGATCACATGCATACACCTCCCACACCACACATGATATCCCACACCCAACACACCCCACACATACACACATCACACCACATACACCCACCCACACATAAACATGCACATACACACCACACTTACATAATCACATACAACATGCACACCTCACACGCGTAACACACTTTACACATATATACATATACCACACACATATACACAACACACACATATAAACATACCACACCCACATGTCTCACATCATACACACTATACACATACACCCAACACACAACACACATACTCATACCATACAGCACACACCCTCTTATGGGCTGGTCCTGCCCCAGGTTAATGAAATCAGTGTTTGGGAGCGAGTCTGGGGCTTGTGAGTGGTTCTAAGGTGCCCCCATTCCTACAGTACAGTGGGTGCATGTTGTGAGGGAGTGCTGAGTCTTTCTTTCCCTTCCCTGGCAAGGGCCCTCTTTTTCCTCACAGCTCTTGAGATAGAAGAGATATGTGCTTCTTATTCTTCTTCTTCCTTTTTTTTTTTTTTTGCAAGGACTTCTTCCTTTTTTTTTTTGGTTTGAATATTTGGGTTATGTGGACTCATGATATGGATCAAGGGAAATTTCATCTTATTCTATGGGCTGAAATAGTTTGAATAACAAAGGCTATTCTTGGTTTTTGAAGGCTTGATGATATCCAGATATAAGACCATAAAGGCCAATAAAAGAGGGTAATCTCTTTAATAAACTTTCCAAGGGATTCTATGCTTATTGATATATTCAGGTGTCAAACACACCACACACATCACATACACACCACGCTTACATAATCACATATAACACACACACCTCACATGCGGCACACACACTTTACACATATATACATATAAAATTTTCAGCTCCTCACCAGGTCACATAGCACCATTCTCTTCTGGGGGGAGGCAATTTTGATCATTTCTATTTTGTTAGGGAAATTTTTCATTTATTCCAGATTTTAAAATTGATTGTCATAGATTTTCACATGCAATGCCTGGATAACTCTTATATTTTTCACTCACTTGGCAGTGGCAATTTCAAATGTTGCGGACCATGAACTTTTCAAATTTATTCCACTATAATAATAATAATAATAATAACAGTAATAACGGCTAATGCGTATTGATCACTGACCATGTGCTAGACTCACACTCCAACTGCATCACTTGGACTGACCCTGCTGATCCTAGGACAATTCTGCGAGAAAGGTTCTCATAGGCTGTTCATGTTATAGGCCAATTTCTCGCCTCCAGAAGAGCCATGTTCAGCTCCTCACCAGGTCACATAGCACCATGCTCTATATGCTCTATAACTGCTCCATAGGCTGTCTCCTGATGTCTGTGTGTTTAGACACAGCCTATCATTTGGACTACATTACTGGAGGGTTAAGAATTAAGGAGGTGGGGCCAGAGAGACAGCTTTGCCTGTGGGAGGCCGATGTTTAATCCTGGCTCCGTGTGGTCCCCTAAGTACTTCTGGGAATGACTCTAGATTGTAGAGTAAGGCCAGGAGGGTGGCCCCATGGCTTGGAAGCTGATCTCATGTGCTGGAGGAAAAGGAGTTGGGATGGAGAGGAGACCACTAAGCAAATGATGGTTGGAGGGATCACTTGGGATGGCAGATGTGTGCTGAAAGTAGGCTATAGAATGAACACGATGGCTGCTTAGTGCCTATGTTGCAAACCATAACATCCAAAAGGAGAGAGAGTAAGAGGGAATGTGTCTGCCACAGAGGCAGGGGAAGGGGTGGGGGTGGCAGGAGGGACAGTGGGAACATTGGTGGTGGAGAATGGGCACTGGTGGAGGGGTACTCGAACATTGTTTGACTGAAAAGTAACCACAAAAATTTGTAAGTCTGTAACTGTATTTCATGATGATTCACTAAAATAAAAAAAAAATCGGGGCTGGAGCGATAGCACAGTGGGTAGGGTGTCTGTCTTGCACGCGGCTGATCCGGGTTTGATTCCAAGCATCCCATATGGTTCCCTGAGCACCGCCAGGAATAATTCCTGAGTTAAGAGCCAGGAGTAACCTCTGTGCCTGGCTGGGTGTGAACCCCCAAAAAAAATCAAAAGAAAAAAAAAAGAAAGTAGTCCCTTAAGATTACAGGATGTGGCACAAAATTAAGACTTATTAAACAACAACAACAACAAATCAGGGCCTGACTGCCTACCTTGCTGGCAGCCAACCCGGGTTTGATCCCGAGCCCCTTTATGATCCCTTGAGTCTCTCCAGGAGTGATTCCTGAGCCCAGAGCCAGGAGTAAGGCCTTGAGCACTGCTGGGTGTGACCATCAAACAAAAAGAATGAAGAAGGTGGGGTGGGAGTGGGAGAGGTGCAGGGCGGGAGTGGATGACCACAGCGTCTAGCTCCTGCTGAATCCTCTAATTAGGGCTTATAGTCTTTGGTCGGTTAAGAGTTCTGGGAGGAGACAGGATTCCATTGGCCAGGAGTGGCCCCAAGTCCCAGGGCTGTGGGCTCCAGTGGTTTGATGGATTCCATGCTATGTGACCTTTTTAGTGACCTAGACTTCAATCACTTAATGGCTTGAATGTTCACTCACACAGTGAGAGAAGCCTGCCCCTGTGCTGCCAGGTGGCATAGGACATGACTACAGTGACCTGGAGGAGGTAAGTGGTAACATGTCCTCTTAGCAATCTTGGGGTGAGAGTTCATGCTATTTTGCTTGATTATGAATCAATGATAAGTTTATGGCCGCAGGAAATTCTAATAATCTTTTTTTTTTAAGGTAGGAGTATTGCTATCTATTCAGCCATTGATTAGGCTGATTGAATTGGGCATGAATTCCATCTTACTTTTTTTTCCTTTTTATAAATTTATTTATTGAATCACTGTGAGAGCAGTTACAAAATTTTCGGGTTTAAGTCTCGGTCATACGATGATGAAACATGGTCCCTTCACCAGTGCCCATTTTCCACCACCAAAACCCCCAGTATACCCCCATCGCACACCCTCCCCCTACATGTGGGGCAGATAATTTTCACATTACTCTCTCTCTACTTTGATTACATTCAATATTTTACAACAGACCCAACGTTATTATTTGGCATTTTACCCCAACACTCAGATCTGTCAAAAAGGCAACTGTAGACAATTTGCTTTCTATTGCTGGGATTGAACCCAGGTCAGGCACGTGCAGAGAAGTGTCTTTACCCTTTGCTGTCTCCCCAGTTCCATATATTTAACACATTTAACCTGCAAACCCACCTCATGAATTATGTACTGTTCTCTGCACTCCTCTCTGAGGTATTGTGAGCTTTAAGGGGAGGGAGTTCAAGTTGGATCCCCTGTTCCGAGAGCACCTCTGCAAAGCTGCTGGGAATGATTCAGGAAAACTGACCTGGGAGCAATCCCGGCACTGCTTGGTGCGTCTCCCCAACAGAAACAAACAAAAAGTGGACTTAGGGATTCCTTGAGTTTAGTGAGTTTGCCTATGTATTCAGCATAACAGCACCCACTCACAGAAGACTCCCTTCACCAAAGTCACATTGCTAGTCCCACTTCCTCAGCAGACTGAGAAAGAAACTGACCTGGAGATGCAGCCTGAGGCTCGGCTGCAGACACAGATGGCCCCTTGTCATGGACCCTCCTCTGGGGGCAGGGGAAGAGCCCAGATGGAAGTCGGGGAACCCAGGATGGACACTTCCCTCCTTTCTACACCCAATCAAGCAAGGCCCGTCCCCATGGTGAGTCATCTTTGCACAAAATAGCACTGCACTGTAGTACTGTCCTCCCATTGTTCATCAATGTGCTCGAGCAGGCCCAGTATCGTCTCCATCATGAGACTTGTTACTGTGTTTGGCATGTTGAGTACGTCACGGGGAGCTTGCCAGGCTCTCCGAGAGGGGCAGAGGAATCGAACCTAGCTTGGCAGGGTCGGCTGCGCGCAAAGCAAATGCCCTACCACTATGCTATCGCTTCAGCCCTGCACAAAATAAAAAGTCTTAAAATATTTTTTTTTGTTAGTTGTATTGCCTTCCTGGCAGACTCAGGGGCTCTGAGGTGTGTGTGTGTGTGTGGGGGGGGGGTGTCTCTCCTGGTGACACACGGTCAACCCAGGATGTGCTGCTACTTGTTCTGTGGTTCTAGGGACAGCCAGGATCACCCAGCTGTGCTTAGGCACCCCCAGGGCTGCATCCAGCAATGCTGATGGGGATGAGTGGTGCCAGGGATTGAACCAGGGTCGGGCTCATGAGCCAATCGCTGTATCAGCTCAAGCTGAACCATCCTGAGCGCTGTACTATTCACCCTGCCCCCCACACACAGCACACCAGTGTGGATCTGATGCCGCCGAGGGTGCCTGATGTGGACCCATTCGAACTCAATGTGCTTCTCTGGTCAGGATTGAATCAGGTGCTCCTCTGGTACAAGGAGGAGTTTCACCTCAGGTGGGGGAAAGTGGCGGCACATGGCTTACACGTCATGGACAATGACCACCCTTGCTGACCTGGACAGGTGCTCTTCTGGATATTTCCATCCCTAACCCACTTCACAAGCCCCTCCGCCAATCTCAGCTCTCACACTGGGTATATTTTCCATCTTTGTACTTCCGGAAGACCTTGGATTTGAAAAGCTGCCCCCCTGCCGGAGAAACAATGATCTGGTCCCTCAACCAGTCACTGGCTGGTGATCCTGCAGCTACCCCTAGTGGCTATCTTCTGGGCCCCTTCCCTCATGACAAAGTGCCCCCACCTTGCCGCTCTAACTCTAACCTAGTCCGTGGATGCTTCTCAGGAGAAAGCCTGACCTTCTAATGCCTAGCCCACTGCTCTCCAAACTTGTTGCTATGGATTAGGGGCCATGCCCAGAAGTCCCGAGGATGGGCTGGGGGGCACAGCCACTCCCAGTGGGGCTGGACTGAAGGAAGGAAAAGACACAATGACGACAGAGATCAAACCCAGAACCTCACACACCACACAAGCAAGGCCTAGGTTCTACCACTACACCACTAGGACCACATGTACAGGGCCCACACCAAAACTTGATGCTCTGACCCTCGTGTCCCCCACCCCCGCCTCTGTCTCTGTCTCTCTCTCTCTTTGCCACACCTGGTGATGCTCAGGGTTCTTTGCTCTGCACTCAGGGATTATTCTTGGCGGTGCTCAGGGGACCATATGGGATGCTGAGGATAGAACCCGGATCAGCTGCATACAAAGCTAGTGACTTACCTGTAGTACTATCACTCTGCCCCTCCCCCAACTCCTTTTTGTGGGCCACAACTAGTCTGTGGCCACTCCTGGCTCAGTCTGCCACTGTGGATGGACACTTTGGTGCCCAGAACTATAGAATGTGTAGTGAACTAGTATTGAACTTGTAGAACTAGTAGCGCTTGGGCAGAACCAGGGGTTGGAGGTTGGGGAGGGAGGTAGGGGGATGGGAAGGGGCATGTGTAAGGGGGATGTGTAAGGGGAATGGGAGGGGGAATGACCTCAGGGCTCACACCTGCTGCACATGTGTTCCACTGCCCCCCTTGGGTTCTCTCCCTGCCCACTGATGGGCTTTTTTAAATTGTCCTGGTCAGAGATGAGTACCATCTAGATTAGCCTCTATCCTGTGATTTGTATTTTTGATAGAAAAGAATAATTATTTTGGTCGGGAGGGGACATGTTTTGTGCCATGCCTGGCTGTACTTAGGGTTTACTCCTGGCTTTATACTCAGGGATCACCCTTGTTAGGACTTGGGAGACCATCTGCAGTGCCGGGGATCAAACCCAAGTTGGCTGAGTGTGAGGCAAGTGCCTTACCCGCTGTCCAATATCACCAGCCCAGATCTTACGCCCTCTAAAGAGTCTTCCACCTGAACCTAGCCTTGAGGAAGTACATGCAGAACAAACACAGAACACTTTACAGAATATATGTCATCTTTCCAAGGGTCACAGTTGCAAATGGCACACAACAATCCCTGGTTAAAAGAGACTACAAAAACATGAACTGGAAATGCAACAGACAATCCTGGAATTTTAACTTTTGGTGCCCAGGGTGGGTGCATGTTATGCAGAATGATTGTCCAACTTTGTTAGTGTCCTGATTTTGATCACTGCTTTCTGGCAAATGATGGGTGTATCTCTACTCGTTTAGGAAATACATATTGGAATATTTAGGGTAATACTTGCAACATACTCTTGAACAGTCAGAAAATATAGCAGGCACCAGGGAATAAAACAGTGGTAAGGCATGCATGAGACCTGGGTTTAATCCCTACACCGCACACACAGGCGTACATACACTATATATAAAAAACATATACAAACATACATACAAAAAACAGAAAAGTACTTGAACTATATCTGGTTCTATTCTGTTAGTTTGAAATGACTTTCCTCCAATGGCTGTGCCTGAATCATGCGGTGTCCCTTTCACTGTGACCACCCTCGTGATAAATGGTCCCATGCCCCGTGCAGCAGAATGCCTTTGTTCTTCTTACACCACAGACTGACAGGCAAATCTCATCGTTGGTGCTGGAAAGGTCCTCAGCCACCACAAAATGAAGGCTCTGCCTGAGGCTGTCCATCACCCGTGGCCTGAGCCCAAACCAGCCTGGAATCTAAGGGCCTGACCGCCACCACCATTTCTTCCTCTTCATACATGCCCGTGGCTACAGAGGTTCTGGGACAGAATATTGATCCCCGAAGCCTGTGGGCAGTGGACAGGACCAGTCAGGAGGCACCAAGAAGCCCAGACTGGAGGTTAGAGTCCTTCTCTGTTGAATCTAGGGCGAGCAGGATTTGAATCCTGCAGGGCACCTTGATGCTGATGATTCAGAGCTGTCTCTCCCACCCAGATCTGTTCAAAGTCTAGCTCCAGTACCCAATCGCCATCTGTCCCCGTCCCAAAGCTAGATTTCCAGGCTCTCTGAGTTCCCTAGTGGCTCAGAGCAAAGGCTAAGGGCCAGCCTCGACTCCTGTGCTCTACCACCCACCCCAAACCTGTAGCAAACTGGACTTTCCAAAGAGATGTGGAGGCCAACTAAGTTTTTCCCAGTGCCACCAGCCAGATCCATGATTGCTTTCTTTCATTATTCCCCCTTCTATCTGTTCGGTGGTGTTGGAGATTTTGGGCTAGCGCTATTCCTGGCTCTGTGCTCAGGACCCCAGGCAGCACTTGGGGGATCATACATAGGGCAGAGGATCAAACTAGGGTGAGTTGCATGCAAGGCAAGCATCTAATCCTCTCTAGGCGGGACTCTGGGAACCCTCCTCCCCATTCCCATAGCCAGCCTGGAGCTGTCCCCTTGGGCAGCTCTTTCCTGATCTGCCTGCTGTTGGCTCTGCTGATGTGACCACTGGGCTGAGGCCCTGCACCTGTGAGAGTCATGCGGACATAACCCCAATGTTGCAGCGCTCCACCTGCCCGACACGACCCGAGCCACCCGCTCTTGCTCCCAGAGGTCTCCCCTCCTGACTAGAGGTCTTGCATGTGTCACCTTTCTCAACCTTTATATGTCCACAGAAGCCCCCTGGGGAGCCACCACATGTGTGTGGAGCCAAAACACTCCTGGAACCAGATGTGGACAGGGCTCCCTCTGGGGCCCAGAGCTGGGCACAATCCAGGCAGCAGAGAGAATGTCAAGTAGACTCCTGAGCGTGCAGAACCAACTGAGAACTGAAAGGCAACATAGGAGCGCTCAGCATGCTTAGAGGAAGGAAGGTCCTATGTTAGGAAGCAAGAGTTAAGTCTCAGGTTAGCTGCACCAGGTGAAAATATGGCATGGTACAGGAGAACGAGATTATCACACTAGCATCTCCCTCCCACCCATTCTCTTCCCTTTCTCTTGCTCTCTTTATTTTTGGGCCACACCCAGCAGTGCTCAGGGGGCTTACTCTTGTCTTTGTGCTCCAGGACCACACATGGTAGAGCTCAGGGCACCATATGTGGTGCCAGGGATTTAACCTGGGTCAGTATGTGCAAATTAAGCACCCTACCTGCTGTACTATATCCCCTCCCTCCCTCCCTCCCTTCCTCCCTCCCTCCCTCCCTCCCTCCTATCCTCCCTCCCTTCCCTCCTTCCTCCTTCCTTTCCTTTTCCCTCCCTCCCTTCTGTCCTCCCCTCCTGTCTTTCTTCCTTCCCTTCCTTCCTTCCTTGCTCCTTCCTTCCTCCCTTCCTTCCTTCCTTGCTCCTTCCTTCCTTCCTTCCTTCCTTCCTTCCTTCCTTCCTTCCTTCTTTCCTTCCTCATGCAAGGCAGGTGTTTTACTGCTGAATCACATCCCCAGTCCCCCAGTTTTACACTGAAACTACTTGAGATCAGTTTGCATTCCCTCTGCACATTACAGCAAATGTGTGGAGAAATATTTGGAAAACCATTGGAGAGGGAATTCCCTGTGGATTCAGGTAGCTCACAGAAGAGAAGGTTGGATACGACTCCACTGCAGAGATTCCCAAACTGATTTGGCCTATGGTCCCCTTAAAAAAAAACACTCAGAGTCCCCTGGAAATTTTCCTTTTTTTAAGTGAACCAGCAGAAAGTGCCCCCACAGTGGCAACCAAGATTACTATTGCCCCCCAACATTCCAGTGCCACTTGGGAGGAAGGGAGGGTTAGATTGTCTACTTTGGGTTATACTTTGGGGGGAAAAGGTAAAATTAAAATAATGTGAGTCAAACGAGAATGAAAAAGACAACGTGCCTTTCAACAGTAGCTTGATGATGGCTATGGTTTGCTTTCTAAATTTCCCCCTCTCCACTTTAGTCTTTTAAAGACTTCAAATGGCAATATGGAATATTCAGGAGCCCAACACTCCCCAAACATTCCTCAGTTGGCCCCTACTTATACCCACCCACCCCAGAATGCAGAGTGGAGGAAGAAGCCAGCTCCCCATCTGGGAAGTGACTCCAGAGACCTCTCTCTCCCAGGGGTTTTGGCCTAATGGGTGGGACCACCCTGGGCATCCCTCTGTTTTGTGCCCCTCCTCAGCAGCACAGTGGGCTGGGGGTTGGAGAATAGAGAAGCAAGGATGTCTGGAGCTGTAAAAAGGAAATGGGGGGTCACTCCCTCATCCACCCATGTCCTGGAGTTCCCAGGTCCCCCTGCAGCTGGGATGGCAGGCAGGGAAGGGAGTTAGAGGCTGAAGGATCATCTCTTGGCAAGCCCAAGGCCACCCATAGTCAGTTCATAAGAGGAAGCTGGGATCCAAGGCAGGCAACGGGGGGCTGGCCAGACTAGTTGGTAAGCAGACTTATTGCAAATTGTTTTCTTTCCTTAAAGATAATACTCAGGGGGCAGAGAGATGGCTCACCAGGCAGGAGCACAGACTCTTGCATGCAGGAGTCCTGGGCTCCCTCCCTGGCACCACAGGGAAGCCCAGGAAGCAACCCTGAGTAGCCGTGGGGTGGGACCCAACAACAAAGTTATGTTCTGGGGGGTGGGGGGGGCACACTGACCATACTCAGGAGCCACCAGGGTCCCTTCTTGGACCCTACCTTGCACATGTTGGCCCTAACACTTGAGCCACGCGCCGTATCTGTGCCCCTGGTGGCTGGCGTGATGCTCAGGAATTGCTCCGGTCATTTTGGGAGGGGACCCTGAGGTGTTGGGGATTGAACCCAGCCTCCTGCATGCGAAATGTGCACTAGACCTTTGAACCCTCTCCCAGCCTGGGTTTGCTCTCCTTCACCAACGCCTTCAAGTACAATTCTGGTCTTATTTCAAGAATTCCAAAGTTCTGGACTTTGAAACTGCCCTCTGGGAATGAGCGAGCATGGGCATTGGGGTTGTTCATGAAGCTCTCACACTTGGCAAAGGGCCAACGAGGCTGTGAGACTAGTTTTGATACCAAGGATCACAGAGAACATTTAGGCTAGTCTAATTGGGTGGTGGGAGGCAATTCCAATCACTTAAAGGACCTTGGGTTTAGCAAAACTGGGATGGTGAGTCCTACACTTCTCTCAGAACTATGACTTGGGGATCCCCACAAACCTCTGCTCCAGGACCCAGCCCTATTGGGGGGGAGCCCCTGTTGGTCCTGCTTTGGATATCTTGCAAAAAGATTGAACTAACCTGTTAAGTCTCTCTCTGCACAATGATGATAGAAATGTTCATATAACTGCAGCAGCTGTGTGACCCGTGAACCTCCTAGGTCCTCAGACCAGAGGGTTGAGGGGGTCCCTATTTCCCTCTCTGTTATTTTATTTTGGGGCCCCTCACCCAGCAGTGCTCACGGGCCACTCTCAGGGACAGCCACTCTGTGTTTGGGGACAGCCCATGCCTGGCAGTGCTCAGGGAATCAGACACGGAGCCAGAATTGGCATCATTGCCAAGGCCGTGGCCACAGGCACAGGTAAGACAAGTGCCTTATACTCTGTGCTGTCTCTCAGATTCATCTGTTAACTTATTTATATTTATTTTTTAGCTCGGGCCATATCTAGGATGCTCAGGGATCATTCATGGTGGTGCCTGGGGGATCATATGTGCTGCCAGGATTTGAAATGGGGTGGGCTGCACGCAAGACAAGTGCCTGAACACTCTCTCTCTCTCTCGTCCTCCATCTCTGCTTAAGTGTGTTAAGTGTGTCAGCGACAGCCCGTGCAGACTGCTGGCGTAGGGGAAAGACATTGAGGTTGAAAAGCCTGGACAACAAAGGAAGGTGAGGACCCATTTTCACAGCCAAGCCTGCTCTGTTATTACCAGTCTGTGTTTCAAACAACCCATTTCGTGAGCCGTGAAATATGATGGAGAAGATAATTTTATATTTATAATGGCACTTGAAAAAATGCCACTTTTATCCATCCTGCTTCTCAAAATTCTGCAAGGGCTCCCCTTCAGCTTCTCAAAATAAAGCTCTCACACTTTGAACGTGGCAGTTTCCTTTTGTGTTCGACAGTCAAAGCTTCCCACAGTCGGGCCTGCTGTGATCTGCTACACTGCCCGCCTTCGTCCCCCGGTAACCCTCTGCTCCCCGGCTCTGTGTGCTGATGACCACACAGGGTTCATTGTTAGGGGCCTGCAGGCATCGTGACCACTCCCCAGCTACTGGACATTCTTCTGCTTCTCTACTCTGACATCTTCTGGGAAGGGAGCAAAGAAACCACCTCTAGTCCAGGGATCCTGAGTTTTGGCTAGTCCCTGAAATATGGGCTGATGGAAGTTGTGGTGTGTGTGTATGTGTGTGTATGTGTGTGTGTGTGTGTGTGTGTGTGTGTGTGTTGATAGACTGACCCCCATCTGGCAGTACTCAGGGGCTATTCCTGGCTCTGTGCTTAGGAGTGACCCCTGGCAGAGCTCAGGGGACATATCTGATGACAGGGATCTGAACCACCTCTGAATATGCTGCGGCCACATGCAAGGCAAATGCCTTCCCTCCTGTACTCTCTTTAGTTCTCTTTTCTTATTTTGGGAGGAAGGTTAGCTTTAAAAATATTTCAACTTCATGAAATTTACACATGAGTGGTACTACATGGAAAGTATCATGCTAAACGAAATGAGTCAGAAAGAGAGGAACAGACATAGAAAGATTGCATTCATCTGGGGAACATATAGTAACAAAATAGGAGACTAACACCCAAGAATAGCTGAGATAAGTACCAGGAGGTTTACTCCATGGCTTGGAGGTCAGCCGCACATGCTAGGGGAAAAGGCAGCTCAGATAGAGAAGGGAGCACCAAACAAAGGGTATTGGGAGGATCCTCCCAGGATGGGATGCATGCTGAAAGTAGACTATAGACTGAACATGATTGCCACTTAATGCCTCTTTTGCAAGTCACAGCACCCAAAAGGAGAGAGAGAACAAAAGGGAATGCCCTGCCACAGAGGCAGGGTGGGACGGGGGAAGGGGGGTGGGAGGGATACTGGGATTCGTGGTGGTGGAGAATGGGCACTGGTGGAGGGATGGGTACTTGATCATTGTATAACTGAAACCCAAGCACAAAAATTTGTAAGTCTACAACTGTACCTCGTGGTGTTTCACGAATAAAAATTAAAAAAAAATTTTTCAACTCCATGGGGCCGGAGAGATGGTGCAGGGATTAAAGTGCTTGCCATATAGGATAGGGGAGGGCATATTCCTTTTATTTTGGCTTTAATTTGTGGGAAACTCTGACGCCTGGATGTGAGGTGATGGCCAGGAATTTGCATCTGGAGGACTCTCTTGAGCGGCTTTCTAGGCACCACCAGATTTGGATATCTTGGATGTACCACAGGTCTTCCTGCTACGACATTACGGGTTGGGGAGGGCAAAGGCGGAGCTGGGGAGTGGCAGGTCCACATTTCTGTGTCATGCTGGCATTTCTTGATGGGGAAAACCCACCTTCTTCCCCAGCTCTGAAGATCACCTGTTTCCAGTCAGGTCTCATGTAGCTGCAAGACGAGGACGAAAGCAGCGACTGCTGTGACTGTCCACGAATGCATGCTTGGAGGGATGAGACCTTTCTTTTGGTTTGAGGGCCACACTCGGCTGTGCTCAGGGCTTACTTCTGGCTCTACGCTCAGGGATCACTGCTAGCAGGGCTCAGGGGCCCCGAGGGGATGCTGGGGATCAAACCCAGGTCATCTGCATGCAAGGCAAATGCCCACTGTCTTATCACTCCAGCCCCAGTTTCAGACCTTTTCAGCAGTCGCTGCTGAGCTCCACGAGGCTGTGGTTTGTGTCTGATGCATGAGTGTGTTCATAGGGCCAGTGGCTGGGAAGGAAAGAAGGATGACACACGGGAGAAGGCGGAGAACAACTTGGGAGCCCCAGGCCTTCACTGGAAGCCTGTGAGGGCAGACTGAAACATGCCTGAGTCCTGGCGGCCTTCATGGCATGCGGCTCTGACACACATTGGGCCCTTCATCCTGGCACCAAACACATCTGCCTGGTCCAGGGCTGAGCATGGGCGGGAGGAGGATCACAGGGGGACTGGGGCATCTGCGGGCCTGGCTGTGGCCTCCTGCTGTGAAGTGAGCCAGTGCACCGTGACCTGTGATTGGTATCAAGGGACCATTACTTCCTGTCTGGGTCCATCACCCAAGAATCTCTCTGTGGCCTCTCCCATTCAGAAGCCGCGGGCAATTCTGGGAAATGTAGTTCAGTCCAGGCTGACTGACCCTAATAAAGTTCTGATCTTTGTCATCATCAAATGGCACCCACCATTCCATCTGATCACCAGTTCTCAAGCCTGACTAAACAATGGAATCATGTGTGGGATTTAAAAAGAATGGGAGGCTGACCGGACCAATGGTACAGCGGGTAGAGCATTTGCCTTGCACGTGGCCGACTTGGGTTCAATCCCAGCATCCCATATGGTCCCCCAAGCACTGCCAGGATTAGTTCCTGAGTGCAGAGTCAGGAGTAACCCCTGAGCATTGCTGGGTGTAACCCAAAATGCAAAAAAAAAAAAAAGAAGAAGAAAGAATGGGATGCATGACCTAGTTCCAGGATATCTTTATCTATTTCTCTATATAGCCTATTCCTCAATATATATCCTATATCATATATTTATATCTTTATCTCTTATTTGTGGGTAAATATATCCTATATCACACACATATATATCACATATATCCTATTCCTGGTTTCAGGAGAAGCTTTCCTGGTCACTAAGGTTGAAGCTGAAAGCACTGGGTCTGAACTGATAAATGCCATGAGTCTCGTGTTAGTTCTATGCCCAAACTAGAAGGAACCATTCTGAAGAGCATATACAAAGATCTATTTTATTTGTATTTTAATTTTTTCTGCCAGACCAGGCTGTGCTCAGGGCTTACTGTTCAGGGATCACTGCTGACAGTGCTCAGGGAAACCATATGGAACGCAGATCTCAAACCCAGGGGAGCTTCTTCTGCCAAAAACTCTTACCCATGAGACTATCTCTCTGGCCCAAAGCTCTCATTATTATTATTATTTTTAAAAGACCCTAAAATGATTTTCTTATAATCCCACCTTCCTGTGTCTGTCTGTCTTTTCTCCCTTTGGGAAGCTGCCCCAGTCTGCTGGTAGAGTCATTCCCAGGTCTCCTGCTGGTGCTGACTGGTGGTAGGGCCCTGTGCCATCCTGACACCATCAATCTCATAGTGAATGGGAGGCTCAGAAGTTTTCTCTAGGAAGCATCTAAATAAAGCATTGAGTCCTCCCGGGGATGGGCTAATGAACTGAGAGTGATCAGCAAACACTTACTCTGTTGTAAGTGTGAGAGCCAGATGGGAGACAGCGATGAGTAGGTCATGTTCAAGGATGACTGAAAGATATGCTAAGGGCACCGTCAGAGAGAAAGTGGGACCAGATATGAGCTGGGAAGAACTGAATCGCATCCCATTCCACAGTCCCACTTAAGTAGCTCCAGGGTGTTGGGCAAGTGACATAAAAGTACCGAGTTTCCATGGACTGGAAAGAGAGCTGCATGGGTCAGCGCACATGGTTTGCATGTGGGAGACCCAGATTTGATCCCTGGCATCATATGGTCCCCTGAGCAATGCCAGGAACAGCCATTAAGTAAGGAGTCGCATGTGGCCCTCCATGCATGGGGCCACTGAGCATCAGAGAACAGGACAGTTGTGAAACAGGGGACAAGGATGTCTGAGCGTACAACGGGCACCACATGTGTGTGAGCAGAGGCGGTGACTGTCCCAGCCCCACTGGAAGGAGCAAATGGTCTGCCTACAAGATGGGCTATTTAGATTTTCTCTCTTTCTTGGTTCCACAATGTGGGGATTTCATTTCTTTTTGGAGAGGTTAAGACTCCATGTACAAAGCTCCTCTCTGTTTGGCAGAAAGAAAGAACACTGTTAGAATCTTGTGTAACTGGTGGCACCGAAGGTCGGGGTGATTTCTGCCGTGGCTGATGTGTGTATGTGGCAGACGTGCCCTCGATGAAAATAAGGCCTGTGGGATTTCCTTTGGGCATCGATGGTTCCTGCAGCCTCTCTCCTCCCCTTGAGAGCAAACATTTGAAGATCACTGAATCCCTGCTCCTCTACTCTGAAAGTCCACTTGCACAGAGAGAACTTTCCAAGAAACAACCCTAACCCTCTTCGCCAGCATCTCTGAGAAATCACGCCATGGAAGTTGCAGGCAGGGCCACAGACTCATGGGCTGATGGGTCAGGGAGATTTCCGAGCCCAACACATATTTGAAGCTGCTGCTTCTTCTTCTTTTTGCGATGCTCAGGGGTTACTCCTGGATCATGCACTCAGGAATTACTCCTGGCAGTGCACTCAGGGGACCATATGCCAGGGATCGAACTCAGGTCGGCCGTGTGCAAAGCAAAGCTCCCTACCTGCTGTACTATTGCTCCAGCCCTGACTTGGAGCTTCTTGAGGGCAAACCTGACTCTTGATCCCCCTGTACTTGAATTTGGAGCACTGCCTCGGCCAGTGACGTAGACTGTACACAAGACATGGCATACCCAGACCCCAAGTGCCAGGTTCAAACTGCCCCTCGAAGTCCTTTGGATTCTTCCGAGCCTCAACCCCCTCCTTCTGAAAGTAGGATGGACCAGAGCTCATAGGGATCCTGGACAGAGGCATGGGGGCAGAGGCAGAGATGAACAGCAATCACTCATAGGAAGACAAAGACACCGAGCACTGGAATGCAATCACCCAGAGTCGATCTCTCTTAGAATGCCTCCTGGTCCCTGTGTGAACGGATTGAAGGCAGTGAGGGGCAGGAATAGTGGCGGAGGAGGGACCGCTCCAAGGCTCTGATCCCCAAAGCACTGTGCGGGTGAGCCTCCCCTGGTGAGAGCTCTGGGGGCTCCAGCCTGTGGTACCACCTGATGTTCTTGTTCTGGATGGAAAGGCACAGCTAAAATGGCACTCGAAACTGCAGATGAACAGTGCTGGGGTGTGGAGCAGGGAGGGGTCATTCCCAGGAGTGGCCAGTCAACAGTGGGTACTTTCTCTCTGCCCATCCCGAGGACCTTTTTTGCCCCATCTGTCTGGCTGGTTCCCTCCTCCCTTGGTTGCTTCCTTATTTTTCTCATCAAAAGTTTACCGAGCGGGGCTGGAGTGATAGTACAGCAGGTAGGGCATTTGCCTTGCACATGGCTGACCTGGGTTCGATTCCTAGCATCCCATATGATCCATTGAGCACCACCAGGAGTAATTCCTGAGTGCATGAGCCAGGAATAACCCCTGTGCATTGCATGGTGTGACCCCCCCCCACAAAAAAAAAGGAAAAAAAAAAGAGTTTACTGAGCATCTAGGGATGGAGAACTAAACAGTGAGCAAACACAGCTGAAGTCACTGCCTTTGGTGTGTGTGTGTGTGTGTGTGTGTGTGTGTGTGTGTGTGTGTGTGCGTGTGTGTGCGCGCGCGTGCGTGCACGCTAAATCAAAGCCCTTTATATCCACATGGGTTTGCACCCGGCTTATGCCTGCAGCCCTGGGGACAGAGGCAGATGGTATGTGTTATAGTGAGATTCTAACCTGAAGCTGAAAACTACCAGTGCATTGAGGTGAGGTCTGATAAGAATAAGAAGTCATACTCCTGCCATCTGCCTTTGGGGTCTTCCCTTACCTCCTCCGCTGTGCAGCCCTGCTCTTTACATCTTTATGATTCCTTGTTCTCACATATCCCAACACTCGCTAACTTATTCTTACTGTGGCAGTGAATGCTCTGTGGAGGTGTGCTGAACAGAACTAAGGCTGGAGGTGAAGGAAAAATGATGCAGCTGAGAACGAGGCATGAGACAAGTCACCCTAAAACCCCATCCCAGGAGCCACCTTAGGTTGGCACCCGGAGGCTGGGGTGATGGATGGTTAAAGGATTCAGCAACATGCCTAGCTTAACAAGCTATTCTGGGCTTACCTTCCTAATAAAAATACTGAATGCCTGGAACAAACATGAATGTGAGATGCTGAGTTTGATTCCTGGCACTGTACACCCACCCCTCTACTGATGACTGTAGTCCCTATTTTATCTTTTTTTTTTTTTTGCCACATCTGGCGGTACCCAGGGATCACTTCTAGTGGTGCTCAGGTGATCATATGTGGTGTCAGGGATCAAACCAGGGTCTGGCACATGGAAGGCAAGTGTGCTATCCACTGTGCTATCTCTCAGGCCCCGTGGCCCTATTTTAAACAACAGCTTATAGGGGGAGTTGGTGGGAATGGGGAGCAATGTATGGTGGCAGGATTCTAATTGGAGTTCCAGTGGGTTTGTAGGTGCTTATTTCATTACTGAAACAAAAAAAGCCTTTCACTAGATAATTCATGGCACAAGTTAAAGTAGGGAAGACAGAGACAATGAGGGAGGTTTTAGTAACCAGAATGCCTTTTTCTTAATTCTGACCAAGCTGCCAAATAACTCTGCTGCTACATTTCCCAGCTAATCCTCCAGCATCTCTCTTCCCGAGAAAAGTGGAACATCTTAAATATAAGACACACCATCCTCAAGGGCAGGAGAGATACTATAGGGGTTAAGACAACTATAGGGGTTAAGATACTGGCCTTGCATGAACCCCAATCTGACCCCTGACACTGCAATTCAATCTCCTTCCCACCCAAGCAATGCCAGGAGTGAGCTGTGAGCACAAGCAATACTGGGTATGACTCCCCCACCCCCTCCATAATACTCTCTTTCTTGCTCTGAACTGCAGTTCTCAAGAGTCTGCGTTTTGCCTTCATGCAGGCCAACACGATTCTAATGCAAACAACTACCTCTTAAAAAGAACCCAGTCTGTGTTCAAGTCTTATTCTTCCCGTGAGTGTGTGGGCCAGGGAAGCCTCTCATAGCAGCGGCCACGAGGCAGGGAGAGACATTCCGCCCGCAGAGCTCTCCGTGGAAACAGTGATTGATGGAAAAAAACAATCGCAATAGGAAGTGAGCGTGGAATGCTTCTCTTTAACAGCTTCCAATGGGGTTTGCTTTAGTAGGAAGCCCATTTGGAATGGGGGTTGGCATCCTGCTATGCTCCAGGGTCCAGCATTGTATACTTTTTTTTTTTTGGTCTAATCAAAGAAGA
Source organism: Sorex fumeus (assembly GCF_029834395.1). Lineage (NCBI taxonomy): Eukaryota > Metazoa > Chordata > Mammalia > Eulipotyphla > Soricidae > Sorex > Sorex fumeus. The sequence goes on along the minus strand of NW_026606094.1, from coordinate 26,178,293 downwards.
TTGCATAATAGGATCCTGGATCCAGCAAAAACCTAAGGAATCTAAACCACTAACAAGGCTCACCAAGTGCAATAAATATAAATTATAAATAAAAGGAAGATTAGATCTGGCCATTATGGTTTGGAGCAAGTAAAGTAAGCTTTAATTTTTTCTTTCCTCTCTCTAATCTCAGCAGGCGGTCCCATGCACATGATTATTAGTAATTTCAAAAGGCCTTGCCAAATATTGACTTAATAGAGTGCCCACTTACCAATGACCTCCAGATGCCCGCAATAAGACCACAGCCCTAATTTATATGCTCCAGGGCTGTGGTACCCGTTCAAGGAAGGAAAGAAATGAGTAGGGTTATCCTAGGAGCTGGGAGGTTTTTTTAATACTTAAAAATGAAGTATGTGTGTTTTGACTTGTAGAGGAAAAGGAAGTTTCAAACCAGATGGACACAATAAAAAGATTCAAAAGTCCAGGAATTCTTCATGCTCTACAGGCTACGGCCAGTTCCTTTAAACCTGCACCTGAGGGTCGGGACATGAGGGGGAACACCGAGAAACCCCGTCAAAATTCTCCCGGATCACAGGCCGGCTTTGTACTCGAGCTCCTTCCTTTGCGTCTCCTATTGGCGGAAGGATCATGATGCTCTCCTCCTCTTCGTTCACCAGTGACATGGCAGAGAAGAGGCTGGGAGGGAAAGATCAGGGGGTTGGAGGTGAGGGGAAGGACTCTTAAAGCAAATTTGAGTGGCAGACAGACTTCTTTCCTGGCTTCAGGAGTTTAAAAAAAAATTAGCTTGCAAGACTGGGTTCTCGCTCTGATAGGGGAGATGGTAAGTGATTTCCACCCTGGTTTTCACAATGCTCTAGGGCATTTCCCATGATGACAATGCATGCGAGTGCTAACATTCTCAAAATCAAATTAACTGGAATTCACTTTCACCGAAACAGTGAATATCATTTAAGCGCTTTTTTTTAGTTACTGTCCTGGTCTCCCCTTCAGGGGAGGGTCTCCCCTTCTCTGGGGGATACTGTTCTGCCCAGGCTCTAGGAGTCTGAGGCTCTGAGAGTTCAGGTTTAACCTATGGGCTTCCCAGTCGCTCACATTTCTTCTCTGGACATTAGGGATTCTACAGTCGGTCACTAGCTCCTTTCTTTTTTCTCCCTGTTTTTATTAGGCCCTACACAGTGGTGCTCAGGGCTTATTCCTGGCTCTGTACTCAAAGGGGATCAAACTTGGGTCGGCTACATGCAAGGCAACCACCTTAACCCCTTACCCATCTCTCCGGTCCCATGACAAATACTGAAATAGCCCTGGAGTTGTGCTTATTTCTTATGTCTATCTTACTTATTGCATGTCAGTCCTGAAAGGGTAAGTGGGCAGGCCTTACGTTTAGCCTGAGCTACTCACTTTCAAGGGTAGACAGACTGGCAAAGGGACATGTACAAGGTAAGTTAAAACTAGAGGCTCAGCGTGTGTGTGTGTGTGTGTGTGTGTGTGTCCTTGTGCATGTACACACAAGCATGTACATGTGTGTACTGGAGTAACTAACCTTATGTGTACAGGGATGGCAGGTATGACCAGGTATGACCAGAAACCAACATGAGCTCACAGATGATGGTGCGATTCCCCATCTGACGGCTTCTCTGCAGGCCCCTGCCCCCAGCTGCCTGCCCACCCATCATAGAGGCCTATTCCTATCCGAAAGCAAGGAGTTAAAAAGGAAACTTCCCTTGAAAAGGAAACCTAATTATCCACAGCAATGTAATAAATAACTAAGGTTTTCGAGGCCGTATGGAAATGAATGTTCAGTGTATTTTCTTCTCCTGGGTCGTTCACTTCTTCTCTTGTCAGCACCTGCTGGCAGCAGCTGGAGTAATCGCTCCAATTTTGCTGTATGTGCAAATCAATTTGATTTCCTCCCCAAAAGATAAAAATCAGTAAAGTGATTAAGTTACAATTAAGGAATGACACTGAAAGCACAGATGACGCGAGAAGACAGAGGAGGACCTGCCCGAGGTTTCCAGTGATTTACCCAAGTTAAAAGTGGGGTTTCCCCCCTTCATTCTTCCAGTGTGCTCTACTGTCGGTGATACTATGGCACTCTATAAGCCTCCTCTGAATTCTTGAAATTCTTTCCTCTTTGGGATTTCAGCATGTTCTCCCTCTGTCAGTTTCCCTTTCTGGCTCTCACACGGACTTCTTAACAGTTGATCTATGAATCTACCCACCCATCATCCATCTATATGTCTATCCATCCTTCCCTCCATCCACCTATTGCCCATCTGGTCTTCTTTTCATCCATCTACCCATCCATTCATCATTCATCCATCCAACCATTATACACCCATCGTCCTTCTGTCCATTCGCTGACCCAGTACTCATCTATTTATCCATCCATCCATCCATCCATCCATCCATCCATCCATCTACCCAACATGCACCCATCTCTCGCCCCTCCTTCCTTCCACTTATCCATCCATTAACAGACATTTTAGCAGTACAATGCGCTAGGCACTAGAAATAGGGAGAACATATTTATATTTCGTATGTACATGCACACATGTATATAAAAACTTTTACTACAGATCTCTATTGCATTTCATTAATTTTATTAATTTCTGAACACAATCATGTGAAGTTGCTATTGGTACCCCATTTTATAGATGTGAAAACAGACTGATTTATTTACAACAGCATAACCAGCAGGTGGCAGAGTCTAGACATTAATCCAGGTTTTCAGCATAGTAAAAATTCATAATGGCATACTGGTAACTATGATTTCTTGGCTAGTCTCGTTCCAATTAAATGTCATGATCTAGTCAACACATGTTTACTGAGACTTGGCTAGCTTGTAAGGGATGCAAAGACTGGGTCTCTGCCTTCACAGATCCTGGGTTCTATTTGGGGAAACCAAAGTGAATCCTACAATCACACAATAAATATTTGTTTTCAAGGGATGAGGGAAAGCTGACCAACTGTGAAAATCAGGGAAGTCTTCCAGGAGGAAGTCATCAGAAAGCTGTATTCTGAAGGATGGGTCAGAGTTAGCTTCTGGGAACGAAAACTGTACACAGAGGAGGTAAAGCATGTATGTGCCAGGGCCCCGGGGCAGGAAGAGCCTGTGGGCTAGACTTTCGAAGGTCAGCTTGACTGACATGTAGCCAACGGAAAGGTAGCCTGGCACAGAGACTTTGCAGCCAGACCACACGAAACTTTGCAGCCCTGGGAATGAGTTTTGACTTTCACTTGGCTGGCAAGCCACCAGCCAAGAGAGTGGTCTGATGGGCTTTTGACTTCTGTGTGCAGAAGGGGCTGGAGAGGAGGAGTGTGGAAGCGGCTGGAAGACTTTTGTAGTTGTCCCGGTGAGAAGTGATGGTAGCTTGGACCAGGATGATGGTGGTGGTGGAAATGGAGACAAGAATCCTACCGGTGCCCCCTGCTCTGCTCAAGCCCAGCTTTCTCCCTGAACCCTGTCACCAGAGTGTGCTCACGAGTTTGTAGTATGTGGCAGCCTGTCCACACTTGCGGGCTCGGCGGGGGTCTCCTCCAGGTGGCCTTCCGCCGACAATGCCAGTCCTCCTCCGAGAGCTCTCAGAACTGTCCAGTCTCACACCTGATGCCTCTCTAGGGCTTGGGTCTTCTCTGGTCCATTCCCGGAGATGCCTTCGCTTCCCTTGTTGTCTTCTTTCTCCCTTTGGAAAGTAAATGCTTTGTTGGCATTTGCTGAATGGTATCAACAGGGCTCCTTTGGAAATTACGTTTGTAAATGATTACTCATGCCAATTGCCCCGTTTTTTTTTTTTTACCCCCTAAATTAAACACTGGTGGCTTAAATCTGTCTTCACGGTCTTGTTCTATCAAAACGTATGTCCCACTTTTTCTATTATTTTCTTTAAACGCTCATCTATATTTCTCTTAACAGAGAGCAGGATTTTTCCTGTGGGAAGGGGAGGGGGATAGACGAGTGGGGGTAAGAGTATAATTAAACAGGTGCTGCCTGACCAGAATTCTATACTTTTTAATGGGGTATTTGATTAATCCTTTCCACAGGCACCATTATTCATGCCTTGATGGAATCTCATTTTATAGCCCTTAATACATGGACCCAATTTATCCACATCACATTGTATTCTAATACTTGTCATCTAAGTTATTAGCTATCTCCTTCTCAGTGTAAAATCATCAGCAAGTTTGATTAGCTTATTCCCTGTGGATGAGAGGGGCGATAAAAAGAGAAACAGAGCAATATGACCACCAGTGGCTCTGCAGCCTCTGAAGAAGAAGCCCGCTAGGTGGAAATCCACCTACAGAGATGGGATGGTCCGAGGAAATGTCTGCCCTCCCCACACCCTTGTGCCGAGGTCTCTGTGGGACCTAGGAGCTGGGGCCACAGAGGACCGCTCAGTTGATACTTTGCTGTGCTTCCTGATTTGAGCCACTTCCCTGAAGGGTCCACCTTTAAAAACAAGATTTTCTAAATTTACTTTTGAGGAAGGCTGGAGCGATAGCACAGCAGGTAGGGCGTTTGCCTTGCACGTGGCCAACCCGGGTTCGATTCCTCCGTCCTTCTCAGAGAGTCTGGCAAGCTACCGAGAGTATCCCGCCCGCAGGTCAGAGCCTGACAAGCTTCCCGTGGCGTATTCGATATGCCAAACACAGTAACAACAAATCTCACAATGGATACGTTACTGGTGCCCGCTCGAGCAAATCGATGAACAATGGAATAACAGTGCTACAACGGTGCTACTTTTGAGGAAAGAGAGGGAGAGAGAGAGGAGGGGAGAGAGAAAGAGAGAGAGAGAGAAAGAGAAGAGAGAATAGTGTATAAGGTGCTTGCCTTGCATGTGGACAGCCCAGTGTGATCTCTGCCACCACCCTCAAGCCCTGCCAGGAGAGATCCCTGATCACATAGCCAGGAGTAAGCCCTGAGCACTGCCAAACAACAAAATTATTTTTGGGCAATACATGGCAGTGCTTAGGGGCCATTTTTGGCTCTGTGCTTGGGAGTGACCCCTGGTGAGGCTCAGGGGCCCACATGTGGTGTCAGGGATCAAATCAGGGTAAGCTGCACTATTGCTTTGGCCCTTAACTTTTTTTTTACCTTAGCAAAAAAGTGGTAAAGTGCTTTATGCTCCTGCTTCCTTCTCCTCAGAGACATAGCCCGGAAGCTCTCTTTTTCCCCAGGCTCTCCCTCCTGGGACCAGCAGGCCGGCTAGTCAAGAAGGAGACACATGATGCTCTTTAAAAAAAAATTCTTTTTTTTGCTTTTTTTTGGGGGGGGGTCATACCCAGCGATGCTCGGGGTGACTCCTGGCTCTGCACTCAGGAATTACCCCTGGTGGTGCTTGGGGGACCATATGGGTTGCAGGGGATTGAACTCAGGTTGGCTGCATGCAAGGTAAACACCCTACCCACTGTACTATTGTTCCAGCCCCTAAATTTTTTGTTTTGCTTGTTACTGCTTTTTACTGCTCTTTTTCCATCTCCCAAAAGGGAGTGTATTCTAAGTAGCCAGATCCTGTCTACTTTCTTGGACTCAAACTAAAGCCTGAGAACTGGAGACGGCATCTATCCTTGCTAAGCAAGCAGAGAGAGAGAGAGAGAGAGAGAGAGACAGAGACAGAGACAGAGAGAGAGAGAGACAGAGACATAGAGACAGAGACAGACACAGAGAGAAACACACACAGAGAGAGACAGAGAGAGACAGAGAGACAGAGAGGGACCGGCAGGGCCTGTGCAGCACATTGAACTCAAGATCCTCAGAGAGTTTCCCATGCTCCATCTTCCCAGATGCCTATCCTCCATCCAAACACCAAAACAGCTAAGAGCCTAAGGTCATGACTCCTCCAGGCCTGGGTGTGAAATGAAGCTCCTTGCCTACCATCCACAGGAACAGCAGGATGTGGGAGAATGATAATTCTTTTAGGAGAGGGGTATACCCAGCTGTATTCTGGACTTATTCCTGACTCTGTGCTCAGGGATCACTTCTGGTAGTGTTGTGGGACCTTACATGGTATTGGGTATCAAACCAGAACCAACCAAAGCAAGTGATTTAACCCCAGTAATATCTTTCTGGCTCTGGGGAAAAACATTTTATATATAATTTTAAAAAATCTCGCATCATTAACCTTATGTGATGCAGGGAATTGTACAGGGGGTGGCCACAAGCAAGACAAGTGCCTTGCCTGCTGCACCATCTCCAGCCTGGGAGGAAGATTCTGTCATGGGACTCCCTGTACTTCTCAACCTGGTGGCGGGGTTGGCAGGTGGGGACCTTGATCATGCTTACAGCTGTCTGAAAAGACTGTGCAAATAACGTGTTCCCTTTGGTATCCTACGCTTGTCTCTTGTACCCTTTTTGCTCATCTGCAGTTTCTGCAAAAGGTCTCGTCTCATTTGAACTTTACAGTCAGCCCATCTGACAGAAAACAGGGATTGAAAAACCAAAGTGAGACGCAATTGTACTAGTTTTCCGGGAGGTTTACTTTACCCTGCGGGCTGTGTCCTGCCGGCTGAGACCCGAATCTGAATCCAGGAGGAGGCAACCACGCAGCCTCAGGTGTCTCCTAGTTAGACAAGGGAGACAGAGTAGCTTTTCCATCAGAGAAAAATCGAGGCTGATCTTCTCACCAATCAAATTCTAGTTATTTTCACAAAATAGGCCTCAGTGCTCTGGGTTAGGTCAGGCACTCTGAGATGTCAATCTCTTGGAAAAGCTTAAAAAGCAGCAATTGGACCCCAAAGCAGGCGGTTCTCAAAGGACGGCCTCTACACTGACAGCTTGAGCCACATCTAACGGCTGACTGGATGTGCAAATTCTTGGGTGCACCCCAAACCCACTCAATCAAAAACTTGGGGGGTGGGGTTCCAGCCATCTGTGTTTTAATAGTCTCCCTCAAACAATTCTGATGCATGGCTAAAGGTTGACTGTCACTGACTTAAAAGATTAAACACCTAAATGATTCATTCATTCCTTCCTTCAGCTGACATTGATTGAGTGCCTACTATTTGCCAGACACTCTGGGGCAATGGAGAGGAATTATAAGGAATTCCTTTCTCAAGGAGTTCACAGGCTTCTCTGTCCTTGCTCTATTATAGAGCTTGAATAGAGATCAGGAATTTGAAGAAACGAATCCAAAGAATGCAAATCATTCTTTACATGTAATTCTTTTCAATGGATAGAAGACATGCCAGTTTTTTTTCCTTCTTCCAGGAATGATCATACTCTCAAATTAGTAAGTTTTCTAAAATTAAGTGAACGTGTTTGTTTAATATATCATGAATAGCTGGCTCTGTCTTTTAGGGTTAAAAAAAGGAGAGACATGATGGGGCTGCAGCGATAGTACAGAGGGTAGGGCACTTGCCTTGCATGTGACTGACCCAGGTTCAAGTCCAGCACCATGTGGTCTCCTGAGTGCTTCCAGAAGTAAATCTTGTGTGCAGAGCCAGGAGTAAGCCCTGAGCCACAGCTGTGTGTAACCCAAACCCAAACAAAACTAAATAAAACTTTAAAAAGGGAGATCACGTGTTTTTCCTATTAACTCAGAGCAAAGCCGTTATAAAGACTCATGCATGTCTCTATTTTAAAATTTTATTGATTTATATTTGGGGGAGCTGGAGCGATAGCACAGAGGTAGGGCGTTTGCCTTGCACGCAGCCAACATGGCCGACCCGAGTTCGATTCCTCCGCCCCTCTCGGAGAGCCCGGCAAGCTACCGAGAGTATCTCGCCCACACGGCAGAGCCTGGCAAGCTCCCCGTGACGTATTCGATATGCCAGACACAGTAACAACAAAGTCTCCAATGGAGACGTTACTGGGCCCGCTCGAGCAAATCGATGAACAACGGGAGGGCCTTTACTTTTACTTACTATATTTGGGGGTTAATAGAATGCTCAGGGGTTACTCCTGATTCTGTGCTCAGGAGTGACCCCTGGTGGTGAGAGTGGGGGGCATATATGTGGGACAGCACCAGGGTCAGTCATGCGTACTCCTGTGCAATCTCTCAGGCTCCCTGTGGGGTTTTTGTTTGCTTGGGTATTTGGGCCATACTCAGTTGACTCCCGGATCTGTATTCAGGGATCACTCCTGGCAGTGCTCGGGGAACCATATGGGATACCAAGGATTGAACCCAGGTCGGCTGCTTGTCAGGCAAGTGCCCTGCCTGCTGTACTATCTCTTTGCCCCCATGTTTGTGTTTTAATGAGCAAATTATTTGGTTGGCTAATCATCTTCCATAAAGACTTTCCTCCTTCTCTACTGAAAGTCTAAGGAAGTCCTAACAGCTAAGATGTCCTATGGGACATCATGTTTGCTATGGCTGTGCCAGGGATCACTCTATATTACAGAACTCATTGGGTCCCCAACCTGATCTTGCACATGCAATAACCAAACAGTCTGCAAGGACTGGAGGCTGCAGGAAGCAGAAAAATCCAGATCCATTTTGTGTGCATGCATGTGTGTGTGTGTGTGTGTGTGTGTGTGTATGTGTGTGTGTAACATGGGGAACACTGGTTCAGTGGTCCTCAGGGCTTCCTCCTGTGTCTATGCTCAGGAATCACTCCTGCTAGGACTCAGGGTGTGATGCTAGGGATTGAACTTGGGAGCAAGGCAAATGAACAAACACTTTACCTCTAGATCTATCTTTTAAACCAGTTACCCTGTCATTCTGCTGCGCGTTAAAGCTATGTCTCATTCAGTCAAGGAAGAGAGGATGCCCCTCAGGTGAGAAACTGGCCGAAGCTCACCTGAGAGACTGACTTAAGCACTGTCAAATTCCTGCTGACTTTCTCCTTTGGGACTCTCTTGGACTTTGCCTCTGTTTGTTTGTTCCTTTGTTTATGTGCTAGTTTTTAGTGGTGCCAGGAACTGAACCCAGGGCCTCACCAACGAATCACTAAGAACCGGTGACAAAACTCCCTCGTCACCATGAGCTGGGGGGGGGGGGGGGGCGCAGGTTTCGGTTAGAGTCTGCTCTGTGTGTCACAGAAGCACTTTGATGTGGGGGTTGGGAGGTTCCTCATTTCCTCCTTTCTGGGGGATGGGGGCAGGGTGGGGCCTCAAAGATGTTCCACACCTCACTCTAACATGGAAGTAGAAAATACTTCCATGGACCTGGGATAAACCGGAGTTGCTCCAGGCAGGCCTGGCCCTCCTGACTGTGAATGGCCAGTGAAGTCATCAGCTGGGGAGTGTAGGAGGGAGAACCAGTCCAGAATGTGAAGTCACAGAGACTGGGGCAAACCAGCCACATATTCAGTCCTGGCACTGGCACAAGACCTGCACCAGCTAACGAGTCCATCTGCATATAGGTTCAGAATTCATTTTCAGAGGTGTCATGACACATCCATGCTGTGGCAACCAAGAGGCACTAGGGCACCTCCTCTATCTACTGCATCCTTGGGACCGACCTGGCGACCTGGGAACTATGCAGGCAGGGAGACCTGATGTGTGTAGAGTGGGAGCAGAACCCCACGCAGGGATCTTTCAGGCTACAAAGCTGACAGTTCCGGGTGAAAGGCGGGGCATGCCTGCCCCAGCTGGGGTTCCCGGCACCCGGGCTGTTTAGGACCTCAAGTCCGATCCCCGTCTATTTCTAGTTCAGGGGTGTGCTCTTGGCGTCTGCTGAGACACTGATGTGTGATGGGTCGCATTCTGTGGAACTATAGACACGCGCTGTTGCGCTCGCTTGCAAATGTATGATTCATTTCAGGATTCTGAAATGAGAAACACACCTGTCCATGACACGCGGAGGGAGAAGGCCTGTGAAGGCCTGTCACACATAGAAACGGGACCCGGGGTTGAAAAATATCGCTTATGGTTGCAGTCCTGCTGCCGGGAGCCCACCCCTCCCTCCCCAGCCCCCCCACCGTGCTCTCTAGCCTCGCCGAGTGACAGCGCCACAGGAAACCGCTGGGATTAGACGCTCCTGCGTTTGCACCCCCATATGCTGCCTCATTTATCTACCTGGTGACAGGGATGGCGCTGGAAGAGAATCAAAAGCGGACAAATTGCTTTTGGTTTTAAAGGAGCCTGTTCTGGCTGGGTGTTTGCCGGGGGGTAAGGGGGAGCCAGTCTCCTGACAGGATGTGGCCCTTCATCCCTCACAAGGCCACATTTTAGCCAACACCATCCAAAGGACGAATGTTGTGTCCTTTTACCAGCAGACTGATAGGTACCTGCAGGCCTCACGCGCAGTCCTCCTCTTGAGGGCACAGAGTGACTGCATGCCTGGGGGGATACTGCTCTCCACCCCCAACCCTCTCTGTTGAGGCTGACGGAACACAAGGGAAAGGATCTGGAGGATTCCAGCCTACAGCACTGGTTTCCGAAATGATTTCTGGAGAGACAGACTTGGCTGAGATAAGCAGACAGAAACATCAAAGCCACTGGACATTGGGATCTGCTTTGGCGGATACAGACTGTCGCTCCGCCAAGATCAGGGATAGTGGCAGCTGTGATTCCCCTCTGTCTCCTTTCCCCTCTGGGAACGATGCTGCAATTCACAGTCACCTATTCGCTCGAACTGCGGAGCGGAGCAGGGGTGAGAGGCGCTTGACCACACCTGTTTGCTCTCTCCTTATCTCTGCTGTGGGCTGGAGCAGGTCTGGCAGAAGGTCCTCCAGTGTTTATGTCCCTGACATGAGGCACTGTTCCGAGCACTGTGCTTGTACGGACTCATTTTATCCTCTTGCCCAGCTCTGAGATTGGTCCAAACAGCACCCTCATTTTGCAGATGGGGAAACCGAGACACAGCAAGACCGCCGGTTTGGCTACAGGACCCTGAGGCTGACAGCAGAGCCCTTGTCACTGACAGCTTGGCCTTGCTGCCACTCTAAAATAACCCTCCTTTGATCCAGCACCCCCACGTCCCACCTCCCTAAGGCCGTGTGGGCACCCATGTTCTCTGAGCTGTCCTCCTTCCCCAGGGCTGACCCTCTGGAATTCGGTGGGTGCCCGGGGTGGGAGCCCAGATTGTGCCCAGCGACAAGCCAAAGGCTCATCTGCAATCCCTTGCTGTTTCCCAATTCACGCCAGACATCCCAAAGCTGATTTTGTTTGTTTGTTTTGGGCATTCCACCCTGATGCCCAGACTGCTTCATGCATGGCCTCTCTGTTCTCCTTCAACAGCACCCAGCCCCCTCCCACACGCGGCATCTCTTGCTGCCAATGACTGACAGTCCCTGCCTAACCTCATTATACATCTCAGCTGAAAAAACTTCTGTTTTCCATGTGGCAGAGAGGCATATTTATAGCACAAATCACATGGCAGGGCATTTTCAAATCTCTCTCTCTCTCCCTCTCTCTCTCTCTCCCTCTATTTCTCCCTCTCTCCCCCTTCTCTCTCTCTGATGCCAGAAATGGAACCCAAGGGCCTCACCAGCATTGCAAATACTCACAGCCGAGCCACACCCGCAGCCCTAATTCGATCATTTTTAGTTTATGAGCTTGGCGCATATCCGCCATGCTCATTCTACAGATGGGCAAAGAGAGGCAGGTGGTCACAGTTAGGTTGCAAGGGAGTCGGAAACACTGCCAGGCTTCTCTAGTTACTCTGCACAATTCCACTTCTTGATTGCTTCCTCTCATCTTCCTGTTTGATAAACTGAAGTCCAGGAATGAGAGATGTTATCAAGATCCAGTTGCATTGTGTCCTGTCTATACTCTAGAGCCCAGAATACTAACAAGATACTCGAAGCTCTGGTGGCAGCAACATCCAAGTTCTGCTTCCTGCCCAAATGCATTCTCATTAGTAGGTTTACATGCACGCAACACATTCTTGGGAGTTTTTAGTCCACACAAGTCTCTCATCACCCCTCATCACTGATCAGAACACTGAGCAGATGGATTCTCCTGCAGAACACAACAACTGCTTACAGCATCTGTTGAAACGACCGTCACTTTTGTTCTGAAGGAATCTTCTGCTCAGGAAATGAAAGTGTAGAGCATAACCTCTAGGCAGACTGGATAATACTCCTTTGCAATTAAAACCATTAGACTGTCTTTCAAAAAGTTATCACAGAGAGCTCGGCTCCCTGGGAAGGAGACGGGGAAGGCAGGGGTCTGTGTTCAAGTGGGTATAGACTGAAACACCGCAAAGCAGAGATGTTCCACAAGGGTAACTTTGCTAGTGGACGGACTCTTTCCCTTCACTGTGCACTCCCCTCCCTGGGTCTCTGCTTAATGGGGAATACACAGGGATGCTGAGTTCCTGCTGTGTTCCACTGGTTGTCTGACCTTAGGAAAGTCGACAAATTTCCCAGATCTTCCACATCTCCTCGTACTCCCCACTGAGTTGTTCGGAAAACCAAAACCAGCCGGCTATGAGAGAGGGCAGGCATCCTATAAGCAGCAAGGTGAGGGATAAACGTCAGGGATTTCTGAAGATACACTATTGCCCTGGGCTGGAGCGATAGCACAGTGGGTAGGGTGTTTGCCTTGCACGCGGCCCACATGGCTGACCCGAGTTCAATTCCTCCGCCCCTCTCGGAGAGCCCGGCAAGCTACTGAGTGTATCTTGCCTGCACGGCAAAGCCTGGCAAGCTACCTGTGATGTATTCGATATGCCAAACACAGTAACAACAAATCTCACGATGGAGACGTTAGTGGGCCTGCTCGAGCAAATCGATGAACAACAGGAGGACAGTGCAGTGCTACACTATCACCCTAGGAAGGCAGCAGCGGAATGCAGAAGCCTCTCAACTCTGCATTCAAAGGCATGGCTGAGACATTGCTGCTGAGCAGCATTTGGAAGCTCTGATATTCCCTGGTGATCATCTTCACTTGGGTGCATGCCTGAGTCCCCATGTCCCAGTGAGCACCAGATTTGACAAAAAGGGGTCCTATGCAGAAACATGAGACAAATCAAAGAATTCTGGGCCTGCTGCACCGGAAGTTCATCAGTGAGAAGGAGTAGGGATGAGAAGGGGGAATTTCTGGAACTTGAATCCAGGTGGCCCGTTGACAAAGACCTCAGGAATTCCTTGGGGAAAAGCAGGTTCCTAAGCTCCACACTCGGGTCTTCATCTCCTTCTCCTCCCAGTTGGCAGGAAATAAAGTGGGTAAAGGCAACGAGAATTCTGGTCCTAAAGTTCCAAGGAGTGGATCCCTAGAGACTTATAGCCTGGCCACTCCCCTCCCTCTTCTCTTTGGCTGCCATTAGTTTCAATTTCCCTAGCTGACCCCACCTTCTCCTTAACAGGAACCAAACAGAACCAGGCTCCTACTATTTCCCATGCATTTACTGACTGCCTCCCAAATACTTTCCTGATCTCTATAGCTTCCTGCCACTAGCGGAATCTACCTCATACCCTAATAAGCACTGGGTGCAAAAACACAGCCTTCGTTTCACAGGACTTGCAGTTGCCATTACCAGAAGCGTTCTGTGCAAAATTCACCAGTAAAATACACACACACACACACACACACACACACACACACGTGCTTGCTGCAGAATCGCTGGGGGATCAGTAGTGGATGGGAGCACAGAGTAGGGAAATGATAGCACAGGCCAACTAGGATCTATGAGCAGTGGGGATTTCCCCTTTAAAAACTTACAGTGAAAGCCTGCCCGAGACCATTCAATATTCATAAATGGAAAGCGGGGATGGCATTTCTGCTCCGCCAAGAGCAATAGCCATTTATCATGGCAAATGACTGAAATCGTTGTACGTACAATGCTTTACTCAGTGCTGTAAATTACGGTATACAGAAGATTAAACTTAAGCCTAATGCTACCCTTGAGCTTCAACAGCTGAGTCCTATAAATGGATACCCGTTAAGAGGAGAGACTCTTTCCCGGTTACTATTTAAAAGTGTATCTCTATTAAAAGTGTGTCTTCAACATAAATTACCAGGAAGCCTGCCCCTGGCCCCAGGGAGACTCTTCCTGGGGCACTGACTCACCGAGTCACATCTAAATGACACAATGACAGGCTTGGGATTGCAGAAAGCCAGTAGAGGTGAGGTAGGATACGAATGCTGAGTGAGCACTCCCAGCTCTGGGACTCAGAGGGGTGGGGAGGGCTTGGTCAGGCGTGGAGAGAGTTTTGAAACAAAATGATCCGAAACTCCACAGCGTTTCAAAGATAAGGAGCACACTGTCCAGGGGAAACACCAGGAAACGGAGCCGAGGCCTTGTTTTCCTCATTCCACTGTCTAATCCAGGCATTTGCACCTCAAAGTGTGCGGTACAGGGACCCAAGCAGGACAGTGTGTGAGACACAAAGATGGAAGATGGGCTGACAGGGGAACTGAGTCACAGGCTGCACCTCAGCAGATCTGGGTGGGGGGCTCCTGCACATGTAGGAATCAAGATGAGGACCAAGGCATAACTAGGCAGGGGTCAAACAAGAGGAGCCCCTTGAAGTTCTCACTAGAAATCACCACAACGATCAACTGGATATGTGGGAAGAGGCCCGGGTAGTGTACCATAGGTTCTGTGTTCTCTCACCCCACACCTTTCTCATTTGTTTCATCTGGTGCTGGGGATTGAACCCAGGGTTTCACACATGTAAGGCATGTGCTCTACCACCGAGTTAGTAGTTCTCTCTTGCTTAAACTTCATTTCCAAACCTTTTCACACACTTGAGAGCTGATTTTTCCCATCAGTGACATCTCTTGCCAAGCAGAGAGTGACCCAAACAGGCCAGCAGTGCTCTATCAATTGGTGCTGGGGCCACCACAGCCCCCCCCTCCCCCAGTGATGCCTGGGAGTCACCTAGGCTCTAGAGGTGCTTGAGAGATGGGGGGTGGTATTAAAGATAGAACTCAGGGACCGGGAACACCAGGTATGTACTCAAGTACTGGAGTTATCTTCCTGGCCCCCTGAGAGATACGTTTTTTATGGACGAGGAATAAATGCATGACTCTAGACTTTAGAGATGACCAAAAACACCTCCGAGTGTACAAGTGAATCAGCAAAAAAGCTATGCTTTATAAATCAACTAGGGCACCCCTAACCCCACCAAGAGTCTCACTGAGAATGCCTGGCAATATTTAGGTGTAAGGTTTCCTGTCATATTAAGCTGCTGTTTATTATAGCATATCCATCCTTGTCTCCCATAATATTTTAAAACTGGAGATCTATTTTATTTGATCTAAGAATGACTGTATTCTGTCTCTTTAAAGCCACCTCTTGCTTCTGAGACTGCCTGCAGCCTTTCACATAGGCCTGATTTGTCTTTGAAACTAAGGTGAATTTCCTGTAGGTTGAAAAAAGTTGGATTAAAAAAAAATGTATTCAGCTGCTCTACATCTTTTGATTGGTAAATTATACCACTATTAAGGTAATTATTGAAATGTAATTCGTCATTGCCATTTTATTATTTATTTTGGGTGGTTTTTGATAGCTTGTCTTTCTTTTGCTTTCAATTTCTTTAGCTAGTTATGCCTTATTGTCTTAATTCCCTTTCCCAACTTTTTTTTTTCCTGAGCACTCAGCAGTGCTCAGGGGTTACTCCTGACTGTACTCAGGGAGCACTCCTGGCGGGGCTCAGGGGATCATATGTGGTGCCAGCATCAAACCCTGGTCATCCCCATGCAAGGCAAGCCCCCTCCCCTCTGTACTATTGCTTTCCAATTTCTTATGCATTTCTGGCATGGATTTGTGTTTTGAAATTATCATGGGTTTTAAGGTGTAAGGTTCTATGCTTATGATATTGTCGTAAGTATAGAATCATTGAGGCAACAGATCTTGAGCTTCTTCTAGGGGTTCACATTTTTATACTATCCCCCATTTCCTATAGAATGTTTTTGGTGTCTTACACGGCATATTTTGGGCCAGGATTTCTATGACTTTTTGTAACTGCTAGCTCACTTTAAGTGAGAAAAGTATGTAAAAGTCCATAAGCCTCTATTTATTTTTTAGAAGATAAAGGTTCTGGATAATTTTATTTTTTATTCAGAAAAATAAAGATCATTCAATATGTATGATGAAGAATGCAATAAAAGGCTGGGGAGAGAGACTCAAACATCTGGAGTCCATGCCTCACATGCACTAGGCTGTAAATTCAATCCATGGGCCCTGAACACCTTAGACATGGCCCTGTGTCCACCCCCCCCCCAACACACACACCTGATTACTTAACCTCACACCTGTATAGTGAGGTATGAGTACTTGTGAAACCCCTTCCCCCAGGAAAAAGAAAGGATGTAAACGGTAATCACTAAATGAACAGGTTTATATGGATAGGTTTAGAAATATAATCTATTCTGGACAATCTAGCAAAGGGAAAACAGGAAAAGGGTTAAGAAAATATTATTTATATAATGGAAAGTCAGGAAAGAGGACCAATGAAGCAAATAAAAATTCAGGTAAACAGAGACACAAATCAGAGACACAAATAAGAGACAGAAAAGACTCAGGATAAAGTAATCACAGAAAAATATAAATGAATAAAACTCACCCATTAAAAGACACTATCAGAATGGACTTTTTAAAAAAGCCAGCTATTTACTGCTTACAAGAGAGATACCTAAAAACAAAACGACACAGAAAAGATGAAAATAAAAGACTAGAAAAAGGTAAAGTGAAATACACCAAAGAAAACCGGGTAACAGTGTTAACCAAACAAAACAGGGTGCACGCAGAAGCATGAATAGGGAGAAAGATCAGTAGCACTAACACCCTGTGTCAGAACCTCACATACAGCCAAGAGTATAGCCCCCACAGTGTAAATACAAAAGCCCCCAAAGTTGTCAGAGTTTCAGGAGAGATGGATGCACATAGAGCAATCACAGACTTCAACCCCCCTTCTTAGAAATTCTAGGCAAACAGACAAAAATGGCAAGGATTTACATGGCTTTACATTAAGATTTATTTGTTTGTTTTGGGGCCACACCCAGCTGTGCTCAGAGCTTACTCCTGGCTCTGCGCTCAGGGATCACTCCTGGCAGGGCTCGGGGGACCATCTGGGGTGCCGGGAATCAGACTTGGGGGTCAGTCACATGCAAGATGAGCACCTTAACCCCCGTGCTGTCTCTCCAGCCCCAATTTATAAGGTTTTAATAACAAAATTAATAAATTTATGGCACCCTGCACACAAGAGATACTCTACAAATTTTCTAATTACACATGACACATTAAATAACAAATTCATGATTATGTTTGTGCTCATTTGAGGGACATAAAAAAGAATGATCACACTCATTTGCTGGATTGAAAAAAATATATAGTATAAGATTAATACCCAAGGACAATAGAAATGAGGGCTACTTGGAGTGGTCCATGATTGAAAGCATGCCACAACTTGGGGGAGTGGGGAGAGAGAAGTTAGGGCAGAGAAGGGAACCACTATGACAATGACAGTTGGAAATAATCATTCTGGACAAGAACTGAGTACTGAACAGAGGTAAGAGGATATATGTGGTAACCTTTCAGTACCTGAATTGCAAACCATAATGCCCAAAACGAGCGTGGGGGAGAGAGAGAGAGAGAGAGAGAGAGAGAGAGAGAGACAGAGACAGAGACAGAGACACAGAGAGAGACAGAGACAGAGAGAGGGAGGAAGAGAGGGAGAGAGAGAAATAGAGGCAGGATGTGGGTAGGCAGCAGGAGGGAAACTGGGGACACTAGTGGTGGGAAATGTACACTGGTGAAGAGAGGGGTATTGGAACATTGACTGAAACCCAATCTTGGACAATCTTGTAACTGTGTATCTCATGGTGATTCAATTTGAAAAATAAAAAGCAAACAAAGAAACCCTTGATCCCAAGCTCACTAATCAAAAGGGAAGTATAAGTTATAAAACAGACAACTTAGAACCAATATTTTCAATGACAATACATTAAAGCAGAAATAAAAAATAAAACAATGGTAAGCCCCCACCCCATCACATTGGAACACTAAAGCCATATTCCTAGATAGGTGTGTGGCAGCAATGTGATTATTTTCTGCGTGTGGCCTCGTTGCTATGGTACCAGATAGAGATGGTGTGACACTTGTTGGGGGTGTCACCAGAAACAACTCCCCAAGCTGCTAAAGAATAAGCTTCATTATTTTGTAACTTGAACTAAATTCTAAACCAACGGGAAGGTGAGGGATCTGACCCTCTGCAGAAAAGCAGGAGCATGTGTGGGTTAAATAGGATCTACCTGGACAGCTGCAAGCTCCTGCTCGTTCCCACACCGTTTTCTTTTTGCCACACTGTGCCCATCCAGGTCTGCCCATGGTGTGGCTCCGTGAAGACACGGCCCTGGAACCCTGGTTAAATGATATGGGAGTTTGTAATCAAGGGCATCTTGGGATTGAGCAACCACTGTAGTTAACTGTTCTGTGGCCCTTTTCTCTGCTCCTCCACAGCGCCAGGTACTTCTGGAGAGTGCTGCACAGGCAGCAGGCACTAAATATACTAAGTCTCGAGGCAGAGTGCTCTCCCCCACCAACATTTCCCCAAACAGAACTGAGACCCTTTCTTGGACCACGCTGCCATTCAACACAATACCAATACCAGCCAAACACAGAAACAAATATTACAAAGAAAAATCCCCACCAGGGAGCCAGGGAGGTAGTACAGCAGGCACGCGGCCAACTGGATTCCATCCCTGGCACCCCATATGGTCCCCTGAGCACACCAAGAGTGATTCCTAAGCACAGCATCAGGTGTAAGCCCTGAGTACCACCAGGTGTGGTCGAAAAGAAAAAAGAAAGAAAGAAAGAAGGAAAGAAGGAAAGGAAGAAGAACAGAAGGAAAGAAAGAAGGAAAGAAAGAAAAAGAGAAAGAAAAAAGAAAAGAACCTCGCCTCCCCACAATCTAAATAGGATGGAATGCAGAATCATGGTGATAGTGATCACCTCATATATGGATGATGCTGGACCTGCAAGTTCTGCACGGGTGGTGGATGGAGCAGAGAGATAAGAGAAAACCACTGCCTCTGGCTGAGCCTGGACAGCCAGCCTGCTCACATGGGATCCCCAGTCCTCCTCGGGTCTCCGTGGACTAGTCTCCTGTCTTCTCAGCAGATACTGCCATCAATACCCCCTTCTTTCCAAGAGCAGCCGAGTCAAAGGGGAAGGAAGGAGGGGTCCTAGGTGCCAACCCAGAGGCTGAGTGATACAGAGCCAGGAATAGGCACCAGCATTTTGTTTGAGCCATTCTTTGGAATTTAAGTAAGATGTTTACAGTTGTTTTAACTCTTATGATATTGCTGTGTCTAGTAACTTCCCCTTCATCACCACCAAAGTACCCGAGACCCTCCACTGTCCTGAGGTCACGTTCAGAATCTTATTTTTGGGTTTTTATTTATTTATTTTTGGTCACACCCAGCAAAGCTCAGGGGTTACTTCTGGTTCAGCACTCAGGAATCACTCCTCGTTGTACTTGGGGGAACAACACAGGATGCCAGGGATCAAACTTGGGTGGACTGTGTGCAAGGCAAACGCCCTCCCTGTTGTACTACTGTTTCAGCTCCCAGACTCTCAGTTTTGTTGATTTATTTTGACTTTTGGCCATACCCTGCTGTGCTCAGGGTCTTACTCCTGGCTCCATGCTCAGGGATCACTTCTGGTGAGACTTTGGGGACCATATGAGGTGCCAGGTATTGAACTAGAGTCAGCAGCATGCAAGGCAAAGAAAGTGCTCAACCCTGAACCATCTCTCGGGCCCCTCTCCTAGAAAGTTAGAGGAACTGCTGCCCAATGTCTGCTTCCTGACATCCACTAATAACTTTCCTACATGCACTCGCCTGTTGAACTCATGCACTCATGCAGTCATGAGTGAAAGGGTCAGTCAGGGCTGGTGGCAACATGAGCTTACAAGGGGGGACCAAATGCAGTAGCGATCTTGTGGGAGCAGCCACTTGTCTATGGGTGGGGGTGAGCAAAACCTGTAATCTGATGCAACCCAAGCCACGCACTTCTTAGTACCTCTGGAGAGGTTCTGGAATTGGAGAAAAGAATACAGGTGGGGGGGGGGGAGCAAAGTATCTATAATGCTAACAGCAGAACAAATAACAGTGTGAGTCAGAAACCAAACCTGAGACCGAAACCTGTCGTTCTCACTGTGGAAAACAAAGGTTCCACGGCTGCTTCCTCTAGGGAGGGGGAAAATATGACAGTTCGTTCCCTGTGGAGTGGGAGTCTCATTCGTGAGTTCATTCATTACCATGCTGTTGACTCCCCCGGTTTACATTTTTCTGATTTATTTCCCATATATCAGCAATGCGGCACACTCTCATGGCACTTGCTTTCCGGAAGTGCCAAAGTGCTGACACATAGCTGACAGCAGGGTCTCCACCTGGCCATAGGACGGAGCCACAGAATGCCACTGTACCCTTTCCTCAGGGTGGCCTGGAGGTTTGTACTGGCAATGGGGAGGCACATTTGGCAACGGCAACTCTAGGGTTTGGGGCTTCTCTGGAGATTCTCAGTGACCCCCAGGTGAGTCTACACAGAGGGATTCCCTGTGTGCACTAAGAACCAGCTCCTCAATGGTATCTAAAGACAACAAACGCTTCTGTGGGCTTTGGCCACAGACCCAAAGTGACAAGTGGAATGGAGAGGAGGCTTGAAGGTGGGGAGGAAGAAGTAGACTAGAAGTGACAGTGGTGGAGGGTACTGGGCATCTGGTGACAGTGAAGGGCAGAGACTTTGTACACCGAAGCATAAACATTAGCATGATTCGAGGGCCAGGGAGATGGTGCAAAGATTCAGGTGCTGGTCCTGCATGATGGCGATGCTGACTTGATACGCAGCACCCTGTGGTCCCTG
The DNA here is from genome assembly GCF_029834395.1 of Sorex fumeus. Lineage (NCBI taxonomy): Eukaryota > Metazoa > Chordata > Mammalia > Eulipotyphla > Soricidae > Sorex > Sorex fumeus. The sequence continues at coordinate 26,157,597 of NW_026606094.1, read as the reverse complement.
GAGTATAGAGTCAAGGGCAGTCCCCAGCACCTCTCAGTTTGCCCAAATCCCATCACCCCTCAAAAACAAAACAGCACTGTAACCATCAACTACCAAACACAAAAAATAAAAATCAGAAGCTGGAGGGATAGTCCAAGGATTAAGAACTTTGACTTACATGTGGCCAACTCAGGTTCAATCCCTGGCACCACATATGGTTTCCAACCACCACCAGACAGATCCCTGTTGGTCCTCAAGCACCACCAGACAAGTAAGTCCTGAGGACTGCTGGTAGTGGCTTCAAAACTAGAACAAAGGAAATCAGTTCCTTAAATGAACACTTAGGGGGTCTTCCAAAAGGAAAGTTCTGATGGTGGAGCTGCAGCGTGGGTGGGAGTTGAGTTTTGTGTCCAGATGCCTGGTGGGAATCGTGTATAATGAAACTCACACTTGAAAACCTCCTGCTCCTAAAAACTCCTGGTTTGGGGTTCATCATTCCCTCTAGAAGTTAGTCTCCTCTCCTCTGAGTTAGAAAAGACCATTTCCCACGGCTCAGACACCAAATCAAGGAAACAGCTTGTATTATTTTGTTATTGGTGTGGGGGTGGGGAGGGTGCATCCATGGTGCTCAGAGGTCACTCCTAGTGGCGCTCAGTGCTAGGGGTCTGTATGGGGCCTATATGAGCCTAGCACCACAAGCCAACTCGAACTACTGCAGCCATAGCTAAAAGCAAGGAAAATGACCTAACCTCTATACTACCTCTCTGGCTTGTGCTGAGGATGGCATTATTAGAAAAATAAGTGGGTTATTAGTTATCAATAAGGTCATTTTGTTATAAGAAAGAATGAGCATAAATCTTCACTTCACCCCACGTACGAGGCCGAGCTTGGATGCAGGAAGAGTGATGAGACTCCTCATGAAAGGGATGCCTTTTGCTTTTCCCTCCAGGCCTTGTGGAGAGCGGCCAGCTGTGAGCTGCCAGAGAGGATCTGGCCTGTCGCAGGGCCCAAGAGAACTGGGGCAACCCAACTCAGGACTCCCCAAAAGGTGCACCGGGAAAGGCAGCTCATTCCTCGGGCTGCAGAGAGAATTCCAAAATGACCTTTTGAGTCCATGCTGGTAAATTCTTTCCTGGGAGGGGAAATAAAGGCATGACTGTTCCCTAATTTTCCTCGGTTGATGCAGCACTAAGGAATGCATTGCAGTGGTCCAGTGAGTGTGAGCAAGGAGCAGCCAGGGATGAGTCATTGGTGGGGGGAGGGTGGTCATGGTACAGTGGTTCCACGCTCCCCCCTCCCAACATCCACGCCCCGGAAGTGGTCAGGAAGCAAGCTAGGGAGGAAGGACATTTCCTGTGCGGCAGCTTTCCCAAGGCCTGTGAGCAGAGCCCAGCTCTCTCTCAAGCCGGGCAGCTCCTCAGGGAACGCTCTTGTGGGCCAGGGGAGCTTGGTTTCTCCACAGCCAATGAGTGAGGCCATTTCCCTGGCTGTGTGCTGGACGCCTCCCTCTTTTCTTCCAAGATTATATATGTATCTTATAAAGCACTAATAGTAGATCCAACATGCAGGTTGTTAAAGGACTGTCATGGGGGTTCTTGGGGCTCAAGGCATCCCGAAACACCTAGTCTTAGTGGTATGTAAGGGGGTGCCGGGTGGGGAATCCACCAATTATGCAAATGTCAGGGGAGCAGAAACGCCAAGAGACTGGGCTGGGAGGCAGCGGCTGTCAGCTGTCTGTTCCTCATCTAACAAAACCCAAATGCTGATTCCCACCTTTCGAAATGCAACCCACAAGCAAACTTTGTCTGTTGTAGTGCCAAATGATGGGCCTCCAGTTTATCTTTCTGTCTATCTGCATGGCTTTGCATGAGACCCCTGGGTTCTCCAGGCTCTGGGTAGCCAGAGTGACAGATGATCTCTCTCTCTCTCTCTCTCTCTCTCTCTCTCTCTCTCTCTCTCAACTTCATAACTGTTAGAGTTGGTTTGCTGCATTCACAATCAGTCCCTGAGTTGTAGCCTCCAGGCTGCAGGTCTGGGCTTGCTTTCTTGGAAGCTTCATCCCACCGGCCATGCTCTTGCTTGCTTCTCTCTGGGCACCCGTGGCATTAGCTCCTGAGAGGCTCAGTCTTGTTCTCATCTACATTACTGAACCTACTACAGCCAAGGCTGCAAGAAGATTGCCCTTGTCCACTCTATCTGCAGCTCCCCAGGACACTCGGCGCAGAGCAAGCGCCCAATAATTATTTCTCAAATCAGTAAATGAACAAAATCATCTGACTCTGGTGAAGGGAATTCAAGAGCTTTGGACTTCAAGACACAGATTTGAAGAAATACATGTATTTTTTTCTTTTCTTTTTCTAAAATATCAATAATCCTAAGGTTGGGGCTGGAGTGATTCTACAGCAGGTAGGGTGCTTGCTGTGTATGTGACCGACCCGGGTTCAATTACCAGCATCCCAGATAGTCCCCAAGCACTGCCAGGAGTAATTCCTGAGTGCAGAGCCAGGAGTAACCCCTGAGCATTTCCAGGTGGGTGACCCAAAAACAAAGCAAAACAAATAATCCTGAAGTTATAAAAAGCCCAGTAATCTAATTCTAAATTTAGGTGGGACTATTATACTTGTAATTTACTTATATCATTTCTATTTAATTCATAGAACATGCAAACAAACCGGATTTTTAATTGAGTGAATTTAGGGGAAATCATCTCTACTTGTGGGCCTCATGAATCTGTTCCTTTGTGGCAGAAAAACAAAAAAAAAAAATCTGAATGAATGGTAGTACCCATTCCACCTCTTTTTTTGAGGGGGGTAGGGGGGTTGGGAAGGCACAGCCAATACTGCTCAGGTTTACCTCTGGCTCTGTGCTCAGGAATCATTTCTATGGGGGCTCAGATGACCATATGGGGTGCTGGGGAATCAAGCCCGGGTTAGCCACGTATGAGGCAAGTGCTTTGCCCACTGTATTATCTCTCCAGCTTTTCCATTCCAGCTCTTCTCTAAACTCCCTTTTTTACCATTTCTAATATTTAAAGGTCTATTTCAATTGCTGTGGCCACGGCTTTCAAGGCACTACTACTAGGGGCTGAAGAGACAGTTTCACAGGCTGAGCACATGCTCGGAATGCAGGACTCCTGAGTTCAATTCCCGGCACACACTATGCTCTGAGCACCATCAGGAGTGAATTCCAAGCAGGGAGTAGCCCCCCTGAGTACTGCCAGCATGGTTCCAAAACACAGAAACAAAGAAGACACTATTGCTAATTTAGTTCTCCTTTCTTCCTTGCCCCGAATGATGCCTGAGTTTATTACCTGTGCTGCTGGTAAGCTGTGTTATATGTAAAAAAGGTAAAAAAAAGGGGGGGAGCTTATCTGTCCCCAAACACCTGCCATTTAACACAGCATTCCATAAGGGAAAAACAACAATAACAAACAACAAACAATGAAAAAATGTAGTCCAGTGTTGCAGAGAATTTGAAATCTGATGGTGGCTAAAATGATATGAAGAAGGAGAAGGAGGCCTAGATGAGGGTGGTGTTCTGTCTCTGACACCAGCCTGATCTGGAGCAAATACCTTAAGTTCCTCATTTCTTTGGCTGTGAGAGGGAGATAATATAACCACAGCATCTTGGGCTGGTGAGTGGGTTCAGCAAGTGTATCACCTTTATTACTATTGTTATTTTGGTCTCCTAATAGCAGAGTTAAAAAAAAAAAGCTGGGGTTGGAATAGGTCACCTTGCTCTGTTTCAGACCCAGCAATAATGTGGATATGAGTAAGAAGAAAATTCAAGTCAAACGCATCCCCGTGGAGTCACACATTGTCCCACTTAGCTTCGATTCTCTCAGCCATGTCATACTGCTTGATGTAGGTGCAGCATTCGTTAATCAGTCCATCTCACATTTCTGTCCATGGAGATCTCTATTATTGGGATTCTCCTTGGGATCCACGTGTCACCCACATTTTACCAGGCATGATAGAGAGAGAGAGAGAAAGAGAGAGAGAGAGAGAGGAGAGAGAGAGAGAAGAAACAATAGGAGATTTTGTTACTGATCATAAGGAGCCCCCAAAGAGAGCTCAGTCTCGTCAGCCTGGGAGTTAACGCTGGTTCTGGGATATATTCATCAAATTAAAGTTAAAAAGGAATTGTAGGAACAAAATAAAGTTTGTACAGATTCACACGCTCTTGCCAAGTCTTATTAATTAATACTGTAAGATTTGACAAAGAATTTGCTCGATGAGACCAATTTCTTTTTATGATTCCATACTTCTCTGAAGTAAACATCTAGTCTCATGAGAAACAACTTTAACAACCACAAAAATTTAATCTCAACAAACAAATCCGACTTAATTGACAAAAAAAAGAAAGAAAGAAAGAGAAGAAGATAAGAGAACACCCTATGTACAGAGTGCAGAGGCAAATGACAACTCCAGCAAGGAAGGCCTGATTGGCTGATTAGTAGATGATGACTCCCCAAAGGCCACAGGGCACTGACCTGAAGAAGGACTGATGGTGTCTAGGGGCCCAGAAGCACAAATGGCTTGTTTCCTCCTTGAGTAGAGGTCCTCTGGGTAGAGACCAAATAATGAGGACAATGGCAGGGAGCCCTAGAACCCTAAGATGAGCTCCCAGGTGCAATACTGCTGGGTACCCCACCCAGATGGGTGTTGGCACTCATGTGGAAGGAATGGGGGTGTTCGCTACGACACACCCTGCCTCGCTCCAGGAATGAGCTGCTGTCACTCATTTATTTTGAGGCTCAGCTTCTCTGCCGTAGCTCACAGTTCATTAAATTCTGCTGCAACACCATCGACATGCAAAACAGCTACTTGAAGGGCATTCAAAAATATCATCAGAAAAAGAAATAAAAATCTTTCAGAAAGAAGAGGGAAATATTAATCGTCTCTTGTCTACTGAATGACATGACATCTAGCTTCTTCAGTTCTGGGGTGTGTGTGTGTCTGGGAACTAAGAACTGAACCATGCATGGATGTCATCTATGCTACCACAGAACAATATTTTTATATATTTTTAACCTCCCCCCCCACTCTTTTGATTTTGAGGTGGAAAGAGTTGCAATAATGGACGGCTTTTGGAGGACTGGATAGATAGTACAGGGATTAAAGCACTTGCCTTGCATGCAGCTGAACCTGTTTCTATTCCCCCAAACCTGATATGGTCCCCTGAGTCCTGCCAGGAATGACCCTTGAGTACAGAGCCAGAAGTAAGTCCTAAGCACAGTTGGGTGTGCCCCCCCCCCCCCCCCACCACACACACAAATGACATCTTGTTTGATTGCTCCATATATGACTATGATGCGGGAGTCATCTTGCTACATGACCAATTCCATGGAGGTAGAAATAGTAAAGTTTCTACACATTGCTATGTAATCCCACAGAGAGAATTTCTGGGCTTAGTACGTATGTGCACACATTCCCATTTGGAGAAAAACTTAAATGTGCAAAAGTACAGAAAATGATATCAAAATAAGATTGCTATATTTCACAGCAGTGGTTCTCAACTGGGAATGAGCTGGTCTGCTTGAGGGGCGATGGCAATGCTAGGCCTTCCTGACTGGAGGTGGGGCTGCTAACACATGCGGCAGACAGAGGTCAAGAAAGCTCTTCTGACACACAAACACCCATTCACATCCCTCATGTAAATAGTGCTGTGGAGAAGCCGTGCTTCCTGGTAAAACAAGTGTAAAATTTTATGTTTCATTAATTTCCAAAGTCCCCAGAACCAACTGCTTAAATGCCTGCATGTGTGCACACACACACCTGCATACACATTTCCTTTTTTTTTTTTTCAGCTTAGCTTAGGCAGACACACTCTTGAATGCCACCCGCCATGCCTCCCTCTCTCTCTGCATTTGGTCCAATCCTTCCAGTCCTGCAGCCAATCACAGGTGCTGAGCCAAGCACATTTCCAAGAGAACAGAATCTAGGTGACAAGCAGTGGAGGGATACAGGCAGGGCTGAGGCGGAGCTAGGATTTGGACCCCCACCACCATGCTAGCCTTTGGGGGCACACAGCACTGCTTCCTGCAGGCCTGGGATGAGGATCCCGAACTTCTAAGTGCTGGGAGCACAGAGCCAAGAGGTGTCTGTCTGGTCTTGCAAGATTTTAGAAAGTGGGAGCTGTGCTGAGAGAGAGAGAGACCACAGAGAATGAGAAGCACAGCAGAGATAGGCAGGGGCCCAGAGAGTGCAGACTGATGGTGAGAGGCAGCCACTTAACTGCTTGCTCTGTGCGGCTATTTCTGTTGGGATGTGCTGGGTGCTCAGAATGGTCTCTGAGTATGTGATGGCTCTGGGGACTAAGCTCAGGGCATCTCTCTTGCCCTGGGTGTTTCCTGAGTCACTGAGCCCTCTCCAGGCCCATGTGGCCGAAACTGCAGAAAGCAGAGCTGTTGGGATCACCTCAGTGCTCTGCAGGCAGGACTTGGGTTTCTACTTGTGGCCAGGTCCTTGCCAGGCAAGTGCTTGAAACCAGTGATCCATCTCCTGGGAGGCTCACTCGTCACTTTGTACCTGCCACCCCAGAACACAGGCAGAATAGCCAGTTCACAGACAGACAAGGGAGAGAGAAAACTCAAGGCCACACAGCCAATGGGTGAGTCCCTTTGCCTCCTCCTAAACGCAACATTCTCTCACTGTAAGAAAATTCCAAAACCATTTTATGGGCGCTGGAAAGATAGTACAGGAGGTAAGGCACTTGATTGCTTGCACGTTGCCACTTTGGCTAACCCTGGTTTAATTCCAGGCATCGCATATGATTTTCCCCCAAGCACTGCCAGGGGTCACACCTGAGCACAGAGCTAGGAATAGCCCCTGAGAACCACTGGGTATGGTCCAATTCCACCCCCCTCTCCCAAACCAAACCAAACCAAACCAAACCATTCCAAGGAGGCCTAGAGGAGATGAGGGGCAGTCAGAAGGTGGCCAAGTAGATTGGAGCGTGGACTGTCAGCCCAAGTCTAAACCTGGCAGTTCTGCTTTGTATATAACCATGAGTCGCATATCAGTGAGGTTACATTCCGAGACTTACATCAACCCATCATGCCATGGTGTGAAGTTCAGCACAGGTACACAGACCTACAAGGTCCAGCTGATGACACGCCTAGTCCCAATATGGCCTCTCAGGTCACCCACACTGTTCATCATTAACTGAAATGTCCTCAGAGTGGGCAGAACCGTTTATGAACTAATCGGGTCACCTGCGGTTTCACTGGAACAAAAGTTGCACCGTTGACAAAAATTAAGTTGGAAATCTACAGTGGACAGTTCAGGCCTGGGGGCTGGCCAGGGTGGAGAAGATAGCCCTCTGAAGAGGTGCAGAGGTGGGAGGCCCAGTGGTCCACAATCTTGCCTCACTCTGGAGGACTGTGGACTGTGGGAAGGCATCTTAGGTTCAAACAGGTGGGGCCCCACAGGCTGCTGTGCTCAAAGTCATAGCAAGCACAGTGTGGCGCTTACCCACGGGTGTTTGGATCAACTTGCTGCAGAAGGCCAGGTGAGTGCAACACAGGCCAGCCCCCACAGAGAAATGCCAGAAAACTCTAGGAGGAATTCTTAGGGCAATGAGGAAGTTCTCCCCTTCCTTAAAGAACTGTGACCGTTCTGAGCGCCTCCCTGCCCTCCCTTGGCCTGGGGAACCACTGGACACACACCTGGAAGGCAGAGGGGGTGCAGGGCCGCCCTCTCTCAGCTGTGCTTATGTCTCCATTGCCATGGGTCAGCTGGTTCAGCAAGAAAGCCACCGGAGACAGGATGAGGTGAGCAACCCCAAACCCGCAAACTAATTGATTGCTATTGCTCACAGCAGATGGCCACTGAGCTGTCCCTGCTCCTTCTGCACTCCGCTCGGTCTCAGGACGGAGGGAGCCAAGCCCTAGATGCCTCATTGGCAGGCAGGTAGGGGCTCTGCCCCCGGCGGATGTTCTCATGCTTTTCAACCTTTACATCCCTCCGGACCAGCACTGTGCCACACAGCAGCGGTCCCCTGCCCAGCAGCTAAAACCCAGGCCTGCAGGCACAGCCTGGGCCCCCAATCAGTCCTTCTCAGTTCCTTTCATCACAGACTCTGACAGAGAGCTCAGTTCCCAGGGAAGGTTTGGGTGGCTTTGGGGGATTCATGGCTATGTAGTTGGCTGCTTGCCAGTGCCCAGAGCAGAAGCACATTCCCAGAGTGTGGGAGTGCATGAATGAGTGAACGGCAAGCGTATTCCTTTCCTCCCAACCACCCTCCTCCATCTAGCCTAGCAGAGGCAACTGGCCACAGTGTATTACCCACTGGCCCCCAAGCTGTGGGGCTCCATTTCTGGTATCCCCATCTGTCACCTTAGCTTCCAGCACTTCCAGCACTTCCAGCACCTCCACAGGGGCTCTGACACTTTCCCTTTGCAGAGCTCTGACCTTTGCTCTCTTTCTGGTGGAAGGGGAGGACCATTCATCATTGAGCATCAAGCACCAAGCGCCAATGAAGGATGGCGCTTGGTGCTTGATGCCTTGCCCCACCAGAAATGAAATGTAAGCACCTTAAGAGTCCCCTTACCTCCCCACTGCCAAATCACTTCCTCGTGGAGGAGATGAGAAAACCAAAGGCCATTGGAAGTGGGAGATGGACTGGACACTTTCTAGGGCCTCTCTCAGGGCATGTGGGTCAGAGAGTCAGGGAAAGTGCCCTTAGGCTGAAATTTCCCTCTATATCAAATACAAAATCTACCCACAACAGATTCACAGGTGCAGATTTCACATACATGTGTATATCTGCATACACACATGTGCCATATTCATGTACAGAAACGCATATTGACAGATGAGATTGGGTTCTAACCACACCACTCCATGGTCCCCAATCCATTTCCTGACAAGCACTGGGAAGCGCCAATTATTTGATGTCAATTCGTAAGAGTCATGATAACCAAAGGGGTGGGGGAAGGTTAGAAATTCTGAGAGCGAGAAAGGGGAAACCTATAATTTTCAAGAGCACATTCAATATTATAATTGCTTTGATTTTTTTCCCTTAGGCAAAATATTTAACATGCTTTAAATTTAACAGTAAAGGAGGGCACTCAGATTTCATGTTCATCAAAAGGGAGGAGGGTTTTGAATAAAAAATATTTTAAGAAATTTTTAAACTTTTTTTTTTGGTTTTGGGGCCACATCTGACATTGCTCACGGCTTACTCCTGGCTCTGGGCTCAGGGATTCACTCCTGGTGGGGCTCAGAGGACCATATGGGGTACTGGGGCTCAAACTCTGGTTGGCCACCTGTGAGGCAAATGCCTTATTGACTGCATTATCACTCCAAACCCTTAACCATTTTTAAACATCCTGGTCCTTAACATATTACAGCTTGGGAAATAATTTGGCCCCATGCTCTATTTAAAGGTAAGACATATCCCGCCGGGAGAGGTTAAGTAACTGGGGCTCTGGAGTCGAATGTTTACGCTGCTTACTGCTTCCCTGGAGGAGCAGCCATATGGGACTGGATCTGTTTTCCATCCCTGGCTCACATGCTGAGGGGCAGGGCAATGTTGCTGCTGACCAGCAACTCACATGTTGCTGCTGACCAGCCGGGGGCAGTTCCTGGACTGAGAGTGGGAAGATCCAGATGGAATCCAGCCAATTCCAAACACACCTGGGTTTTCCGAGCAAGCCTCAGAAAAGAGAAGCTGCAACTGAGGCTAGAAGCACACGGCATTTCTTGGGGGTGGCACCTGTGTGTCCCCATCCCCACCTCCCAACCTCTTGAACCCTGGCTGCCCTTGGCTCCCGCCCGTCCTTTGTGTGCATCTGGAGAGATCCATTGGGACCCCTCTTTCTGGCGCCCCAACACCAGGCGGCAGGAGCCATGCCTCCAACCATCATTCCTGCCGGTTCTGTCACCAAGGCTGGTTTCCCACCCGAGCCATTTCCAGCTTTCTCTCATGAGCACCTGAACAGAGGGAAGGTGGCTCCTAAAATAATCACCCTGGGAGGGGAGGCAGCCCCCCAAAGCCCCTGGAAGAGCTATACACTCAGTCCTGGGCTAAGACAGACCAGGGCTGGGCCCCGGTGGTGGTGGTGATGGTGGTGGCGGCGGCGGCGGGGGTCTAGGAGGAGACGACCATCCCGGAGCAGGAGTCCACTTACCGCAGTGCGCCTGGAAAACCTGTGGCTTGACGACCTGATTACAGGCACTGCACACGACGAGATAGAAGGCGTCATGTGCTGGGTAATGGCCAAACAAGTGCATATCTGTGGGGGGAAACGAAAACAGGCTTTTTTGAAAAAGCAATTCAGTCTCAGAAGGGGTGCCTTGCTGTTTCCTCTGGGAGTGCCCTCAGGAATGGCATTCCAAACCAGACATGCAGACAGGCCATCTGTGTCCTCGGGGGGGGGGGATGCCGTGTAGCTCCCCGGGTCAGAGAAGCAACCTCCTCAGCTCACCCCTCTTCACCACACCTGGAAAACGGCCGCTCCCACTGCCACACAGTCAAGTAGGAGACTCTAAGAACAGTCCCTGTCCTGAGGGGCAGCCTGGGCCCTCAGCCCTCAGTGAGTGATGCCCGAGGGTATCTTAGGATGAGAGACCTCCCCCAGACCCATTCTGTACTAAGCAGCTATCTCTCAGGCATGAGGGGAAGGAAGAGGGGGGTAATGGGAGAGAATGTGGGGATCTTCCTGGCCTCAGCAATTGCGGGAATATTCCCTGAGGAAGATGCCAAAACAAAAGGAAACATCTAGACCAGCAGTTTCTCTATTGTGGGTACCCTGTGGTATTCTAATGGGCCATGGGTGAAAGTCAATGGTGGGAGCACAACACAAGACTAGGGAGTCAACTGGTGGGATGGGTACCATGAGGGCACACAGGAAGGAAGCAAAGCCAGAAGGGGGCCAAGATGAGAACAAGAGAAAGTCTCCCGGAGACAAATGACCTAAAAGTGAAGAATTTGTAGTCATCATCTAGTTGTCATTGGGTGACTGTTAACCCAGTGCTGAAGCGTGTCCATTGGCTGTGAGGTGCCTTAGAACAGCTAGGGAATAAGAACTTCTTTGGAGCTAGAGCAATAGCACAGAGGGTACGGTGTTTGCCATACAAGTGGCCAACCTGGGTTTGATCCCTGTCATCCCGTATGAGCCCCCAGGCACTGCCAGGGTTAATTCCTGAGTGCAGAGCCAGGAGTAATTCCTGAGCATTGCCGTGTGTGACTCCAAAAATACCAAAGAACCCCCCCCCCCCCCCACACACACACACACAAACACACCGCAATGGATCCTCTAGTTTTCCTGGCTGCATGTGAGTGCTGAGGTGGCGGGTAGGGGGAAGACTCCAGGAGAACCTGTGGCAGGTGGACTCCGGGGGGAAAGAAGGAGCTTCTGTGAGGAGGATGCCTTTCAGCAGGAATGGCAAGGTGAGTGGGCTGGGGGAGGGAGAGGAAAATTCCAGATCCGCCAAGGAGGGAGGCTGTGTTTCAGAAGAACCTCTTGGCAGGAACAGAAGAACATGGGGAGAGGCCAAGCCTTGTCTAACAAGGGAAGAATTTTAACCTGGTTTTAAGAACGGTGGGGTGTTATTGAAGGCACTGAAACAAAGACATAATGTAATCATATATAACAGTCCCTGTTTCTTTTGGGGGGTGGTGGGTCTCCTGAGTGGTGCTCAGGGAGTCTTAGGGCTACTTCTGGTGGGTGTTTGCCAACTGGGCTGGCAGTTCAGTGCTAGGGACTGAGAACTTGATGCTGCTTCAGTCCTATCATGCTGGGCACCACTAGGGCTATACCCAGCAATGCTGAGGGGACCACCCGTCTACATTGGGTGAGAGTCAAGAAGCCATGTAGTGCCAAGAATCAAACTGGGGTTAGGCAGACCAACCCCTGTTCCAATTCCTGCACTACCTATATACTGCTAAAAGTCTAGTTTTTTTATAGATGAGACGGATGAACAGATGCATCAATACAAAACCTGGCCCATGCATGCCCAAAGAAGTATTATTCATAATGGCCCATAAAAAGAAGCAAGTCAGATAACCATCAAATGCCAAGCAGAATAAACAAAATACGGTATAACTCAGACCATGGAATACTGTTCAGCCACAAAGAGGATTGAAACACTGATTCGAGAAACCACACAGATGACCATGATGCCAAGTTAAAGGAATAAGACACAGAATGACCGGAAATATATATCTCCATGGAGGTGAGATATCCAGGTTGGGAATCCAGGCTCTGTGGAAGAACCATCACCTTGCATCCGAAAGCATGGAGTTTGAATCCTGACACCTTACAATCTCCTGAACACCAATCTAGGTGTGACCCCCAAAACAAAACAAATTAATAGATGAAAGATCCACCAATAGGCAAAAAGAGGCTGGAGAGACAGTATGGTGGGTAAGGCACTTGCCATACATGTGGCCAACCTGGGTTCAATCTCTTGTACCACATAATGATCCCATGAGCATTATCAGGAGTGATCCTTGAGCACAGAGCCAGAAATAAGTCTTGAACACTGCTGGGTGTGGCTCCAAACAAAAACAAAAAAGGAGGCTAAGTGCTTGTATTGGGAAGGAGGGAGTAGGCTGAAGGAAGAAACAGCTAGATGGTATAGGGGTGAGGAAGATATTCTAAGTTTAACAGTGATTCCCAACTTGCTGATGGTCCTATAAACCTCTGAACTGTGCCCTTTAAATCAGCCAACTGGTCACGACATGAATGACATCTCAATAAAGATCTGTTTTAAGGAAGCTGTGGTCACATGGGGAACACCTTTAGGTGGAGGCCGAGCACATGGGGGTGGGGGCTGGGAGGGCGGGGGGGGGAGGCTGGGGGGAGGGGTGTGTTGCGGGTGGCTGGCTTGACAGTGATGATGCTGGCGGGCTCCAACATCACTGTGGTGGTGACAAAGATGGCCCATCCACTGCGAAAGGGCTTGTCAGAGGACTTGAGAGACATTTCAAAACCTGTGCCCTCTGCTACAGACTACCTCGGCTTCCTGAGTCCACCGGCTGGAGTCCATCAGCTGAGTCTTCTGGACTCGACCTGTGTCTTGAATAAAAACCACCCAACACAGACTGGTCAGCAGGGGAAGTTTGAGGTCCCTGAGTAAGCTCCTCATGACCGGTGAGTGGTTCATTCACAACCTGATAAATGTTCCCACAGAGGCACTGCTGGAGCCACCCTTAGCCCTGACATGTAGCCACCACAGATGCCCTACCTGGGACCCGGTGCTCCCCTCCCCCCTGCCTATGTGGGCACAGGCCAGAGACCAAGTCTCGGGGTTTGGGGCTGACTCCATGTGTGGGGTCCTCCACAGACTCCAGGGCAGGGGGTGCAGGGAGCAGCAGGGTTGGGGACACAGAATGTCTAATATGTCAGCGTCCTGGCACAGCTATTCTTTCCTCTCCGGAGACCTGCCTCTACTATTTGCACTCTAACCAAGACTTGGTACGAGGGGAGGGGATTTGTCAGTGCCTGTGAGGCGGCTGTGGAAGAGGCTGAGGGAAGGCTGCTCTGAGGGAGTCTGAGCCCAGCCAGACCCACCCAGTGCCCCAGAGAGGTCACTGCCGGGCTTCACTTGCAGATAGCACACACTGTCCTACTTCTTCCTCACGTGTTATGTCTGTAACACAGATTCCATTTCTAAAGATTCACATTCTGTGAGATATATTTTGAAAACTTAAAAAAAAAGCCAGGGGGGAAAAATATTTTCACAGAGTCTCCTCAGTGATTGGAGGGGCCTAGTCACCCTTCCTAATCCTTGGACTGGAAAAGCAGGGAAGCGGTATGTTACCCAAGGTACAACTATGGGCCTCTTCCCTTCAAGGCCTGTGCAGCAACACTTTGTGCCATCTCCTCAACCCCTAAGCCAGAAAAACAAAAAAAATCTGGTGTGACTGAAATCTCCAAGTTCACTCGAAGTGGGAATGGGCTTCCTCCTCCCCCATCTCCCAAGTTTACCAGTAACTTGGCAGTCACACCCACAAACTACCCCCTAACACCATGTAATCCCATCAACAGTCATGATCCAGAGACTCAGAAATAAAGCACCCAGAAGAGAGCAACATAGACCTCACCATGCACAAAACAATATGAACCCTAGTATAAACCATAATACCTTAATCAATTTTGTTCTTGGAAAAAAAAAAAGAAAGTAAAAGCACTGGTAGATTTGTACCAGCTTGCAGAAGCCCAACTGTGTTGTGTCTCTTCCCAACAACCTCCCGTGATGTCACGGAGGTAGCTGAGAATCAGCCACAGTGAGTGTATTTATACCACAGAACCAGGCAAACACGGCACATTGGGGCTGTTCTTTTGGAGCTGGGTGCCAGACACTTACCAACCTGGGAAGTTGGTACTCCTCAACCACGTGATCATCTCTCAGCTGAAGGACCTAAGGGTCTCCTCTGAGGGGTGATGGGGAGCAGGATAAAGAGTAAAGATGGACCAAAGAGGGAGAAGTCACCCCCTGTCATGTCTGCTTTAGGAACACTAACTCCTGCATTCCTCCAGAAATCTGTAGAATTGCCCCCACTGAGCCCAACACACACCTCTTCACCTTTCTGTGCCACCAAGTTGAAGATCAGGTCAGTCAGAGCCTGGTCGCCTGGGCGCATTCAGCACAATGCTCATTGGTACATATTAATATATATTTATATACATATAGATATCTTTCTAGATGTTGTCTTTTGTTAATATTTTCTAAGTTAATCTGTACAGTTAATCTCTACAGTTGTCATTGTCCCCCTTTCAAGAAAGGAAAAAAAATATATAAAAACAAATTTCAGACTAGGGTGACAGTGGAAATGGCTGGAGTGAGGCCATGAGTTCGATCCCTGGCACTGCATTATCCTCTCCCAGCTCCATCGTGGCCAAGCAGCACACAGAACTGACTGAGCAGTGTGACCATCAGGCCTGCGGGGCCAAGTACTTGCAGGGGGAGGCTCCTCACCCCCACACCCTAAAACTGCTTGAGATCTGGCAGCAATGACTTATAAAGAACAATGAGATTCTAGGGTATGGACTCTAAAACCAGTGCTCCTTCATCAGCAAAAGGCTCTCCTTTGACATGAGAGTACTTCACAGATGAGGAAACTTGTTTGGAGAGCCACCAGGGTCTCCCAATTAATGAGCTGTCCTTAGGTTCCAGGGAAGTCGCTGATATGCACACAGAACAGGGGTCAAAGGAAAGATTTAGAGCTTAAAAGCTGTAGACCTCAGGGTAGGGCTCCATCTTTCTGAAAATCAGCTACATTTTTCTGTGAATTGGGACTACCGTTTCCCACTCCAGGGAGGTTGAGAAAGAAAAAGCCTGTGGAGAAAGCTTTAATCAAGACACCTTCCCTTTCAGCAACCTCTGGAGAAGGCCTCACTCCAGCCAACACATTCTTTGACTATCCCTCAGGACTACTCACAGCAGGATTCTTGGGATGGGTGAGGGGTTGGATCCACGTATGCGCACGTGCAGATATGAATTCTGGAAAAACAGGTGCAGGGGAAAAAGGTGGGGCCTTGCTCAGTTTCGAAGACAATGTTCAACCACCTCCTACGCAAAGTCAAAGCTGTGTTTTGCTCCACAGAGCCTGCAAATGGATCAACCATGCATCAAATAGGTGATGGTGTAACTCTGGCATTATTCTGGAGGGACCTTAATCATCTACTGGATTTGGTCACAGGAAGGGAAGAACAAGCACCATTTTCCTTTCTTTCTTTCTTTCTTTCTTTCTTTCTTTCTTTCTTTCTTTCTTTCTTTCTCCTTCCTTCCTTCCTTCCTTCCTTCCTTCCTTCCTTCCTTCCTTCTTTCTTTTCTTCCTTCCTTTCTTTTTAATTGAATCACCGTGAGATACATTTACAAAGCTTTCATGTTTGAGTTTCAGTCATAAATTGATCGAACACCCATCCCTCCATCAGTGCACGTTTTCCATCACTAATGTCCCCAGTATCCCCACTCCCATCCTAACCCTCTTCCTGCCTCTATGCAGACAACTTCACCCATACTCTCTCTCTACTTCTGGGCATTATGGTTTGCAATATGGATATTGAGAGGCTATCAAGTTATCTACTTTCAACACACATCTCCCATCCCAAATGATCCCTCCAACCATCACTGACTTAGTGATCCCTTCTCTATTCCAACTGCCTTCTCCCCCAGCTCATGAGGCAGGCTTCCAACTATGGTACTAGCTTCATTTCAGAGAAACAGAGGTATTTGTGTTTTGGACTCTAACTTACTAGACAACTATGTCTGCATCTGTCTATGCACCTAGCCATTCATATAGCACCTATCAGTGAAACGTGCCTACATTCTAATATTATCTGTTGTACTCATTTTCTTGTGCTTATTTTTGTTTGGCTCTATTTAATTAAAAATATACTCATTAAGGGACTGAGAAATAGTACAGTAGTTAGGGAGCCAAACAACAAAATATTGAGATCTCTAAATCAGCGCTGCAAGGTAATCCAGTGAGTCGGAGTTGGAGTGGAGCCCAAGAGTCAATGTGAGGTTTTGAGGGATCTGAACTGGTTCTCAACAGAGACGGGGGTACAGGGCATCTGAGGTCATAAACTGAATCACTAGTGCCAGTCAGACTCTGGAACCCACAGCACTAGTTCATAAGAGTTGACTTTCTTTCTGACACTGCGTTCCGTGAGACATATCGGTAGCTTGAATAAGCCAAGGCAGGAATGTTTATACCTTGGAATCAGCATTCCCCACAAACCAGGCTTCTTCGTTGGAGAGCTGGTTGTTAAAACATCTACAGCGGGCCACTGCCTAGCAGCCTGCTCTGGAGAAAATGATCACCTGCCATCTCAGGAGACAGAAAGACTTTTGTGAAACTGGGAAGAAAATCATGGATTAATAGAAAATGATGGTGCAGTACTGATTATTAACCCAAGAACTTATGCCCAGCAGAGGCATTCACTGGGGCTCTGTATTGCTTTCTGCATGAAATACGCACGTGAAATGGTCCAGTCTGTTGGTGAGAAGGGCAGAGCGCTGGGGAGGAGGGGTTGTGAGGGCAGGGGGGAATGAGGGGTGGCGAATTCAGTCACTGGAGTTCTTTCCAACATCTGTCCTCGCCATGTTTACTTAAGTAAATAAATGTGGGGATTATTAGCTGATTAGGTTCATAATACTAAGCAAATGCCGTGTGTAAATTTATCACACAGGCTGTTCCCAGTGCTCCTGGCCTGGCAGGCAGTAGCTCACTTCTTTTTCTTCACTCTTCCCGTACAATTCTCATTTGCGGCAGCGTCAATTGTCAATTGCATTCATGTTGTCAATTCTGTCTGCCAGGCGCGCGCCTGCTCCCTGACAGCACTTGAGGTGCCTCCAGACTTTTGTCTGACTTGCCTGGCCTCCCCCCCACCCCCCTGCCCCTGAACACACCCACTTCTCCTTTTCCAGATGGCAGAAGGGTGGGAGGGGGCAAGCTCAGCAGAGATGCAAGGAGACAAAGTTTAGAGCATCAGAACAGATTCTCTGAAAGCAGGATAAGTCGAATTTCCCCGTGCAGTGGGTCAACTGTTTCTCCAGTCAATACTGGAACAGATCCTGGCAGAACGGGAGCAGCATTTCATTCGAGACAAACAGCTTTCTGAGGGAAACGCTTTTGACAGGCAGAATCATGCGTGTGTGCAAACTTGAGTTTATAGCCAGTATTCATTTTTCAGAAACGGCTGCAGTTAAGGAAAGGCAGAGTGACATCTCCAATTCACTATTTGTACAGGACTTGTTTCTAAGATGGAAAGACAGCTGGTTTTGTGGATTCAGGATCAAACTAGAGGCTGTGTGCGTTCAAATTTGCCCCTGGACACTTTCCAAAAGCATGAGACTCTGACATTACAAAGCAACAACCAGTGAGATCTCCAAAGAGGAAAGAATTTAAGAGGGGGCCAGTCTTTCTCCCTCCCTCCCTCCTTTCCTTTCTTCCTCCTCTCCATTTCCCTCCCTCCCTCCCTCCCTCCCTCCCTCCCTCACTATGATGCCTGGTGACCTGCTGCACAAGAGATGGCCTCTCTTTGAAGGCCATGAAACAGCTTGTCTATCTGCCATTGGTAAAACTTCTCCTTGCTCCAGAAATCCCACAGGAGGACAAGGTAGACAGTCACGACACAACTATGAATTTTAGTTCCTTGAAAATAAACAAATAGATAAACTGGAACACAGAGCTAATACAATGGGTAGACTGATGCACTTGCTATGCACATGGCCGAACCAGGTTTGATCTCCAGCACCCCATATGGTCCCCTGAGCCCCACCAGGAATGAGCACAGAGTCAGGAGTAAATCCTGATCAGAGCAAGGTGCAGGCCTCGAAGAAAACAAAAATCAAAGAAAAATAAATAAACAAAGCCCCAGAAAACTGGCCTCATTTCCCCACCCCCAACCCTCAAAATACCCTTTCAGGGTTCTGAAACTCTCGCAGTTGCTATAGAAATCCGACCACTGTCTAGGGAAACCCGCCGGGAGAGATGCTGGCACACGGATAATTTCATAGATTTAAAGTGTCCGCTTTCCTTGTTCCCCGACTCAAAGGAAAAGAATCTTGTCATTAAAAAAAAAAAGTGATGATATTTATGTCTTTTGCATCTACCAAAGCATCTCTAGACAAGGACACAAGGCGTGCCTGGCCTGAATGGCGGCCCGTGGGGGAGTGACTGGGCAGGACATGAGGGTGGCCATCGTGGGAGGGGGCAGCAGAGCCAAGACCCCAGGCTTCCTGGGAGAACAAAGAGCTGAGCTGGCAGCCGGGTGGCTCTGCCGTGCAGGCGTCCACTTACCTGCCACTTTCCGGCAGGTTGCTGGCCAGAACTGTCGTCGTGGCAACTCAATGACACGGCTGGGGGCGGGGGGTGGGGAGTGAGGGGATGACCTCCTGGCCAACAGGAAAGGCACCTGCTCGAGAGAGGCGTGCACCCTTGCATGAGGACCTCCGCCCCGGGGACCCGAGGGAGCCTGCCTCCCCCATTCATCTTCATCAGCTCATTATGCGCTTTTTATTAATTCGTCTTTTCTCTCTCCGAGTGGAGTTTTCAGCTGCATTTTAATCACTGATGTCAGATGGAAAGCTAGAGGGGGAGATAAAGGGGGAAGAAAGTTTCTCCTTCACCACGACAGAGAGATGCCATTTATCTTCCAGCTCCTTCCCTTCAGACAGGAGACAAATCTTAGAAGCAGCGGGAACCGTGGGCCTGAGGCTCCCGTGCCCCCGAGAGGGCGGAAGATGTGGTCACTTCCCTGACTTTCAGCTCTCTGAGAGTCCAGAGCTGGCCGCTGTCCAGCTCTGTCCATGACAATGAAATCTGGAAGTAGAAGCTTTGGAAGACAGTGCTATGGAATGCCCATGTAGCCACAGTGTGTGTGTGTGTGTGTGTGTGTGTGTGTGTGTGTGTGTGTGTAGGGGTTAAAGGTGGGGGTGCCCCCTTTCTTTCTCTCCCAGACAAGCACTACCAAGGCCCCCTTCTGGCTGCAGTGGGGGCAGGAAGGCACCATGTGGGTGCTGGGGAATGAGGGAGCAGGTGGGACATCTCCTTAATGTGTCCTGGACGATCTCCTCCTCATGCCAAAACCAAGTCAGCCCCACCCAAGCAGCACACACAGAAGACAGTCAATGGGCTCCTCCTCAGAGGGACTGAAGCGTAAAGTGACAGAAGCTATGTGGACCTTCCCTCATTCCACCTGCCCGCTACAAGGCATAGCCTCAGGTGGCCCCTTTCACAAGCTTCCCCTTGGCTTCCTCTCAGACCCAAGAGCAACTGCACCAGGAAGGGAGTGAAAGCCCTGGGAAGTGCCCTAAAACACAGTTCCTAAAACACATCATGGATGAAATGAGATGAAATGAGAGGCTGGGGGCCAGGCAGCCTCCAGCTTCAATTCTGACCCTGCCATTTGGCGTGAAAATGGGGGAGGGGGGCGATGACCCCCTCTGAGCCTCTCTACAGGACCATGTACTGCCAAGGACCCCCTTCAGAATGAGCGGCAGAAAAGAGTGGCTGGGACACTCAAGTGGGCCAAGGGAAAAGCGAGTGAGAGCATCTCCCTCGGCGTAGACTCAGAAGACAGTCCCCGCACACTGGGGCTGATGCCCTCAGTGGCAGCATGGCCACCGGCCGCCTCCGTGTTCTTCCTGGCTCTTGGTCCGTGATGACTGACCCACAGGGAAAGTGCTGGAAATAAAGAGGGGGACCCAAGGGGAAGTGACATCCAGAAGATGAAGAAATGGCAGCTCACCGTGCCAGACTGCTTGCTTGGCTTCTCCCCCTCTCCCCACTTCATTCCTCAGTGGTGGGGCTCTGCCCCTTAACTGCAGTGCTTTCCCCGACACTGCAGGGGTTCGGGCGCCAGGGATGACAGCATAGGGAAAGTTCTGGGGACAGAGCCAGAAGCTCAGGCCCTGCAAGGCAAGTTCTCCACCAGAGCCACATCCCCTGGCCCCCGTGAGTTCTTCCCTGTTTTTCTGTTTTGGACCACCGCTTGTGGAATTGTGGGTGGGGGGATTAGTTCCTGCTCAGTATTCAAGGGCGTGTGTGTGTTGTCCTATAGTTGTTTAGAGGACTCTTGTGGTGCCAGGGATCAAACGAGGAGACCCAGTACTCAAATCTTTTATTATTATTATTTTTTTGCTTTTTGGATCACACCTGGTGATGCACAGGGGTTCCTCCTGGCTTTACACTCAGGAATTACTCCTGGCAGTGCTCGGGTGACCATATGGGGTGCTGGGACTCGAACCTGGGTGTCAGCTGCATGCAAAGCAAACGTTCTACCCGCTGTACAATTGCTCCAGCCCCAGTACTCAAATCTTAAACCAGATCCCCGGTCCCCAAGTGATTCATTCACTTATTTTATTAAATGAAGCTTTTCATTAAGGGACTTCATGGGAGGGATAAAAATAGGACATCAATTGGACTAGCTGGGATCTCCCCAGCTTCACAATTGTAGAAAAAGAAATCCGGGTAGCTTCTTCTCAAGAGGACTTAGGGGGCAGCGGGGGTCAGGGGGTAGCTCAGTGGGCCAAGCACAAGCTTTGCACCTCATGGTCTGTTAAGCACTGCAAGGGGCAGCTCCCGGGGCACCGAAGAAGGAGGGGCATAATCCCCAGTGCCCACCCTAACAAGTGCTGGACTCCCCCATCAACGCTCTGCCAGCCAACTGCGGGTGAAGAGTTGGCGTGTGCTTGCAGGGTGACTGGTGCCCAGTGGAGCCAATGGCCCCACAGATGGTTAGGAATCAATGGCAGCTGATTCCTCACAGAAATGCTCGGCCGAGAGAGCTGGGTCCTGCGACCCTGTCAAGGGCTTTTCCTGGTTCTGGCAAAGGGACAGCAGATTGCTTTCAGTGGGTCCTGCTGGGGCTGGGTTTCCCAGGGGCCCTACACGATGTCAATGAGCCCTGAGTGTTACCACCAGAGCTTGGGGTACTCGTGCCACTTGGCTCTGTTATGAGAAGCGTCTACTTGGCATGACAGTGGGCAGTGAGAGCAGTACTCCATGTCCCTGGAACCACGTCCAAAGCACGTGAGCCACAGGGACATCCCACCCACAGGAGGCTGTGACAGACAGCCCAAGGCAGCTCCTCAGAGCAGGGTGCTTCAGGGAGTGGGGGGTGGGGGGTGGGGTAGTGCCCTTCTAGCTGGGCAGCTGCAGCAAAACTTGTGAAGGACAGACAAGATCTTGGCTCTAAGAGGACAAAGAAATTGAGGCCAGAGTGGGGTGGTGGTAGAGGGGTAGGCGGTGTGCTTGCCTTGCACACAGTCAACCCTGGTTCAATTCCTGGCATCCCATATGGTCCCCCAAGCCCGCGAGGAGTAATTCCTGAGTGTAGAGCCAGGAGTAGCCCCTGAGCATGGATATGTGTGCCAAAAAAGAAAAGAAAAGAAAGGGAAGAGACAACTTATATGCACACTCCTTGAGCACTGTGCTAGGAAGGAGAACCCAGCACACATGTGGATAACAGAAGCTCTCCATGTTTCAGAGCCTCGGGGAATCAGACTGACAGGGTACAGGAGGAGAATCACTGAGGCTTTAGTCACTGAGCCAGCCTGAAGAGAGTTCTGGGCACCAAGAGAAAAGGGGCCCTGGGGATGCGGGCGACCTGGGTTCGATCCCTGGCATCCCTTAAGGTACCCTGAGCACTGCGAGGAGCAATTCCTGAGTGCAGAGCCAGGAGTAACCATCGGGTGTGCTGCCCAAAAGAAAAAAGAAAACCTAAAGGAAGGACTCTGGGGCTTTTCTCTGGGTGGGGCTCTGGGGCTCTGGGACCTGGCCCTGCCCCGGGGTTTCCCTTCCACATGGACTTCACGCCCCAGCTCTTCTTTTCTCCCTTTACCTCCACACCACCCAAGTCCAATGTAGCCTTCCAGAACAGTGTGGTTGTAGCCTCCTCCAGGAAGTCATCTTTGGTTTCTGCAGAGGCGACTAGCCCTTTTCTCCGCCTCTGCACGTGAGTTTCATCTATACCTGCACTTAGCCCGCTCAACCTGATGTTTCCACACATTTGTGCCTGTCTCCCCAGGTGCACGCTAACACTTTCTATTAGGACCCAGACATCTGACATTAAGAACAAAGACTTCCAGGGGCTGGAGCAATGGCACAGCGGATAGTGCGTTTGCCTTGCATGCGGCCGACCCGGGTTCGATTCCCAGCATCCCATATGGTCTCCTGAGCGCTGCCAGGAGTAATTCCTGAATGCATGAGCCAAGAGTACCCCCTGTGCATTGCCAGGTGTGACCCCCCCAAAAAAAACAAAAAAAAACCCCAAAAAACAAAGACTTCCAGGCCAGAAAGACAGCCCAGGGCATGCTTTGCACGCAGGAAGCCTGGGTTTGATCCCTGGTACCACATGGTCTCTCGAGTAACATGCCAGAGCAGCTTCTGAACACCCTTAATTCAACCATACTCCCCCAAATGAAGACTTACAAGGTCTGAGGAGATAGCTCAAAGAACTAGATCAAGAGATTTGCATGCAGGAGGCCCAGGTTCACTCCCTGGTACCTCAAGCTTCCTGGGCACAGGGCCAAGCACTGTGGGTGTGACGCCAAACCAATATGAGATATAAATGAAACAAATAAAACAAAGACTTCTAGGGTTGGTGATGTGGTTCTGTGGTAGAGCATGTGCCTTACATGTGAGAAACTCTGGGTTTAATCCCAGGCACTACCACCCAAAACCCAAAAACACAAAATTAAAGACTTCCAGAAATATGCTCAAATGCTTGAGTGAGGCGTCATAAAGCTCTTGCCCAGGAGTTTTAGCTGGGGCCGTTGTGGGTACAGGAATTAGCAACCACTGCCTGCTTTGCCACTAGCTGGCAGGGCCACACTGGTTTGCCAATAAATCCTCGCTGGAACGATCTACCCTCTTCTGGAAACAGTAGTTGGACCTTCCCCTTAAAGCGGCTTTAAAGATAATTTATGCGAGGACCGGGACTATATTAGCACTATTTAAATGCCTATGAAATTAAACCGAACTTTCACCTGGACTGGCCAAGTCAGAAGCGAAAGCGCCTCAGAGGACCAGTTTCACAGACGTGGCAGGGCGTGTGCTGGGAACGCAGACTGTGGTGCCAGACTGCCTGACTCCCAACTCCTAGGACCACCTTCCTAGTCAAAAAAAAGCTCTGGGTCTCAGGCTCCTCCTCTGCAGAGTGGGGATGGTATCAGACAGGGCAGCTCAAGGATAAGATGGGGTGACAGGGCAGCTCAAGGATAAGACGGGGTGACACATGTCTGACACATGGCACTCGGACACAAGTAGCAGTGACCAGGGTGCAGAATCTGATTTTGGACGGCAGAAGTTGAGGAAAACGACGGTGATTTGTGTCTTCTGGAGCAAAGACAGGGACTCTGAGAAGGTAAACATGCTCAAAGGCCCCCAGGCCTTGAATTTTAGCCACAGAAGTTGCAGGTTGGGGGAGGGCAGACGAGTGTGTTGCAGAAAGTGAATAATAATATGGGTCAGCTGGTGGCCCCATGGAGGGTCTGGTCCCAGATATACTCATCCAGAACCTCTGGCTCATTGGCAGATTCTGTGAACCATGGAGAAACATTATGTCAGGTGCCACAGGGAGTGCCCTGGCCGTGTGAGCCCTTCTCAGTATCTGTGCTTGTAAACTCTTGGACCTGTGAGTTAAGAGACGTGGTCTAGTGATGAACTGAACCCACGAATCCCCCATCCTGACAGCCGATTAGGCGTGTCACTCCTCCGTTCCGCGTTTAAGGACTTCACCTGGGTTGTCTGACACTCACCTTCGTGGCCGTGTTCCCCCTTTGGTCATGGGCAAATGCTGTAAACCAGGTTCTCATCATAATCAAAGAACCGGTCTACTGGGACGGCCCTGGTTCTCCTCCATAGGAAGGCTCTGTGCTGGGTCCAAATTCTGTAGTTCGTGGTCCACGCTTAAGGTCCATGGATGCTTGGGGATCCCAGAAAGTCTGTTTTTGGAACACATGCCTAATATAGGGTGCTTACAGTGTTCTGGCGGTTCAGTCTTCCTGACTTGGTTCTGGAGAAAACTTCCCTGGGGCTCTGGGGCCACATTCCAAACCCTAGTGAGTCCTAGCCCTGGGGGGGATAGCCCAGCCAGTTTCCAAGTAGAGATGGGGTCAGGGCACAGTGTGTTGAGGATGATTCCGTATCTCTGCTAGAAAAACAAGCCTGTGCCCCAACAGGGGCTATCCAAGGGCCTCATCCCTGCAGGGAGCCACGTGACAAGCCCAGGGCAGGGCAGGGCAGGGTAGCTCGAATAAGTCTCCCTCCTAGAAGAGGGAGCCAGCTAAGCTCCAGCCTGGTCCCTAACTTGCTGTTGTCTCTGTCCTAGCTGCCTTTCTAAAAAGTCAAAGTCAGTTGGTTTCAATCAGCTCTGGCCGGGGCTCCAGGCCTTTCCCCTCCACCCCTCCACAGCATAGTCAGGTGAGTCTGGAAGAATCCAATCCAATTCCTCGGGAGATCGGGAGATGCACTAGACCAACATGCTGTGAAAAATCTATCCGGGGGCTTTTATTTACTTAAGACCTGCATGTGGGGTGGAAGCTTTTTTTCTTTTTCTTTCTTTCTTTTTTTTTTTTTTTTTTTTTTGCACAGTGCCATCAAGCCGCCTCTCACCAGGAAAAATAAACCCCCTTTCAGGCTGCCTCCCTCTGCTCCTTCCTGCCTGCAGGCTGGAGGGCCTGTGCCCAGGACTGAGAGGGATGGAGAGTGGTTTGAGACTCCAGGGTGCGAACGCAGGGGTGCCCCTCCCCCACGCCGCTTCTCAGGCTGCTGGGAGGGGACAGATATTTGCTCTCCTGGCTTCAGTGCCATGGCTGATCCCGTTGCCCTGCTCTGTCTGTGTGGGGTTCGCACCCAGTGCCCAGTGCTGAGGCAGGAGGCTGCTCTGGGTTCCAGGGGCAACCTCATCTCCACTGGTGCAATGAGACCAAGGGGTCAGGTCTGTGGCATCATATATCACTGTGCACAGAGACCCTCAGGATCTGTGAGCTGTAGATTCCGGGGGTTCTAGGGAGCGCGTCTCTGCACCGGCGGGCAAGTGCTCTCGGCCTGCCGGTGACCTGGATGCCTCAAAGACCCCCTTCCCCAAACCAGTCTGCTCATCATGTGTAGTGATGAATGGGCTGGAGTGGCCAGGCGAAAGGCGAGGACCAGGTGTACAAGGGCTTCTCCAGAACACAGAGCAGGGGAGTGTAACCCTGACTGGCCACACAGTCATCAACCAGCCACAAAGAGAAGGCCTGGAGGGAGATGGCGCTGCCCTCGCTGAGGCTTCAGTTCTACTCCCTCCCTCCTTCCCTCCCTCCCTCAAGGTCCACAAGTCCCCGAGGGCTGAGGCAGAGGAAAGGACAGCCCTCAGCCAAGAGGCCTGAGGGGCACCTTAACCCCTGAGACTGGACAACGAAAGGTGGGGGTGGGGGGGACTGGCCATCTTTCCTGTCCTTGATGCTGGGTCAGTTTGTCCAAGCCATCTTCCCTCCAGAAAGTCCTGCAGACACCCTCCCCCTGGAGGTGTGTGTGTGTGTGGGGGGGGGGGGGGCGGCAGCACCCAGGACAGGAAAGAGGGATGCCCAGCTACATAAAAACGCAGATACCCCACCCCCGTCCCAGTCCTGCCCTGTCCCTGCCAGCTCTTCCTGGAGGACACGGCTCTCCTGTCCCGATGGTCATGGAAGGGCTGGCGCGGCCACCTCCATACACGTGTGCTCAGGGCTTAGGTGCTTGCCCTCCCACCGGGGCATGGCTCACTAACAATGTTACCAAGAACAACATCCATCCCTGCGACCGCTGCTTCTCGGGAGTACTGCCGCGATGCCAGGCACGGTGCCAAGGGCTTTACACGGATGATTTCATTTAATCCACACGACAGCCCTGCAGGGCCCATGTTGCCCATGTCTCCGAAGATAAGGAAATGGAACCTCCGAGAGGGCCAGCAGCGGGCTCTCCGTTTCAAAACCAGGACTCAGAACTGAAGCGGGGAGGCGGAGTGTGTGTGTGTGTGTGGGGGGGGGGGGGGGTGTGGGGAGGGGGGAGGTGCTGGAATGTGAAGCTGAGTCCGCCCCTTGCTCTGAGGCCGAGGCGGCTGTGTTGCTCAGCTGGGACGGGCTGGCTTGCAGCGCCTGGGAGGAAAGGAGGTCAGCGGGGAAGAAGGACTCCGATTCCGGACAAACAAAGGCCTGTGCAGTCACGTTGATGAATGTCCAGGGACTGAGAGAGGACGGGAGCCTAAAGCAAAGTCCCCATCCTCAAGGGCAGGGCTCAGACAACACAGACAGGGGACAATGGTCAGGACCAACTGTAGAACGCACTGATTGAATGCTAAGCTGCACCGTGACAGAACAGCAGCGCACAAAGCACAGTGAGAACTGAGAGGAATGTCAGATAGAGCCACAGGAGGGAGCAATGAGCCGAGACCAAGGGGAGGGGGTCCTGGCGGGGGGGCTTTTGTCATAAGGGGGGATATATAGTCAGGACAGGAAACTGGGCAGTGATTGTGGTGTTGTGAGGTAGGAGACTGTTATCTCTCCTTCCTGGGCCTGGAAAACTGGCAGCTGATGGCACCGGTGCCAGTGGGCACCTGAGGAGATTCAGCGCAGGAAAGAGGGACACTAGGCCACTCACTGCCCACCTTCACTCTCTGATCCCTCCATCAGCCAATCTATCTGGCCATGCATCCCTTATTGACTGTGCCTGGCACTGGGTAAAGAGACAGGAGTGAGATCATCCCAAGCCCCGGGCAGCCACAGAGCCCTAAGAGAAAAAGGCACACAACACACTAAGGCACTTCGGCAGAAGGCAGGCAAGGCTTCGTCAGGATGGACACAGAGTGGGGTCCTGATGGAGGAGGAGGAATCTTCAGTTTTCCCAGTGGAAGAGCATCCAGCAGGGGAGGGAAGTGCCTTATGCGCTCAGTAGGCAGCTCAGTAGAGCCGGGGGACAAAGGTGAAGGAAAGATGGGCAGGAGACAGGTGGAGAGGCTGAGCAGGTTTCACTTGCAGCTGGAGCAAGGGTGGAGGGTTTGCTTTGAAGGTAAGACTGAGATCTGGGCTAGGGCAGCAGCCCTGGACTTGGGGAAGGTGTCAGGTCGGCTCTGGAGCAGCAGGGACAGGCAGAGAGGGTGTAGACATGGAGCAGGAATCTCCTGTGGGAGACCCCTTAGACTTTCTTGGAAAAGCGGGAAGAGGGGGCTATGCATGGTCATACAGCAGGAGGGAGGGACTGGCTGCCCATTTTTATGCTGAAGCTATCAGAAGGTGTCAGGTGGGGAAGATAATTGAGTTTGGAGGAGGGTGTGAGGGTGGGGTCCTCTGGTTGGGATTCATGGCCTGAGGAGAAGACACCAGAGTGCTCTCTCTCTCTCTCTCTCTCTCTCTCTCTGGCAAGGCGGGACAGGGAGAAGGCTGCCATCTGCAACACACTGACACACTCATCTCGGACTCCCTGCCATCAGAAGTTCAGAAGTGTGAGCCATGGAAGTCTGTTGTTTGAGCCAGGCAGGCCCTGACACCTTGTGAGGCAGCCCGTGCGGACACAATGGATGGGGCAGACATTATTGTGTTGCAACTTACGGAATTGGAGAAATGGATGTACTATGCCATAGGCAAATGGAGACAGGAGAAAGACTGAGACCATCACGAGTGAACAGACAGTCCTGGGGTGAGGAACAAAGTGGGTATATGACCATCCCAAACGAGGCTACCTAAGGATGGAACTCTGGGGGTGGGGACAGTGGAGGGGGGGCTCAAAAGTCTTGAGGGAGGCCTAGTTACACCCCCTCCACTGCATGCCTCCCCTTTGCTCCCTCTGTCTCTGTACTGGGCGCCACTGGGAATGACACCTTGGCACTAAGCCAGCAATTTACCCTGAGCACTGCAGTGTGACCCTAAGGTTAGAAACAAACAAACAAACCTGGGGAGCACCCCCTGGGAAAGAACAAGAAGGTCAGGGAGGCAACGAGCTGAGAAAGGAAACGCTCAGAGAGGTGGGAGGCAAGTGTGGAGAAGAGCTGACAAGGACTCGGCCACGGAGCCTGGTGCTGGATGAATCGACCTCAGGGAAGGTGATGCGTTGGCTGGAGAGGAGCTGGAGCAATTCTGAGGACAAGGGGGAGTCCAACAACCACTTTCAGGGCAAGAGCAACCAAGGAGGAACCATCTGTTTGCTCCTTTGGACTTTAAACGACAAATATTTGAATAAGGTTGGAGCCGCCAGGAGAGCCTTCTTTGTTGACCTTCTGGAGTCTTTGCTTGACCTCCTGGGGTCCCTGAGTGCCGCTGTCCAGGGCTCAGTCGGCTTCCCATGCAGGGAGAACCTCCTCTGCCTGCCCTGTGGCTGCATCCAGGGTAGCAGCTGGTGCTGGGTGCTGACCCAGGCCCAGCCCCTGCAGCTCTGCAAACATCACATCACTCAGTCCCCGGGGGCATCTGGACGATATGCCCCAGAGTCACATGGCTAGGAAAGGGGACAGGGGATTGGAACCCATATGCATCACACTCCACTCTTCCTTCCCTGTTTATAAGGTCTCCATACGTTCCCTCCCCCCGGGGAAGAGTTGCCCAGTGCTGACACCTGGATTCTAGGTGGGATCCGGAGATTTGCTTTGGCTAGTGAGTGAGACAACAGCAAAGGCAACAGAGAGGTATAAAGTTAGTACTTGTCATCCTGGCTTCTTTGCCCTCTTGGCGCCTTTTGGAGCCCTGACAATGCAGAAGAAACCCAGGACTGGGCCAGAGAGGAAGCTCCAAGGGCTGGAGCACATGCCCAGGTTTGATCCCCGGCCCACATGTTTTCCTAAGCACTTCCAGAAGTGGGTCTTGAGTACCACCAGATGTGGCACAAAATCCTTCCCCTCCCCCCAAATAATGAGTCATTTCTAAATGACCTCTTATGGTCCCCCTGATTCCCACAGGACAGGTGGTTGGAGGGCTTCCAACCCCATTCAGCTGCCTGCAAAGGAAGAGCCTCCCCGCCCAGTGGTCCTCGGTGTCCAAAGCACTCAAGTTTGGGGGTGGCATCTTTTGTAGAAAATGCTGGCTGGGACAGCCTGAAAGAAGGTGGCCCCAGCCGGAATCTCTGTCCAGCTGTGGGGCAGTCACGACACATTCTTGGTTCCTTGGTGTTCAGATTCCTTCAGCAATGGCTGAGCCATCCCAGGAATACAACTGCATGGAGGGGCGGGGTGTCACTGTGGTCCTGGGAGGTTTGGGGCAGGGGGTGCTGGAAAAAGGGCAAGCTTTTCCCTCCAGATGCCCCCAGCAGGTGCCAGATGATCTAGGGACAAGGTGACAAGGTGGCAGGCTTTGGCCCTATTGTTTCCCACCAAGTGTTTTTCCACTGATGCTAAGGCAAGCGAGCATCTCTTTAGAGCATTCCTGCAGAGGCTTCCAGGCAGCTCGGCATCAAAGGGTGCTGCAGGAGCTCTTTGGGGAGATTGTGCAAAACCCAGCAATCCCCAGGTCCGCCGAGCAAAGCGTCTGCTGCCTCCATTTCCAGAGAGGCATAAAAATGAATGAGGACCCAAGGAAGCCAACCCCACCAGTAGCACTCAGATAAGGTGACAAACCAGGTCCCTCCTCCGGTAGGAGCCCACTCTGTGAGGCGAACTATTATGGGAAGGAACCGTGGACTAATTAGATGCATCTGTAGGACAGGAGCACAGATCAGCACGGAAAATGCCTGAACAGAGGAAATTCCTGGCGACAAAGAGAGAAAACAAAACCAAAACAGCTAGGATGCCACTTTCCCCAAGCATGTTCATAAAGGGAGCTGGAGAGAAGCGTTAATTAGGGCCGAAGCTTCTACCCAAGTGACACAGAAGACATAATTATCTCTGCTGCCTTTGTAGGCCAAGAGCCCCTGCCAGGTGAGGCACCTGGGCAGGATGCCCCCTACCTCCCCATTCTGAAAGAATGGCATCTAGTGTTTGAAGATTCCAGTGAAGCTTGAAATGAACTGGAGGCTGTGTTCCCCACTCCCCACCACGGCCCCCACCCCATTTGTGAAGCCCTGGTCTCCTACCACTAACACCATTGTCTGGATTATTTGTTTGTCACTGCTAAGGTAAGGATGGTTTTGATGGAGGCAGCATAGCAAGGCCCTTTCCTTCCAGGGAGTGTGGGCACCCCTCTGGGCCATGGGGCAGGTGGCCCTTCAGTGACCTAGATTCTGACAGAAGGACAGATGCCCGACTTTGCGTAGGACACAGTTCCTGACAAGCTCTGAGGGTCCCTTCTTGTCATCCCCTTACCACTGACTAGCTGTGACATCTAGACCAGTTCCTTAACCTTGAGAAAAGTCAACAAAACAAAGGAGTTGGGACTGTTGTTATTATTTTATCATGTCAAGAAAATTCCCATAAGAATTGCACTGCACTGCACTGTCTACCCCATTGTTCATCGATTTGCTCGAGCGGGCACCAGTAACGTCTCCATTGTGAAACTTGTTGTTACTGTGTTTGGCATATCCAGTACGCCACAGGGAGCTTGCCAGGCTCTGCCATGTGGGCGGGATACTCTCGGTAGCTTGCTGGGCTCTTCGAGAGAGACGTAGAAATCGAACCCGGGTTGGCTGCGTGCAAGGCAAACACCCTACTTGCTGTGCTATCGCTCCAGCCCCCATGAGAATTACTATTTTTTATTTTATTTTTTCATCTTTTTGTTTAAGAGTCACCTGGTGATGCTCGGGGTTTACTCCTGGCAGCCTTCAAGGGACCATAAGTGATGCCACAGATCAAACTGAGGGTGGCCACATGCAACACAAGCACCGAAATGCCTGTACTACCTCTCCTGTCCTAAGAGCTACCTTCTTAACACATATTAGTGTGTGTGTGTGGCGGGGGGCCGGGGGAGGGGGCGCGGGCGGGCGGCAGCTCTCAAGTATTCCAAGCAATCAAACCTGGGACCTCACGCATGCCAGGCAAGAGCTCCAGCCCTTTTTCTCTCCTGCCCTTCGCACATAGTCCAGCGCTGTCAACTATACAGTTAAGGTTTCCAGCAGTGCTACAATGTTTCCACGTGGCATGACTGAGACATACCCTCTGACCACAGCCCTCTCCCTGCCGGCCTCCAGTCGCCCACACACAGCCCTCTTTCTGAACTTGACTTCTGTGAGTGCAGACACCTTGCACAAAAGCGCCAACAGGAAGCCCTTGTCTTTCTGAGGCTTATTTCAGTCAGTATAATGTCCTCGAGGTTCAAACACATTATATTCTCATAATAACACTTACACAGTACTCACAGTTTGCATGGTAAGTAGTTACATATATTAACTCGTTTAATCCTCATAAAAAGCCTGTGAGGCAGAGGATCATTATTATTTGCAGCATAGGGCAGTAAGGGAGTAGGCCCCGGCTCACCTGGCACGGATAGAACCAACGCTACGCTATTTCTCTGTCGCTGAAAATAGGAAGTTTAGGCAAAAAGGCTGACAGAGACCGTCAGGTCCCTGAGGATTATAGCACAAGGTGAGGCAGGGAGGAGACACAAGATGAGGTGGCTTTGATGACTGAGTTGCTGCAAGACACCTCTTGGTGTTGAGAGGAGAGAGGCTGAGGGGTTAGGGAGACTAATTACGGGTCTAATTCTGGCTCTCCTCTCTGCTCTATGCATTCAGCAAACAAAAGCAAACAAAGCAAATAAGAACCCTCCCTCATGGAGATTATAGTCTAGCAGACAATGCAAATAAGAAACTTCCTCCCTCCCTCCCTCCCTCCCTCCCTCCCTCCCTTCCTCCATCTTCCTTCCTTCCTTCCTTCCTTCCTTCCTTCCTTCCTTCCTTCCTTCCCTCCCTCCCTCCCTCCCTCCCTCCCTCCCTCCTTCCTTCCTTCTTTCCTTCCTTCCTTCTTTCCTGTGCCACATTCAGTGGTGCTTGAGGGCTACTCCCAACTCTGTGCTCAAAGGAACTATTGCAGCACTGGGGATCAAATTGGGGTTAGCTGCATTCAATGCGAGTGCCTTAATTCCTGCCCTAACTCTCTAGTCCCTGACAAATGCTTTCAACAATTACAGAATGTGGAAAGTATCATGTCACAAGGTGGGAGCAGCCGGCAGATTAGCAATGGAGTTGGGGAAAGCCAGGGGGGGTCATTCATAATGAGACAGAGGGTATTTGAGTCCTGCCTGGAGGCAGGTGCAATAATTTCTTGAGCAGTAGACCAGTGTGACTACAGAGACACCAACACAGGCTAGAGAAAAAGGCCCAGCATTGGGCACATCCTGGAGGACCAGCAGGAGGAGGTCGGCAGTACCACCGGGGACATGGAAGGCGATTATGTGGCAAGAACAGAGGAGGGACAGGATACAAATGCTCAGCTCATGCAGTCCATTGGGGCTGGTAGCCCCTATCAGGTCCACAGAAATGGAGGTGGGAGAAGGCAGAGGGTATTACTTGGTGGGCTGGATGTGGGGTGAGACCAAAAGATGGGAATCCAGGATGACCCCAGAACATTCTCGAAAAGATACTTCCACAATGACCAGAGCACAGAGTTCATATCATCTATCTTCTCAGACCATGATGCACCAAAAATACAAGTTAGTCACAAACAAAAATGGAGAAACAACTCAAATATCTGGAAATTAAATAGCTCATTGCTCAATGCGTGAGAGAGGAAATGAAAACAAATGAGAAACAATGAGAAACAAATGAGAATGAGGAAGACACTACCTACCAAAACCTGTGGGAAACAGCAAAAGTGGTGTTAAGAGGAAAGTTCATAGCTATGCAAGCATTCATCAGCAGGGAAGAAAAGGTTGACACAAATAACCTGACTGCACAATTTAAGAAACAGCAAAAGGAGCCCAAAGCAAGCAGGAGAAACTGATAAATCTTAAGAGCCGAAAATTAACGAACCATAATACAAAAAAAAAAAAAAAAACCAAAAGATCAATGAAACCAAAATCTGATGAAGTTCTAGCAAGACTCACAAAGAAAGAGAGAAAGAACCCTAATAAGCCAAATCAGAAGCAAAAGGGGGGGGCATCACAACAGATACCACAGAAATGTAAAGGATCATCAGAGATTATTTTGAGAATCTTTATGCCGTGAAATGAGAGAACCTAAAAAAATGGATCAATTCTTGGTCTCCTATAACCTTTCAAGGCTGAACCAAGAAGATATAGAACACCTGGACAGATCTATCACTTTCAAAGAAATCAAAATGGTAATCAAAAGTTTACTCAAAAACAAAAGCCCAGGTCCAGATGATTCACTAGTGAATTCTTTCAAACTTTTAAAGAAGAACTACTGCCAATCTTTTTCAGGCTCTTCCAGGACATTGAAGAAACAGAACCACTCCCAAACAATTGCTATGAAGCAAATATCACCCAGATATCAAAAGCAGACAGGGACAACAGCAAAAAAGAGAATTAAAGGCCAATATTCCTGATGAACACAAATGCAAGGATCCTCAAAAAAATACTAGCAAACAGGATCCAACAACTCATCAAAAAAGGTCATACACGATGACCAAGTAGGATTCATTCTGGGGATGCAATGATGAGTTAACATACATAAGCCTATCAATGTAATACACCATATCAATTTTTTAAATTATTTATTTTCCTTAAATTTTTATTAGTGAAACACCATGAGGTACAGTTGTAGACTCACCAATTTTTGTGCTTGGGTTTCAGTTATACAATGATTGAATACCCATCTCTCCACCAGTGCCCATTCTCCACCACCACCAGTCCCAGTATCCCTCCCACCCGCCATCCCCCCATCCCACCCTACCTCTGTGGCAGGGCATTCCCTTTTGTTATCTCTCTCCTTTTGAGTGCTGTGGTTTGCAAAAGAGACACTGAGTGGCAATCTTGTTCAGTCTATAGTCTACTCTCATCATGCATTTTCCATCCTGAGTGGAACCTCCCAACACCCTTTATTTGGTGCTCTCTTCTCCATCTGAGTTGCCTTTTCCCCTAGCGTGTGCGGCTGTCCTCAAAGCCATACACCATATCAATTTTTAAAAAATCATCTGATTATACCTACAGACGCAGAGAAAGCAATTAATAAGATCTAGCACATTCATGATAAAAATTCTCAATAAAATGAGAACTGAAAGAACTTTCTGCAACATAGTAAAAGCCATCTACCACAAGCTCTCAGCAAACCTTATAGTCAGTGGGGAAAACTAAAAGCCTTCCCTTTTAGATCAGGCACAAGGCATGGTTGCCTACTCTCGCCACTCCTATTCAATATTGTACTGAAAATACTTACCATAGCAAATATGCAAGAAAAAGATATCAAGAGGATCCAGATAGGAAAGGAAGAAGTCAAGCTCTCACTATTTGTGGATGACACGATACTATATTTAGAAAATCCTAAAGACTCTCCAAAAAAAAAAAACTCCTAGAAACAATAGATTTGTGTAGTAAAGTGGCAGGCTACAAAATTAATATACAAAAGTTCATGCCTTTCCTATATGCAATTAGTAAAAGAAAAGGGAGATATAAAAAAAACGGTCTCATTCACAATTGTGCCTCAGAAAATCAAGTACCAAAGAATCAGCTTAATGAAAGAACTCAAAGACCTGTACAAGGAAAACCACAAAACACTACTTCAAGAAATAAAGAGAACACAAGGAAGTGGAAACATCCCCTGTTTATGGATTGGGAGGATTCATATCATCAAAATGGTAATACTCCCCAAAGCATTATACCAATTCAATGTAGTCTCTATAAGAATACCCATGTCATTTTTTCAAAGAAATAGATCAACTATTCCTGAAACTGGTATGGTGACAATAAACCCCCACGAATAGCTAAAGCACTCCTTAAGAAAAAGAAGATGGAAGGCATTACTTTCCCAACTTCAAACTGTGCTACAAAGTGATAGTAATTAAAACAGCAGGATATTGGAATAAAGATAGACCCTTAGATCAATGGAATAGAGATAAATATTCTGAAAGAGACCCTCAGATATATGATCAGTTGATCTTTAATAAAGAAGCAATATAATAAAATAAAGTGGAGCAAGGAAAGCTTCTTCAGTAAGTGGTACTGGGAAAACTGGTCAGCTACATTAAAAAAAAAATGAACTCAGACCTCTTTCCAAACTATGCAAAAAAGTCAAATTAAAACGGATTATCAGAACCAACATTAGGTGTATAGTCAATTAAAATAGGAACTTTCAAATATGTTTATTAAGCTTATATTCCCCCATCTTTGGCTGTTTGTTCAGTTGATTTTTTTGGTAATTTTTTATTAGTGAGTCACTGTGAGGTACAGTTACAGACTTACAAACTTTTGTGCTTGCGTTTCAGTCATATAATGATTGAGTACCCATCCCACCACCAGTGCCCATTTTCCACCACCAATGGTCCCAGCATCCCTCCCAACACCCCCACCCCGTCCCCTCCACCTCACCCCGCCTCTGTGGCAGGGCATTCCCTTTTGCTCTCTCTCTCTCTCTTTTTGAGTGTTGTGGTTTGCAATAGAGGTATTAAGTGGCCATCATGTTCGGTCTATAGTCTACTTTCAGCCCACCAAGTAAATGGTGCTAGGAGGGCCTGCTCGGGATGGGAGATGCAGGCTGTTCAGTTGATTTTTAAGTCTCAGAGTAAAAATTTATAAATGTTCGTGTTAAAAACTTCTGATCTTGAGAGATCTGACTTCAACCGGAGAGTGATAAGGGGTCATGGAGTTGTCAGTTTTCATATGAGGTGGCAGATCTAACTTTCTATTATCCACAGAATTCAATGAGAATACCAGCAAAGTCTTTACTCCAGTCACTAATATAAAACTAAACAGGGCAGAAGCAGAACAGAATCCTGTAATGTTCCCCTAATGTTGTGTCTTTGGTTTAGTGGGAGCCTACAAAGAAGCACCTACTGTGTGAATCTGGAATTGTTCGTTCTAGTGTTATCGATTAGCTGGTGAACAAAGCAGACTCCCTAAGTCAGGTTCAGCATTTAAACCTGCAAGGAAGCATCTACTTCTGTGACTTTTAGGATTATTGTTTTTTCCTCTCTTATCCATCAACAGTTGACAAGAGACTTTTGTCAAATATCTTATTGAAAATCAGAGATCCCATGTCTCTGATACTTCCTGACTGCTCCCCACCACCCTCCTCTGTGCAGGAGCCCCCCAGAAGAAAAAGTGGCATTTCCTGAGTGTACACTAGAATTCCAGGTAGTCTCCTGGTGATCACCACCTTCTCTTCTATTTTTTGTTTGTGTTTGAGCCACATCTGGCTGTGTTCATGGCTTAGTCCTGGCTCTGTGCTCAGGGATCACTCTTAGCAGGCCTCAGGGACCATATGGGGTACTCTGTGCAAGACAGAGCTTACTAGCTGTATTATTTCTCTAAACTCAACCCCCTTCTCTTCTTCTTTTCTTCTTTTTTTGTTTTTGGGTCACACCCAGTGATGCACAAGGGTTACTCCTGGCTCTGCACTCAGGAATTACTCCTGGCGGTGCTCAAAGGACCATATGGGATGCTGGGAATCAAACCTGGGTTGGCCACGTGCAAGGCAAACGCCCTACCCGCTGTGCTATTGCTCCAGCCCCATTCTCTTCTTATATTGGCACCATTTTTTTTTAATACTGCTGCCTAGGCTTTCTTGGTTAGTAAATATGGAATAAATTTTTCCTTCCTCCTGGGGAAAACAAAATTTTATTGACTACGTTGAGTGTCCTGGGATTCCTCCTTTTCTCCATGCCATTGTCAACCTTACCAAAAGCAATTCCATCAATCTCAGTACCCCGACAGAACCATCGGCTGAACCTGAGCTCTGAACTTCAAGTATCTGAGTCTCCGTCTATTCTGAGTTCTCTTCAAAAATAGCTTTAAGTCCAATTTAACTGTTTTGGTTGGCATGAACTTTGTGATCCAGTGATTGCACATGTAAATGACTGCACACTTAATGTTAAGAACGATATAGACTTTAGCAAATTATCCTTTTAGAAACTCAGTATTCCCTTCACGGTTTCCCTGTTTCAGTTTCCATCAAGGCTTCTTTCCTAGAGCATACACTACTCTTGGGACATGTCTCTGCAAGGACCCACCAAACTGTGCCTGCTGTCACTTCCTGTGACTGCTGAGTTCAGACTGGGGTCCTTGGTGCTGCTGGATATTTATATTGTCTCTAAGTTTTCAACCATCATCCATCATGTTTACTGGAAACTGATTTGGCAGTTCATGACTGACATCCTAATAAGCATTTAGAAAACACCAACTAATCGTGTCCCATTCTTCTCCCCACACCTTGCCACCAGCCACCAACAATGCTTGAGGTTTTTGGTCCTGACACATAATTGTCATGAGAGTGAGAATAACGTATTCAGTATTTCCCAAAAAAGCCTTTTTGACACCTCTGGGCTTCCCATATACCTGGTCACTGGGTTAGAATGACAGATATTTGTCGGTAGATTACCAAGCAGGCATCTTCTTCCTTTTTTTTTGGGGGGGGGGGTGTCACACCCGGCAATGCACAGGGGTTACTCCTGGCTCATGCACTCAGGAATTAGTCCTGGCGGTGCTCAGGGGACCATATGGGATGCTGGGAATTGAACCTTGATTGGCAGCGTACAAGACAAACACCCTATCCACTGTGCTATCACTCCAGCCCCAACCAGGCATCTTCGTAAACTTTTGACCTTCAGTTTTTTTTTTAACCCCCTTCTCTCTGTTTTTCAATTGCTCTAAGATTTTAGGGACTCATTCACTATGATGTTCAGCAATACTTAAAATACATGTGAGAAAAGATTTTTAAAAAGAGAGAGAAATGTATGAGGAAAGAGAACAGAAGGAGAACAGGCCCGGAGGAGAAGAGAGCTGCAAAATTCTTGCATATTTTAAAAGATAACGTTTTCATTGTCTCTCACCTCCTCATAGCTAGACATTCAGAGAAGATACAGAAAGTTTGCTGTAAAAATAAATTCCTGTTTAAATCAGAAGAGAATGTTCTGAACTGCTTCTTCCTAGAGCGTTGTATTTATTACTCCATTTCACTGAAATTGCCAGTCTAGAACAATCAGTTCACAGGGCTCTTACAAAAGATCATTTACTGGGAACAGCAGACATAGAACAGGCATGCTCTTAGACAGGGAGGCTGGGAGTGGAGAGGGGGGGGGCTTTCTAGGAGAGGCCCCACGATGCCTGCCCATCTGTCGGACTCCCTCCTTACTATGATATATGTCAGTAGGGGAAATGAGAGAGATCTTCCTTCATGCTCTTTAGGGGAAGGACTGATTGTATAGCAGGTAGGGCATTTGTGGCTGACCTGGGTTTGACCCACTGCAGCTCATATGGTCTCCCAAGCCCTGCCTGATTCCACAGTGCAGAGCCAGGAGTAAGCCCTGAGCACAGCGACTGACTGTGTGGCCAGCAAACAAAAAATGTAACAAAAAAAGGTATTCACACTCTCTCTGAGTCATTCTGCAAATTGCCCACGTGTGCCTGGAGAGCCCTGGGTACATAGGAGTGAAGAGGAGGAGAAGGGGCAGGTACAAGACCCTTTGAAAGTAAAAAACCACCATAAAGCTTGGGGCCAGGATGCGGCTCAGGAAAGTACTTGTATGTGTGAGACCTGGGTCCTATCCCCAGCATCAGCACCACCACCATCATTACCATCACCATCATCTTAAGTAGGGCATTTTGCTCTAAAAGTGACATATTGTGGAACTGGGGAGACAGTAAAAGGGTTAGGTTATATGCCTTATATGTGCCTGACCTGCCTGACCCCTGTCTTCATGCCTGCCCTAGCATTGTCATGTGTAGGCCTGGAGGCCTTTGAGCACCACAGGGTATGGACCCGAAGTCTGAAACACAGTGTTGTGTGTGTGGTGGTGGAGTGGTGAGTGTGTGTGTGGGGGGTGGGGTGGGGGGGCATGGAGGTTGTCCTTGGTGGTTCCAGAAATCCCTGGTCTCGCAGCATAGCATTCTTGGGTTGTTGCATTGAACCAGAGAGTCTGGCTGGCCCAGGATTCCAAGGATGGCAGAAAGGCCCTGTTACCTTCTGAGTATTGCAAAGCGCCAAGGCGCGAACAACCCTCCCCCCCCCGAAATTTCTATGTTGGGATGATCTAGCTATTTATTTTAAAATACAGCTTTTGAGGCTGGAGCGATAGTATACAGTGGGTAGGGCATTTGCCTTGCATGCGGCTGACCTGGGTTCAATTCCCAGTATCCCACATGGTCCCCCAAGCACCGCCAGGAGTAAATCTTGAGTGCATGAGCCAGGAGTAACCCCTGTGCATCACTGGGTGTGACCCAAAAAGAAAAAACAAACATAAATAAAATAATATACAGCTTTCATAAATATGACTGGTTTGATGGCCTGTTTTCTCTTCCCTTTCTTACCAATGTTGGGCGGAGTATAGGAGAGGTAGGGAAATGGTCGAATACCAGGGGTGGTACAAGTATAGGGAGCCTGAGGTGGGTTCCTTCAGAGCCCCCCAAAAGGCTGGCACTGCTTCTGGGAGGAGGCAGTTCATGGGGTGTGAAGGCAGGAGTGCCCATTCCTGGGAGGCATGTATAGGGGAAAGGCAGTGTTATCTGCCAGGAGGCCAGATAACACAGATGGGTCTGCCAATGCTCCATGAGGGCACCTGAGAATAGGGAGGGGACAGAAAGACCCAGTGCCAACACCCAACAAGCCTCCTCAGCCAACATCCCCCAGGCAGAGAGGGGTCCCATTTCCCCTGAGGAAACTATGGCTCCTGTCCTCAGAGGGAGGTGGGCTCGAGTTGATAAGAATCATCAGATGTTTTAGAAAAGTCTACCCAATGAAAAAGTGAGACTGAAGTAATCAGGAAACCAGGTCTCTAAGGAAATAGTCAATTCAGGATGAATGGAGGTGGGGGGGGGGGAGTGAGAGAGCTAACGTGTACCAGACTATAATTAATATCACCAGTGACAAGATATTGCATTCAGGAAACAAGGGTGTGTTCTGAAAAAGAATCAGAATGGGATAACTCCAAGAAGCTACAATATGTCAACTGAAATTAAAAAATAAAATTCTATGGAGAATATTAGAGAATAGTCAAGGCAATAACAGAGAAAACAGAAAAGACTCATAAAAAGATAGGCAATAAAAAAACTCAAGGTAAAGACCCCAGAGGTAGGCCTAGAATGGCCACCATCTAATGATCAGGGAGTTCCAGAAAGAAAGAACAGGGGAGATGAACAAAGAAATCATGTGGAATAGGAGTGCATTTCAGAATCAAAGAGAACTGAGCACTCCCAGTGAATGGCCACCTCAGTGAGTGCATCGAATAGACAGAGGGAGGGAGGGAGGAAAGAAAGAGAGGAAGAGGGGGAGGGAGAAGGAAGTCAAGATACAGTGCTATACTATTTTGAATGAAAAGGAGAATCGCAAGCTTCAGAGAGAAAACAGGTCACAGTTAAGTCCTCATCATGACATCAGATGTTTCATTAGGAACCCCAGAAGCCAGGTGACAGTGAGGCAGGCAATTGAGAGGATAAATTATTTGCAACCCTCAATTCTATACTCAACAAATCATCGTTCTCACTGAGGGTGGACAAAGGCACTTTCTGAACTACCTGTGGCTTCAGAAAATCTGCTTCCCCGTGTACCTTTTCTTGGGAAGCTGCTAGAGGATGTTCTCCCTCTGCCCCCAAAACGTTGCACTCAAGGAGAGGAAAGCATGGGAGGAAACAAGTAAAACAGAGATCAGAACTGGAGAGGAGAGGGGGCACTTGGGAGAGGTGCTGCTGCGGACAGGATGCTTGTGAGAGTATCAGCTTCGGAGCTTTGCACAACCCACAGGGCATTGGGGGGGAAATGTGTAGGTTGGGAGGCCAATGAACCATTCCTTCAAATGCAGTTTGAACAAAGGAAAACAAAATGTTGTGCAAGACAGGAAGAAAGGCTTCCAGTCATACTGGTGGCTCGCTAGAGAATGATAAGTCTCTAAGTCATCATCATCCTGGAAACACTGACCACAGATTTTGTCTCACTTTCTGTGTCTCTCTATGGGGAAGAAAGGGAGGCAAAACCAAGGCGGGTGGTAGAAGGAGCTAAAGTCCTTCAACAGGATGGCAGAGAGCAATGTGCAAAACCTGCAAATTGTGAGATGCAGCCTAAGCATCTAACCATGGAGGTATCCAAGCAAGAAATGAAATGATTTTCAAGAGGTTCCAGTGGGTTGAAGGTGGAGGCTTCTGGAGTCTGGAGAAGGCTGAGGAAGGGCACTTTTTTTTTGCTGTTATTTTTCTTTTTGTTTTGATTTGTGATAACACCTGGCAATGCTCAGGGCTTACTCCTGCTCCGTGTTTAGGGATCACCCCTAGCAGTCCTCTGGGAAACAGATAGAATGCCTGGGATCGAACCCAGGTTGGCTGCATGCAAGGCAAGCGCCCCACACAGTACTAGCTCTCCAGCCCCAAGAAAGGGCATTTTAGTTTGACATTTAAGCTATGTTTTCACAGACACAGCTTAATTTGTTTTATTTCTGGTAAAAATAAGACTTAATTTAAAAAATAATGCACTGCCTTGACATTTCTCTATAAAAAAAGCTTTTAACCAGGAAAATGGAATGACAAAGCAACTCAACACAAGGGATATTAAGGTGGAGGAGTGAAGGAGAAAATATCACAAAATTCTTAGCATGAAATAGTTCCAATTTAGAACTCATAAATGTGATTTTCCTGCTGCCGAAAAGTTCCAAGCACAGCACTCTGGTGACTTGGTGCTCTTTCCTCGGGTCTGCGGATGCTAGCTCTTCTGAACCCTCCCAAGGGGTTCAGCCACTGAGAAGTTTCCCCTCACCACCTTCACCCTCAACCTGTCCTCACCCAACTAGAGGCCTGCAGCTGGAACACCTGCATGCTGCAAGCTGGAATGTTCAGGAATTTTCTGGGAAAAAAATGTGTGCTTCCTAGTTGAGGAAGCCCAGAACTTGAGGAAACCAACAGGGCAGGGTGAGATATAGCTGATGACAGGTGTCAGCAACAGTTTTGTCAGAGTTTAGCAAATAATCAGGGGAGGATAGGCATGGGGCACTCACTAGTAGCTTACCCGACAGAGTTCACAGCCGGTGCCAATCACTGTGGGAAGCAGGCGGAGAGGGTGTGAGTGGCATTTGGTTTAACTGGACTCTGTGCTCCTTAGGGCTAGAGTCACAGAAAGACAACATTTTCCTACAAGCTCGAAACATGTTACATTGCTGGTGTTTACTCTGTCCTTTTCAAGGCCCAGGAGTAGAGAGGGGCATGTGTTTTTACCACCTCTCAGATGTATTTAGAGACTCTAATGAATACAGAAAATAAACAAACATTTGATTGGAAACAGAAATGTCAATAGCCTCCCTCCACCTATTGTTGATACAGGACTAGGCTATTTTAATAAGATTGAAACAATTAGATTTGAAGACGGATGGACACAAACCACAGGAAAACTGCAGCTTAGGATAGCTCAGTGACTAGAAGAAAAGAAGCCGGTGCTGGTTGGGTTTCTTTTGTTTACACTGAAGTACGTGTTTGGAAGTTGACAACTGTACCAAGGTTACGTAAGAGAATATTCCTCTTCCTATGTTTATTTATTTCAGGGGTGCTCCTAAGTAGTACTAAGGAAGTTTGGGGGCTACATCAGGAATTCTCAATCAACTGGGCCAGTGACTCAACGCAAGGGGAGGATGCAAGTGTTGCCGCTCCTCCCTGCAAACTCAGAATACCCTGATGCCTCAGGAGTTCTGGGGGCCTCCAGGACTGCACTGAGTGATGATTAAGGCATCATTTGGCATCTGAATCAAGCCAGGGTCAGCTGCATATAGGTATATGCCCTACTGCTGTATGTACTATCTCCTGGCCTGAGAATATTTCTCTTTTTAGAGAAAGGCACTGAAGTAGTTGGTAAAATATCATGAAGACTACATTTGTGCTCAAATCTTTACAATAAATTAAATGTCTATTTTGTCATACACATGGATATGTATCAATATCTCTATGTGTGACATACCTATTTAAAAAGAATTTGATAATGAAAATGGGACAAAATAGTAACAATAGTTGGGTATGATTAAAAGCAACATGCTATTGTACTATTCTTAGCTTGGAAAATTTTCTAGAAATTTGAAATTATTTTCAAGTAAAAGGATAAAAGGATAAAGATATTATAAAACAGAACAGTTGCTTGGTATCCCCAGTGAAGCCATAAGAACATGACAGATGCTTTCACATTTAGAAACAAACAGGGTGAGGACCTGGCCCTGACCTTCAATCTAGCAAGTTGCCTGGGTTAAAATCCTGGGCTTTCAAAATAGCTTTAGAACCAGCAAAGAGGTTGCAGACTGTTCAAAAGAGAAAAACGGTAGGCGTTCAGGGGGTTGTTTGACTCTGTGATGGTCCAAATTCAAGGTGGAATGACCATTTCATATTGTACCACTTTTTTATAAGAGTGATGTAACCACCCTCCCCCCTCCCCTTCCTGGTCATTTTACCAACTTCAAGCTACCTCCAGAGTGGAGACCTCCAAAATTCTGGGTCCTCTTGAGTCTGCAGCACAAGTGGAGGCAGGCATGTTTTAGAATAAAGC
Organism: Sorex fumeus; assembly: GCF_029834395.1. Taxonomy (NCBI): domain Eukaryota; kingdom Metazoa; phylum Chordata; class Mammalia; order Eulipotyphla; family Soricidae; genus Sorex; species Sorex fumeus. The sequence continues at coordinate 26,113,662 of NW_026606094.1, read as the reverse complement.
TTCAGGAAATAGTTCATAATGGTTCCCCAGGGGAAATGCTTTCCCTAAAAACCAGGGTTCTGGAGCCCTTTTGAGGTCTTACCCTGGCCCTTTCAAAAACTCATTTAATAGGCAGAAGAACAGAGTGGTAATAAACATGGGTTCTAGGGGTTCATAACCCTGAGAAAATTATTTAGCCCAGTTTCCTTTCTGTAGAATGAAAGTGGAAATAATGCAGATTAGATGAAATCAGGCATGCACAGGCTGAAATAAAGGAAGTCAGTGCTCAGGACGGTTAAGTATGATTATTGCTACAGTTCTACAGTACTTATATTAATTGGTTCTTGGAACATCTTATTTTCCCCTTGCATAATTAATCTAATCCTGTGCTTGAAGTCAGACATGAGTTTCGCTGCCTGCGATTCTGCACATATTCAAAAAGTGCAAGTCACATACACCTCCCTCTGGTCTCCTGGAGGTCAGAGACTGGTCACCATGCAGCCCACACAATTGTCTGGCTGTTTCTGGAGCCCTTCCCTTACATTTGAGCTAGGCACTGGGACCCTTTGGGTCATAATGACCCCAAACTGCTTTGCAAGCACAGATTTACTTGTTCAAATCTAGAATGTCTAGGGTAAGCAGACCATATCACCCTTGAGCAGCTGGGAGAAATGAGCTCTGTGGTGAAGGGAGAGGAAGTACTGACCTATAAGCTATAGGATTTGAGCTTGGAGATTTTTTTTGGGGGGGGTGTGTGGTGAAAAAGATCTCTTTAAGTGAGGATGGGTGACTTTCACCACTTTTCTTGCCCACCTTCACATCATGACACCTTCTGACCCACAGAGGGATTTCTAGGGTGGTGAAAGAACACGAGGTCGCACCCTGGTGACATAGCCAGGTTTGAGTGACTGGGAGATCGCCAGTCTACAAAATATCCTCAGATATTACGGGCAAGTCACAGTCTTCACCATCTTATGAGGAAGGCATCAAAGTTGCAGTATTGGTAGGGCGTGGCCCATACCCAGCCATGCTCGGAGCTATTCCTGGCCCTGTGCCCAGGGATCACTCTTGAGTTTAGTGGGCAGAGACCATATGTGGTGGTGGGGATTTGAATCAGAGTCACTGCTACAGCACTTAGATGTGAGGAAAGTGCCCCATTTCTCCTCTCCTCTCTCTCTCTCTGGTGCAAGAAGTTGAAGTGTATTTTTAACACCTCTTCACAGGTGAGGACACAGACCAGAATCAGGACACTTGCCCAGGATCCGTGGCTGAGTCATGAGGCACTGAGACCAAGTCCCCTTTTCTATTCTTCCAGAAAGTTGCTTCTAAGTGAGGATTGGAAGCCAACAGGCCTGTGAAGGATGGAGAACACACCAAACTGTCTCCTTCTCGGGCTGGGGGAGAGTGCCAATGATAGAGCATATACAAGATGCTGGGATCACTCCCCAGGTATGGTCCTGGGGAACTCCCACAGCACCACTCTGTGGGACCTCGGCACTGAACTGTTATGTGAGTACCCCAGGCAAGAGCCCTGGGCCCCTGAGCACCACAGCAGGTGGCCCTTCCTTAAAAAAGGAAACAAAACAACCCTCTAATTCTAGGTTTTTTTTTCTTTTCTATTAGTCAAATTATTTGAGTACAGTTTTAGGATCACAGCAATTATAGTTATTTTTAGCTCACCCCCTTTACCTTTGAATTTTTCATCTGTTTGCTTCATAATATAGTACACGATGCATTGTTCATTACATAATAGGATAGGCACATAATTTAGAATTAAATACACTCATGTTTGGGGAGGGCTAATCCAGAACTTTCACGGGTAAGGGGCCAGAAATACAGCTCAATAGGCCCAACAGGTCGGGTACAGACTTTGCATATCATTGGCATTCTCCCCCAGCCCGAGAAGGCCCAGGGACACGTCGTAGTACCTGCATCATCCCCTGACCTCTGAGCCAGCAGTAGCCTCAGAGCACCACAGGATGTGGCCCCCAAACAAAACAAAACAAAGAGTACATGGTACATAGCGTGGAGGGCTCTTCTCTGAGGAGGGACTCTTCCAACACTGGAAATTAATAAATGATTCTGCTTATTTTCCCTTGACTATTCTTGGTGACTTTGAGTGAAGACATTTTATTTTTAATTTTCTGTATTTTTTAATAGTCTTAAAAGTATTTGGGGTTGGAGGGCAGACACACAGGAAGTGCTCAGGCCTTACTTCTGCCTCTGTGCTCAGGGATCACTCTTGGCTGGGCTCAGGGAACCATACAGGGTGCCAGGACAGAACTCAGGCCTGACTCATGCAAGTCAAAGGCCCTACCTGCTGTACTAACTCTAGCCCCAGTTTTAGTTTTTGGGCCACACTAGGCAGAGCTCAGAGTGTACTTCCAGCTCTTTGCTCAGGGCTGCCCCTGGCAGTACTTGGACCATGAAATACTGAGGACAGAACTCGGGCCTCTTGAATGGAAAAGCACGCACTCAGCACTTTGAGCCATCGCTCAGGACACTGTCAGGCTGTCAGGACACAGCCTTGATTTACACATCCTGGAAAGTGCCATTCATCTTCCACAAAGCCTATAGTGGAGAGTCCTTGAGTCCTGATATGATCCCACCCCACCCCACGTTCCCAGCACCCTTTGCAGTTGAGAGGACTCGTTCCCTGTATGTTCCCCCCCCCTCCCAGCATCCTTTTTGGCAGAAAGGCCATGTCTCCTTGTATGTTTCCACCCACACTCCCAGCATCCCTTGTGGCAGAGTCCTTGTTTCCCTGGATGTTCCCACCCCACGCTCCCAGCATCCTTTGTGGCAGAGAGACTGTGTCTTCATGTTCCCACCTCATATTCCCAACATCCTTTGCAGCAGAGAACCCTTGTCTCTATGTTCCCGCCCCATTTTCCCAGCATCCTTTGCAGCAGAGAGGCCCTGTCTGCCTGGATGTTCCCACCCCGCACTCCCAGCATCCTTTGCATCAGAGTCTTTGTCTCCCTGGATGTTCCCACCTCACATTCCCAGCATCCTTTGCAGCAGAGTCCTTGACTCCCTGGATGTTCCCACCCACATTCCCAGTATCCCTCATGGTCACTTACAAACAACAGCTCGAGAAAGCACAGGGGACCCAGGTGGCTGCTCTTTGGTTCTTGAATCTTAACAAGTCCAAGCTTCTCCGCAACTGATGTCATCAGAAGTGCCATTCCACAGCACTTCAGAGCAGAAGATGTGACATGAAAGTCTGAAGCATGAAATTGCTGCATGACAGTCTGCTGGCTGTCCCTGCAGGGCCTGAGACACTGGGAAGACACGCTAACTGGGCACAGGCTGACCAAAAGGACAGTGGTGTGAGGCCCTGTCCTCTTGACTTCTTCCCAACGACAGCACCTCCACTATTGCGGTGAAGGGATGGAAGGGGAAGAAACACTGTTTAGAGAGAGGACGAGAAATGCGAGATAGGCAGACATTGGTGACAGAGCCATCCTGGAAGCTGGAGCCAGAACCCCGCACTGGCTGTGGTAACCGGAGGGCACCACTGGAAAATCAGAGTATCTTTTCCAGGGAAATGGGTTGGATGAAGTTCTAGACTAGGCATCAGGCAGCAAGGGGGACAGGTGATGGCACATTGAAAGCAGAGGGTTGTGGAGAGAACAGCCTTATCCACAGGCATACTGCCATCAACTCCTATCCCCTTCTGAAAAGACAAACCAGCTAGGGCAGGGAAGGTAGCTCCATGCACATGCTTTGTAGCAAGCCTCGGGTTCTATCCCACACCACGCAGTTCTCTAAGCATACTGGGAGATATCCCTGAGCACCAGTCAGGAATAGTCTCTGAGCATCACCGGAGGGGCCTCAAAATAAAACAAAGCAAGAAAGACAGAAGGGGCCTTCATAGTCTTGGGACAGAAAACTCTTCCCAGAAACGCAGGTGCACACTGCAACTCCCAAAACTTCTAGTCACCCAAACCTAGTGATGGACTATGAGTGGCCAAGACCACTGGCATTTGCAGGAAACCCTCAGCGTGAAAAAGGCAGAGGCAATGGCCAATAACAGAGGAACACAGAAGCCACAGAAGTGAAAGAAAGCATTAGAGAAACTTACTAATATTTTCAGAGAGAAAAACCCAAACCAGGGCACAATGGTAAGGGAAACAACAGAGAACAAGCAAGAACTCTTGGGTATTAAAAACAGTATGAGAGAAGTGGAAATCCCCATGAGACAGTGGAGGGTCTCCTTTGTTTGATGGAATCCCATCAAACAAAGGCCAACTAATAGCAGAAACCAAGCTTTAAAATTATATGTCCCAGAGGATACAAAAAAGAAAACAATGGAATTGGTGAGAGATGGAGGGAGAGGGAGAGGGAGGGAGAGGGAGAGGGAGAGAGCGAGGAAGGGAGGGAGGAGAGAGAGAGAGAGAGAGAGAGAGAGAGAGAGAGAGAGAGAGAACAGTAAATGGAGAAGAAATAACCAACCAAGCTGTGTACAAGGCATACTCCTGGCTCTGTGTTCAGGGATCACTCCTAACAGTGCCAGGGATTGAACTGGAATCTGCTGTGTGCAAGGCAAATGCCTTAACTCATGTACTCACTCTCTGGCCCTAACTATCCAACTTAAAATGACTGTGTTGGGGCTGGAGCTATAGCATAGCGGGTAGGGCTTGCATGCGGCCCACCCGGGTTCGAGTCCCAGCATCCCAAGCACCACCAGGAGTAATTCCTGAGTGCAGAGTAACCCCTGTGACCCAAAAAGCGAAAAAAAAAAAAAAGATTGTGTTATATGACTTTCACCTCAATCTAAAAAAAGGCATGCAACTGGGGCTGGAGAAACAATATAGTGTGTAAGGTACTTGCCTTGCAGGTGGTTGACCTGGGCCCCCCAAGCCTGCTAGGAGCGATTCCAAAGCCAGGAGTAAACCTGAGCATTTGTGGGTGTGGCTCCCAAACAAAACAAACCAAAAAGGTGCCCCAAGGGTTAGGGAAATAGTTCAGAGACCAAGTGCTGAGACCCAAATTTGAATCTGGCACTACATGGCCCTGGAGGTCTCTGAGCACCACTGTGTTGGGCTGGCAAAGGCATCAGAGGGCCTCCTCATTCTGTGTCCTTGGACCCTCTCACTGAATTCTGCGCAGGCTGATCCAGTAGTGCACAGAGTGGCCCTTGAGCACTGCTTGCGAGAACACTGGCTGCCAAAAAAAAAAGGGGGGGGAGAGAAAGTAATGCATTGCTGAAGGGATTGCTCATGATTGAGAGAACCTGCCTTAGAGGCATGAGGCTGTGTCACCATGCTGACTGTGCATGATCCCAGTCACCCTAATTGTAATCCCTGGAGCTGCAAATGAGTTCCGGCTGCACCACTGCCAAGCACGTGTGAGCACAACCCGACTAACGGGGCACATTCCCCTGCAAGCATCCTGACAAAGAGATGTGAGACTCCCATGGCCAGGGAGTGGGACCCCTGGTGAGCATGTGTACATGCACCACAATTTAAAAAGTGCAAGTCTCAGTGAGAGTTTGTGACTGGGTGTACAAGCCCACAACCTACCACGCAACTGTAGCAAGCACAACAAGTGAAATGCATAAGCACTGCAGCTGGGGGGGGGTGGGAGGGAGGGAGAGAGAGAGAGAGAGAGAGAGAGAGAGAGAGAGAGAGAAAGAAAGAGGGAGAGGGGAGAGAGAGAGGAGAGAGAGGAGAGCGGAGAAAGTGAGAGACCCTCTCCTTTTCATCATAATATTATCCATGCCACTGAAGGGAAGTGGGGAAATGTAACACATCAGCCTGTAGACCCTGCTCTGACTCAAGGGTGCCACCAGCTAACCATGTCCTGTTGAACAAGACACTCTGGACCCCAATCAGCTGCTCCTGTAACAGGGAGAACTGGCATCCTTCCCAAGTCCACACATGACTACAGAGCCCTTATGTGCAAATCTAGGTTCTTTTTTCAGTGATGGGGTCATCTAAGCTGGAATTCCTGAACTAGGATGAAAATGATTTAGCCTGGGTCGCCAAGAAAACAGCATTTTATTTAAGAAAACAACATTTTATTACATGGAATAAAATGTGGCATGCATGGTAGGGGTAGGAGGTGTGGAAAACGCTGTTGTGGAAATGAGCCATTTCCCTTTGGGCTGTGAAACTCCCAACAGCCCAGTAGTCCATCTGCATTCCAGCCACTTTCTGTAACCACACGAGACCCTGGTGTGAGAGCCAAAGACCAGGCAGGAGCCCATCTGCTACAGGTCGAAGCATGAACCTCAGGATTGACATTTTCTCTCACTCGGCATGTCTCCCGCCCCAGGTAACAATCGCGACATCCATTTGTATTATTTTCAGCTGCGCTATTGGGAATTGCCACCTGACACCAAAAGACAGGTGCTTTGTCTCTCCCATCACTCCAATGAATGCAAATGTTCCCTCTACTGAGAGTGGCCCACCTGGGCTAATGGTATGTCTATAACCTGACTCTGCTCTGCGGAATGGGGATGTGGTTAAGCACAATTCTCTTCCTCTAGTCAGTCCTGCACGTTAAGCTCTGAAAAATAAAAGTTTTCTTTTCATCCTTGCAGTGGTGATCTTTTATTTCAGTTACAGTTATATCACATACAATATATGCTGCTATATATATGTGTGTAGAGTAATAAAAATAGAAGCCTTTGGGAAGATCTTGCAATGAGATGTTTGTGGTTTGGCAGAAACACCGAGGAATGTAAACCGTGTCTCTTTTGTAGAGTTCAGTGTGGAAGAAACAGAGGCCAGCCCCAAAGAGAACACAACTGGATCACCAAGAGAAAACAGGACAGGGGTCAGGAAAATGGCTCAAAGGGATGCCAGGTAGGCGCTAATGAGGGAGTCCTTGGGCTCAGGTCACAAGCACCTGAGGATGGCTGGGTGTGCCTCACCCCAATATAAAAGAAAAAACAAGTCAGAAATAATGAAACAGGCAAGAAGAGAGACTCAAACATGTCTAAATGAGATAGAGGGGAATGGGCACAAGACTTTCCCCAAGGGACTGAGTCTAAGGGGCAGCTCATTTTAGCAAAAGCCAAGGGGAGGAAATGAGGCAAATAGAAATGTAATATTCTTTTTTTTTCTTCTTCTTCTTCTTCTTTTTTGTTTTTTGCCTTTTGTGTCACTTCCTGGGCTGGAGCTATAGCACAGTGGAAGGGCATTTGCCTTGCACATGGCCGACCTGGTCGACCCGAGTTCGATTCCTCCACCCCTCTCGGAGAGCCTGGCAAGCTACCAAGAGTATCTTGCTCGCATGGCAGAGCCTGGCAAGCTCCCCGTGACGTATTCGATATGCCAGACACAGTAACAACAAGTCTCACAATGTTACTGGGCCCACTAGAGCAAAATCGATGAACAACGGGAGTTCAGTGACAGTGACAGTGTCACTCCCTGTGTTCAGGGTTTACTCCTGACTTTGCACTCAGGGATCACTCCAGGCGGTGCGTGGGGGACTAAATTCAGGTCAGTGGCTTGCAGTACAGGTGCCCTACTGACCATACTCCAGCCCAGAACTGCATCTCTCCTATAATATTTTATCAAGAGACTAAAAACACATTTAGCTTTGGAGATAGAGAAGTAAGACAGTTCCCAACGTAAGGACAGGGTTTGATGCAGAGGACAAAGGATTGAAAATGACCTCAGAGAACGCCTGGGCTCAGGGTTTCAGGAGGCGGCCTGTCAGGGTGAGGCAGCCTGGGATTCCAGCCATGTCTGATGTGTGAAGAATGGAAGGCGAGATTACAAAGGGAAGGCTGGGGAAGCGCTGCCACTAGCAGAGGTCCTGTGATCGGAGCGGAGAACAAAACCCAGGCAGCATCTGTATTTGTTGAAATGGACCTCTCTTACTGGATTTGGAACCTCTTTTTAAAAAGGCACAACTCAGCCTGTGAAAGCACATGCCCAGCACGCAGGAGGCCCGGTTTGATTGCAGCCCAAGAGCGCTGCTCAGTGTGGCCCACAAACAAACAAACAAAACAGAGCTTACTTTCTTTACAGTCTGACAGTGAAGTTTGTTTTTTTTCAAGATACTAAGGTTCAAATCCCAGACCTCACCCACACAAGGCAAGTGCTCTGCCACTGAGCCATACCCTTAGCTGGTCCATTTTATACCATTCAGGAAACCTTTAAGTCACTCCCTACAAAAATCAACACTTTGATTGAGATAAAATAGTTCATTCATACTTAAGAACTTGGTACTTTTTCATGTCATCAGGGTAATAGCGGCTATTTATTGAAAGCTTCCAGCCCGACAACCATTCTTTGGGGCACCACACAAAATAAATACCTTGTTTAATGTTTTAAAAACCAATGAAGTTAATTTTTTCAACATCTTCAGAAAGATCCCAATACCTTATCCAAAAATCTTGGGCTTAGAGCTGATCAAATCAGAATTTACTGGGTATTCAGTAATGTGGCAGGTATTAACACACACCCCTCCCTGGTGGAAGGGCTTGGGGGTGGGTTACAAGCACCTGTCTTGGGAGCATGAGACCATGGGTTTGATCCCTGTTGCCACTCACATGTGCAGAGCATAGTCCTGATTGCCTTACTGTCTGGGACTGCCTGTTGCCACAGCCACAGGTGTGAGCTCTGATGCACCACCAGGTGTGTGTGAGCACTGTGACCAGGAATGCCACCACCCCTAACAGGCAGGTGTGTGAACTCCACAGCGATCCTGACAACAACCTGAAGGGACGCAGATACCACAGCTAAAAGAGTGCAGTCACTGCCCTTCCCTCCCACCCCGCAGCAGGTGTACAAACACTATAAAAAAAGGGTGTGTTCCATGGAAGTGGAAAGCCCCTCTGCTGGGAGAGTGAGCACTGCAATCACACGTGAACCCCCTAGCGAGTAGACACCCAAGCCATGCCAACCACACCATGCAACAGCAGCAGCAAAGGGAAGGCAGTGGGACAAATCGCCAACCCAAACCACACAGGCGCGTCTGGAGCCACAGCCTATAATCAGGCACCAAATCATTAGTATTTCCGAAACACAGAAATAATTATACCAATCTGGGTCAATGAAAAGTATCCTCGATAATCACCTGGCAATGAGACTAATTTCCAAGGTGAGGGTAAAAAGGAGGCAGGAGGACTGGTCAATGGTTGGAAGCTTGCTTAAGAGTGTGTGTGGGGCGAAGAGCAATTAGGGTAGAGAAGGGATCAGCATGACAAGAATATTAGTAGGAAATGATTGATTTGGACAGGAACTCATGGTTGAAAGTAGGTAAAGGGATATACCTGATAAACTTTCATTATCAGGTGAAATATGATAATTGGTTTACAATACCAATTGTAAACCATATGCCTAAAAGAAAAGAGAGAGAAAGAGAAGAAAAGTGCCTTGCATAGTGGTAGGTAAGGGTGGGGGCGGAGGCAGGAGGGAAACTGGGACCATTGGTGGTGGCAAATGTACACTGGTGAAGGATGGGTGCTGGTATATTATATGACTGAAACTCAATCATGAACATCTTTGTAATTGTGATTATCACTGTGATTCAAAAAAATTTTAAAAAAATCATCACACAGCAGTTCTATTTAGATGTGGCTGCCCTATTAATGTGCCTCAAATTTGGGGAGGGGGGAACTGAGAGTTCTTAGAGTACTTGGGTTTCAGATGTAGAGACCCTTAGTAACCTATTATTATTCACATTGGGTGGATGGGGAAACTCAAGCACAACAAAACATGGCCAAGAGGAACTTGTTCAAGACCAGAGGGAGGTAGTAGTTAGGAGTTGATTCCATGCAGCCTGGCGTTAAACTTTGGTTCTTACTACACTGCCATACAGCTTCTGTGTTCCAGGCTTACAAGACTGACATTGGTGGAAGGCTTGAGTTATAGTTTTACCAAACAAGTAGTCAAGAACCTGGTATCCAGATCTAAGCAGAGCCTCGGGAGGGGAACACACATCAACACTTTTCTCCGTAAAGAACAGGGAGAACAGCTGGTTACAAGACTGCGGCTCAGAACTCCACAAAGAACGAGACGCAGAAAGAGCCTGGGCCACAGGGCACTGTGCCGCTCTGAATTCTGGGCTGAGATTGGAATGGGGAGAAAAGTCCCAGGTGTCAGCAGGCTCATATGACCAGTAAGACTGATGACTTGAATGAGAGACTGAAAGTTGATGAAGAAAAAGAACAACTGCTATTTATCAAGAGTACTCCATTTGCCAAATACCACCCAAAACATTTTATAGGCACTTTACTCTTTTTGGAGGGGTGAGGGTGCTCCCAAGGAGTGTTCAGGGGGCCAAGGGGTTACTCCTGGTGACACCTGGTCAGCTAGGCCGATGGTTCAATACAAGGACCCAAGCATGGAGCATAGCTCAGGCCTGATGGTGTTGAGGCGAGGGAACAGTGCAGGTGGGATGGAGGGGGGGGGGGGGGTAGAGCGAGGAGTTGATGCCAGCATCAGAACTATACCCAGGTGTGCTCAGGAAGTCAAGTAGTGCAGGGACCAAGCCCTGGAGCCCATGATCTCTAAGGCAATCTCCCCAGTCTCCATTTAACAACTCCCCACCCTCACCCACAATTTTTTTTTTATTAAAGCACCATGATTCACAAAGCTATTCATAGTTGGGTTTTAGACATACAATGTTCCATCGTTGATGCCACCACCAGTGTCAACTTCCCTCCACCAGTGTCCCCAGGTTCCCCTCCCCAGCTTGCCATCTCGACGGGCACCTTTTAAAGTTTGGTTATTAAAGTTTGGGCCTCATGATTTCTGTGTTGTTGACTCTGTGGTTTGGATATTTAGCTCCCTTCCTTAGCACCACGGATGTACCTTGATGCATATGCCTGTTGCTGTCTCTCCTTCCCCCACCCCCTCCACTCACTCTTTTTTCCTTCCCCACTCTGTAGACCAAGGGTGATCTAGAGATCCCTCTTTAAACCATTTCTTCATCCAGTTTGCTCTGAACACCACATCTAAGTGATATCCTGTGTTTGTCCTTCTTCTTCTGGCTTAATTCATTTAACACGAGATCTTCCAGTTCCATTCATGTTGCAGCAAATTGCACGATTTTATCATTCCTTACAGCAGCACAGCATTTAACAACTTTTTGAGAAAGGACACATTTTTATTCCCAATTTACAGCAGAGCAGGCTAAAGCCAGGGGCAGCGAGGTCACAGTTTATGAGAAGCAGAGTCCAGAGGAAAGGGGGAGCTGACAGGAAGAGAGGTCCAGGGGTCCTGTGTCACCCAGGGAGAGGGGATACCCGACCACCTAGAGCAGAAACACAGAGATGCTGCTGATGAGGGAGCCGCAGCTCGGAGCTATTTTCTATGAAGATCCTTTTCAAATTATGTCTTCATGGGATAATGCCTTTGACAGAGTAAATGAAAAATAGAGAATTTTTAAATACTAGATAAGCAGTGTTATTTGCTTTTTCACAAGGGAAGATGAGCAAATATGTAGCTTCCAATCTCCAGCTTGGAGAAGGCAATCAGTACCTGTTGAAGGGTTTTGTCCTCAATGATAGAGTGAAAACAGCCCTTCCCCTCACTGAGGCCAAGGCCACCAAGGAGGGTGGAGGAGGGGAGAAAATAGTGGGGCAAGTTTGTGATCCTCTAATCACTCAAATGAGCAGTGACAAAATGCCTCACAATTATATACTCTGAGAGCCATATAAGGACCAACTGACCATCTTTAAATTTTAATTTATTTTTATTTTTTGGCTTTTGGATCATACCCAGCAGTGTTTAGGGCTTACTCCTGGCTCTGTCTGTGCTCAGGGATCACTCCTGGTGTGCTCAGGGGAGTATGTGGGGCAGCAGGGATCCATACAGGGTCTGCCAATGCCAAGCAAGTGCCTTAACCCCTGCATCATCTCTCCACATCCCCTTTGAAAACTTTATAAAATCTGTTTGACTTTCCCCTTCTTTGGCATTAACCAAAATTTGGGAACCCATAGTCAAGAGGAATTCTCCAAAATCAGGTTATCTATGCTAGAAACCAGACTACTTCCTCTCAGAGCAGTCCTAAACCAGAAAGCTGTTTACATTCCTAGTAGAATCCCTGCCACTTATCAATGGGATGTTACACTGACCTTAAGGGGAACTTTCTTGGGAAAGAAGGAAAAGAAGAAATACAGGAATTGTCCTTGCAGTCAAAGATGGGGCGAGATCTTCTGAAACATTTCCCAAGCAAGGGCCTGAGGGCCACTCAACCTCCCTGGATCCCTGACAGAGGGACATGTGAGGTACCTTCTAGCCCCGTACCCTCAACAAACAGCACAAACCTCAACAAACAGCATAAATGAGACAAAGCTTGGTGCTAGGAGGAGCAGTCATTTGTCCCAGGCCCTGCTAGGAGGTGGGCCTGGAAGTAGAGTCTGTTCCCCTACTTTGAACTTTCTGGCACAGTTGGTGAAAAGGTGAGAGGAATTGTTGGGAGTCCCTGTTCTTCTCTGCCTACCCATCAACTCACATTTTGGTTCTGTTTGATCTGTTTCCTAGCTTTCTTTTTTGTACTTGGACCACATCTAGCTGTGCTCAGTCAGCCACTTTTGGTGGTGCTTGGGGGACCATATGTCACACAGGGGATTAAACTCGGATTGCCTGCCTGCAAGAGAGCACCTTCCTCACTCCCTGTACTATCTTTTTGGTCCACCCATGATCTGTGTTCTTGATTTGACTGTTGCTTCAGACTTTGTGCTTGGAAAAAAGTCCTGTTCCCCCAAGAACCACATCAAGGTCGCAAAGGCAACTCTGAAAATCTCTGTGAAGTGCCTACATTTGTGACTTACGAGGATTTTTAACCTTTCCCTCAGCAGCCCACCTGGGGCCTGGGGCCTGTGGTGGCTGGGAAGCTGAAAAGCTGTGGAAGGGTCCCTATGTGGGAAACATTACACATACCTAGGGTGTGATCTGGCAATGGAAGATAGTGAGTGAGTCATAAGGCAGCCCAACATCAAAATTGTAAATCAAAACCCAACAATGTGATGTGCCAGATCCCTCATTCTTATTAGAGGCCATGTGGGGAGGGTTCCCATCCCAGGGCACCTACCCCATAAATCAGCGAATCCCTTCTCTAAGATACCACCAGAGGAACTCACACACAGTCAGTGGGACCCCAGAGACAGGACGGGTGGCGGGTTCTGTGACCCCACTTGCAAAGAGTGTTTTACTGCATATGATGACAGAGCAGAGAGCATTTTAAAGGGCAAGATTCCCAGGCCTGCGGTGCTGAGACTTTAGCGATATCTACTAGTCCAGTGCTTCTTAATCCAGGTACGAAGGAGCTTTGGGGTCCCTCAGAAATATCTCAGGTTCAGCCCAGAGCTACAAACAGCCCCCGAGATGGTCCCTCCTTTAGACTTCTATTCACAGGGCTCTACCAAAAATTTGGAGATGTAAGGTGTTTGATTCTACTTTCATCCTCTCAAGAAACTAGGTGACACAGATAAGGCCAGAGAGCAAGAGTGAGTTGTGGATGGTCACACAGAAAGTTAAGTCAAGTTAAAGTCAAGTTCCTTTTTGTCCTACTGGCTGCAAGAAAAGCCTGTGTTTCAGCATAAATGGACAAAGGCGAATGCCTCTAGTACTATGACGAGCTAAGCTGGGAGCCCATAGACCCATTCTGTGCATCTCCCAAACTGCTCTGAGGTGATCATAAGGGATCCAGGCAACCCAACCCATTGCCTTGCAGAAACAGCTGGCTTTCAGATTCCCAACTTCCAACAACTGGTTAACAGCTCTCCCATCTGAGGACAGGCCATCTTTACTCTTTCACTTTCTTCCTTGAGGGGGTTTGTTTATGGGCTCATTGGCATGCCAGAACTACAGTCAATGTCTGAATCCTGATACAGCTGCCAACAGACACCCTGAAAGGTGGGCACTGGGAGGGGACATCACATCACTATTACTAGCTTTTACTCCTCTTCCCACACCCATTATTTTTATTTCATGATATGGGGGCACACACACCCGGCTGTGTTGAAGGGTACACACTGATTATTATCTGGAGAGCTTGTAGAAGACTTTTTTTTTTTCATTTAATTTTATTTTAAAAGGTAAAAGGTAAAGGCCCTCCCGTTGTTCATCGATTTGCTCGAGTGGGCCCAGTAACGTCTCCATTGGAGACTTTGTTGTTACTGTGTTTGGCATATCGAATACGTCACAGGGAGCTTGCCAGGCTCTGCCGTGCAGGCGAGATACTCTCGGTAGCTTGCCGGACTCTCCGAGAGGGGCGGAGGAATCGAACTCGGGTCGGCCATGTTGGCTGCGTGCAAGGCAAAATTTTTAAAAAGTTTTATAAATATTTATTAAAGAGGTATGATCTACAAAGTTACTGAGAGTGGTATTTTAGGCACAATTCAACACCAATCCCTTCACCAGTGTCAACTTCTCCCCACCATTGTTCCCAGATTCCTTCCCCATCCTAACCCCCACTCCACCTTCATCTGTTAACTTGAGAGATACATTACAAAGTTTCAGTGGTGCCAGTTAGATCTTATGTTTTCAGTTCTGTTGAATCTGCTTTGGGTATATGGCTATACTCCTCATTCATCCTAACCCATTTTTCTTGTTTTCTTCTCCGTCCCCAGCCTCCTTGATTTCTTTCCTTCCCCTTCTTCTCACCAAACACTGGGGTCAAGGATGATCTAAGCATCCTCCTTTTACAATACATTTTCTTATCCAGTATTCTATATTCCACAAATAAGTGATATAATCCTGTGTTTAAGAACTGTTTTTATTTTATTTTTTCAATAGGGGACACTTGACATTTCTGGCAGTGCTGGGTGAATACCAGAGGTATATCAAGTGGTATCTGAGGAACCATGCAGTGCCAAGCATCCAACTCAAGGCCCATTGTATGCTAGGCACATGGTCTACAAACCAAGCTGAGCTGGTAGAATTCTTACAAGTGACTATTTCCCTCACTCCCACTATGGGCACTCCCACCCCACACTCCATAAATCCTTGGAAATTGAAGGGCCAAAACAAACCCTGCCATACTCCTAGGGTTTGAAAAAAGGCCAGGGGAGCTTTCGTTGATGGAAAATTATAATAGACCCCGTTCTCTGTCTCCCTTCCCCATCACCCATCATGCCACTGGGTACCCAGGAATAGTTTTCCCCAGGATCCAAGGTGATCTCTGATGGTTGTCCCAAGCCAGGGAACATGCTTATGGTTTTGAAGCAGAATGAGATCAAGTGCTTGCACCACAAAAGGAAGACCAATAGGATGGAGCCACGAGAGAGTAAGAGGTGGCCATGGGGAGGCACCATCCTCAGCCTTTGAGGGCAGAGGTTGGTTCAAAGGGGGTTAGCCCGGGTGTCTCTGGGTGAGAGCTGCAGTCACTGCAACCATTTTATACTTCATCTTTATCACTTTTTTTTTGATGGATCAAACCTTAAGCAAAGTGAGTTCCTCTCTCCCTAAGTCACCCCCAGTCCCTATAGACTCCCTTTACAAATCCCAGATGTAAAGAGGATAAGGTTAGTGGGGACAACTCCTTGAGACCCCTTTCAGAATTAAGATGTCAAAATTTCAAGGTGGAATTTGGAACAGTCAGTCACATCTCAGCTGCAGAGTTCCCTGGAGAAACAGACCTGCAGTAAATGCTCGGTCCCAGCAGCATTTGTCAGTTCGTGCCTGGCACCTGGAATATGCTTCCCTCTAAGAAGTTTTGGTCTGCTTTGTGTCTGGCTGGCGAGAGCTTTCCTGATTCCTCATGCAGCCAAACATCTGACTTTCATGAAGGAGAGAAAAAATCCAAGACGGAAATCCTGAAGCGGGTACTTTCAGAGCACCCGTGACAGAAGCTCTGTCTTAAGTAGGAGAAAGGAGAAAAACCAAACTAAAACACCATTGTAGGGCTGTCTGAGTTGTGGCACCCTGAGCTCTCTGTCATCATCTGTTTTGGTTTGTTTAATAGGTAAAGAAGTTCATATTGCATCAGCACTCTGTAGAATAACTTTAAGGATACAAAATAAACACCCACAAGCACACAAAATAAAAAAACGACAGCTCTTGGAAGTCACTGGGCCGTACAAAAAGGCAGGCTGGTTTTGAAAGCATGTCAAGGCTTAGAAGGTCCCGCGGATTGAGGCTGGAGCAATAGGACAGCTGGTAGAGCATTTGCCTTGCCTTGACTAGGTTGAATCCCTGGCATCCCATATGGTCCCCTATGCATCACCAGGAGTACTTCCGGAGTGCAGAGCCAACAGTAACCCCTGAGCATTGCTCAAGTAGCCCAAAAGTAAAAAAAAAAGTTTTAGGACCCGTGGTCGAAAGAGTTTAGGGGTCAGAGTGCATGTCTGGCACACACTCGACCCAGGTTCAGCCACTGGCACTGCAGGCCAAACCAGCATTGCCTCCTTGGTTTCAAGCACTGAACTGCCAGTCTGGATTACAGAGGGGAAAGTCTTCTTTTTCCTTTTTTTTTTTAATAGGGAGTTACCCCCTGTAGCTGGCAGGATTGCTCAGTAGTGGGGAGAGAGACCCACAGGGTGCCAGGGAAGGAACCTGGGGCTCCTGCATGCCACACAAGTGCCCCAGCCCTGGGAGCCATCGTCCCATCTCAAGTAAATGTGGCAAATATGAGAAGAAGCATCTTCCAAGAGAAAATGACCTGGTTTATCTCTGTGACAAATGGGCCCAGGAACAAGGAGCTGGGTAGACCCCAGAGTAGAAGGAGGAGAGTAAGACCAGGAGGACAGAGAAGGAGGAGGCATGTGGGCTCTGTGGGGTGAGAGATGGAGCCCGCAAGTCACATGAACTTTCCACCGGAGAGAATGTGGCTGCCACATCAACCTTGGGTGCAGCAAATTCTTCTGAGCCTGATGAGCAGCAAGAGAATCCAGGAGCTTCCAAAGGTTCAGAATTTCAGAATGTTCCAGCCACCCAAGCAAGACATGCCCTCTGACTGTTAGTTTGCAAGTGATGGCAAAGAGAAGTGAATGATTGTCAGTAAATCAGGCCAAAAATTCCTTTTTTGGTTTGTTTCAGTTTTGGGGGCCCACATTGGGTGGGTGATATTTAGAGGCTATTCCTGGCTCAGGAGTCAGGGCTCATGGCTCAGGGGACCATGTGGTGTCAGGATGGAACCTCGATCTCCCGCCTGCAAAGCATGTGCTCAGTCTGTGAGCTCTCTGACCCATAAAACTATTTCCATCATGACCAGTGATAATATTTATTTAACTGGAAGCCCCACACACCCCCTGGGAAATATAAGGCCCTGAATCACAGGAGCTGCAGGGCCACCCAAACAAAATGATCCAAAGCCCAGAGCAAGCATCTGAGCAATCAGGAAGAGAAGGGGAGGCCAGCAGGCAATGAGTCCCCTGGGCCAGGCATGCAGTGATGATCCAGAACTAAGGTGAAGAAAAAGTGGATGGCCAGGTCAGCTGGCACTTACCAGCAAGGGGGGGGGGGCATGGAGCGATAGTACAGCGGATAGAGAGTTTGCCTTGCATGTGATTGACCTGGGTTTGATCCTCAGCATCCATATGGTCCCCATGAGCACCGCCAGGATTAATTCCTGAGTGCAGAGCCAAGAGTAACCCCTGAGCATCACCAGGTGTGACCCGAAAAGCAAAAAATAAAAACATATGAACCAGCCACAGAAGGACCCCCAAGGGAAGTGTTGGAATTGGGAGACACAAAGGATGGGAGGGTCTAAACAAACACTCCAAGAAAATGGGTACAGGTGGGTTTAGGGTTACCTATGGGTTGTTAGACTGCTGGCTGTTCTTCTCTGCTTTAGACTACAGAGAATGGACCCCTATTTCGGATATATCCAAGTGCCACATATGGACAGAGATCCAACCTGAGGAATATCATCTGTGAGAACACCGGCATGTGGTTTCAGACCTAGAGGCTGCGGGGAAACCAGGAGACCCAGGGCACTCGAGCCAGGTCCAGCAGGCATGTGATCCTGCCCTGCCTTGGAAGGAAACGAAAAACCCGCTGCCACTCTGACGATGCCCCCTCAGTTTTAAGGCACCTCTCCTTTCTGGAGATGTTCAAAAGGTGAAGAGAACTGGCATCTTAGAAGCATGAAGTGTGGGAGCTGGAAAGGGTTTTTGCTCACGGCATCACAACACCTCACACCATCTCCTCCTGAAGATCCCTCACCCAGCACCATCAAAAATGGGGGCAAGTCTTAAATCTTCATGCAAAAGAGGAAAAGCAGGGAAGTATGGGGGCCCCTGGGGAAAAAAGCAGGATGTATTGACTTTCCATAACCCAGTCCCACTCCACCCCCCTAACTCCCCACCTGCATTCTCCACTCAGGACAAGCCCAGTGCCAACTGTGTGGTCACTGTGGGGAAGGGGACAGGCTGGGCTTTGGAGCTCCTTCTCTCAGTGCTCCCCTCTTATGAATGAGCAGGGTCCCCCATTACATGCTGGCTTTCTCTCGCTGGGTGTGGGTGCTAAAAGCCATCCTTGGGAGGCACAGGAAATGTGTGGGCAAAGAATGAAACAAGTCTTCTCCCTCAGAAAAGGGCTTCCTCCAGCCTCCGTCCAGACTTGGAAAGGAATGCTGCCCATTTGCAAATCAATAACTTACACGGGCTGTGCAGACAATACAGCGCAAGATGCAACCCCAGAGCGCCATAAAGGCTCAGTGTTCGAACATAATCCTGCCCTCCAAGAAGCAGACAAGAGAAAGACCCAGGCCTCCTGGCTGTGTCTGCCCAGGGCCACACCAGGACTGGTGGTCTGTCAACCTTTCTCTCTCTTTCTTTCTTTCTTTCTTTCTTTCTTTCTTTCTTTCTTTCTTTCTTTCTTTCTTTCCCCCCACCTCCTATCCATCCCCCTTGGTGGAAAATCAGAAGGTTTCAGCTGAGAATGCCGCCAGGAGTCAACGCCACTCGACATTTTACTACTTTCTACAGTGATTTGCATAAGGGTTGTTAGCAAAATACCTGAAGCAGAAGGGAGAGGATTTAATGGAAAAGGCATTTCAATCATTCACTTTCCGCCAGCATTTCACACACTCGGAGGTACTTGACATTATCCTCGGAAATCAGGGGAGAAACAGCTGCCATGCAGACCACACCCCCAGGGGTTCTGTATAAAGGGAGGCTGTGGCAATCCAGTGAGTGCCAGGGGCAGATGAGGGAGAGTCAAATCCCCACTGGGGAGGAGGGGAGAGGAAACGGGGGGGGGGGGGGGGGGGGGGGGGAGGGCGGGGGCGAGCAAGGACTGGAGACCAGGTAATCAAACTGCTCTGAGCCCACCTGCACACCAGCCTCCCACTCCAGCCACAGAGACAATAAAAATAGGAGCCTGTGGCTGGTGAACCTCAATCCCCCCTAGGACGTTCCATTTCCTTCTAATGATTCCACAAATCTGATAAGCAAGAGCCCGAAGCAATGTGGAGGAGACCAGGGGTCCCGGAGAGGAGGGAGCCCCAGGAATGGGGTCTGTGGGAATCGGGGAATGTACTGGAGCATCCCACTGCCCTTCCTAGCCACTGCCCACTCCATGGGGAGGAGAGGTGGAGGCAAGTCCCAGCATGGTTGGCTGCACATGGCCTCCCTCTTCCGGCGGGGAGCAAAGGAATCCTTTCCTTCATGAAGGAAGCTCATCCCTGCTCCAACACGCTCTCCTCCATTCAGAAAGATCTCTGGAGACTCTGCTCAGCCTGCAGAAGGCAGGTCCCAGGGCGCGGGCTGGAGGGAGGGGGGGCACCCAAGTGAAACAGCCAACCTCTGACACATGCGGCCAACTGTGGGTGTTGGAAGCACAAATGCAGGATTTTATTTGTTTGGTTGTTTTTGGCCCCTCACAACGGCCAAATGACTTTGGAATATGAGCAAAGGCCCATATGAGAAGCTGTTGGTGGCAGCCAGAAAAGGAAGAGAAAAAAAGGGGGGGTGGGGCAGACGGTGAGAAAAAACTGTGGATTTGTGCACTTAAAATGGAAAGCAAACTCCAACCTAGAAGGCAGATGCCTGCTGGCATTTCCTTCCTGGTTTTCACCCTCCAAATCATACTGGGGCTCTGCTCTGAGCCTCAGACCCCTCCCCTGGGCATGACCCCCAGGCATGAAGCATTCGGGTGCACTGGGACTGGGTGCCAGTTGGTTCCCGCTTAGCACATATGAGCCTCTTTGTACCATTTGGCCTCTATGGGATGGTCCATCTGGGGTGTCTGGGCAGCAGCTGCTAGTAGGATCATGCACAGGGCACATGGAGAAGTCTGCACCTCACTCTCACTGCTTCCTAGGAGATACCCACCACCCCTCAAAAAAAAAAAAAAGAGAGAGAGGTGTCTCGTGGCTCGATGCTTTTTTTTTTTTTTTTTTTTTTTTTGCTTTTTGGGTCACACCCAGTGTTGCACAGGGGTTACTCCTGGCTGGCTCACGCACTCACGAATTACTCCTGGCAGTGCTTGGGGGACCATATGGGATGCTGGGAATCAAACCCAGGTTGTCTGTGTGCAAGACAAACACCCTACCTGCTGTGCTATCGCCCCAGCCCCGCATGCTGCCTTAGGCCCAGCCTTGCCTTGAGTGCAGCACACACGGACCAATCTCCACCTCCCCACACTCAGTGTCCATGGACACTGCTGGAGAAATGCCCTGTCATGTCACGGTTATCTGTGTGACATGGGTCTTGTCTTGAAGGAGCCAGGAGTTCCCCAGGGAAAAAGGAGATAGACACAATGACATCATGTGGTCGGTGTCACAGAGCCACGGAAGATGGACCAGGACCAGAGCAGGGCTTGGCTGATGCTGCAGAGGATGAGGCAAAGGGCTATGGGCAGGAGCCTCATTTGGAGCTTCATGGAAGAGACAGGAGCTGCCAGCAGAACCAAGATCTGTGTCAGAAACAGAGGGATGAGAGGGGCGTGTGTTGGGGGCCAGGGCTTCGGGCTGCTGACATAATGAGGGAGGGGAGAGACAATAAGATCTGCATTTGGGAGACATGACTCTGAAGACAATCAGAATGCACTGGAGAGACCATAGCGAAAAGGACAAAAACCAGCCAGAAGGCTGCCAAGTAGGTTCTGGAGAATGAAGGTGCAGACAAGGGTGGCTACCGCGGGAGAGAGAGGGACCAGAGCATAAAAGGTCTGAAGCCACAGGCAGGCGGGGAGCCCTCACTAGGGCCCAGCTCTGCTTGGCGGGGGTCAGCGAGGGCTGCATGGATGAGAACAGACTTTACACACAGAAGGTTCAGGTTTGCTCTTAAGCAGGTGATGGTCCCCTGAGCATCATCAGGAGTTATTCCAGAGCACAAAGCTGGGAGTGGCCCCTGAGCACTGCTGAAGGAGATCCCCCCAAATGAAAAACCCCAACCAAAAGCAAATTAACAAAAGCAAGTGCATTTTGCATCTCCAACCCAGCCTGCCAGCACACCAGCTCTTTTTGCTATAGTTTCTGCACTTTATGAACCCCCCAGTCCTCCCATGCCAGAAATGGAACAACATTCTTCCAGTTACCCCTTCCCATTGGTTCCAAACCTCCCTCCCACCTATGAGCAGATGCTGGGCCATAAACACTCCCTGTCTCCACACAAGGTTATCTCTGGGCTGCACAATCAGAAGCTGCAAGAAAGAAGTAGGATGTGCTCAGCACTGGAGCCTTTGTATGTGTTCCTTTCCAAAGATACAGTAAAAACTTACTGGGGGTGAGGTCACCCTGAGGGTTAACCTGCTCCAGCTGGTACCTGGATTCCAGGATCCATCTGGTCTACTTCTGCCTGCAAGTCCTGTGGAGTAAGGCAATCATGGCATCTCCCCAGAAATCTTTTTGGGACAGTTTTTTTCTCTACACCTTGTGAAATTGGGCCATAACATTCTCATGCATTCCTTTGGTGAGGTGTGGGAGGAACGCATTTGGGGTCACTGTTCTGTCACTCCTTGGCTGTGTGACTTTGGGCATGTCACTTTGCTTGCTTGCTTTTTTTTTTTGGTCATTTTTTTAAAACTTTATTTATTTTTTGTAATGGATCCCTGTGAGGTACAGTTACAGACTTACAAACTTTCATGGTTACGTTTCAGTCATACAATGCTCAGTACCCATCCCTCCACCAGTGCCCATTCTCTACCACCAATGATCCCAGTATGCCTCCCCCCACCCACACCTCATCCCCCCACCCCGTCCCACTTCTGTGGCAAGGCATACTCTTTTGCGCTCTCTCTCTCTCTCTCTCTCTCTCTCTCTCTCTCTCTCTCTCTCTCTCTCTCTCTCTCTCTCTCATTTTGGATGTTGTGATTTGCAACAGAGGTATTGAGTGGCCATATGTTCAGTCTATAGTCTATTTACAGAATGCATCTTCCATCCCAAGCGGGCCCTCCAAGCACCCTTTACTTGGTGGTCCCTTATCTATCTGAACTGCCTTTTCCCCCAGCATGTGGGGCCGGCTTCCAAGCTGTGGAGCAATCCTCCTGGTGCTTATCTCTACTATCCTTGGATGTCAGTCTCACTTTGCTTTCTTGTGCCCCAGTTTCTCCTGCTGGGAAATGGGACTGAAACTGATGATGAGCACACAGGGTGAGCACACAGGCTGTAGCATGTGGTATGGAAAGAGCTCTGATTAATTAGTTAATTTGGGGCCACATCTAAAGATGCTCAGGGCTTACTCCTGGCTCTGCACTCAGGGATCACTCCTGGTGGGCATATGTGATGCCAGGGGTAGAACTCAGGTCTGCTGCATGCAAGGCAAACACTCTACAGGCTATACCATCTTCCCAGCCCTATGAACTCCAATTCAGAGAGGAGTGCTATGCTGAGGAACTTGCCTGAGGCCACCCAGCTGGGAGAGGAGATAAGAACCAGAATTCTTTGGCTCCTCCTTCTCTTCCTCATGTCTCATCAAGCTAATCTGGGAAGCAACTATTCTCTGGCATGACCCTCATCCTGCCTGGAACAGAGCGGTCACAGGGAATTCAATGCATGTCCTTGTCCTCCAGCATTAACCGAGAAAACACAGTGCTTTTGAGATCAAATTCCTATCATATAACATTCATCATTTTGACTATTTGAAAGTGTCCCATCCATTCTGTGGTTTTTAGTAGAGTCACGAGGCATTATCATTTGGATTCAGCATATTTACCACCACAGGAGCTCTACCATTTCACATTCCTGCCAGCAATTCATTAGGCTATCCATTTCTCTACATCCTCACCAACACTTGCAACTTTCCAAAAAGACATATCCCTTCCCACCCCATATACACAACTGCCATCCTAGTGACTGTTAAGTGGGCTCTCTGGGCAGTCTGATGCAGCGCCTTAAGGATTAACAATACTGAGCGTTTCTCACATTCCCATCTTCTTGATATCACAGACACTGAGATAAAAGATAAGGACTCTTGGATGAAGACATGGGCTTGCTGTCTGCATGGAACTGGCCCACATACAAACTGCAGCAAGAAGACCAAGACCCAGGGTTGGCTTCCTGGGGTCAGTCCCCAGGTGTAGCAAACTAATTTTGGCCTTTGGGGGTATGTGGGATTTGGGACAGACTCCCAAAGCTTCCCACTAGTTTTGCCTCCCCACCCTCTACTCTTCTTGCTGCTGGCTAGGCCACGATTGTTTCTGTGGGTTTTCTCCACCTTTTGAATGGCATCTAGGTGGGAAGGATCAGCCAGGGGAGAAGAGATGTTCAGTCCATCACCAACTGCAGGCTCTGAGAAAGCTGGGGCGCTGAGGATAAATGCCACATGACAGCTCCATCTTGGACACTGAGGGAGCAGATGGCCTGAAACAGCAGCCAATGTCAGTGCTGGGCACTCTCAGAAGCAAACCCTTTGGCGACATGGGGCAGCAAACTGGCTCTGGTTGACTGCTAAGTGCGCACCAAAGAGGCTTTCAGCGGCTCTGCCAAAAGCAAAGGCAGAGTGGTGGGCTATCACTCTGAAAACTGACCACAGGGGCCCCCTTTTGTGGGACAGCCCCCTGAGTGTGGGAGTTTAGTATCATGGCACATCGCCTTTTTTGGTCATTGAAACCTTCTGGTCATTTTGTCCCTTTTGCAGAAACAGGGGAGAAGAGAAAGAACTACTGTACGCCTCCCCAATTCTTGCAAATAGGAACGGCGGAGTGAGTAAGACTAAGCAATGGATTCCTGCTCTGCCTAAGGCTGTGTAATAAAAGACTCCCAGGGGAAGGGTGTCTGTCCCTCCACCTGTGCCCCTTTGTGGTGGCGACATGGTGGCCTGCATCTTTTAGAGACTAATGAACAGCCAGCTATGAGACTGCATTGACGAAGCACGTGGAGCTTCATGGGATGGGGGGTGGAATTGGCCCTGCTCCCCACCATGACAATGCTCTGGGTTGCCACCCATAAACTCCTCCTCTGGCTTCTGACCGACCATGAACCCAGAGGCACACACACCAATCTCAGAACCCAGGGGCTTCTGGCAGTAATCCCTCTAGGTTTATTACTAAAATATCAGAAATCCAAATTCACATGGCAGCTATTGTGGCCACACGACATCATATGCTCTTCATAATCAACAATAGAAAACAAATTTTCTAATTATGTCTTTGTGGCAGGTCTGAATGTTGGGGGAAATTCCAAATAACAATGTTGGGTCTTTTGTCATAATATTGAATGTGATCAACGTAGAGAGAGAGAGAGAGAGAGAGAGAGAGAGAGGTGGAAATCTGCCACACAGGCGGGGGTGGGTGGGAGGAGGGATATACTGGGGTTCTTGTTGATGGAAAATGTGCACTGGTGAAGGGACGGGTGTTTGGTCATTGTATAACAACCAAGACTTGAACTGAAAGGCTTTGTGACTGTTCTCATGGTGATTCAATAAAAAAAAAGAACCCCAGGTAAGGCATTGCAAGGATCCTCTGACCTAATGTCAGATCTCACCAGCTGACATTTCTATGTATTTTAATGGTCAAAATAATGTAGTGACAGTATAACAGGTAGGGCACTTGCCTTGCATGTGGCTTGTAGGAAAACATTGGTTTGTCCTTTCTCCCTTACCACAGGGAGCTTAGTTTTACTGGGTTACACTCATCACAGTGCTCCTGAGGCACTCCCATTCCTCTGTGTTTATCTTTAAGTTCTCCTCTGTGCTCTATTCCCCTATCTGTAAATCAACTGTATCCCCAAACCAGACTCTGTGACTTGTAAGGTCAGATCCTTCTAAGGACTCTGGATTTTATATCTGTAAGTGAAATATTGCTTTTCTCCCTCTCTTATGTCCTTTGCATAGTTTACTTCAGAGTAGTGTCCTTTTTGTATAGACACAGGAAGACAGTTAATGCTATGCTTTTGTAACTTGGGAGTTAATTGACTCTGAATAATATTTACTCTTGGGCATCTCTCATATTTACTTGATGTAAGCCTCAGTTGCCCTTAGTTCCAAGCACCCCAAAAGGAGGGTCCCAATGAAAGGAGTGGATGGAGCCAATGCAAGCTGTGAGCTATCCTTGCATCAAAACAGGACAGGGACAGGCCAAGTGCCATAATACTTAACTGTAAGTTAAGAGCATGGTCATGGAAAAATTCTGTCATGATCTAAAGAGTAACAACTGGATAAGGACCCTACTAGGGTTAGGAATGTACTATCTGGCCTGAGCACTGTAGTCTGAGATCTATAGCAAGATGTCCCCAGGAGAGACACTCTGTAAGATTTTGTATTTAAAATAAGATTATTATTATCTCTTACTGTGTTCATACAAAATGACTAGAAAGATTAGTAAGTAAATCTAAAGTGACTGTTTATGGACTAAGGAAAGGACGAGTGTGTCCTTAGATAAAAACACTGCCCTTGAGCAGATCTCCTAGCAGGAGATTTTTGTCTTAGAAGAGCTTCCCCAGAAGAAAGGACTTTACTTATGTTGATTGTGCTACCTCACCTAGGTGTAGTTACTACCCCCAATGCTTGGAGGCCGGACTCTAGACTAAAGCTGTGAGAGGAGCTTGGAGAGATGAGCATGGGGGACAGAAGGAACACAGGAATGGGGAAGACTGGAAGGTGGCAGAGGAAGACAAGATTGGAATAAACTGCAACTGATCACCAATCAGCCTGACCCCCATTTTCTCCTTCTTTGGTCCATCGCCACTGGCCATCGAGGGTTGGGAAAACAGCCTAACCACTGAACGCACGTGACAAGAGAGAGCCCACCACAACACTTGCTTATTTGTGATTGCATAGTGGCTGACCTGGGTTTGATACCCAGCACCCCATACGTCTCTGAGCCCACCAGGAGTGATCCTTGAGCACAGAGTCATGAGGAAGACCTGTGCACCACCAGGTGGGCACCTCTCCTGCCCAACTCCCCACCCCTCCAAAAACAAGCAAGTCATCATGAACCCTTTGCAAATCTGTGAATTTCATATATGCCACCAAAGACATCATAGAAAACTACAGATCCAATCCCATAGGAATATAGATATAAAAAACCTCAACAAAATATTAGCAAGCCAAATTAAGCCACAGAGAAAAGGATTATGTACCACAAACAAGTAGAATTTATCCCAGGAATGCAAGAGTCATTCAACATAGGAAAATAAATTCATGTAACATGCCATATTAATACAATAAAGGACAAAAAAAACCCACATGGTCATTTCAATGCATGCAAAAAAGTGAATTTGGCAAAATCCAATACCCTTTTGTGAAAAAAAAAACCCACAAAGAAAGGGGAATTTCCTCAACTTGTTAAAGAATATTTATGAAAAGCCCACAACTAATATACTTAATGGCAAAACACTGAAAGCTTTATTCCCAACATTGGGAATAAGAAAAAATAAGAAAACAATGTTTACTTTTGCCACTTCTATTCAATAATGTATTGGAAGCTGTAGACAAGGCAATTTATAAAAAAAAAAAAATTAAATAAATAAAAGACATCCAGATTGGAAAAAGGTATCTTTTTGAAGATAATTTAAAATAAATAAATAAAAGACATTCAGATTGGAAAAAGGTATCTTTTTGAAGATAATTTAAAATAAATAAATAATATAAGATAAAATCTCTTCTATGAGAAAAATATTAAAGAAACACAAGCAACACAAAACTATCAGAACAAAGAAGTTTAGCAAGTTGCAGAATGAAACTTGCAAAGAGTAACAAAGAAGAGTAACAAAATAGAAGAGTAACAAAAATAAGTCTTTTTTCTGTGGACCTGCAATGAAGTCTGAAAATAAAATTAAGAAAACCATTCCACTGGTAATGGCATTGAAAATATAATATACGCATATTTAGCCAAAGAAGTGCAAAACGTGTGCACTGAAAGCTAAACACAGTTGACAAAGTTTAATATTTAAATAGACATCTTGTGTTCATGACTAAATGCTTTAATGTTAAGACAGACTCCTTAAACTGATCTACACACTCAAAAGGATCTCTTAAAAAATGTAGCTGCCTCTCTGAAATTCAATTGCAAATTCAAGACGGGGAGGTAGAGAGGTGGTTGGGGTGGGGGTGGTTATTGTTCAAGTTGGAATAATCTTGAAAAATAGCAAAGTCAGAGGACTCAATTTTCTGGCTTCAAAACTTACTATGAAACGACAGCATGTAAGTGTGGTATTGGCACAAGAATAAACATGCAGATCAAGGGAATACAACTGAGAGTCCAAAATGACTCCTTATGTTTATGGTCAATTTACTTTCAACAAGAGTTCCAAGACCATTCAATGGGACAAGAATTGTCTTTTCAACAAATGATGGTGTGACAACAGAATAGTCACAAGAAAAACAGTGAATTTGGGCCTCTACTTCATACCGAGTACAAAAAATACTGCGAAATGGATCAGAGATCTAAATGTGCGAGCTCAAATGATAAGACTCTTTCAAGTCCTAAAAGGAAATCATGATATCAAACAAAAGTTTTGTAGATATCACAGTAAAAATACAAGTAACAAAAGAAATCAGTGTTAAGCAGGACACGATAAACAGAAAAATCTGGAGCTTGCCTTGCCTGGTTGACCTAGGTTTAATTCCAAGCACATCACATTCTAAGCACCTCTAGCTGGCCAGAAATGATCCTGAACACAGAGTCAGGAGTAAGTCCTGAGCACTGCCAGGTGTGACCCCAAGACATTAACAACAACAACAACAAAATCTTTTCGTGCTTCTAAGGTCAACATTACGAAAGCAGAAGATAAACCACAGAATGAGGGAAAATGCTTAGAAATCAAATATCTGACAAGGGATTTACATTTAGATTTTTGGGTCACACCTTGTGATACTCAGGGGTCACTCCTGGCTCGGCACTCTGAAATTACTCCTGGTGGTGCTCAATGGACCATATGTGATGCCAGGGATCGAATCCAGATTGTGTGTATGGTGGTGTGTGGTATATGTGTGCAATGTGGTGTGTGTGTGTTTGTGTGATGTGGTGTGTGTGTGTGGTGGTGGTAGTGGTGGGTAGTGTGTGTGTGGTGGTGGTACCAGTGTGTTTGTGTGTGTGTGTGTGTGTAAGTGTGTGTGTATTGGTGGTGGTGGTGGTGTTGTGTGTTAGCGGGGGAGGGGGTGCAGGGTGTCCTGACATCTCTCCTCCTCCAAAAAATGATCCCTACCACCTCAGGACTGAGCTCTATCCACAGAGAACCTAATCTACTGAAAACTTCAGGTACACGGTTTTTTGTGGCTAAAAACACCAGCCTTCCCAGAGTCAGGGTAGGCAATCTCCCCCCATCTCCCTGTACATCCAGAAGCCCTGGCCGCCAGCCCATGTCCCACCACCACTGCCACCGCTATGTAAACTCATCTACTGGCCTTCTTCCAGAGACTCATAAGTAAATCTCAAAAGAGATCAACTAGCCACAAAAATTTCTCAGATACTCGTTCCTGAACGAGATCTCTGGGGCAATCTCTGAGTGGGGCAGGTCAGCTCCCACCCTAACAAAGCCCAGGCAGCTGCTGCCACACCCCCAAAGCCTCAGACATGCCTCCAGCTGGACTGCCCGGTTAAATATTCTGGATTTTCTGGAGCAACATCTCCAGACTCTACAACACTGACACCCCAGGAGTAGCACACCAGATTGGACGGGATGTAATGCAGAAGCCAACCAATCTCAACTAACGAAAATGTTAACACTGAAGGCTTCACTTGCAACAACAGCTTAGTAAATCCTTAGGCCAGGACTTAACATCCCCATGGTGAAATACAACAATTTTCACAAATTTCATTCTGTGGAAATACTTTTCAATCATACTATTAGCCATTTAGTGGTAATGAACAATATGAAATAAATGATCATGGGCCTTCTACTGGGGAAGGCTGTGTGTGTGTGGGAGGGGGGCAGTGATTGAGAAAATGGAGACAATGGTGAAGGGAAGGTAACAGTGGGCAGTGGAATTGGTGTTAGAATACTGAATGCCTATAGCAAATAATAATGAACAACTTTGTAAGCCATGGTATTAAAAAAAAAAGTGTGTGTGTATGTGTGTGTGTAAATAAATGGCGCCCCCACCACCTCCAAAGTGCGCACAGACGATGGCCCGGCATTGGCTACATACAGGATGGCAATGACTCTGCAATCTTGTCTTTTCCTTCCTCCCTGCTTCCCACCCAAATTCCCAGGAACCTCCAGTTCTTCCGCCTTTCCAGCCCACTTGGCTGAGACCAGAATCAATCGAAAAGGACAGGCAGGGCCACCAATTCTAATCCAGATCTGGAGTGGTCAAGGTCCCTTAATCACGCAGGCTTTATTCTCAAAAAGGAATGTCAGTCAGGCTATGACCTCTTTTTGTTCCCTAATATATTTTATCCACCTGAAGCCATGGCCCCAGCACGTGCACACACACACACACACACACACACACACACACACACACACACTGTAACATCTTTAAAATTACTATGATGGGGCCAGAGGATAACAGAGCAGGCGGAGCGCTTGCCTTGCATGTGGCTGACCTGGGTTGTCTCTCCGGCACCATGTAAGAGCTTGCCAAGAGTAAGCCCCGAGTACAAGAGCTGGGTGTGGCCCAAAATACAAATTATACACGATGAAATCACAAATCATAATGATTTCTCACGGGATGCGGCTGTAGTGTTTTACTGGCTATTCTTTTCCAAGGAAACATGCTGAAAAACAAAAGACTTGCCCCTAGAAAGGGGAACTGGTGCTCAAAAAGATGTGCCAGGCTTGCAGGCTGCAGGCTGCCTGCCTGGGCCCTGTATGAAACGGAGCTTCCGGATGGTACTTCTTTTTTTTGGGCGGGGGGGGGGGGGGCGGGTGGTGCACACCTGGTGGTGCTCAGGGTCCAATCCTGGTGACACTCAGAGACCACAGTTCATGCCAGGACTTGAACCACTGTCGCTGCTCATGCAAGGGAAGTGTTTTTAACCTCTGTATTCTCTCCGGCCCTGGGTGGTACTTCTTTAGATGCTGCTACATGCACTGACCTACAAACATGGGCCATGCCAAAGCCCTACTTCTGAACCACAACCTCCCCCGCACCCCCGTCTCCTCTTGTGGGGGTGGGGGGGCACTCTACTCTGTGGCAGTGAAAGGAAATGTTTCCTGGGCATTTACTCTGGCTATGCACCCAACCCACCCAGGGGAAAGCGCTAATGGTTGCCCCGGGGTGACCCAGTGGTTCCCAGGGGTCCCGAGAGCTTTCTCAGGCAGGTGCAGAAACCAGGACTCCAGCGCTGAGCCCATGCCTCCTGCAGTACAGGCACCAAAAACATGGGACTGCTGTGTTCACTCGCCAGGGGCCCCCCAGCCGTGCAGCCTATCTGCGTGGAGAGCAATCCTTCCCACGGAGCTCCCCCTGCCCCACCTGCCTCCCAGGATCCATCTGTGTCCACACTGGCAGCGAAGGAACAGGAGCCCAACAAGGCAGGAAGCAGGTCTCCATGCCCAAGATGCTTGGGTTCCTCCCACCGCCCTTTCCTCCTACCCTTCCCAAGCCTGCCTCCCACTCATCCTCCCTCCCTCGGCTCTCAAGTCCAGGATCCTGTCCTGCTTGCCCTGTAGTTCAGGCACAACCCAGCAGAGCGAAGCTGGGAACTTGCCTGGCCTGGCCTGCGCTGCCCGGGACTGTCAGCCAGCCACACTTCCAGCCGGAGCAGAGCCAGTCCACGAGTCAGCCCTAGTCCTTTCCTAGGAGACCCCCAAGGTCACAGTGAGCTAACAGAGGCCCCAGAGAAGCAGCAGCTTGCCCAAAGCCAAGAGGGGGTGAAGATGGGGCTCCAAAGCGGGTAGCCCCCACCTCCATCACTAGAGGGCAGGGACCTTTCCATGCCAAGGCACCAGGAACAGAGGCTCCCAAAATTATTTGCAGAGGTAAATCACTCAGGGCCCCCCTAGAAGTCTACTTCCTCAAAGAAAGGACAAGTACAAGGCAGTGTCAAAGGAGGATTCCACCGAATCCTCCCCCCAACCCCACATGGTTTCAATACCTCACCTTCCCCCAGTCAGGCCTGCAAGCTGTAGGGGCCCAGAATAGCTGGGACTGACCTCCCAACCTTCCTTATGATAGAAAACATACATCTATATGCATATATACATACATATGTATATATATGCATATATATATGCATGCATAACCATGCCACAGGACTCCGTGCCAGCTGTTTTCACATGGGGCACCCCAGAGGGGGGTGGGTGAGAGCCCTCCCCACCCCTAGGGACCCAGCCCCGGCAGCTGACCTCCATAACCCAACCACCACCATGCTCTAGGCAACTTTCCACATGCTCCAAGCCTCACGTATGAATGAACATATTCCTGGACTGTGCAGCTGCAAAAGCCACATTGTAAGACACATCATAAGATACTCTCTTCCCATTTTCCATAATTACAACACCATATTTGATGGGATTGAGACGGTAGGCAACAAATCATAGAGGGAAATATATATATATGTATATATGGGCTGGAGCGATAGCACAGTGGGTAGGGTGTTTGCCTTGCATGCAGCCAACCCTGCTGACTCAAGTTTGATTGCTCTGCCCCTCTCGGAGAGCCCGGCAAGCTACCTTGAGTATCTCGCCCGCACGGTAAAGCCTGGCAAGCTACCCGTGACGTATTTGATATGCCAAACACAGTAACAACAAGTCTCACAAGACTTTACTTTTGGAGACATTACTGGGCCTGCTCAAGCAAATCGATGAACAACGGGAGGACAGTGCTACAGAGCTATGTATATATACCTCTCGGAGAGCCTGGCAAGCTACTGAGAGTATCCCGCCCACACAGCAGACCCTGGCAAGCTACCTGTGGTGTATTCAATATGCCAAAAACAGTAACAATAACAGGTCTCATTCCGCTGACCCTGAAAGAGCCTCCAATATGGCACCATTGGGAAAGGCAAGTTAGGAGAGGCTGCTAAAATCTCAGGGCTGGGACGAATGGGGACGTTACTGGAGCCCACTCGAGTAAATTGATGAACAACAGGATGACAGTGATACAGTGATACGTGTGTGTGTTTATGTATGTGTGTGTGGGGGGGCAACTTTGCTTTTAAAAGAAATATGTATTTAAAGAAATGTGGAGATATGAGACTAATATCCAAGGAGAGTAGAGACAAGGGCCAGGAGAATCGCTCCTCGGTTTGGAAGCCTATGTCACGTGCTGGGGGAAAAGGCAGTTGGGACGAAGGGACCACTAAGTCAATGATGGTTGGAGGGATCGCTTGGGATGGGATTTGTGTGCTGAAAGTAGTCTAAGGCCCACATATGATGGCTTCTCCTTATTTGTATTGCAAACCATAATGCCCCGAAGTTGAGAGAGAATAAGAAGGAAGGTGCCTGCCACAGAGGAAGGGTGGAGCGGAGGAAGGGTGGGGTGGAGTTGGGGTTGGCGGGAGGGATACTGGGAACATTGGTTGTGAAAAATGCGCACTGGTGGTGGGATGGGTATTTGATCACTGTATGACTGAAACTTCGGCAGAGTCTGGCAAATTCCCTGTGGCGTACCCAATATGCCAAATACCAGTAACAATGAAGGGTCTCATTCTCCTAACTCTGAAAGAGCCTTGAATATGGCACTTTCTAAAAAAAAAAAAATCTCAGGGCTAGGACAAAGAGACGTTACTGGAGCCTGCTCGAGGCAATCGACGAATAACAGGATGGTTGTGATTGTGATTGTGATGACTGAAACTCAATCATGAAAACTTTGTAATTGTATCTCATGATGATTCAATAAAAAATAAAGAAATGTGGGGACCTGGCAGATATACAGGGCAAGATAAAACCGTGGAATAAGTCTCTCGGGCAGGGATCACGGCCCCCAGAGGAATGTGGGGACTTCTGGAAGGGTTGATGAGTTCAGGTATTGGTGTCAAGGCTGCTTTAAAATCTTCCTCTGAGGAGGAATTGCCCCTGGGTTGGGGTGGAGAGCTGGCACAAAGCCTGGCTGGTGGAACTGCTTTGTCTTAATTTTTTTTTTTTAATTTCTTTAGCTACCTTTTGGTTTGGAGACCGTGGATTTGCTCACAGACAGTGGTTCAGCCTTGCAGACGCGGGCGCACACTTTCTACCACTAGCATTGGCTCTGCTTGCCCTCCCAGTGCCTTCCCTTGGAGGAGGGTCTCAGCCACCCTGAGAAAGTGTGCAGAGAAACATACCCTCAGGCTCCCCGTAAGTCTTCAACAGGTCACAAGTCCACCGTCACTACGTGTTCCAGGTCCTTCCTACTCTCCCACTGGGGCTCTGGGCATGACACTTCATTAAGGAAAAACAGTCTCTTAACAACAAAAGGGAATGCTCTGCCACAGAGGCAGAGTAGGATGAGGGGAATGAAGGGTGGGAGGGATACTGGGACCTGTGGTGGTGGAAAATGGGCACTGGTGGAGGGATGGGTACTTGATCATTGTATAACTGAAACCCAAGCATAAAAATTTGTAAGTCTACAACTGTACATCATGGTGTTTCACTAATAAAAATTTTTTTAAAAATGTATTTTTTTAGCCCGACAAAAAAGAAAACAGTCTCTTCCTACTCTTCCTTCCTCTGCCACCGTTGGACGGAAGGAATGTCACTCTTGAATTTATGAGACCTTCCCTGAGGCTGCCACCCCTCTTTTCCCTCCGAGGCCTCTGCACTGTCCTCCCTGCTTCTCTGGAAGCTTCACTTCCCGCCTGCACTAGTCCTTAAGCCTGCTGTCTGGCCCCATGCCATTCACACTGCACCCCCACCTGCAGAGACCGGTCTGCTGTGGTCTTAGTATCTGCAACCTCCCCCCTTCCTCACAGGTGACAATCCTGGTGCCTGGCCCAGAGCACACACCCTTATGAATGGAACTGGGACTCTGACACAGAAGACCCCACAGCACCTTTGGACAGTGATGACACTGGAACTTGTGAGTGTGTTGGGGGGGCTGGGGGCAAGTGGGGTGCTAACTCAAGCACAGGCAGAGGTGAGAAGCTGTATGCAAGACATTTTACAGTATTCGGAAATGTTGTAGTAGAGTCCAGTTGCCGATCAATAACACAGGACTGTCCGTCACACATCAATGGACAACCCCATCCCTCCCCAACACGCCCATACAGGGAGCTTCTTAGTCACTTGGGCCGTGTGAGGACAACAAAGAAATGCCTGACCCGGCTGGCACCCTGATCTGATTTCCGGGCCCCGGAACCATGGAGAAACAAACACCCGTTGTCTCTGAGCCACCGGCCGCCCTGCCGCCTGTCTACGGAATTTGGGAATTTGTTATAGCAGCCGCTACAGAGGGGCACGGACGTGGCTCTGCACCTCTACTTTCCTCATGCTCTTCGGGCACCCCAGGAGCACACAGTCCTACCCACCCTCACCCACACAACTCTGCAGGGCTCCCCAGCAAGTGCCTGTGATCACCATGGTTTCCGGCAGAGGGACACCAAAGCCCAGAACCTTGACACTGCTCCTGATCTTCCCTACGGGTCTTTGCTCCCGGAACACCCCCAACTCCTCCTCAGGAATCTGTAATCCTGACCACGCAGCTGTGGGGTGTGTATCTGTCTCTGTGTGTATGTTGGGGGTGGGTGGGTAGTGTTGCTCCTCAGGAAGGCAGGTCTGTGCAAGTTGCAAAAGGGCCAAATGCTCTCTAGGCAGCTACCGCCTGTACCCGCGACTTCACGGGATTCGCCCCCTCAGCCTCCTGCTCCTGCGATCCTGGCAGCTTGGATGGGGAGGTGCGTCCAGAGCGGAGTTACCTCGAGGGGTTGAGAAGTCATGGCAGACAAATCCTCTCCAGGCCTCATCTGCCTCTCTCCCAAAGAAAAACAACACACCATTCATAGCAGCATCAATTCACAATAGCCGAAAGGGCAAACAGCCCAAGTGTTCGTGGATGGATGAATGGGATCCACGAAATGTGGTACATACGATCAGGCCCTACATAAATACGGTTCAGTGAATAAGAGCCCGTGGGCTTGATGGTGCTTTTCTACACAGCCTCAGTGTGTAGCAGGTGAGACCAGCAGTTTTCAACATTTTTACACCCGTGGACTGATACTGCTTCACAGACTGGTGGGTTGAAACCAGTGGGCTCAACCACCTAAGTTTGTGCACATACATCTATGGCAGCCCCAGTATGACATCAAGTGACAATGCATTTCTTTTTCTTTTTCTTTTTGGATCACACCTGGTGATGTACAGGGATTACTTTTGGTTCTGCACTCAGGAATTACTCCTGGCAGTGCTCGGGGGACCATTTGGAATGCTGGGAA
Source organism: Sorex fumeus (assembly GCF_029834395.1). Classification (NCBI taxonomy): domain Eukaryota; kingdom Metazoa; phylum Chordata; class Mammalia; order Eulipotyphla; family Soricidae; genus Sorex; species Sorex fumeus. Next base: position 26,078,152 of record NW_026606094.1, on the reverse strand, counting down.
TTGAACTCCAGTTGGTCGTGTGCAAGGCAAACACCCTACCTGCTGTGCTATTGCTCCAGCCCCAACAATACAATTCTTAACAGGTTCCATTGTTAAGTGATCTGTGACTTAACCACGGAACATTATTCAGCCATACGAAAAATAAAAAAGGAAATTCTGACACAGGTTCAACACGTAGGCACTTTCAGGTCAACATGTGGAACAAAATAAACCAGTCACAAAAGGACATCTATTACAGGTCAGAGGATGGTTGGTGACTCAGCCTTGCAGATATGAAGCCGTGAGTTCGATCCCCAGAGTAGCCAACATGTGCTGAGCTCAATTCTGGAAACTCTACCATTTGTGTTTGGTGATTCTGCCACACAGGATCCCTGATGCCGAGGGGATTCCCTGTCATACAGCAGTGAGAGGTGTGCAAGTTCCACAGCTGACGTGTGTGGGGTTCCCGGCAAGCAACATAAGGATGTGAGAGCACCAGAATTGAGTACGCCAGCAATACATACAACCTGGAGTACAAACCTCAGCACTACCCTTGAGACCCCTAGAGTCTGGGTGACCTTGGCCACAACAACTACAGCAACAGAGGGAAGGACAGTAAGGGGCAAGCACGTGTGCTGGGGCTTCCACCTCTCTGGGGTACTGACTGTTGGTAAACCCAGGCAGAGAGAAGATCGAGGAGAGATCCCAGGGCTGGCGGGGTGAGAAACAGGAGGAATCACTGCTTAGTGAGTCGGATGACAGATTTCCGGAAAAAAAGTAACAGGATGGTCATGTGACCTAGTGAATGTACACAGAATCCCAGGGTTTTATAACAGTCAAATAGGAAAATGTATGTTCGATGGATATAGTATCTTAAAGGGGAGCCATGCAAAGCTATGCTCTTGGACCCAGCTTGCTGGAGACCTAGTGGTGTTCAGGGACCAACACAGATACACCCAACAATGCTGGGGGTGTATGTATCTGGTGCTTTGATACCTCACAGATGAAAGGCACGTGCTCTGCAACTTAAGCCATATTCCCAACCCCACTTGGTATGTGTACGTCACGGTCCTCCCATTGTTCATCGATTTGCTCGAGCAGGCCCAGTAACATCTCCATTGTGAGACTTGTTGTTACTGTGTTTAGCATACTGAATACGTCACAGGTAGCTTGCCAGGCTTTGCCGTGCAGGCGAGATATTCTCGGTAGCTTGCCGGGCTCTCCGAGAGGGGCGGAGGAACTGAACCCAGTTGGCTGGGCTGACTGCAAGCAAGGCAAACGCCCTACACACTGTGCTATCGCTCCAGCCCTATGTGTACATATATCTAAAATTTAAAAAAAAATTAAATGTGTTCTATATTGTCCCTTTAAAAAAAAAAAGAAAAGAAACAGGAGGCAAACTGTCTTTACCTGACCTTAACAAGATATGAAGATTTGTTATATTTCTTGTATAATATTGTTTCATTGTATTACATTACAAAAGCCTACCATGAGAAGATTTACAGGGCCCAAACCCCTTCGAAAAAGCAGCAATGGAAACCATAACACCCCAAAGGAGAGAGAAAGTAAAAGAGAATGTGCCTGCCACAGAGGCAGCTGGGGCTAGGGGAATGGTGGGAGGGGTACTGGGAATATTGGTGGTGGAGAATGGACACTGGTGGAGGGATGGGTACTCGATCATTGTATGACTGGAACACTGGAACATAATCACGAAAGTTAGTAAGTCTGCAACTGTACCTCACGGTGATTCGTTAAAAATTTTTAAAAAAAGATGAAAAAAATACTAAAATAAAATTGGAGACATAAAAGACAATGTGGTAAATTTTTGCATTTCAATAATAAGGATTACATACAGTAAGTGGCAAATAAAATAAATAAATAAATACATAAATAAATAAAAGGCAGCAATAGGAATGCAAGATGCCACCTGAAGGTATACACCTGCTTCTTGAGAGCCCAGGCCCTCCACCCACAGCCTCCATGACAGCAGTGGGGAGGCGGGTGCCAGGCTCCTGGAGGGGGGGAGGGCATGAACTCCACCCCCATAAAGCACTGCAGGCTGGGCCCTCTGTGCGCCGGTCTTTCTCCGACCATCTGTAATCCATTCAAAGGCAACTGGCAGGAAATGGCAGCCAGGAAAGCCCCTGTTCGCTGCATCCCCCCGGCCCACCTCTCCCTGGGGGAAGGTGGGGGGCGTCATCGGGCGGAGACACGGGCCTTGTGTGGGACACAGCACATCTGTGGGGGTGGTGAGACTGCGGTGGGGTTGTCAGGGGCCACATGGGCGGCAGACAGATGCTCACACAATTTGGTAAGCAGCAGTCTGCTGCACTGGGTTTTTAATTAGCTCTGAAGAAAATTCATTAAAAAAAAATCCACTCAAACAAATCCCAGGCCCTGAGGGGGGTTGGGAGGGAGGAGGGCTACATGAAAACTAACCTCAAAAACGCTTTCTTCAGATTTCAATGGACAAGGAGTGAGAACCACAGTTTCGTTCAATTCCTGCGTCTTGCGGCTTCCCCTTCAATCTGGAACTGTCAGCTGCCGCTTCCTACGAAAGCAACAGCTTCATTTTCTGGGCCCTGGGAGCTGAGGTCCTCCCAGGGCAGCCGTGGGGAGCGGAAGCCGGCCTCTACCGTCTTGCAGCGCACATTGCTACATTTTCAGGAATTTTGTGAGCCAAGTACGAAATTATTTTAAAAAATTACATGACATACACTTACGGCTGAATGCGATTTATTCTAATAATTATATATTTTCTAAGAAAATGAATTCTCAGAGCTCACGACTTCCCATTTTTCTTACCACGTTGTTATGATCTCACGCTTTAAGTACGGGTGTTGACTATGTTTTCTAGAAGGGGCTGGGGTGTTCAACATCTTTCATTTACCACGTCTTTGTCTCAGTCACTCCATCCTACCATGGTAGTGCAAAAGTAACCAGAGACAATGAATGAAAACTTTATTGACAACCACAGCAGGCAGGCCGGATTTTGCTCGTGGTCCAGTCTAGGCACTGCTGCTATGTTTAGCTGGGCTGCGCCTGTGTGGTGGAGATCCTGTGTGAGAGTGCTCCAGTGTACAGCTCTTCCAACACTGAGTTCTGTAAGAGCACATTGTGACAGCTTGAAATGTGTGAAGCTAGGGGGAGGGGACAAGCTGACATCACAGAAATCATCACATGCTACAAATCAGAGGTCGGTTTATTCATTTAGTCATCCTTTCTGGATTGGAGAAATTGGAGACATTACCAGTGCAGATTATAAGCTGTAGCTATAGCTGTCTTGAGAACAGCATCCAACACTGAGGATGTGCTGTTTCAGTACATGAAAACATTATCCAATTTGGGAAGGGAGTCACTCTCATCACCGACATGCTAGCAAAGTCCCAAGGCACATATTGGTTCTTTCATTTTCATCTTGCTGACTAAAATGAAAATCTCAACTAAGACTCATGTCAGATGGACACTTGTCTGTCAGTTTCCATCTTGGCTATATCAGGGACGAGGATTGGGCAAAATTCAATAAAAACATTCTGTGAGAATCATAGAATGTGATGTCTCTGAAACTTACAACAGACTATTTTATTATTTCTTCATTATATGCTAAATAGGCTTTTATCAGTGAAATGTATGATAAGCATATATGTATATGTAAAAATTTATTCACAGAGCAGGTTATTATGCATCTACCTGTACAATGCTAATTGTAATTAGGCAGCAAGATCTAAAAAGTGTGTGTGTGTGTGTGTGTGTGTGTGAGAGAGAGAGAGAGAGAGAGAGTAAGAGAGAGAGCATAGCCCTCCTACAGAACATGGGGGAAAAAAAAGCAATACACAAACATTACCCAGATAGCAAACTTTGTTTTGAAAAATTCTACTTCAGAAAAAAACCTGAATTATGTTGGATAATGTAATGGGAATACATTATAAACTGTTTGTTCTTCAGTATTAATGGCAGATCCAGGACTCGTCTTAATTCCTTTTTCTAAAAGCAACTTTCTGGGAAAATCATGGCTCTCACTAGGCATTTACTTGATCCATTCCCTCCCTGCAGAACATTGCAAATACAAATCTTATCTGTTGGGAGGAAGCATTCATTCATCCATGAATTGATAATAATAGCCAATATTGAATAGTCAATAATGAATGAATAATAGTCAATAACTTGGCTCCTACTGCACACACTTCAGATTGAGCCATAAACCAATTCACCCCTAGCCTCAGGTTATCATAGGTCACAGAGCTTGCAGACTGAAATCTCTTCTTTCCCTGGGCCTGGGGACATTTAAGCAGCATTTCACTCTCTCAGTGATATCAGAATTCCAAGCCTACAAAATGAGCAAGTTTCTAGAGGCTGAAGGGCACTGCTATTCCACTCAAAATACCCTGCCCAGAGCCCAGCCCAGTGCCTTCCATGTCCAGGGTGTTTGGTCACTTTTCAGTGAATCAGTGATATAGGACGCAGCACCCTGGCTTCATCCCAGTTTGTAATTTACTTCCAGCATTTCCTGACCCAGGGTAATTGCTGGATTCCAGCAGGAAGGTGGGAGAAGGATGATCTTAGATATAAATTATCTTCTTGCCTCCTCAAAATAGAAAGTCACTTGTCTGTGGGATGTTATTTAATGTGTTTGAACTCACACCCTACCAACCACGATTGTGGGCACACTTTATTTCTGGGGCCAGGGGTCTGCTCCATAAAGCTCATACTACCTAAAATGTCCCGTTGATAAGGGGCTTTTATACTACACCTAAGAATCGTATTGAACTGTTGCTGCTTCCAGTCCTTGACTGTGCCCCTCCTTAGCCTAAATCATGGATCTTCAACTTCTTACTCTGAACACTGGTAATTAGAGGGGAAAACTACTCTGATTTTTCTTCTTCTTGTTTCTTTTTGTTTGTTTGGGGTTGCACCAAGCCAAGCGATATTCAGGGGTTATTCCTTGCTCTGTCATTCAGGAATCACTCCTGGTGATACTCAGAGAACCATATGGGATGCCCAGGATTGAACCCAAATCGACTGTGTGCAAGCCAAGTACACTAACTGCTGTAATATTTCTCTAGTCTCCATGCTTTTTAAGAAAGATTTTAATAATTCCCCTGTCTTATAAGGTCTTCTTTTTTTTTTTGCTTTTGGGGTCACACCCAGCGATGCACAGGGGTTACTCCTGGCTCATGCCCTCAGGAATTACCCCTGCTCAGGGGACCATATGGGATGTTGAGGGTCGCATGCAAGGCAAACACCCTACCCATTGTGCTATCGCTCCAGCCCCAAGGTCTTCTTTTTTTTTTTTTTTAAATAAAAGAATGCCAGTTAGAAAATGCAGATCAGAATGATGGATTATCTATCTCTGTGTGTGTGTGTGTGTGTGTGTGTGTGTGTGTGTGTGTGTAAAACATGACATTTCCTGTTAGAAGAGAGAATACTCACTTGGTGCCACAGCATTACCCAAAGAATGGCATGCTAAGTGCAAAAAGAAATATACGCAATGGAGGAAGATAATCGCTCACTTTGCCCATGGGTCCGTACCTAATACTGGGCCATACTGACATTATATGCCCCCTAACACGATGCTAAATAAAAGTCTCAGGGTCACCTCGGGCTTATTAATGGCAAAATGCTAGGCCTGAATCCGAGATTTAAGCTATAACTTCCAGTATGAGGGGGGAAACAGTTATCTAGAAAAGCAAGAGAAATAACACCCCCCCAAGAAAGAGTTTATATATATTCACACACACAAACACACACATACACACACATACACATGTAGCCAATACACCTCAGTGTGCTGGACAAGTTCTTGGAAACTGTAATTTTAAATGAAAAATGTTAAATGAAACCAAGTCTACCATAGGCTAACTGATAAATAAGAAGTCACCACAGCATAGTCCTTGTCACAAAGACACTATCAAACTTCTCAGTAACTCCTCAGAACACTTCCAATATTAAAACCAACCATTCGGGGCAAGAGTGATAGTCAGCGGGCAGGGCATTTGCCTTGCATTCAGCCAACCTAGGTCCAGCCTGGGTTCGATTCCCAGCAACCCATATGGCCCCCCGAACAATGCCAAGAGTAGTTACTGAGTGCAAAGCCAGGAGTAACCCCAATGCATTGCCAGGTGTGATCCAAAAAGATTTAAAAAAAAAAAAAAAGAAGAAGAAGAAAAAGAAAAAAAAACACCCAACCATTCGTCTTCATTCATTTTCCCACCTGCCTATTCTGGTTCAAGATGGGCAGGAGCAGGAGATTCTCCTGGCCGCTCGGGATACAGTGGAATGCAGCACTGGACAGGGGGCTCCTTCCATGCAACGCTGCCCAGTCTCACCCCTTGCTCACACAGGGGCCACTGAGACCCACCAATGGACCCAATGTGTTTAACTCTGGGATGGGAGGGGAACACTGCAGTGCTCAAAGCGATGGGTACACGGACACAGGAGGACAGCAGGGTCTACCCGGACAGTGGGCCTGGAGAAGAATCACAGTTCAAGGGTTACACAATCAGGGTTTGTTTCTTTCTTCTTATTAATAGTTATAACGAACTGACATTACACCTGAGTCGCACGTGAGCACACACACATGTACATACTTGCAGGAAGGAGCACTGTTCTAACAAAAACTGACCAAAGAGCGGCCGAAGAGATGGCTTAAAAGAGCAGAGTACATAATTTGCACACAGAAGCTCCAGGCTTGGTCTCTGGCACTGGATGATCCCCCAAGCATCGTGCTGGAGTGCACCCTGAGCACCACCAGGAGTGACCTGTGGCCCAATAAAATTAATCTTTTAAAAAATAATTTAAAAAAAATTTTTAAAGACTAAAGAGATGAAACAAGCAAATGCAATACATAAACTTAGCATTCAGGGGCTGGAGTGACAGCACAGTGGGTAGGGCATTTGCCTTGCATGCAGCCAGTCTGGGTTCGATTCCCAATATCCAATATTGGTCCCCGAGCACTGCCAGGAGTAATTCCTGAGTGCATGAGCCAGGAGTAACCCCTCTGCATCGCTGGGTGTGACCCAAAAAGCAAAAACAAACAAACAAAAACCTTAAAACATTCCACTTCAATCTTTTTGGGGAAGAAACAGCTTTGAACTTTTTTTGGTCAGGATAGCACATGAACTCTGAATAGGGGCCACACATTAGATGTACTAGGAAACAAGGTCTTGACTTCAGGATGTGCAGATTTAAGTATTTAAGAGTGTCACGCTCCCTGTGACTTACTTCCAAAATGGTTTGGCAGAAATGCACACACATACCTTCATAAGCTGAGGTTACAAGGCCTTGAGCAGCTCAAGGGTTACACAATCCAGAGGAGACAAAGTGAGAAATATTTACAGGTGAAGTGTCAACTTATTTCCAAAGGGCAGAGAAATAGATATCTTTATGAGGGAGCAAAAACGATTTATTAAAAGTGAGCTAATTTTTAAATTTAAATGGTACCCTCGTGACAGTCGGGGGGCTGCCACTGGCACTTTAGTGGTAGATGTGGCACAGTGACACTATATACCTAAAACATAGTCTGTCACATTACTGCAAAACATGCTGCCTCAATTCTCTTCCCCCTCCTCCTCTTTATATTCATCCTCATCATCTACATCCTCATCATCCTCATCTAAATGGTGTACTGAGTGATTAGGGAACTATTATTTCAACTTTTCTTTTTTTGGGGGGGGGCACACCCATTGTGGTGGTCAGAGCTTATTCTTGCCTCTGTGCTTAAGGATCACTACTAATTGGGCTCAGGGGACCACGTGTGGTTCTTGTTATCGAACCCAGTTCTGTTGCATGCAAGGCAAGAGCCTGACCCACTGGACTGTCTCTTTGACCTCAATTTCAACTTTTCATATAGGTGAAAAGTTGTGGTGCTCACATTGAGAGGATGGGCAACAGGAAGCAGGGGCAGAGGGTGGGGAAAAGCAGAGTCTGAACAAAGTGGCTTGAGGTGCTCCAGGGCATGGTTTATAACTAGCTGCACTGCTCATCCCTACGGCTGTAGAAGCCATGGAGCCTCCTGGGGCTGCAGCGCCTCACAGGAGCAGGGGTCTCGCACATGGTGGCACCACACAGCCACCAGCACAAACACCAGGTGCCTTCCAGTGTTCCAACTCTCGACAACTTTAAATATCGGGTGAAAAAAATCAAAGAAACTTGTGCATCATCTCCAGACTTCTTTTTGAAAGCTGAAAACAAGAGACAAGTGATAGTACAGCAGGTAGGGGCTCTTGTCTTGCATGTAACCAACCCAGATTTGATTCCCCGGCATCCCATATGGTCGGTCCTCTGAGCACTACCAGGAGTGATCCCTGAGTGCAGTGAAAAAAAATGAAAACATAGATGCAGAGCTCTTTAATGGGTACAATTTCAGTGTTATAAGATGAACAGATCTGGAGATGGATTTCTATGAAATAAGGTGATTTAGTGAATAGGTAAAGAAACAAACATGATAACCTCTCAGTATTTGTATTGCAAACCATAAAGCCCAAAGCAGAGAGAGAGAGAGAGAGAGAGAGAGAGAGAGAGAGAGAGAGAGAGAGAAAGTACCTGCCATAGAGGTAGGCTGTGGGGAAGGATAGTGGGAGGGAAACTGGGGATATTGGTGGTGGGAAATGTACACTGGTAGGGGGATGAGTATTGGGACACTGTATGACTGAATTCCAATCATGAACAGCTTTGCACCTGTGTATCTCATGTTGATTCAATTTTTTTAAAAAAGGCAAAAATAATGGCTGGACCAATGGTACAGTAAAGGTGTTAGCTTTTGCTTTACATGAGGCTGATCCTATTCCTTATGGTCCCCTGAGCCACCAAGAGTAATTCCTGAGTGCAGGGCTAGGAGTAACCTCTGAGCATTCTGGGTGGGATCTAAAAACAAAAACAAACAAACAAACAAAAAAGCAAAATTAGGGATTGAGTAGGTGAGGGAAGTTGGGTGGGAGAGAAAGTACAGTGGGCAGAGTTTTTTCCTTGCACATAAACTGGGTTCAATCCTAGGCACCCCCATATGATTGCTTGAGCACCACCAGGAGTGATCTCTGAGTGCATAGCCCTGAGCACCACCAAATATGTACTTCCCATAACCCCCTAAAAAAGGTACAGATGGTAAAAATTGATGTTGTCTGTATTTTACCGGCTTTTAAAATGGAGACAGACAATATAGGTCTATTAAGATATGTACCTGAAAAACAAGTGCTATGTGTAGCCGGACTGTAAAAGCAGTGACTCCACACCTCTTGGGGAGTAGAATACAGTTTTGAAAACAAGACCTCAGAGAGACATGGAATGGGGTGGGAAGCAATGGAATGACCATAAAGGGGATGATTTGGGGGTGAAAAGGCGTGGTGGGTAGAGCCAGCAGAGCAGGGCCCAGGGGAGTCAGGCAGCACCATGTAAGGACCACGAGAGCTTCCTCAGAGAAAGAGAAGGTGGGCTACACCACACAGAAATAAGGCGGCGGGGGTGGGGTGGGGGGGAGGTTGGGAATTGCACAGGTTAAGGCACGAGAAGCAGAGGTCGCAGCCAGGGACAGAGGAGAAACGTGGCTTGTCCAAAGGCTCACGAGAGACAGAGGGCCTGGAATATGGCACCAAGTGTGGGGTGGAAGGTTTTCATTTGAGGGGCAGCCTGAAAAACTGCACATTGTGGGAAGGAGACAATTCTGAAGTGAAATGCAGGGAATATGGAAACAGGAAGACAGTTGAGAGAGTTCTGACACAAACTAGAGCGCTTTCAGGCAGGCCTAGCCAGCCTGGGGTGGGGCTGGCAGAGGGCAGAGAAATAAACGCTCTGGAGCAGAAACACACACAGACTGAGAAGGCGGAAGGGGAGGGTTTTCTTTTTCTTTTTCTTTTTTCCCCTAAGGATAGTAGATAAGGGGAGATACCAAGACTTGGCCCTGCTGGCGAGGGTCTAGGGGAGTCATCCAAATTGGTGGGGACAGCATACCAGAGCAGGGGGCTGAATCCTGGGTGGAAAAGAGACTGCATGGGGCAGGGACCAGAACTGCCCACAGATCACAGCTGGGAGCCAGGCTAGACAGAGACTGGGGCTGGGAGCAGGGAGAGTCAGTCAGGTCACCTGCAGCAGGCAGAAGAGGCTGAAATGCAGACTCGCCAGAGCTTGGGTGAAAAAGATACAGTTTTCAGGCGTTTGGGGGCAGTTTCTCATTTCACCAATCCCTCAACAATTCCATTTGGAAAGCAAACAGTCCCTTCCCTGGTCCAGGGCTAGGAAATGATCTGAGTTAGTACATAGCAGGCTGTCTTTACGGCTGTCTTTTTTTCTGCTACAACTGAAGGCACTCAGGGCGTACTCCTGGCTCTGCTCTCAGAGATCACTCCTGACAGTGCTCAGAAGACCACGAGGGGCAGGGGTGGGGGGGGGGGGGGGAGAGGGCATGGACAGAACCAGGCTCAGCCACATGCAAGGTACGTGCCCTCTGCACTGTACTATTGCTCAGACCCTTTATAGCTGTCTTCTGATACTCAGGGTTGGGCGGGATCTGAACCCCTGAGAGTGGCTGAAAGATCTGAGGTGCAGGTTCTCTTTGGTCTCATCCTGCTTCTGCCAAAGTTGGCAGGAAGGCCACTGCCCAGCCGTAAGGACTCGCTCCGGGGCACAGAAGCCTCTGGCAATGCAGCTAACAGGGCTGTCAGGGGCTGCTTAGCCAAACAGAGCCAGCCTTATCCAAAGGTGACCTGCTTCATTTCTTCCCTTATTTCCCTTTGTTCCTGCCCATCAGGGAATGATTCTATGACATGGGAGAGACGAGCTCTTGGTGAGAAAATCAGCCTCTGGCCAGCACAAGACCCAGGGCCTTATTAGTTACCTGAGACCCCCACATGGAATTGAAGATGGAACTGAGCAGTGGGGATGATGCCACAAAGGAAATTCAGGCCAAGGGACATGCCTGGACTCTGTGTTTGTGTGTGTGTGTGTGTGTGTGTGTGTGTGTGTGTGTGAGAGAGAGAGAGAGAGAGAGAGAGAGAGAGAGAGAGAGAGAGAGAGAGAGAGCATAGCTTCTCAGGGACCAACCAGGTCATCATGTATGAAATGTTCATGCCGTGGATAATGAAGAGCAGGGGGAAAATAATCGTCAGGAAACAAACATTCCCACATCCCTCATCCCCAGAGGTATTCATCCTGTCACTCGGTGCTTTTCTCAACCTCTCCTGCCCAAGAGGCTTCTATGTCAGTGCCCCTCGCAGCCAGTGACAAGTCGGGCATCACTGTGGGTGAAGAAGGCAAAGGTCTTTCACACCCACTTAGCGGGCACATTGCCCATCCAAAGGCCACCAAAAGGCCACCTCTGCTGTGGCAGGATGGAAAGCTGTGTCATCCATCCTCTGAAGCACTTCACGGGAACACCAACAGGAGCAAGAGGGAAACTCAAGAGCAGCCCGGGAGAGGAGGAAAGAGAGTAAGAGAGGAGAGAATGAGAGTGTGAGCGTGACAGAAAGACAGAGAGAAGAGGAGGGAGAGAAGAGAGAGGAAGAGAAAGAGGAAGAGAGAGGAAAAGAGAGGGAGGGAGGGAGAGAGAGAGAGAGAGAGAGCAAGAGATCACTGTAGATAGATACTCCAGGAGTTGCTTGGCAACCATCTTTGCTAACACCTTCTCCCAAAAAGGAACCATTTGAATCAGCTCCTAAGATTTCCCTGAGGTCAGGATTCTGTCCGCAGTGGCTAGAAGGCGCGGCCTGGCAATGAGAAAGCATTTCTCTGAGGGGAGACCTGGATGTTCAGCAGGCCACTGCTCCCACACCCGACAGCGAAGAAAATCTGCACCATTCCGCTCACAGGACACATTCTCCAGGGCTAGGTTGGCTCGAAGGTGCTGAAACCCGGGAAATGGGCAGCTGGGAGGCAGCATTTCAGGGGGTCCTTGCCCACATGGGCTGAGTTTGCATTAGCAGCTCCTCACACATCTGTGTGTCCTGGTGTGTGTGTGTGTGTGTGTGTGTGTGTGTGTGTGTGTGTTGGGGGGGTTGTATGAGGGAGGGGCTTGCTCCCTGTTCCCCCCAGCCCTGCTCTTTGGGCAACAAGACCCAGAGCTCCAGAACTGAGCCTCGCTCTGGCTGAAGTCTCAGCTATCCTACTTCCCATGGGGTCTCTTGGGGCAAATCACTCCAGCCCTCTGAGCCTCCATTCGCTCATCTCTAAAGTGGGCCGACAATTGAAGCAGCGCCAGAGGACACTCGGGAGAACTAACGGAGGGGATGCATGGCTGTTTCTGTGCCTGGTACTTGGTGAGTGCACAGTGAACTGCAGCTGGGGTTGGTGGGCCTGCCAAGCAGTGCTGTTTATTTAGCCAACAGGGCTGGGAAGTTCAATATACAATCCTGGGATGGTGCTGCTGGGGACCACCAGCATCACCAGCATCACCACCAGCAGCGCTCTGGGGTCTCCAATACTGTACCCAGCAGTGCTTAGGGGACTGTCCTGTGTGTTGCAGCAGGGGTGCAGGGGTCTGATCCCTGACCCCATAGATATCTCCTCAGTCCCAGGACTGCTTTTTTTTTTCTTTCTGGGTCATGTCCAGCAATGCACAGGGGTTACTCCTGACTCACGGACTCAGGCATTACTCCTGGTGATGCTCAGGAGACCATATGGAATGCTGGGAATCGAACCTGGGCCGGGCATGTGCAAGCAAACACCCTACCCGCTGGGCTATCACTCCAGCCCCCAGACTGCTACTGTTTTATACCATAGAAGCAGCAGCTGGAAAAATGGGGTGGGGCAAGGTGTTTGCTTGCTCTGTACGCTGTCAATCCTGGTTCAATCCCTGGTACAACTATGGTCCTCTGAGTACCATCAGAAGTGATCCCTGAGCACAGGCGGATGTGGCCCCAAACCTCGAACAACAAAGATCACAGAAGTGTTCCTCTAGAGCCCCTCCAAATCGACTGATGGAATCTGAACCTCTGGGAGTGGTCCTGGTGTCCGGGATTCTCAGGCTGAGAGGACTTAGAGCTGCTTCTCTTAAACAACACAGAGCGTTAACTCCAGGAAGTATAAGAACTGAATGGGAGTGTCCCTGGGCCCACTCAATTCTATTGATTCCTCCTGACTGCAGCTGGGGTGCTGAGCACTCGTGGTAAGGGCCCCAGCAAGGCCCCACTCTGGACAACAGAAACTAATTGGCTCACTCTTGAAAATGAATAGCTTAATTCTTTCCACTCCCAGCATCTTTCAAGAACAGACGACAGGGGCTGGAGAGATAGTACCGTGGGAATGGTACTTGCCTTGCACGTGGGCGACCTGAGTTCAATCCCCAGCATCCCATATGATTTCCCAAGCCCAACAGGAATAATCCCTGAGCACTGAGCCAGAATTAAGCCCTGAGCACTGCCAGGTATGGGCCCACAAACAAAAAAAAACCAAGGAGACAGGAGACAAATGGAGACCAAAGACACCGCTCAGTCCCCAGGCCCCTCCTGGATCAGTCAGGATGCTCTCTGATCATCCATGTCAATGGACGCTCTGGCCCAGCTGAGAACAAATCCAAGGGCCTGGTCAAAGTATCAATGAGCACAAGAAGGCTTGTCCCACTGGGTGCCTCCTGCAGGCCAGAAAGAAGCTCAATGACTAGCCCTACCTCCCAGAGAGCTGCTATTATTCCTGCTCAGAAAAGGTAGAGGCCAAGATTTAGAGGAGTTATCCGGTAGGTGGCAAGGTAAGATTCAGAGAATGCACTATGCAATTTCCAAATGTGCAAGGTGTGTGCATTTCTTGGTGAGTGGCAAAATATAAGATTTCCTGTGTGGGCGATATTTACAGTCCATGGTGTTAAGTACATACATCCCCACAACCCTGCAACCACCACTATGATGCACCAGCACAACCTCTTCCTCGTCCCCAACAGAAACACTGTTCCCATGAGATACTATCTCCACATTCCCCTTTCCTGAACCCTTGACAACCACCCCCCTCCTAGGAATCTCACACTCTCATATGCTATTTGCCCTTTGGTGACCAATATACTCCTCTAAAGTACCTGACAGCCCCTGGGTCTAAAAGGACTAACCAGGGTACATGTCCCAGTCACTTTTTTTTGGGGGGGGGGGTGTCACACAGCGATGCAGAGGGGTTACTCCTGGCTCTGCACTCAGGAATTACTCCTGGCAGTGCTCAGGGGACCATATGGGATGCTGGGAATCGAACCCAGGTCAGCCATGTGCAAGGCAAATGCTCTACCCACTGTGCTATCACTCCAGCCCCCATCATTGGCTTTTGTGTCCTTCCCTCCCAACCCCAAAGGGGGAGGGGGATGCCAGGAACAAAACATGCCCAAGTGGCTCGTCCACAGATATAAAAGCTGGCCCACGTGGAAATGAATCTGCCACATTTCTGAATCGACTTTGAAGACAAGGACCACAGGTACCTATGAATCAGTAACTGGCAGGGGGGGGGGGGCAGGGACCAAGGCCCCCTGAGGTTCCTCATGAAGTCACAGACCACTTGGCACATTAGGCAGAAGCCCCCAAGAATCAAATCTTCTCTCCCCTTTTGGGTCTCCAATCCTTAGCGTGGCAGTCCTGAAACCAGCCACTTTGTTCTTCATCATCTGCAGCCTCGGTTCAGACACCTCCCAGGGGTAATCAAACTGCACGGAACGCCGGTCGGATCTGCGGCCTGATTTTAAATATGAACTGAAATGCTTAATGCCTCGCCGGGGTGCTCCTGACACCAGGGGCCATGCTGTAATAAACACCGTCATTACCAGCACCGGGGTCTGGGGGTCACCTCCCACCCACAGGGAGGCACACTTGGCCACTCCGAGTCAGAGGCTGGTGGCTCTAACCTTGTCTGAAATTGGGGGAGGCTGTCAGACAAGTCCCAGAGCAGGAGCCCCAGAGGCTGAGAAAATAGCTGCTGTGCTCCGTCCCCTCCAGTCAGAGACATTTTAGTGTTTAGAAGATTCTCTGTTGTGTATTCTCTCTCACATTCTGGGCCGTCACACACATTGTCTCCTCGACTTCTCATCCCCAGCTCCACACAAGGATAATTTCCATTCATCCTACAATACATGTAATAAAGGTCCACATTTTCTAGATATTAATAAAAAAAAAGCATATGGAGCTCATGTGAAATGTTCCTCAGAAAGAAAGCCTTTCTTCATGGAGCCCCAAATCTCAGCAAGGCCTGCTGCCAGGATCTTCAGCATCACCCTGAAGGTCCTTTTTTCAGAGTACTTTCCACAGCTGCTCGGACTGTGAACACGCCCAGGATGGAGGGTCTCACTGCCCTGTGGCCAGCCTAGCCCAGCGCTGCACACGGAGGGCACTTCCCTTACTCCCCTCAAACTGCTGACAACAAGCTGGCAGGAGAGATTCTGACACGAAGCAAGGCACCCAGAGACTTTGAGGATCAATCCTTCTACCCAGGCTCCAGTGGAGAGCGAAGGAGATGCCACTGTCTCACAAATTTGGGCGCTGAGGGAATGCAGGTGGGGGAGGCAAGAGGAAAAGACTTTATGTGTACGTACGATAGCACAGCGGGTAGGGCATTTGCCTTGCACGCAGCCAACCCAGGTTTGATTCCTCCGTCCCGCTCGAGAGTATCCCACCTGCACAGCAGAATCTGGAAAGCTCCCCGTGGCATATTCAATGTGCCAAAAACAGTAACAACAAGTCTCACAATGGAGACGTTACTGGTGCCAGCTAGAGCAAATCGATGAACAACCGGAGGACAGTACTACTTGAATATGTGTCTTTATCACACAAAATACCCTCAGTGGAATAAGGAGGTACACTTTCACTGTCTACCTTTGGAAATTTTTTTTTTGGTTTAGTTTTGGGCCACATTTAGCAGTGCTCAGGGTTTACTCCTGGCTGTGCTCAGGGATCACTCCTGATGGGGCTTGGGGAACCATATGCAGTGTCAGAGATTAAACCCTGGCAAGCTGCATGCAAGGCAAGTGCATTTCCTGTTGTACTACCTCTCTGGCCCTATAAGACATTTTAGAAAACTCAATTAAATGTGTTCAATGTGGTGTGGTGTGCACTGAGAAGGTAGTGTGGATGGTAAGGTACGAAGAGGTACTGGTGATGTATGTGTGTGTGTGTATGTGTGTGTGTGTGTGTGTGTGTGTGTGTGTGTCTTACAGAGATACACATTCTCCTAGAAGACACAGGATAAGGACCTCTCCTAGTGTGACTCTCGGGAAGGCAGTTCCACATCCAGTGTTTCCAAGTGTTGCCTAATAACTCATTTTGGAAAGAGCCAGAGACACAGTTGTCTCCGCAGGAAAAGATTTATGTATATAAACTCATTTCAGAAACATTGACTTTTCAAACTTAAGTGGCTTTGAAAATTCCTTCGCTCTTCTCTCTGCCCGGGTTTCAATGTTGCCCCTTCTCCATGAGCTCCTTGCTCCTGAATTAGTTTGGCTTCCTCATTTCCTCAGCCCTTCCAACGCCTCTTCTTCCTTTTCGTTTTGCCTCCCTTGCACCTTTAGGCCACTCTGTCTCTCCTGTCCTTTCATCCCAAACACTGGGCAAGAGAAGAGAGATGATAACGAAATGCCAAGGTGAACAAATGTTGATGCTTGTGAACCAAAGGGGAGGAAGTGGAGGCTAATGGGGAAGGAAGTTGAAATTAATGGTGAAAATGAAGTTTATCTGTGTAATCTGTGGACTAGCACCTCCTCATCTCCCATTAGCATAGATAACAGAACCCTTCTGCAGCTTCCTGTAAATCTCTACCACTTGTCGCTGTTCCCCAGCGTGGACTGTGAGAACATTTCATTCTTGTCTCAGCTGTTGCCTTTCGCTCCGATCTGCCACCATCCAACCTAACTTCGAAACTCCTAATCCTGACCCTAACACATTTCCATGTTCCCTGCTTCCCTCTCTTGTTCTAGCTCAATTCTACCAGCATCTCAGAAGAGCAAACTCTGACAGCCACTGCAAGGTCTGACCAGCCAATCAAACTGTTCTCAAGTTGGATGCATTCCACCACTTTACCTACGTCAAATCAAACATCTGGGAACATTAAAACACAGACGACAAATGCCTGAAATAACTGGGGTAGGCTTCCAAAAGACCCAAACAAGGATTGATTGAGGTCTTTCTTTTCTGAGAGAGCAGGTAAAACCACTTACTAATCATTTAAAAATTATTTTTAGACCTCCCAGGCCCCAAAAAGAATTCATAAACGCATCTTAGCTACATGCTTAAAAAAGCCTATGTATTTTTTTTCCCTAACAACATGTACTGATGACCATACATTAATTATACTCTACTAAAAACAGTGGTATCATAGAAATTGGTTTTTAAAGATCATTAGTGTTATAAAAGTATGATAAAATGGTTTACTTTAAAAATGAAAATTTAGATACAGTATATCTTTCCCGTACATCACTGATTAGCCCCCATCTGGTTTTATGAATAAGTTTTCTAGCACTTGCTTCATTACTAAATAATGATGATAATCACAACATTTTAAAAGAACAAAGGCAAATATTCATTTAGCACTTACTGTGTGCTAAGCCCTTTGGTATAATCTCAATTAATCCTCATGACAACCCTGTCATTATCGCCATTTTTATAGGTAAGGACACTTACAAGCCCTACTAACCCTGCTCCTTATTTATGAATTAACTTCCTTAAAAAAATAAAAAGTTCAGCTGAAGCCATCAAAAAAGGGGGATGTCTTTTGAAATCACAAAGATTTCCTCAAATTAACCTGAAAAACAGCCTTCAGATACATCTAGGAGTCTAGAGAGAGAAAATTATTTTCAGAGTTTAGCCCAATGAGTGGCTTAGCCTGCATTTTCGATTATCAGTGCACTTCTTGACTCAGATTGGGCTAATGAGGTTTCCAAGTGCCCCTTCCTCCTGGGCAATCTGAGACCTGATGGCTCCAGGCTGACTGAAGTCAGCGTTCTCTGCACTGTAGGGAACAACTCACCCAGGGTTCTGGACTCAAACCCCAGTTTTCTTAGTCTTTTTTTTTTTTTTAGTTTTCTTAGTCTTAAAGGTCCCATTTCATTCACAAACTGCAGCAGAATGTTCTTGTGTATGAGATGTGGTGATTTTTGCCACCAAGAGGTGAAAAAAATGAGAAAATAGAGCCAGTGCATAGTAGTTTAAGGTATTTTTAATGTGAACGCTTGTTTTACCTTTTTTTTTTTTTTTTACATTTCTTTAAAAACAGGCTGTCTGGTGCTGACAGGTAGAATAGTGATGGGGGCATAAGTTTAGAAGACACCCAACACAAATTTGAAACCACAATGGTTTCCCCAAACTTCTCTGGATATAGTCCTAGAGGCCCCAGCACCACCCGAGTGGCCCAGTTAACCCCCCATCACAAGGCCCATGCAGCACTGCAGCATTAGGCCCTAGCACTGAATCACCAACCAAGCTGAATGAGAATTACTGGTGGAGGCACCCCAACTTCCTGAGCATCACCTGGAAGGCTAAAAAAAAAAAAAAGAAACAAAAATCCAAAGGGCTGGAGAAATAGCTCAGTGGCAGAGCATTTGCCTTCCATGTGTGAGGTTCTGGGTTTAACACCCAGTACTATAATAACAACAAAACTAGCCTGTCAGGAACATACATGCATTGAGTAGAGCAACGTAGGTTCAGTAGTCTCAAAAAGCCCCTATGGAATATTTAATCCCACTCCTTTACAAGTGAGAGAATTTGCCCAGAGAAGGGAAATAGTGTTCCCAACATCAGAAATGGGAACATACAGGGCTGGCCCAAAGCCATCAGATTCATCCAAGTATGACATTAACAAGACCTTCAGAATCCAGGGTATGATTTAACAAGGTTCAAAAGAAGTATTCTCTTCTTCTTGATTGTAATTTGGTTCTTCTTTCTTATTTTTAAATTAGTAGGTGAGGGGTGGGGGGAGACATATACCCAGTGGGGCACTGACCCCAGTGCCACACTTACAAATGTTAGAATTCTATTAACATTTTTGACAAATATAGGTAGTGAATTGAAATAGAACACGTTGAAGAAACTAGGAATGGAGAAGGAAACTATACTACTGTCAAATTATTCAGAAAGTCCATCCTGTATTTTCCAAACTTACAGTCAAATAGAAGCAGAAGGTAAAGGATCCTATCTGCCCTTGTTCAGCTTAGTCTATAAAAAAAAATACTCAGTGGCAACAATACTCACAGCAGAATCATTCACTGTAGCCAAAAGGTGGAGACAACCACATGACCATCAACAGATGGCAGGGTAAACAAAACAGGGTAGGTACACACATGGAATACTATTTAGCTGTAAAAAAGAATCAAGTTCTGCTAGATGCTACAACATGAATCAGGAAAAATATTATGCTAAGTGAAATAATCCAACATGAAGGGTAACACTGTATAATAAATAAGGTATTTAGAAGAGGAAACTTTGGGAACAAAGCAATAGTCCAGTGGGAAGGGCATCTGCCTTGCATGAGACTGACCCGGGTTTGATCCCTGGCATCCCACATGATCCCCTGAGCACCTCCAGGAATAATTCCTGAGGGCCGAGCCAGGAATTAGCCCTGAGCACCACTAAATGTGATTCCAAAACAAAAGGAAATAAGAATAATAAGAGGTGACTTCATAGAGACAGAAAACAGAAGTTATCAGGACTAAAAGGAAGAAGGACTAGAGAATCACTATAGAACATGTACAGTTTCTGGCTGGAGGATAAACATGTTTTGGGAAGTCCAGAGTGAGGATGAGTGTACAGCATCATTAATGTCCTAAAGACTGCTGAACTGTATACCTTATATGGGCTAAAATGGTAAATTTTAAGTAACATTTATTTTATTAACAAAAAAGTCATATCATAATCTAGATTATACTTTTCCATATCACTTTTCAAAACCAATTAAAATATTATTATGTCAGATTCTAAAATTTGAGAAATTGAATGTATCTTAATTACTTGTACTTTGTGATTAAATTTTTTTACTAATGAAAATGTAAAAATAAATCTAGATTATAATCTTTCATTTCTCAGTTAGAATTCCATGACATGTTTATTTACTCATTGCTCTAAAAGCCCGAATTTCATCCTAGGACCTATTTACTGCCAATACACCATGGTCAAATCTATACTGATCAGTCAATGGCACATTCACACTTAATACACCATGGTCAAATCTATACTGATCAGTCAATGGCATGTTCACACTTAAAACATTCTGGGACTCGCAGTGACTTAATCAGAAATACAAACCCTCCCAATACCTTCCACAGGTGGATTCCAACAAGAAGGCCGTGACAAGGCTTAGGACACTTGAAATCCTGAAAACCTCTGTAACCTAACACCTTAACCCAGAAGCTAGCTGAACCCTTAAATTTCCCAAAAATATTTAGCATATGTATAGTCTATATATAAAGAAAATAGTGTTCATATACCAGGAAGATTTTCAAGAATTGCTAATCCAATTCTGCTCCACCAGGTCTAGGAACAAAGAGATTTCAGCCCATACTTGGCTATTTTGGCAAACTCAGCAATTGCACGTTACACTGAACAGTGGGTATCCTTAATGCAAATGCATATAATTAGGAGCTAAATCTTTGTACCTTCATGGGACAAAGGACATAATAAGCAGGATATACACTTGTAACTTCTGAGGAAAGGAGAGCCTTTCATTTTTCCTTAAAAGAAACTATTTCTCATAAGGCATAGAGAATCTAAGAACAAGAATCTTTTGAAATGGAAAGGAGGACGCAGAATATAAATTTTGTATGGTATAGTCATAATCTACCAGTCCTGGGTCTGAGAGGTGCCAATACCATATACCATGATATTGGTATGTGATATATACCATCTACCCATGACTTCTATTCAACTCAAATTTAAAGGTTTTCATAAACTCATTTTCTTTTGTGGGAAACTTTTTCATTGTTGGTGATTGGATAGCCAAGTCCTATAAGCTTTTAAAGATCTCTCAAGAGTTAGTGAAGAAAAGCAATCTCTAGAGGTACCCTCCACTGGCAACATGCAGACATTGAGCCCTCATAAGCTGCCTCTTGTGATAAGTCCATTTGACATCATTCCCCTCTGCATTCTAAAGACATACATCAAGATCACACTAAGATGTTTAGGGGCAAACATTTTTAGAATAAGGTTTCATTCCCAATCACAGTGCTCAATTAGCAAAAACACTACCTAGACAAAGACCCTTGAACATGTATCCATTTAAATCCCCATGCTATTTTTCTAAAGCACAAAATTTCCCCTCTCCAGAGGAGCACAGAGAACCAACAGTGTTGGGTGTCAATTAATAAAATGAAGTCCATCACTCCAAGTGGGTTTTAGCTGCCTTCCCTGGTGATATCCAGTATAGGAGAAGGACATTCTTCAGGATGTAATACCCTCTCCTCCAATCACATTGGCTGAGCAATGCTCTGCTGGCCTACTTAAGGCTCAACTCCTTCAATACTTCCCACCAAACTCTTCTGCCAGCCTGTGCCTTCCTCCCACCTCAATTTTAGCCAACCATGCTCACAAGCCATCAGTAAGTAAATTACAATTCAAAGGAACCCGTCCATTTGTTCAGCAGAAAGAGAACTCTGGAGTTGCTCCATCTGAAGCCCATAGGCCAGAGTTACATATGGCAGGCTTGCAAATGTGAACAGGATATGATTTATTTACGACAACCATGTGTGTGTGTGATGCTCAGTACCAGCAGACTGTGGCTTTTCTTGCCTGCCTTGGTCTGGGACAACCTCTCTACTGACTGTGTCCTATTCATTTGGGCACTGGATTTTCATGCTGGGAAAACAGGGATGGACCGCTGACTTGGTGGAGGGACAAGGGGTGTGGGGGGGTGGGCTGTAGGGAAGGGTGTGCACTTTCAGACACCCCTATCACCATATAACGATCTAATCAAATGCTCTGTGGACCAAATGTGACTTCGTGCAAAGGTTTGCCAGGTGCAATCTTGGGGGCAGAGTGGGCCTTGGGGGGAAGGAGGGTTGGTAGAGAAACAGCTGTGGGAATGACTGGTCAGTGTGGTTCATTCCATTGTTGAGCCCTTCCTCACAAGGAAGGCGAGGGTGTTTGTGAAGGCTGCTCCAGTCTTCAATCCAGAGACATCCACCCTTCCCCACCCCCATCATTTGGTAAAGATGCTCCAAAGACCAATGGCAGACAGGCATCCAAATGCAGACTCCAGTTGAAGTGCAGGAAACTTCTGCCTACAACCTTCTCACCCCTTTCTCGCCATCCCACCCCACCACCCTAGTTGTATTTAGACTTTGAAAGAAGTTAACATGAATCAGTAGTCACCTGGGCATGCTGGATTTTTGACAAGCCTTAGTCACTCTGTAGCCAGCAGAACAATTCACGCTTATATTCGAAATCCTATGAAGATTCTAGCACACATGCTAACACTAAAATGCCAGTAGCTCCACTTACCTTCTTTATTAAGCCTCATAACCTCCCTGCTTTTTCCACCCTCTTTTCCAGCCTCTTCTAAATCTACATCTGCAAATGAAAAAGAAAAGAAGAAAAGAAAATTAAAAAAAAGAGGGGAATTAAAATAAAAAGGTGTGGAAGGGGGGAGTGAGCCAAAGTCAAGGGGGGAGGGAGAGTTTATTTGCAAACAGATCGATATATCCATCCTGTCTATGAAAATCTTTTCCCAAAATTGATAATGCAACATTTTTTTTTCCTCCCAAGTTCGGGTTTTCCATCTACCTGGCCCAGATAGGTACCCCAAAAAACTATGCAAGCAAGCAACAGAGTATCGCCTTTTAAACCCACACACGGTGGGGCTGGGAAAGCCCACCCCGCAGGCTTCCACCGGGAGCCGAGCACAGACAGACAGACCAGACAGACAGACAGCGCTGGCAGCCAAGGGCCTCAGTGCACTGATGGTCTGTGTCTGTGTGTATTTATTTAGCGAGAGAGAGGCAAAAGCATGGAGGACGCTGGGGGCCACTCTCTCTCTCTCTCCAACACACTTTTTTTTTTTTCCTCCCAGTGGCTCTAGGTGAATGGAAAGGTTACAGGATAATAAAAGGAAGAGGAGGCGGTGGGGTTCTTACTGTCCGAGCAGTGTAATTTGGCGGCGTCGATCCAGGAGGACCAGGGTTTGCCCAGAAACGCCTCCGGACTGGGCACTTTGCGATCCAGTGTCGCCATTGCTCTTCCTTCTTGTTGCTTTTTCCCTGTTCCTTCGGCAGCAGCAGCCGAGAGACACGGGATTCGAGAACGCTCCGACGTCATCTTCGGAACGTTCCGACATTGAGTGTTCTGAAAGGGGGAGGGAGGCAGGGCCGGGAGGAGGAAGGCGGAGGAGGAGGAGGAGGAGGAGGAGGGGGAGGAGGAGGAGGAGAGGGAGAGGAGGGGGAGGAGGAGGAGGAGGAGGAGGGGGAGGAGGAGGAGGAGGAGAGAGCGAGCGAGGAGGAGGAGCCGGCGCTCGGGCCGGGCGCGCTGCGTGTCGCGGCCGCCAGGGGCAGCAGAGAGCCGCCCGCCGGGGAGGGGCCGCGCGCGCCGGCTCCCGGGATGGGCAGCGGCGCGCGGGCGCCGAGATGCTGCGCGGAAGGCGCCGGGGCAGCCGCGCTCCGGGGGAGCCGGGGTGTGCGGGGCGACGGCCGGGGGTCTGGGGTTTTGTGTGTGTGTCTGTCTGTGTGCGTGTGTGTGTGCGCGTGTGTGTATGTGTGTTGGGAGGGAGGGGGGACCTCGCCAGAGGTCCGGAGGACCTAGGAGTGCTAGGGGGGCGTAGGAAGGGTGGGTTTTCCTGCAGAGTTGTGCCCAGAAGACGGAAAGTTTTTGCAGAGAGCCTTTCCCCAGCGAGTTTCCTTCTCTCGTCGGGTCCCCAGCACCCCACGACGAGGCGCAGCCCCCGGCGACGATTCCCGCGACTTAAGATTCCTGCAAAAAAAAAAAAAAAAAGGAGCTGCACCCGCTTCTCCCGACGTCGATCCCTTCCCCAGGACAGGACCCCGGCGCCCTCGTCTTGCGCGCACCACTCCCTGGCCCGGCGGACAGTGCCTCGTCGGGCGGTTGGAGGATGCTGCGGACGCCTTCGGGAGTCTAGGCCGGTGGAGCCGGTGGACGCAGGTGAGTTTGGGCGCTGGAGGAGGGGAGGCAGGAGGAGCTGCTGGACCCTCCTCTCTCGGCCCGCGCGGGACGTGCAAAGCTGGAAACTCGGCGGCCCCTTATCCCCCACCCGGGACTCCCGCATTCTCCGCGCGGTGCGTGTCTCCAGCCCTGGGAAAAACGCCCGCCCCTGACTCTGCTCCCGGATCACGGGCGCGGGTCGAGCATCGCGGCCGCACTCCGAGGACGGTGTCGCATCTGGAGCGGGTTCCGGAGCTCGCTCGTCCCTGAGATGAGGGTGGACGGATGAGCAGATGCCCTGGACAATCAGAATTCGATTCCCGGGAGCGTTCGCTCGCGTCAGGCGCCACTGTTCCAGCAGCAAGACAGAAAGAGGAAGAATCGTTGCCATTGCCTCTGGTATCTTCCTTTTTAAAAAGTCTTCTTTACTAATAGTTACGTAAAATAGAAGGATCTGTTCCCCCCCCCCCCCCCACCCAACGCGCTTGCTCACACACGGGATAAACATTTCCCCTGTCTGCCAGTGTCTTTCAATGCTTGTCACTCTTGTATTCTGCACAGTAGCTCAAACGTGCGGGTTCGAAGTCGCTCAGTCCTGTGTTCGTTCGCTTCCTACCCTCACCCCATGCACTCGTCATCCTGTGTGTCTCAAAGGCAAAGTTAGGGTGAATGAGGCAGGAGGCGCTCGGGGCTTGGACTGATGATATTCCCCTGTGAAACTTGGATGAAGGGTGTTTCCGTTTGTTGGCTGGTCAAATCTAAAGTCAATTTCACTTCCTTTGCTCTCTTTGGAAGGGTTCGTATATGGGAGGACCACTAAGCGATTTCAAGGTGTCTCTGGGTAGAGAAATCACACTTTAAGGATGACTAGTAACTAACAAATATTCATTCCTCATTACCCTCTTAGGATATGCATCGCAGTGCTTTTGTCATGCCTTTTCTCTCCCTCCCACCCACCCATCTTTACATCAAATAATACTTGGCATGAACTAGTTGCCTCCAGCAAAGGAAGACAGGCGCCGCCCAGAATTGCTCTCCTGGAGATGCATCCTGCAGGTCTCCGTGGAAGCAGGCGGGTGTGGAACATATTGGCTGCCTTGGAAAACCAGACGCGCACACAGCGCCTGAGCAGCACAGAGGGAGCTGCGTGCTCTGCCAGAGAGGACCGCGAGTTTTTGCAAAGTTCTTCTTCCCACAGGAAGACCGAAATCTAGTTGGGCGTGACCAGTCGCAGAGAAGGTGGGCTCTGTTCTGCAGCTTGGCAGGGAAAGATTTAAAATGGCAGCGTGAAGTGTTCTTGCTGGGGACCAGATGGGACATGGAGTGTCGTGTTGCCTGGGCTTTGAGTGTGGTTTTTCAAGCACTGTGAGGCAGTATTGAGGAGTTGGGGGTGCTGAGTTTGTGTAAATAGGCTCGTCAAATTAGAGAAGGGACTGAATGGCAGCCTCAAAAGGGGCGCTATTTGACAATGGGGAACCACAGAAGAGAAGAAAGTGTGACTGAGAAAGATTTCTCTGGTTTTGATGTCTAGGACTTAGTGGACTAAGGAAGTTGGGCTGGAGAGATAGTGCAGTGGGTGAGGTGCCTGCCTTGCATGAAGCCAACTCTGGTTCAATCTCCAGCATTGTATATGGTTCCCTGTGAGCACTATCAGGAGTGATTCTTGAGCACAGAATCAGGAATGTAAGCTCTGATCACAGCTGGGTTTAGCCAGAAAACAAAGCAAAAAAGAGAAAGAATAGTATGGAGGAACTAAGAGATAATTATAGGAGATAGAGCACTTACTTTTTGCAATGTTGATCTTGGTTCCATCCTGGCACCATATATGGTCTTCCAAGTACCACCAGGAATAGTCCCTGAGCACAGACCCAGGAGTAAACCCTGAGCACTGCCATGTGTGATCCCCAAACAAGATAGTAGACCTGAAATATTCAAGGTGTGAAGGAATAAAGGTCTGGAATTTGGCAGTCCATGCAGTATGAGGGGAGAACAAGGCTGAGATTGTGCCTTAGAGGTCTGGGGGCGCTGAGGGAGCCCTGTGACCTTGGGAAGGAACTGAGACCCTTCATCCAGCAAACCAAGAGAGGCTGGGTCCCTGCAGCAGCCACCCAAGAGAGTTGGGTGTCACCTCCAGTCCAGCATGGACATGGTGAGAACCAGTGAGAGCCTGGCACCCGGTACCATCGTTCTGACCCATCTGTGCCATAAAAGAGCCAAAGCTTGCTGTCCTTTCACCTTATTGCAATTAGGAAAGTGGGGAGGGGGTTGCGATTTGTCCCAGAGCAGCACTGCCTAATGCAGAGTAGGGAGAGCAAGCAACTGCATTACACAACAGTGCAGCCATCAGAGAAATAATCATCTGCTTCTCTTTTGAGCTTCCTGAGAACCGTGTGTCCTCAAATTTTTATTTTTCCTACTTCGTAGGATGTTTTTTGCACCAGTTATGTTCTACACTCTTGAGTTTTGTATTTTGTTCATTGGCTAAGGCCCTCAGAGAACTGTGGCAAACCAATTTTTTCTGACGGTGATGTGATGGTTGGTGTTTGTTACAACTCAGTCCCCAGGAAGTGTGTGGGGAGGACAGTGATGAAGACACCAAACCCCAGGGAGTCACTGACTTGGGCTTCCAGAGAATTTCATCTCCTCACCCAGGAATCACTTTATTTTACTTTTTTATTGTTGTTGTTTGGGGGTCGGACCTGGTGGTCCTCAGAATTTGTTCCTGGCTCTGTACACAGGAGTCACTGCTGGGGATGCTATGCAATGAAGGGAATCAGACCTGTAGCACTGTAGCACTGTCCTCCCGTTGTTCATCAATTTGCTCAAGCGGGCACCAGTAACATCTCCATTGTGAGACATGCTGTTACTGTTTTTGCATATCAAATACACCACAGGGAGCTTGCCAGGCTCTGCCGTGCGGGCAGGATACTCTTGGTCGCTTACCGGGTTATCCGAGAGGGATGGAGGAATCGAATCCAGGTTAGCCATGTGCAAGGCAAATGCCCTACCCACAGTGCCATCTCTCCTGCAATCAGTAAACCAAGTTTTATCTAAATTTCCTAAAGGAGGTACCTTTTAAACCAAGATTAGAGTACATTTATTCAATCACCTCTGTAGAATTAGAATCTGATTCTTACAAAAAGCAAGTTACAGAAACAAGGTTTTCTCTCCACCTTCCTTTTAAATTTGCCAGATGGCTTAACAAATCTGGCTCATTCTTTCTTTTGCATAAATACAGCAAGATTAGAGAACTCTCCATTTGGGGTACCCCGTTATTTACTGAAAAGTCCTGGGGGTTGCTGGGAATCAGCCCAGGATGGCTATATGTTAAATGCCTTAACACCTGCACCATCTCTTCAGCTCCACCCCCCCCCCCCCCACACACACACCCTGGAGTCCCTATTTTTAAAAAAAAAATTTAATTTACTTTTTAAAAGGAATTTTGCTATTTTTAAAAAATTTTATTGAATCACCATGAGATAGTTACAAGCTTTCATGTTTGGGTTACAATCACACAATGATCAAACACCCATCCCTCCACCAGTGCATATTCCCCACCACTATTGTCCCTGGTATATCCCCCCTTACCCACTTTACCCTGCCTCCATGGCAGACAATATTCCCCATACTCTCTCTCTACTTTGGGGCATTATGGTTTGCAATCCAGACACTGAGAGGTTATCATGTTTGGTCCTTTATCTACTTTCAGCACACATCCCGACCGATTCCTCAAAGCCATCATTTTCTTAGTGTTCCCTTCTCTATTCCAGCTGCCTTCTCCCCTTTGCTCATGAGGCAGGCTTCCAGCTATGGAGCAATCTTCCTGTCCCATGTATCTACAATCCTTAGGTGTCAGCTTCATGTTATGTTGTTTTATACTCCATAAATGAGTGCAGTCTTTCTATGTCTGTCCCTCTCTGACTCAGTTCCCTGGAGTCCCTGTAAACCATTCAGAAAGTCAAAGGTAGCGTAACATCAGCAGAAGGCAGGGTGCCTCAACGGCAGAGAAACCAGTTCAATATTTTGATATTAGTTAAGTTGTCTGGCAAATCTCTCAGGTAGTGGTTCTTTTGGCCCAGAACCCTTAAGTTGGAGTATCAGTCCCAATAGCTCTCTCTTCTCTCTCTTCCCCAATATCTGGGAAGATTTTACTTGGTATCATGGTGAAATATGGGCTGGATTCTAAAAGTGATTTAACATTTAGCAAAGCAGGACTTTGGATACATTGCCTGTGGAAAAGACAATCAGCACATATATATTATTGCAGTGAGGAGTGTGTGTGTAATTGCTGTGTTTCTACCCTAAACCTGCCACAGTTTGTCCACTGACTATAGAGATAATGATATCAACTTTGTGAAACTGCAACCCACCTGTGACTTTGTAAGTATGGATAACAAGACTGTCAATTAAATTGCACTGCTGGGAGCCAGAGAATGAAGAGAGGGTTGCTCGCTGAGTTACTAGACTTTTTACACTTGACTTTAAATGAAAAACGAGGTCAGTTGGAAGAAGTATTGGGGTCAGCAGAATGATGTATATTATATATATACACCTCTATTTCTGTACCAACTATGTATATGGCAGCTTTATTACAAATTTGAATTCCTTGTGGTAGTAAATAGTTACAAATACTCTTAGTGACAGTCAGAATCTTATATAGTCTTATTAGGAATAAATTGACCTGCAAAACAGCCATTTAAAGCATGTTAGTATGATGTCTACATGATAAAGCTCTCTAGCAAAAATATGCCTCTGTCTCCCATGATGAATGTGTCGGAAGATAAAGGGAATATAAATACCTTATTGTAAATATCTTATTTAATCTCTCTCTTAGAAAAGTGACAGTGATTGGCTTAATTAAAAAGGAGAGTCCCATAGACCATATAAACCAGTTCAGTGGAGATGAAATGGAAAATGCTTATTTAAATTGAATACACCTAGTTCTGTAGGAGACCAACCTGCGTTCACTTAGTCTGATTCATGTGCAGTTTAACCATGTTATTGGAAGGGGAGAAAGAATATATTCACTCTCATTTGAGGATATTAAGCTTCTCCTGGGGTTGAGGTGCTGTCTGCCAACCTTGCTGCTATCTCAGCTGTTGTTGGGAGTTCATTGGCGGCAACGGGGTGAAACAGCATGTTCTATTAAAATGAGACATCCCTGGAATTGTTTGATGGCCTTTGCCTTAATTGGATCCATCTATCCCATCTGCTGCTCTTCCCTCTAAATTTGGTTCCCTATCCCCCTTTCTCTCTGAAAATTGTAATTTGGGAGGAAATTTATTCCATACATCATGTGTTACCTTTGTTAAGAACTCTCTGCATCTGGAGGGCAGGTGTGCTGCCTCCCGCCCCTTGTTAGACAACATTGCCTCTTCCCTGCCTCCGGTCCCCTCACTTGTTGATGGATTAAAAACAGAACTGGGATAAAAGATCCCCAGTAGCAACTGACATAGAGAGGAAAATAGGTATTCCAAACTGCTCCATCCATTCCAAACTGCTCCTTAGCCTATGCCAAATCTTTTTTTTTTTTTTTTTTTTGCTTTTGGGGTCACACCCAGTGATGCTCAGGGATTACTCCTGACTCTGTACTCAGGAATTACTCCCTGCGGTGTTCAGGGGACCATATGGGATCAAACCTGGGTCAGCCGCCTGTAAGGCAAATGCCCTCCCTTCTGTGCTATCACTCTGGCACTTCCTATGTCAAATCTGAGCAAGCCTGGATTCCTACTTAAAAAAAAAAGGTTAAAATGACACTTACATTCCAAATGGGGTAGAAAAGTTCAAATAGGAGTGTTTTATGGAGGTGAAACTACTTTTGAACCTTGCTCCACTACAGATTCAGTGAAAACTTTGAGTCCTGGGACCTCCTGGAACTTCTCTGAGGTTGCAGGAGACCTCTGCTCCCCAGAGTGTAGCAGCCATAGTGCCGTTCCTAACCACTGCTCTTTCCCTGAAAAGATGGGTGAGGAAACAGCTTCTCTAAGGCACTGTTGTAAAATCACCTTTGACCCTTAACCTCAATAGAAATAAATTTCTAATAAGTTTAACATGAAAGTACACATATTCATTGGAGAAAAATCCACCCAGGAGTACAGTTCAGGTTCGAGATTGGCAGGTGTAAACAAGAACTTCCCTTCTGACATTCGTTCGAGAATTAGACTTTCTCCACCGAAACCTCAGTTTTCACCACTGTGAAATAGGTATGGAAGATTCCTCTCTTCATATCATTAAGAAGATGCATGTGAGATTCCAGATTTTTCTCCCCTCACTCTATCAGGCCTTGTACATGGTGAGTCATTATCAGTGTTTGTGATGACTATTTATATGCAATGCCTTGTTTAGACAACAGCTGCCAATCAGAAGACACTCTGGGGCAGGGAGAGAGCTCATGGGGTTGCTTTGGACAAATATTCTCCCTAGCAAGGAAACTAAAGCTCTTCTCCTTCTTTTGTATGGGGGATGTGGCCCTTCTTCCATTGCTCGGGATCCCTGCTTGAAACTTCATCTCTCAGTAGGGTAAATATCCCTTTGTTCAGGGAAGACCAGCGAGAGCTTTTTGTTATGCAAAGGAATTGCTGAACCCAAAGTCTGGTTAGAGACAAAGCTGTCTTTGTGTGATAACTTACAGGATTTTTTTTTTCACAGAAAGCAGAGTGGGGTCTCTGCACATTTTTTTTCCCCTGAAGAAATTAAATTTTCTTTCTTTTGGTGAGAAAACTCAATATTGAGTCTAAAAGTCATGCATATATTCAGCTCTGCACATGAGCTAGTAAAACAAGAGAGAGAAAGGGAATAGAACTTGGAGCCTCTCCCACCATGTGTCACTCCTAAAGCCCCCAGAACTGAAGGCATCGTTCACCCCATTTTCTATCCCTTCACCCACTGCCTACAGGGCTCCTGAGAAGTGTAGATGATCTTGCTCTCTTCTTCCTGTGTCTATTTTCATTTCTCTCCTTCCCATGAATGGACATTGTTTAGTGAGCATTTTTGGTGTAACATTTCTCACATGTGCTCTTACATGCTTTTACAAGAGGAAAAATACCATGTTTTAAACTGCTGCATAGTAGTCCATAAAATGTTCCACAGGATGTTGGTTTTCTTACTTTGGGCTTGTTGTTGTTGTTGTTGTTGCTATTATTTTTGCAGCTCCAGGACCCAATCCAGGTCTCCTCAGTGCCAGACATATGCTTTACTATCGATCCATATCTCAGCCCAGTTTACTGACAGAGAAGCTTCTGGTATGTTTTTGTTTTTAAATAGGGCAATTGGCATTTTTATTTTTATATATGCTTTCTGGGGCTGGAGCGATAGCACAGCGGGTAGGGCGTTCGCCTTACAAGCGGCCAACATGGCCGACCCGAGTTCGATTCCTCCGCCCCTCTCGGAGAGCCCGGCAAGCTACCGAGAGTATTCGATATGCCAGACACAGTAACAACAAAGTCTCCAATGGAGACGTTACTGGGCCCGCTCGAGCAAATCGACGATCAACGGGAGGGCCTTTCTGGGTACGTGAGGTGTACTTTTACCCCAAAGTAGAATTATTAGGGTATGCATTTTAAATGTTAATAGCTTTGCCAAATGGTCCTTGGAAGTCACTGACTAATTGGTATTCTGAATAGCACTTAGGGAATGTGCTCATTTCTTCATGCCCTAATTCATCCTTAACCTTCCCAGACTTAAAATTTTTGTCAATAGTATAGTTTTAAAGTATCTCATTTATTTTGTTCTTTCTGGTATGTTTTTGAGTATTTCCTCAAATATTCTGTTGTATTTCCACTCTGCAAATTGCTGTTTATGTCTTTTGATTAGTATTGATATTTTTAGACCTTAAAAAAGTTGATTTGTAGGAATCCTCTATACCTCCTAGACTTATATTTTTCCCCCCTGTGTTTGAAAGTAATGTACTTTTTCCAGCTTGTTGCTTCTTTTCACTCTGTTGATAGCATCTTCTCATTATACATCCCCCCACCGCCCCCAACCAAGCCCACCCCACCTCCATCGGGAGTAGTCAGATATACCAACTTTTTCCTTGAGGCCCTTTGCTTTTTGTGTCTTGTTAAAGGATCTTCTCTTCTCAAGGGACAGAAAGTAATTTTTAAAATACTTTCTTTTAATGTGTTGTAGGTTTTGCTTTTACATTTAGAGTTTTTCAGTTAATGTTCACTTAATCAAGTCAAGTGATCAAGTGATCAGTTAATGTTGCAAGATTTAAAAAATAAAAGGTCTTACAGAGAATTTCTTGCTGGTCACATTTCCCTAAAAGTTGAGGCCCCTTGCTCTATGGCTCATTCTCTCACCATCTACACGTTTACTGCACAGCTTATCTTAATTCCTTAACTTGATTACGAAGAGTAAGCATTCAGCTGCTTGGAACACTCCACCTTCTATTGCATTGTAGGCTTATTTTTAAAAATACCACCACATTAATGTGCCTGCTACATACAAAGTTTCACTCACCTTCAGATGCATCCTTTATCAATTCAGAAGAAAGTCTTCGAAATCTCCATGTCTCCTTTTTCCACTAGAACTGAAAGGAAAGAGTATGGAGGTTTATTTATCCACTTAAAAGTTATGTATCTCCTCTCATTAGAAGGTGTTGTTTGAAGATACGTTTCTATTGAAAAGGTTTGATTTAAAGACACATTTGTTCTTTCAAACTAAGTCAGTGACTGTTCTTTCAAACTAAGTCAGTTCTTTCTTTCTTTCTAAAACTGTTCTTTCAAACTAAGTCAGTGACCTGTGATTATCCTTAAGGAAGTTCAATAACTTGTTCATTGTACAAGGGACTGGAGTATGCATTGAATACCTACCACGTTCTCCATATTCTATAGATTAATTTGCTTTGTTTGATATCCATGAGTTATGTACTTTAAAAATACTATTAATAAACTTTTAGAAAATAATGGTGAAATGAAAAAATAAAAAGTTTTTCCCAGGGCCAGAAAAATAGTATGGGGGTTAAGGGGCTTGCCTTAAATGCAGCCCCAGTTTAATCCCCAATACTCCATATGGTCTCCCCAAGCACTGCCAGAAGTCGTCCTTGAGCACTGCCTGGTGTATCCCAAAAGCCAGACCAAAAAAAATTTATTTCCTCCAGTAGACACAATAAAACAGTTTAGCTTGGGGTTGTGGCTCTGCAGTAGAGCACATGCCTTGCACATATGAGGTCCTGGGTTCCCCAGCCCTGAAAATAAAAGTGCATCGTTCCTGTGGTGCCACCATGCACTCCCTTTCCCCAGACATGGTGAGTTTCTCAGATCTCTTCCTGTTCTGTTCTGAACTGTCTTCTCCAGAGACAGTGGTTTTCATACTCTAGTCTTAGGACATTTTGGTGCCTATTCGAGAAAAAATATTTTTCTTTTCTTTTCCACCAAGACTTTAGAAGACTCTGGTTCTTTGGGGCTGTAGCTTATAACAAATACCGGCTGATAAACCACAGGCTCGCTCCTCATGATTTTGTGGTTCTGGGCGCTGTTGCTGTCCAGGTCCCCAGCACTAGGATGCTCGCTGCTCTGAGCCATTTTCCTGATTTGTAGATGACTTGTTCCTGCTCTGACCTCATCAGGCAGGAGGAAAGAGCTGGTTCACAGGGGCACACTTGGCAGTGCTCAGGAGCCACTCTTGGCTCTGTCTCCTCAATACAAGGATGTGCTTCGCCTCTGAGCAATAAACACCGCCAGCCCCTCCCACTGAGCTACCCACTGATGGTATATGAAATTGGCAATTCCCATCTCTCTGTCATCCTACAGTACCTTTTTTTTTTTTTTGGCCGGGGGGTGGGGGGGAGGACGAGAGGAAAAAATGCTGCAAGAAATCAAGGGTGTGAGATTCCAAATTTTTCTCCCCTCATTCCATCAGGCCTCACACCACATGGTGGGTCATTATCAGTGTTTGTGATAACTGTTTATTTGCAATGATTTGTTTAGACAACAGCTGCCAGTCAGAAGACAATCTGAAGCAGGGAGAGCTCATGTGGTTGCTTTGGACAAATACCCTCCCCAGCAAGGAAACTAAAGCTCCTCTCCTTCCTTTGTATGAGGGATGTGGAGGAGAAGAGGGAGTCGCACAGGGTCTGGGCTGTGCCCTGGACTTCCCAGAGAGCAGCAAACCAAAGGTTTCTCCTGGAGTATGGACTGGGGCATGTGAGAACCTCTTAGGCCGGGTGAGGGACCGGGGAACATCCGGTGCTTGTCTGAGATGCTTCGATGTGACTCTGGAATCCTGTAAATCTATTGTCAGATTTTCTGTGAAGTCAATTCTCTTGCTTCCCCCCGGTCTTAGATAGTTGTGATGTGAGGGGATTAAGTTAGATGCTGGTTCTTAACATGTACCCTATGGAAGTCAGGTTGAAAGAAGCTCATCTTGCTCTGAGCCAGCCCTGTGCAGTAACAACACCATCATCCAAAAGAAGCTAGATGGTCCTGGAGCCCAGGAAGTAGCCAGCACTTTGCAGGGAGGGGGTTGTGAGTGGGATTGCCCAGGCTATAGTGTCTGAAACCAGCCCCCAGCAGTTCCTTCCACCTTTCTTCCAGTCCCAATCCACTAATCACAAGAGGAGGAACTCCTAAAAATGAGAGTTCAGACTTTGAGATTATGTATGTGAGAGGAAGTAGAAGTCCAGAGCCTCGAGGTCCTGTAACAATAGCTACGGAATTTAGAATAGAGCCCAGTCCCCACTGGTGGGTGGTCAGCCTGCTTATGGATTACTAGTTCTCAAGAATGATGCTGTGACTGTATATTTAACTTTATGTGGAGACCAGAGTTTCTGAACTGAGGATGATTTTTACCTGCTTCCCCCTTCCATCCCACCCGATTCCCCACAGTATTTGGCAGTGTCTGAAGAGAGTTTGCTGTCATGATGAAGGAGCAAAGTCTGGGATTCTAGTGGGGCGCAGGCAAAGATGGAAGGTCAGCACCCTCCCTTCCTCCACGTGACCCTTGATAAAGATGCATCCAGTCCCAATGGGAGGGCTGCTGTTGAGAAGGCCTGATGTAAGATGATTCATTTCTAATTTTCTTTTCATTTTTTCTGAGAGCAAACACCTAGCCTTTGTCCACTCCTTTACCTTTGGGGTCTATTTTCACCAGATATGCAGAAATCCATCCAGAGCATGGTGCTGGGGTTTGGGGCAGGGGTGACATCCATTATCACTGCATGAGGAAACCCAAGGTCTTTGAATTTGCAGCATAGGAAAGCCACGCGGTGCTGTGGGTGAATGCTATCTGTAGAGTCAAAGGAAATGCAAGCTGTCTGTTTTGTGAATCTATTTGTGATGTGATGATCCAGCAATGTAGTCTTTTCTTTCTTTCTTGGTCTCTGAATCCTTTTTAGACCATTGCTTTCCCTTCTCATAGGCAGGG
The DNA here is from genome assembly GCF_029834395.1 of Sorex fumeus. Lineage (NCBI taxonomy): Eukaryota > Metazoa > Chordata > Mammalia > Eulipotyphla > Soricidae > Sorex > Sorex fumeus. Next base: position 26,042,792 of record NW_026606094.1, on the reverse strand, counting down.
CAGGGGGTCAGTTCTAAGGCACTCATGGTAGAGGACACGGATGAGTCTCAACTTAGAGGTGGCCAATTAAAATAAAACATTGCTTACTCACACGGGCTTCTTATATTTCAAATCATCACCCCCCCTCACCAGAGCTGGCACTGTACATCCTGCCCATTTAAGGAACACCATTCATATTGTAAGTTTGTTGCGATGATTTTCCTGGCAGATGGCACTCAAGTGGCTTGTCTATCCTATCAGGAATCTGAAGTCTATTTTCTAATAGATGAAGAATCTGTGCTTTTTCCTACTGCTTTCAAAAGTGCTAAATAGACTTGCAGAAAAAAGCTGTGCTGGTTCTTTGTATAGGTTAACAGTTCAACCAAGTATTGTGGAGGGGTAGGGGCTCCCAAGTGGTCCTCACAGAGCCACTCCTGGCTATACCCAACCTGGGTGGGCCAGATGGAGCCAGTGCTTGAATCCAGTGGTGGGCCCAGTGGTACTGGGAGCCAAAGGGTCATACCCAGAGGTGTTTGGGGAGAGGGACATCAAGGCTATACCAAGCTTTTAAGAGCCAAGTGGTTTGGGACCAAGGGTCTAATGCATGAAATGTATGTGTTGCACCCCTTTGAGTTCTTTCTCCAGCTCCTCAACTAGGATTTTGAAAAACCCTTAAGACAGGTCACAGGACCAGAACAATGGCACAGTGGGTAAGGCATTTGCCTTGCACACGTCCAATCTGGGTTTAATTCCTGGCATCCCATATGGTCCCCGAACACTGTCAGGAATAATTCTTGAGTATAGATCCAGGAATAACCCTTAAGCATCACCTGGTGGTACCCAAAAGTCAAAAAAAGACAGGTCATTCCTACTTCTTGACCATGGCTATAAGTATTGTAGCATGATACAGTGTTACCAACAATGCATCTGAGTTGACAGCATTCCCAGGAAGACTCTGGCGCATGAGAAATACAGCCCCTTGAGTGATGGAATTAATAACATGATCTTGGCACCTGAATTTGGTTGTTCTTACTTCCCTTAGAGTTTAAGTCTTCCTAAGTTTGGTTTGGAGGAGGGAGGAGACATTGCCATGTATATTGGTGTAATAAATTTGGCACTGGGAGGTGCAGAGAGTGTCATTTCTATTATGGATTGACCCCAGATTGATTTAGCAGCGTGTGTTGTCTAAATTGTGATCAATGCTCAGTAATGGCAGAGCTGGACTCCTGGCAGGGAGAGGGCAAATGTTGACACATTGATCGAGTGATGAGCTCCAGGTTGAATGTATATGGGGAGAATCAAAATCCAGAAGATGGTGAGATGAAAGGGAGACAGTCCCAGCAGCTCCCGGCGCCTTGTCCAAGTCTCCCCTCTGTCTCTAGGGATCCATCTTTCACTCACAGCCGCTGATCCCCACAGAATAGTTCTGTTCCAACTAGCTTCTGAATCTTAGCGTGTGCCATTCCTTGCCCTTTTAAGGGGAGAAGGACCTCGCCAATCGCCTCAGCTCAGAGGACTTACATTATTTTGTTCTTGTAGATGCTTTGGCCTTTGGGGAATTTGGGTAATAAACAGAGTTGCTTCTTCCAACATTCAGTAACTTTCCACATTTGAATGGGAGGCAGATTCTATAAAGGAATAAAGGAATCACACTCCTCCTTTTACAGATCAGAGTTGTGAAAGCACTTGCCTGGCCGTGTGACAGGTGATCCAGGCTGAGAGTACTGGCTTCCCGGAGCCTTAGCATCTGGCATGAGGGAGAGGTGTGTGTGATCAGTGGTGGAGAGCAGCCTAGCCTGGAGAAGGTGCACCAAGAAGGCTTGGGGGAGAGGGGAGGGGAGAGTTGAGTCAGGCATGAAAGATTGGGAGGAGATTAGTAGCAGGTGAGCAACATGCTGTCAAAAGAAAGAGCTGTGGATTGCATAGATCAGTTTCCTAACACAGAGCCTGGGGTGGATGGGGAGTCAGGAGGGGGGTTGGAACAGCAGTGTCTCAGAGTCTGTCTTGGAATCTGGAGTGTGCCTGAGAGCCTCCAGGCACTTGCTAAGTTTTCAGCATCACTTATTATCAGGGAGATGCAAATCAAACCTGCAGTGAGATATCACCTCACACCTGTGAGAATGGCCTCTATCACACGGATCAGAAATAATGAGGCTGGCAAAGATAGGAGTAAAAAAGAAGCCTTGCATGTTTGTGGGGATGTAAACTTATCCAGGAGCTTTGAAAATCAGTATGGAGGTTTCTCAAGGTGCTGAAAATAGATTCAGTAACAACCTTTGCCCCCTTCAAGATATCTATCAGAAGAATATAAAAACATGCAATTGAGGGGGGCCAAGAGACAGTGTAATAGGGGCTGGAGCAACAGTACAGCAGGTAGGGCATTTGCTTTGCACGCGGCTGACCTGGGTTCGATTCCCAGCATCTCATATGGTCCCCTGAGCACTGCCAGGAATAAGTCCTGAGTGCAAAGCCAGCAGTAACCCTTGTGCATTGCTGGGTGTGACCCAAAAAAGCAAAAAAAAAAAAAAAAGAGAGAGAGAGATAATGTAATGGTTAATTAAGGCACATGCCTAGCATGTATCCAACCTGGGTTAGATTTTGCACCAAGTGATCCCCTGAGCATAGGTCTGGAGGACCCCCAGAGAGTAGCCTATGTATCCACAGGACATCATGGTCCAAGCAGCATTGCAGAGAATCACTAGCGGGGTACCATGCCTCCTGAGCGCTTCTTCAGGGCCCCTCTCTGCTCCACCCGCCAATCAAAAAAAAAAAAACTAAAAAAAAAAAAAACCAGCCCACTCAGTTGAAAGGATATATGCACTCTTATTTACAATAGCCAAGACCCAGAAACAGCCCAATTCCCAACAATGGAGAAGTGATTGAGGTTGTGATTTAAAAGATGAGGTATGCCAGGGAGATAATAGGGGGTTAAGGTGCAAGCCTTGCCTGTAACTGATCCCACTTGATCCCCAGCACCACCTGGTCTCCCAAGTATCTCTGGGTGTAGCTGTGAGGGCCACTTAGCACTGCTGGTAAGTGGTAATCCCTGGTACCACAGGGCCCAGATAGCACCACATTCCCTGGCCCTTGCATTGAGCGACTGGCTAACTTAGCCTAGGATTGCTGGGAGGTGCCCCCAGACCTCATGAGCACCCTCCCATTTCCTGTCCCAAACAAGATGTATTCTATATGCACAGTTTTGTAGAATACTGAACTGTAAGAAATGAATCATTTGTAACATGGATGGACTTGGATTTAGTGGATTTAGCAGACCTGACCTTGCCAATGGGTTGGTATAAGGAGTCCAAAAAGGGTGGTGGTGGCATATTAGCACTTGGTGGTGACTATGGGGTGCCAGTTGACTTTTGAAGAGTCTGAAAAATACACTTCTGAAATGTAAGCAATGATACAAGCCAAAGTTACTTCAATAGAGATTTTAAAAGAATTCACAGGGTCAGAGAGACAGTACAGCAAGTAGGATGTTTGCCTTGCACACAGGCAACCCAGGTTCAATCCCTGGCATCACCTATGGTCCCCCAAGCCCTGCCAAGAGTGATCCTTGACCACAGAGTCAGGAGTATAGCTGGGTGTGGCTAGACCCAGCTTTTTATTTATTTTATTTTATTTATTTTTTTATTTTATTCTAAAATAAAATTAAAGAATCCACAATACAATAAAACATGAACTAGAAGGTATATGGTATATATTTCTGTGAGACATACATTTATCAATAGCAAATCTCTAAAATTAGAACTCTGTGGATCTGAATGAACTAATTAGATGAGAAACTTTTTCTTATCAAGATTCTCATTTTTCTCCTTGGCTCCAAAACATGCTTAGGAAGATACTTGGCCAGCTGGGCAGGTGGTTCAGTGCCAGGGCACCAGGATGTGGCACTGCCCAGGTTCTACTAGACCAGAGACCAGCTGCACTACCTTAGCCAGGGCCACACTGGCTCAAGGTACCATCCAGTGTTAGGGATCATATGAGGCATATGACCTAAGTACTCCTTGACCCTCAATGTTTCAATCCTTTAACAATCTAGCCTGCAGATTTAGGCATCACACCCGCTTGTACTGATGAAGGGAAGTCTTCGTATTTGAGAATTACCCTCTCGTACTCCAGTATTGGGTCATGTTAAAAATTAAGTTAAACAGACCTGTCATTTGAAAGTAGACCAACCAAATGGCTGAGTTTGCCTAGGGCGTGCCAGATTATGCAGAATTATTAATAGCTTCACTTTCCAGTCTCAAAAGCACTCTGGCTTGGAAGACAAATTATATGGTTACCCTAATTCTAAGTGATCCACTTAAGATTTTTTTGTACTTACTCTCAATCCACAGTGGTCAGATAGATGCTTTTAGCTAAAAAGGTATTTCCCAGATATGCATTCTGTCTTTTGGAAATAGCTGTGGAAAAACACATATAAAGTAGTCATTTCAAAAAAAGAAATACAGGAGAAATACAAACAGTATCAATGAAGTAATCATAAACCCCCCAAAAGGTGAATATTTTAACATATGCATCTGTACCTAATTCCAATCTACCAATCCATGATATGTATTTTTAATAGGGGTCACTCCTAATGGTGATGGTGGGGCTTGTGGTGTCAAGTACTGAACATAGGACCCCGCAGATACAAGACAGGTGCTCTTCCACTTGAACTACGTATCTTCTGCCATGTTTATATGTTTTAGATTCTTAGCCTCCAAAAATAAGTCACTTTACTTGGATAGCATTCCATATGTATATGCAGATATGCATATTGCATTATACGACGCATTTAGAACTATATAATAACATAGTTAATATAGATAGATATAGTCGCCTTTTGGAATAATCACATTTAAGCATGGTATAATATTCTAGTGAATAGTTGTTCATAAACCATAACTAAATTGTCATTGTTGGGCATTTAGGTTGCTTCTTTTATATGTACACACGTATATATTATTAGTGGTGCTATAATGAACATTTCTGCAGCTACATTCTTTCATGCATCCATGATTTTTAGAGTGCTGTTTTACAAATGAAATGAGTAAGTCTAAGGGGCTGAGCATTCAAAAATGTGCAACTGGCAAGTTAGCCGGCATGTGTGAGAATTCCCATTCCTTATGGCTTCGTGTGTGCTGTATGGAACATTCATTCTTTTATATCTCTTGGTGTGATCAGACTTTTTATTTTATTTGTATCTCTCTTTCTCTCTCTCTCTCTCTCTCTCGCTCGCTCGCTTGCTCGCCTTTTTGGGTCACACTTGGCCCTGCTCAGGGCTTACTCCTGGCTCTGCACTCAGGGATTACTCCTGGTGGAGCTCAGGGGACCATATGGGATGCCAAGGATCAAACTCAGGTTAGCTGTGTGCAAGGCAAACACCCTGCTCTGGCCCTCATTTGTATTTCTGATTGTTATTAAATTCCCGGCAAGCTACCGAGAGTATCTCGCCCGCATGGCAAAGCCTGGCAAGCTACCCATGACGTATTTGATATGCCAAACACAGTAACAACAAGTCTCACAATGAAGACGTTACTTGGCTCGCTTGAGCAAATTGATGAACAACGGGAGGACAGTGCTATTACATTCCTCTTTTTATTCCTTCTACCCTTCTCTTTTGTTATTGCTGCTGTTGCTATGACTGGGGGTTGCACACACCCTTAGCCGTCATGCTTGTTCAGTTTTGTGGGGGGGGCACTCTCCAGTTTGTGGTGTTTGCAAAGTAGGCCATAATACTCCCTGGGGCTTGAACACCTGTTTGATGATGCTTGCACATGTGCTTGCTGAAGCTCTTAGTGGAGGCATACAAGTTCCAGTCATGATGCCCGCCAGGGGTCGCTGTGATGCTTACACACATATTTGCCTTCCTGGCTTTGGTGCTGGCACATCATTTTAGTTGTGGTGCTTGCCAAGGATTGCACCCGTTTTGTGTTGCTTGTATACACGATTGGCTGTGGTGTGGCCAGAAAATTATTTGGGATTATAGATGGTAGAGCAGCCAGGGTCCCAATGCATGTTTGATCCCAGGTGCATGTGGGATACTGGAGATTTGAACTCATGACCAGATGCTTGCAAAGCAGGAGGTTCAAACCATTTTGTGTGTGTGTGTAATAATTGCTATTGTTATTAAAAATATTCATATTTATTGAATTTCAGGTGCTGTTTCTATTTCACTCTTTTGTGTTATATGTTGTGAAACTCCCCCCCCCCCCCGCCCGCCAACATGCTATTTATCTTTTAATTTGGTAGACTTATGAACATGCATGTGAATATGTTAATGCAAAAGTTTCTGCTTTTTACATCGGTATGCCAATCAGTCTTCTCCTTTATGGAGTTGTGCATTTTTCCTCTGGTACTTAGTGGTGCTTGGGTAACCCCTGTCTCAGAACTCAGGTGTCACTCCTGGCAGTGCTTGGGAACCATGCTGGGCCACGGATCAAACCCAGAGCTTTTTGTATGCAAAGCACATGCTCTACCCCTTTGAGCCATCTCCCTGAACCCTTTTTGTATTTTTCTTAATGGATCAAGTTTTCATGAAAAGCTGTCATGGGTGTTAGAAGGGACTAGTTCTTGTTTTTCACAGAATGAATCATTGTGGCAAGAACTTTATAGCTGCACTAATTTGTTCTCAGGAGAACCAGGACACTCACCTAAGGTGCTGATGCAGTGAAGGAAATGCCAAAGCCTATCATAGCTTCCCCAAGGCAAGCAGCAGTGTCTGGAGCAGCATCCTGGGGCCTCAAGGTAGCTGCTTACCACTCTATGTCAGGAATGGTCACCCTAGGCAAAAACATGGCTAGATTGCACCAGGACTGCTGTGAGTGAGTTTGTTGTACTCAGAGACCCCTTCCTTGTCTGTCTTCTCTCTCCACCCCCCCACAATTAGAGTCCCTCTTGGTTAGTTTACTTTTCAGATTTCTGTGGAGAGTTTTCTCTTTCAAGTAAGACTTAAGAAGCTTGCTTTCTCATTGGCCCTCAGTGTGCTTGAGGGTCCTATTAGTGTTTATACTTGGGGGTAGGAAGAGAAGAGACCCCCTCCCCTACTTACAGATTACATGGGTGGGTATCCTTCTCCACCTGAGGCCGTTTTGCCCACAGGGTGAGGGAGAGGAGTCACACACTGTGGCAGGTATGTGATCAGTGATCACTACTCAGATGCTGAGTTGTGCTCACCTGCCTCAGTTATTGGTTCTCACTCCTTTTCCATGAGCAGTGGACTCCAGGGTCCAGTCTGTCAAAACCCAACCACTGATCATTTCTTAAAAGAACTGCATCATGCTGAGAGTCCAGGACCGGGGAACAAAGTTGGTCTTTACTCCGGTTTTGCGAAGAAATGATTTAGGGTAAACCATGTAATTACTAGCCTCACCCACTTTTATCACCAGGGATCAAAGCTCAGGGTTCTCTGGGGCCAGATTAAGAGTTTGAGTGTAGCTTTTTTTTTTCTTTTTGGGTTACACCCAGTGATTTTCAGGGGTTATTCCTGGCTCTGCACTCAGAAATTACTCCTGGCAGTGAGTGGGAGATCATATGGAATCCCGGGGATTGAACCTAAGTTGGCCACGTGCAAGGCAAACACCCTATCTCCTGTGTTTTTATTCTGGCCTCTGAGTGTAGTTTTTACTGCGGAATGAATTACTGTGGTTATGAATGGTCCCCACCCCAGAATCTATACCTCTGTATGAAGTATGTCACTGACCCTTTCTAACTTTCTAGCGTTTTTAGATTTTTTAACTTTAACTTTTTTACTTTAACTTTAACTTTTTAAACTAGCTTTTTAAACGTTTTTAGCTTTCAGCTTTTGAACATTTTCTCCTCTGCCCAATCAGAGTTATTGGGTCTCTTCCTCATCTTCCTATTCAAACACACACACACACACACACACACACACACACACGGAGCCAAGGATCTAAGTAGGCTACAATGCAACCTTCCTTAGCATACTGGGGAGAGAGGGGAATAAAATATCTTTCATAAAGAAGTACAGCATCCGGGAAAGGGGCCGCACACATCCCCAGTAATTCATTCCAAACCCTCTTTAGCGGGTAAGGCCATTTGTAAATAATTTTCATCTTGTTACCCAGGCAGTAATCATATATCCTTTCCAGTGGGGATTGGCAGCATGTCAGATGGCTTCCATTATGCAGAGATTCCACATTTTCCAAACCTATTATGGCATCCCTACAAACTGTGAATTGGGGGATTCACAGTTATACTAAAGGAATTATTGGGCCATTCTTTTCTCCTTTAGACGGATGGAGTTGAGAGTGGTTGAGTTGAACATCTTCTACATGTTTATTTATTCAGGAAACATCTACAGAGCTTGCTGGTAAGCCCTTCCCCAGAAAAGAAGAGATATCCATGATTTGTCTTGATTTTATATAAAGGTATTTCATGGAACCACTAATGACATCTGCAGGAGGCTCCTTAGTGACCACCCCCCGTGATATGAGGTCTTAATCTCTGAATCCTCTGAAATGTTACACACAGGATAAAGTCTTTGGAGGTGTGATAAGTTAAGCATTATCTCAGATTATCTAGTTGATTCCCAAGTGCTGCCCCATGCATCCTTTAAAGAGAGAGTTGCAGGGAGATTTAAAAAAAAAAAAAACCTTAACTTAAACACCATCATTTACAAACTTGTTCATAATACGGTCATTTCGGGCATTCAATATTCCAACACCAATCCCATCATTATTGTGATCTTCCCACTTCCCTTCATCATTGTTACCAATTTCCCACCCAACTCCCAAGCCTGTCCCCTCTGCAACCACAGAATCATTTGTTTTATATTGCTGGTTACAACAGAATGACTATTGGAATTATTGAAAAATACTTCAGCAAAAGAAAATTTGTGAAAATCGTTATATCTCACAACGGGGTCATTAAAGTTAATGTCAGTGGGTTATTGAACTGTTTGTTGCTAGTTGAGCCTTCTGTGTTACTGTTCTTATTTACTTAGCTTAGTTAGCCCCCATGCTACTTTTCCATCTAACTTGGTGTTCTCTTACTGGGCTGTCAATACTGTGGACTTTGGAAGTGTTACCCAGTCACATATACAGCTGTACACACCAGGAACTTCAGGATCTGTAGAGCTGGGATGTTTCTCAACCTGACCACACTCCCCTGCCCCGCCCACCCCCACCCCCCCCCACACACACCACCTCTTGAGGGTGCTCCAGAGATTTTAGCTTAGGGAGATTGTTTTGAACTGCACAGAGAAGGTAGATATTAACATGGGGCAGAGAGAGCTGGAAATGCTGAAGGCCGTGAGGATGCAGCGCCAATCCCAGGAATAACAGAAGCCATTGTAAACTGGAAGAAGCAAGGGATATATTCTCCCTAGAGAGCCTCTGAGCAAAAAAAAATCCTCACAAAAATAAAAACAGAAAAGAATCCAGTTTCTCAAGCTGATCCAAGTTTGATATTTTAGCTCTGATATGTTCTAGCTGGATGATCTTGAGAAAATCCCCCAAATTTCCTTAGGGCTCTATCTTGTTCCCTTAGCTATAAAATTGACATCCCAATATTGATATCTTGGGCTTGTTGTGGGGAGTACATGAGAATGGGAGAGAATATTGCAACATACACGATCATTAGAGAAACCAATATCCAGAGTTAAAGCAGAAGACAAGTTCACAGATCAGTAAGAAAAAGACACTCAACCCAATTGAAAGGCAGTCAAAAGACTTGTACAAGCACTTAACAAGAAATGATATTATCATAAACAATATACACTACCAGGGAAACAGTACAGGGATTAAGGTGCCTGCCTTAGGTCAACCGTGGTTCAATCCCTGGCACCACATATGGCCCCTCAGTACTGCCAGGAGTTATCCTTGAGAAAAAAAAAGCCAAAAATAAACCCAAGCATTAATAACAAGGAAAATAGATTGAGTTTCCACAGGCAGTAACAATATGGATAAATTTTATAAATGTAATGTTAAACAAAAACAGCAAAATAGAGGTTAAGCATTCGATGCATGAGCCAATATTTTAAAGCAAAAAAGGAACAGGTGTTGAAATTTCAATTAAATGCTTTATACATATCAGATTAGTAAAATTTGAAAAATCTGATGATATGAGGTGAGAAAGAGGAGCAAGAGGAAGGCTATATACTACTGGTAGGAATGTAGATAACATAATAATTTTTGAAAGCACTTCTAGCACTTCTGTTATCTAGTAAACTAAGAAACATGCATATTCTGTAGCCCAGAAATTTTGTCCTCATATATATTGGGAGATACATGCCCCTAATTTTTCCCTTCATGGACTCATGCAAGAATCAGTGCAAATATTTATCAGTTGTAGAATGAATAAGTATCTTGTGGCACCTTCATACCTTGGACTGTTCCATGCTAGAAAATAAATCAGCCATTCTATAGGGAACAACTTGAATGAATGTTATAAGCACAGTGTTCAACAACAACAACAACAACAAAGATATAGGATTTGGCCTTGAAATTTGAAACTAAACAAATAAGGCAAAATCAAAACTAAGTTATATAAAGGAGTTTAGGAAAGCACAAAAGGAATGATCATGAAAGAGAGAATAGAGATTGCTTTGGGGGTGAATTGGATTCTGGAACTGAAAGGTCTCAGGGTGTGGGATTCTCAGGCCTTGGAAGCGTTCTGTTTCTTGACCAAAGAGGTAACTGTGCAAGTGCTTGCTTTGCGACTGATCATTATACTGTACATTTGTTTTGAACACTTTAAGAGTATTTTATTCCACCATTTAAGCAGGTTTTCTTTAAAAAAGAGAACTAACACTTGTAAAATTCTTGGCACAGTGCCTGGCCCATCTTGGGCACGCCAACAGATGGCAACTTTATTTACTGTTATAACCCGGTTGTTAGAGTCAGACTGTATCCTAAGCAACCTGCCAGCTCCTGGATTGAGTTCCAGGCTCCACAAGGCCTGACTCTGAGGCAGAATCTGTTCTTGTCCATTTCCTAGGTGGCCCCAAAGAAGTCTTTTCACTTAACATAACACCTCTCAGTTGACATGGGGTGATTTACTGCACTGCTCAAATGCTTCTCAAATGTGCTGCTGAGTTTTGGCAACGTGTCCAACTTTGATTTTATCATCTCTGTTGTTATGCAATTCCACAAAGCTAGCTTGCTCAACAGAGCACTGCTGGCCATGGTAGAGAGCCAGAGTCCAGCCTGTTGCAGGTCAGAGGTGGAACCTGATGCCAATCTGGTGCCAAAGAAATGTGAGTATGTGAGAACTTGATCTTGTGCATGTGTTTTCAGGGAGTAATTTCCAGCCCAGACAGGAGTGATGCTGAATCAAGTAAATCCCAGGATAACAGGGATGCCACTTAAATCCCTTGTGTACAAAGCCCCAAATTCTAGCATGTCATATGAAGATTGACAATCACTAGTTTAAAGTAATCTAAAGAGCATCTCTATTTCCTGACCACCAAATAATGAATTTGCTGCTCCACAGCCATTGTAAGGGTTGTTGTGTACAAGAGCTGGTTGTCAGAGCTTAGAACTATGAAGTCCTTATCACAAGCTGGTCATCGTGCTGATACCTCATCCTCACTTCCACCCTGCTTTGGGTGTCTCCATTTCAGGGATGCAGCTCAGGCAATGAGTAACTCAGCAGGTCAGGGTTAGAGCCAGGACGATTGATGATTCGGTTCCCCTGTTCTAGAAGGAGAGTGTGATCCTGTGCTTGGAAGTTAGATGGAGGAAGGTTTTTCTAGCAATAAGTAAAACTAAAAATAGAGCAGTTCAACAGTGGATTGGGGAGCTGTATAAAGCAGTACATCTTCTCTCTCTATCCCCCCTCACTCCCCCCCTCTCTTTTTCTTTCCTCTCTCCTCTCTCCAAAGGAAGTTGGAAAACCTATCAGATATGTTTTAGAAGAGATTAAAGAGATTCAGGTGGCATGTTGAACTAAATGCCTTTCAAAATCCTTCCAAAGATTCCCAAAATTGGTTCTACAAAATTGTCTTGGGAGAACTTCTATTGGATGACTAAACTACATGCTTGTTTTCTAATTTTCTTTATTGTATGTGTGTGTGTGTGCGGTGGGGGGGAGGGTCGGGCTCATACCCAGCTGTGCTTAGGCCTTACTCCTGGCCTTGTGCCCAAGGATCACCCCTGGTCAAGCTGTGGGGACTATACGGGGTGCCAGAGATTGAACCCAGGTTAACCACATGCAAGACAAGCACTCTACCCTTTGTACTAGTACTCTGCCCCTATCTATCTTTTTTTTTTTAATTTTTGTGATGATTGGCGGTCTCCCCATGATTGATTGTGGCACTTGCTGTGAATCCCTCACTTTAATTCGGGTGCTCACACATACCTGTCTGTGTGCTACAAGTTGCATATGCTGTTGTAATCCAGGTTTGGCACATGCAGGTGAATGCACAGCCTCAGACCTGCAAAGCAGATACCTTTTTGCCTTTGGGTCGTCGCTGGGCCTCCTTATTTCCTATTTAAATACCAATTTCCAAACTTTAGTGCATCCCCTAAATGGCTGCACTATTGGATAACAACTTCCCATTGCTGTGAATTTTCTCAACTCTAAAGGCACCGTGAAATTATTCTCCTTACGTCTTTTAGCTGACAGTCTTCAAGGGACTTTGTCAACAGTCACAAAATATGTCTACGCTTCAGAAGAAAAACAATTTATGCAAACACTCTCCTACACTTATTTTTTGAATTTCAGACCAGAGGGACAGATCATTTCAGCAGGGCATTCCTGCTGTGCCCCCACCTCCCCAACAAGGATTGTGGAGTGAAATGTGGGGACCGAGTACGCTGCCTTCGCCGTAGTGTTGGATGACTTTGGGGGCTGTTTAGAATGTGTCCTTTATGCTGAAATCTTATGCCTGGCTTTGTTACCAGGGACACAGGAACTTCTTTGGTTGATTCCCCTGCCGGAGTCTGATGGAAATGCACACTCCTGTCAGTTTCTCAACAGAGTCTCTGCCTTTGGCCTTGAGGAAGGTCCAGAGAGTCCACCCTGATTTGAATTGGCTTTTGATTGAGCCTTTGTTTTCACTTGATAAAACAGATAAAGTTGTACTTGGTTATTTGATCTGGGAGTGTGAGATAGACCCTTGTGCCTTCTGTGGGCAGAATAGAAGAGCTAAGTTTCTTTTCTTTCTTTGTAGATTTTATTTTTTTGCCACACCTTGCCATTCTTAGGACTTTCTCCTGGCTCTGCATTTAGGAATTATTCTTGGCGATGCTCGGGGGACCATATGGGATCTGGAGATTGAACTTGTGTTAGCCATGTGAAAAGCAAACACCCTTCCTGCTGTGATACTGCTCCAGCCCCAGAGCTGAGTTTCTTATACTTGTTTTTAGACCTTAGGCTAATGACTGTTTTAAACAAATGTCTAGAGACTTGGGGATTTTTATATGTGCGCCTTGATTTTTCAAGGTACCTGTAAATTAAGTAATTCATTAAATTATGTTGATTAAATCGAGTTTTGTTGATCCGATACTATTTTAAATAGACTCCATTAGTTTTAACTCAGTTTCAGATTTGCAGCAAAACTGAATAAAAAGTAGGTGCATGCCCTTGACATATGCACCTCTGATTCTCTGTCATCAACCCCACCGAAATGGTACTTGTTACATGCGATAAAGTCACACAAATACATTATCACCATCTAAGTCCTTGGTTTACATTACAGCTCTGTCTCTCGATGCCCTGGGTTCAGTGGGTTTGGACAGATGTGTAAACATCCACCACTGTCATATTAACAGTTCCTCAAATCATCTGTGCACTGCTGCTCATCCTTCCTTCCCCATGTCCCTGTGAGACACACATACACACACACAATATGCACATATGTGTGTGTGTGTGTATGTGTGTATGACACCTGGCGATGTACTCAGGAATTACTTCTGGCAGTGCTCAGGGGACTATATGGGAGGCCAGGGATCAAACCTGGGTCAGCCGTATGTAAGGCAAACACCCTACCCATGTAGCATCACTTAGGCCCCCTCAGCCACATATATTTTTACTGTCTCTGTAATTATATCTTTTCTTGGATATCAACTATGTGGAGTCATACAGTATATATAGTACTGTAGTAGCACTGTCCTCCCATTGTTCATCTATTTGCTCGAACGGGCACCAGTAACGTCTCACAACAAATTGTGAGACTTGTTACCATTTTTGGCATATTGAATACATCATAGGTAACTTGCCAGGCCTTGCTGCGCAGGCAAGATACTTTCGGTAGCTTGCCAGGCTCTCTGAGAGGGTCGGAGAAATCAAACCTCAGTCGGCCTCACGCAAGGCAAACGCCCTACCCGCTGTACTATCGCTCCAGCCCATACAGTATATATAGCCTTTCAAATTGACATCCTTCACTTAGTAATGTGCATCAAAGGTTCTCTTTGTCATTCTGTGACTTGATAGCGCTGTCTTGTTTTAGCACTGAATAATATTATATTTGCTGGTAATACAACAGTTTATTCCCTCGCATACTGAAGGACATTGTGGTTGCTTCTGAGTTTCAGCAACTATAAATAAAGATGCTATATCTATGTGTGCAGGTTTTTATGGGACATAAATCTTCTCCACATTTGATATTCCCACCAACCATGAATGAAAGTTCCTGTTGTTTCACATTCTCACCAGCATTTGGTGATATCAGTGTCCTGGATTTTGACTGTACAAATAGATGATCTGCAATGCTATCTTGTTACCTTAATCTGCAACTCCCTAGTAACATATAATATTGAGTTTTTGCATATTTTCCATCAGTACATCTTTAGTGAGATGCCTATTTATATCTCTTGCCCACTCTTTGTTTGTTTGTTTGTTTTGGGGGGAAACGCAGAAGTGCTCAGGGCTTAGTTCTGGCTTGACACTCAGGGATCACTCCTGGCAGAGCACAGGTGACTTTATGGGGTACTTGGGATTGAACCCAGATCAGTTGCCTCAAAGCAAGCATCCTACCCACTGTACTATCTCTTCAGCCTGCCCACTTTAAAAAATTGAGTTGTTTGGTTTTCTTTCATTTTGTGGGTGGACGGGTGGGTGTGTTCTCCCAAGAAGTACTTAGTACTTCCTGCAGAGTCTTTGTTAACTGAACTGGTGGTTCAATGCAGGGGCCTTAGGATATCATGCCACAAAGGCTCTTTGGTGCTGCGGATTTTCTGGAATCACACAGCAATGCACCAGTCATACTTACCAGCTTTTAGGGGCCTCTAGGGCTACATCCGTTTATATGCATACAATCATGTGATGCTAGGATTTTTTTCTTTTTTAGGGTCACACCTTGGCGATGCTCAGGGGTTACTCCTGGCTCTGCACTCAAGAATTACTCCTAGTAGTTCTCAAGGGATCATATGGGATGCTGGAACCCAGGTTGGCTGTGTGCAAAGTCAACTCCCTATCCACTGTACTATTGCTCTGGCCCTGGTTCTGGGACTCTTAACTGGAATTAACTGCATGCAAAGAATGAGGTTTCACTGCTCCTCTCTCTCTCTCCAGCCCCTGATTAATTTTCTACTTCCTTCCTTGATGTTGTTGCTCCAAATAGGGCAGCACACATAGTTGCAGTGTGTGTTGGAGCCCACACTGGGAGAGCGGGCAAAACACTGCTGAGAAGTGCTTGTCCAAGGCCTGTCTGTGCTCTATCACTTGATCTGCAACTCTTGCCCTTGCAACACATGCTTTTATTGTGGTGCAGTGAATTCTAAATGGTAGTGCTAAGGACTGGACTTGAGGCCCTTTCCTGAAGAAAGGAGTTTGACCACTGAGCCATACCTGTGTCCCTCCTGATTTTCTTTTATTTTTTTGCACCATACATGGTGATGCTCAGGGTTTACTCCTGGCTCTGAACTGAGAGATTACTCCTTATGGGGATCAGGGAACATATGGGGTATTGCAGATTGAACCTGGGTTATCCACATGCAAGGCAAGCACCCTACCCACTATATTATCTCTCCTGCCCACTCCTGATTTCTTGTGGCTGAGTTTTAAGAGTTCTTTGTTGAGTTCCTTGGTGTATTTAAGAGAATAGTTCTTTATTAAAAATGTCGGTCTCTTGCAAATATTTTTTTCTCAGACTGTGATTTGTCTTCTCACTCTCTTGAATGTATACCATTTTAACGGGGTTCTGCTAGATGTTATATGGAATATAAAATATATTTAAGACACAATTTCCTCTTTTGTTGCTTACTGGAAGATACCTATTATTCTGGATGCAGAATGGCCCCTGTCACTTCTTTTATTTCTTTTTAGCGTAGCTCTTAAGTGAACCGAGGGAGTGGTAAACCATCCAAAGAATTGATATATTTGAAAAACCTGCCTGGATATTGTTTTATGCAGTGAGAGTTCATGAGAAATAATACTCTGGTGGCTTATGAATAAAAAAGCTTGAGACTGGGCTAGAGAGATAGTACAGCTGTCAGGAAGCTTGCCTTGCATGCATCTGACCTGGGTTCAATCCCTAGCATCTCATATGGCCCCCTCCAAGAATGATCCTTAAGCACAGAGCCAGGACTAAGCCCTGAGCACATATGAGTGTGGCCCCAAAACACACATATACACACACACAAGAAAAGGAAGGAAGGAAAGAAGGAAGGGAGAGAGGGAGGGACTGATGTGAGTATTTTTTTACTGGTACTAGTTTGTTTGATGATATGAAGTCCTGATGACATGTTCAAAGACTGAAGATGGCAATTTGAGGTTGGAGAAATAGGACCGGGTTAAATCACTTTTGTACATGCTGCTGAAACCAGTTCAATCCCACATACAGTTCCCCAAGCATCACCAGGGATAACTCCTTAGCACAGAACCAGTAATAGCAGAGCACTACCAGATGTGACCCAACACCCTCCCCTTCCCCCCAACACACATGCATAAAGCTCCCTTCAAGCCAAGAAAGATAGTATAGATTTTGAGTTCTTTCCTTATACACTAATAACCCCAGTTCAATCTTTGCACTTCATATGGTCCCTTAAGCCCCACTAGAAGTGATCCCATAGAGTTGGGACTAAGCCCTGAGCACAGTTAAATGTAACTCAAAAATGAGAGAAAGAGACAGAGAGAGAGAGAGGGAGAGAGAGAGAGACAGAGAACAACACCCCTACCTCCACCCTCACACACAAGATGGTAATTTGGCCAGGATAAAGAAATTTAATTTTACTTACCTGATCTTTAAAGAGTTTTTTTTTTAAATATTGAGAGGTATTTCATAGAAGAATCATTTCTAAGTAGCATGGAACATAGCTACTCCTCCCTTCATTTACATGTGGCAGCACCTGAATCACATCATCTCAGCAAATGAACACAGTGCACTTAGTGTCAATAGATTCTAAACAAAACTCTCCATGTATTCATTCACGGGGGGGGGGGGGGGGGGAGGAGGGGGAGTGGAGGGGCGGTGGGGAGAGGCCAGAAAAGTCAGTGTGAGTTGGATTGGGATGTGTTTGATTTGAAAACACTCTATTAAAACACTCCTGATCAATCAAGACAAAGATTATTTAGGAGAGTAAAGTCTGACATAAATGTGAAATCAAAGGGTAATTCAGTTGTTTGGCTAAGAAGTAAAGGAAAGCAGTGGGGAGGGAGAGAGAGAGAGAGAGAGAGAGAGAGAGAGAGAGAGAGAGAGAGAGAGAGAGAGAGAGAGAGAGAGAGAGAACAGAGAGTAAGGTGCTGTCCTGCATGCAATCGACCTGGATTCAATTCCCAGCACCCAGCCTCGTATGGTCCCCCATGCACAGCCTGGAGTGATTGCTGAGGGCAGAGCCAGGACTGTGTATCACAATGTGTGGCCCTCAAACAAACAAAGAACCAACAGGAATGCCACCGTGTATTTAGTCAAGACAGATGTATCCAGCTTCTGGGATATGTGCTCTCAATATTCTGTCCAGTACCACAGAGGCAGAAATGCTCAGTGTCTTAATGTCCCATTCCTCTGAGAAAGCGAGAGGGGCTGCAGGAAGAGAAGAGAGCAGGGTGTCTCTGACCACAGGTGTGCTGACCTTCCAAATGCAGATTCCTTTTCTTACCGAGACAGACACAAGCATCCTTCAAAGTTGCTCAAGTTGGGAGATTCCCAAAGACAAGAATGTCACGGTCATGGTCCTCCCATTGTTCATTGATTTGCTTGAGCGGGCCCAGTAACATCTCCATCATGAGACTTGTTGTTACTGTGTTTGGCATATCGAGTATGTCACGGGTAGTTTGCCAGGCTCTGCCATGCGGGCGAGATACTCTCAGTAGCTTGCCGAGCTCTCTGAGAGGGGCGGAGGAATCGAACTCCAGTCGGCCATGTTGGCTGCATGCAAGGCAAACGCCCTACCGCTGTGCTATCGCTCCAGAATGGAAACAGAAATTGCAGAACATTAAGACTAAAAGGGATGTGTGTCCAGCCAGGGCTCAACCTGTGAGTAAGGCCTGGGCCTGGCCCTTGCTTTGTGCTAATATGACTTTGGGCAACAGACAGACCCCTCTGGACCTTGCCTTCTTTATCTGAAATAAGATTTTGTGCCATTCAGTTTTGTTGTGTGGTTGAACAGGCCTTTATGGCAGGTACCTGATGCCTAGTGGAGACTTAATACATACAAGTTATTTTATTTAAAAAAAAATCACTGGGAAGGTGTAATGGTGGTGGGATTGATGTTAAAATATTGAATGTAATCAATTATTGTGAACAACTCACTGAAAATAAACTTTAAAAAAATTCACACCGTATACATGTGTTTTGTGGTTTATGTTAATATTTATTTGTTTATTTGGGTCTACCCAGCAGTGCCTCAGAGCTAATACGGGCCATATTTGGTCCAGCAAGTCCTCTTGGGGACTTGAATGCCTTTGAACTTTCTCCTGGACTGAGAGTGGGGTTTATTCCCCCAGTTGCCCAGCTGGGACATCGCAGGATCCCTAGTGAAAAGGAGAGGAGAGCGATGGATATTAGCACAGTTTTCTTCCTTTCTAGCCCCACACCTTGTCTTCAGTGTTGATGCTTGCAGGTCCTATAGGGCAAGGGATCAAACTCAGGGCCTCAGATGTGCCTGGTGAGTGGTCTAACCCTTTGAGCCATGTCTTGGGCCCTCAGGCGTATGTTGTATCACTTCTACCCACACCATTTTCCTTGGAAATGAAGCCCCGGGGCTGTACTGCATGAGCTCCTTAGGAGTTCTTCTGAAGCATGAATCCACTAGGAGTTTCTCTTTGCAAGGAGCAAAGCCCCCAACTCAAATGAGCTGAAAACACAAAGTACATTCATTGGTGCATGTCACGGGGAGTCCCATGGCATGTCAGACTGAAGAGAAATTCGACCCACGGCTCTGAGCTGTATCGCAAGATCTGGTTTCTCTTTGTTTCCGCTCTGCTGACCGTGGTGTCAGTTTGATTCCAAGCCTGCCTTCCTCTGTAGCAAGATGGTTATCAGCTGAAGTCTGGGTCCATCTGTTAGAACTGAGTTTACTTGCTATGAAGGGAAATCCACTATAATCGGGGATGTAACAGATAATAATCTGTTTCTCCCTAGCTAGGAGACATGCAGAACAAGATTCGGTGACTCCAGCTTGCCGAGGTTCGGGTTCTCACTGATGCTCCCTCTGACACTGGAATGGTGCTGCTTCTCCCAAGGCCCTAAGGGGTCACCTGCCTTGTGTGAAGGAGTGAGCGTGCCTCCTGCCCGCCCACCTCCCTCTGTTGGCAGCACTTTCACACACGTGGCTGTGCTGCTCAAAGGGGCTCATTCCATTCTTTAGTGGGGATGCCCAGTTGAATTGGAGTGTCCACACCAGTGCTTGCCTGAAGGTGTGTGTGTGGAGGGGGGGTCACTCCTGGCTACAGTGCTCTCACATTTCTTTTGCTGGTGTGCTTGCTAGAGGTTGGACCTTGCTATTGCAGGGCTCATAGACACACTAGGCTGCAGTGTGGCCAGAAAACACTTGTTTGAAGGCTTTTAGACAACAGTGCTGCCAGGATCATGCTTCTCGCTTGCAGTGTGACTCTGGGGATTGAACTTGAAGTCACCTGTTTATCTGCCCACATCACCTGTGGGGAGACTCCTTGGAAGCACAGCGCTCTTGGGATAAGAAGACAGGGAAACAGCCCCTCTTACTGGTCTCGTGCCCACTGGAAGTAGATCATTCTTACTCAAGGAAAGTAGGCACATTAGGGCGACCAGCCCTTGTTGCTATTCAGGGCCACAGGACCACATGCTTCCTTCTTCAGTGGACACAGAAGGCCCCCTACTCACCATGCCCCAGATCATCGCTCACCTCCATGTAACCAAGGCCCGAGCCCTGCTTGACCCAAAGCCCACTTTTAGTTTCAGACAAAGTGACTGGGAAATGAAAGCAGAGTGTCACACATGGCGATGCTAAGGGCTTACTTCTGGCTGTGTTCAGAGATCACTCCTCCTGAGGATGCTCAGGGGACCATTTGGGATGCCAAACATTGAATCCAGGTCAGCTGCATGCAAGGCAAGTGCTTTACCTGCTGTACTATCTCTCTAGACCCAGAACAGTTTTTAATGGTGGTAGCAGTCCTGGATTTCAGGCAAATAAGAGAGCCTGGGTCATTTTTGGAAGGAATGAAGGAGTCTCCCAAGTGGTACTCAGGGTATTCCAGGGCCCTGTTGACAGTTTTCATCAGTACAAGGGCCTGAGGATGTGGTGCTGCTCAGGTCCTGAGATGCTGGGCATATTAGGGTCACTCTAGTGGAGCTGGGGCTTCTAGGGCTGTATACCTAGCAATGTTCAGGTGACCTCATGATACTGGAGATTAAATCCTGGTCAGGCCTTGGTAGGCATATGCATTGAACCTTGTGCTGTCTCCCAGTCCAGAAGACTGGGTATTAACTGCCCACCCTTACTACCACATCATCCTCCTCTTCACTCAGGGTACAACTTGAGTGACACAGTGAGTCTGCACCAACCAGATGCAGTGCACGAACCTGAAACCCAGAAGTCCAGGCATTGCTTCTGGAGCCAGGAGGGGTGTGAGGTAGGCAGCTCCAGTGTGCAACCTATTATGGCCTTGGCATGGGGAATAGATTCCTGGGGGCAGTGGTGGCTCCCTGCTCTCTTCTTCATCTCACCCTAGGGACATGGTCAGGGGGTTCCTGACCTGCTGGAGGTTGTGAGGTATCAGCCACCACAACATCAGTCCTAGCAGTGAAATAATGGAGATATTCAGGGCTGGAGCCCTGAATACAGTGGGTAGGGCATTTATTTGCCTTGCATGTGGCTAATCTGGGTTCAATCTCCAGCATCCCATCTGGTTCCCTGAGTACTACCAGGTCCATTTCCTGAGTTTAGAACCAGGAATAACTCCTGAGCATTGCCAGGTGTGACCCAAAAGGGAAAAAATATGGGGACGGGGGAGTTATCCAAGGAAGACATGACTTAAAGCATGCTGGATTATTGCCTTCTTCTCTAAGGCAGTGGTCTGCAACCACCAATCCATGGATCAGTGCCCGTTCACAGGGGTAGAAAGGCTGGAAATCACTGCTCTGCTGCTTCAGTTACCACAGCCTGTCTGTAGATAAGTGTGTGGGATGTGCCATTCCACAGGTGTGAAAGGATTGAAGACCACTGCTCTAAGAGGATATATGATGGCAGACTTTCTGGGAAAGAACATCGAGTTGACTGGCCTGCTGTAGGTACTCTATGGATGATGATGTGAATTGTTATTTTTGCAAAGCAGTATGAGGAAAATAAAGGTTCCTGGAGTCCTGTATGAGACTCACACTAAATACCATGAAATCTGCTTGCTTTCTTGGGGCCATTGAGAGGAGCAAAACCTGAGAATGACATTCTTTTATTTGTTTGTTTGTTTGTTTGGGGGCCACAAACTGTGCTCGGGCTTACTCTGCACTCAAGAATCACTCCTGATGGTGCTCCGTGGACCATATAAGGTGCTGGGGATCGAACCCGGGCCAGCAATGTGCAAGGCAGATGCCCTACCCACTGTATTATTGCTCCAGCCTTTAAGGATGACATTCTTCAGGGTGCCCCTGAGTGGAAGCAGTGTGTTGAAAAGGGCAGCTCCACAGGGGGAGGATGGTCTCTCTGGCAGCCTTCGAGACGAGTCCTGCTCTGCGCTGGCCCTGTCCTCAACGACATCATTGTGGTCCGTGGGCCCGAGGCCCCTGGCTGTGCTTCAATAGAGGCGAATAGCAGTAAGCCACACTGTGACCTGCTGGAGCCTTCCCTGAGAGCCGCTGTGGTGAGTCAGGCCCCTCTGGTCATGATGCTGCCAGGAGCCATGACAATCAACGTGTGCTGGACATGCTGAGAGGTCAGCAGGCGCTCAGAACCTGTGTGTGAGGGGCCTTGTTTAAGTCTTGCAAAGGCCACTGGAGACTAGAAATAGGAAAATCACATGAAGACCACATGCACTATGTTGCAGGTAAATACACCAAGGGCCAGAAAGCAGGGGAAGGAAGCAGTTCACGATCCCTAGCCAGGTCTCACACCTGGGTGGGAGGGTTCAGCCCTGTGAACTGGGAACCTGGTTGAACTCTATGTCCCTATCCACTGAGCCATTGACCGGTCGTGGGAGGCGGCTCATGAACATGGGTTAATCCTGAGGGTTCCTGCGGTGCCAGCTCATGTGGAGCAGTGTACTTTCCCAGGCAGCTCCGTGGGAGAGGATCTGGATACCCTGACTTCAAAGCTCAAACAGATGCTTTCAGCCTTGTCTCAGAAGAGGAAGTGCCAATCCACTCTGGTGCACTTCTCCTATCCCTCTGGTAGACAAATGGGTGATGGAGAGCCCAGAGTTCTCTACTTATCAAAGTTGCAGAGTAATTTTAGTCTGAAAAGTGTCAAACACTTAAATCTCTCTCTCTCCCCCCCTCTCTCTCTCACACACACACTCTCTCTCTCTCTCTCTCTCACACACACACACACACACACACACTGCATACACTGAATGTGGAGATTCCTCTTATTGTGAACATTCTTCTTATTGTGATCTCTGCCTGATATATTGTACCCCTAAACTATCTGACAGAAATCATACCCCCCAAATTCCCAACCCTGTACCCACCATCATAGCAGAATGTTTCTGAAAGGCCAAATGTAGCACTGTGCTATTTCTGCATGGTAGATGCTGTGCAGTTATAATTGTAACACAAGCAGAGCTCAAAGTGGCACAGCCTCCTGGGTTTCTCCTCTTTGTGTGGATCCAGATGGATGGGCAGGTCCCTTCCTGGCCCCATGTCAGAGTTGGGTCTGATTCAGGGGAGCCTGAGCCTGCCCCAGAGGCTGCCCCATGTCTGCTGTGCAGCTCCTTGGTTCTGCAGGGTGGGCCAGGGCAGGCAGTGATGGCTGACCCCTGTGTCTCCCTGCTCCCACCCCACGTGTCCTTTCTTCATTATGCCATGGTGCTGTGGGTGACCCACTGGCACTCAAAGTTGCTCTGATTTCTATTTTTGGGGGAATGCCCATATTGTTTTCCAAAAAGGCTGGACCAGTCTGCATCCCCAACCATGAAGGAGAGTCCTTTCCTTATCCACACCAGAACTGGTTGCTCTTGTTCTTTTTGATGTGTGCCAGTCTATGTGGTGTGAAATAATATTTCCTTGTTTTAATTTGCATCTCCCTGATGATTAGTGATATAAAGCATTTTGTTCACGTATATTTTAGCCAATTGTATTTTTTCTTTGAGGAAGTTTCTGTTCATTTCTTCTCCCCATATTCTGATGGGGTTGGATTTTTTTCTTGTCAAGTTCTACCAGTACCTTATATATCTTGGATATTTACTGCTTATCAGATGGGTATTGGGTAAATAATTTTTCCCCGTCTGTGGGTTGTCGATTTGCTCGAGCGGGCCCAGTAACGTCTCCATTGGAGACTTTGTTGTTACTGTGTCTGGCATATCGAATACTCTCGGTAGCTTGCCGGGTTGTCTCTGTATCTTGGTCATTGTTTCTTTTGAGGTGCAGAAGCTTCTTAGGCAAGGCAGCTGAGATAGAGAAGGGATCACTTTGACAAAGATAGTTGGAGATGATCAATCTGGATAAGAACTGTGTGCTGAAATTAGGTAAAGGAACAAACATGACAACCCCTCAGTATCTGTATTTCAGCCTACAATGCCCAAAAGGAGAGAGAGAGAGAGAGAGACAGACAGACAGACAGACAGAGGCAAAGACAGAGACAGAGAGAGTGAGAAGGAAAGTGCCTGTTGTAGAGAACAAGGAGGGTATCAGGAGGAAAACTGGGGACATTGGTGGTGGGAAATATACCTACTGGTGGAAGGATGGGTTTTGGAACATTGCATGACTGAAACCCTTTCATGAACATCTTTGTAACTCTATCTCACCATAATTCAGGGGGGAAAAGTTTCTCTAATCCAGAGGAACTGGAACAGAGATCAGTACAGGTGGGAGTGAAAGCAATGTCTTATCCCTTTTTAGGGTCCTGTGCCAGGGTCCCTTAAGGCCTGGGATGCCATTTCTTTCATGAGTTTCCTCTTCCTTAGGAGCTGTTGTATCTCCTCCAACCCTCAAATTCCGGGAACCCCCCCCCTCCCCCACTCACACACACAGCAGAATTGAACTCACTCCTCATTTTGCCTTTATTCCTCCATCTGACCCAGAAAAGTACTTCTTTCATCTCTAAAGTTTTATGGGACTCACATGGCATGCTTCTTCATTCTGAGGACATGCGTGTCCTAATATGTGAACATGTACCTTCATGATTTTATTTATCTACTCAGGGGAGGAAGAGTCATCCACAGTGTTGGAGGGTCCTGGAGGGCCACTCCCAGTGATGCTTGGCCACCAGGACCTGAACCTATTTTGATGCCAGGCCCACAGTGCAGTGCTGTGTGGGCTCTGTGTTGCTGGGGCTCACCAAGGCCACACTTGGTGGTTGTTCCGGAAACCATGTAATTCTGGGAATCAAACCTAGGGCCTTGCAAATGTTCCACTGACATGTTTCACTGAACCCAGAGGCATCTCCTTGGCCCACAGTTATGATTTTTATTAGCATTCCACCATCTCCTGCCACATAATGCATATGGGAGTTTTAAAAAGTGGTTTGACCTGCCTTATGGTGGGGGGTGGGGGGTGGGGAGAAGGCAGCTGGAATAGAGAAGGGATCACTAAGAAAATGATGGTTGGAGGGATCAGTTGGGACGGGAGATGTGTGCTGAAAGTAGATAAAGGACCAAAAGTGATGGCCTCTCAGTGTCTGTATTGCAAACCATAGTGCCCCAAAGTAGAGCGAGAGTATGGGGAAATTGTCTGCCAGGGAGGCAGGGGGAGGGTGGGAAAGGAGGGGTATACTGGGGAGATTGGTGGTGGGGAATGTGCACTGGTGGAGGATGGGTGTTGATCATTGTATGACTGAAACTCAAACATAAACTTGTAACTATCTCACAGTGATCCAATAAAAAAAATAATAAAAATTTTTAAAAACTTTTAAAAAGTGGCTTGTGAAATCACATTTTTAATAAAAATAGTAATCTAATTTTTAAAAAAGGTTAGTTGTGAGTCATACAAAGGTGTAAAGGAAACTTACATGTCCATGAGTAAGTGAAGGAGCCAAATAGAAAAGTCTTGCTAGGGTTTCATTCTAACCTTGTGCATCTCTGGGAAAGGGGAAAGTACAGGCAGTCAGTGATCTGTGGTTTCTAGGGGCTGGAGGGGAATCCAGAGGATGTTCATTGCCCCGTGGACAAGTGTCATTCTACATTTGTTCAAATCTGTAAGACATACAACAACAAGAATAAGCTGTAATGTAAACTGGGGACTTCGGGTGATAATGTGACAGCCCGGGTTAATCGATTGTAGCAAACACGCTGCTCTGGTGTGTGAAATGGATACTGTGAAAGGCTAAAGGGGATGCAGAGGATGTGGGAATCTCTGTACTCCCTGCTTAGTGCTACTGGGCATCTGGACACACTTTTTAAAGTAAAATCAAGGCGAAGGTGATAACTGTTTCTCCTCATACAGGAGGTAACTCTCTGTGATGGACCCTGGTTTGACTCCTGGACCTACATATGATTCCCTGAACACTGCCAGGAGTGATCTCTGAGTGCAGTGTCAGAAATAAGCCCTGCCTGCTACCAGGGTTGGCCCAATTACCCACTAGTTCCCTGCCCTGCCCCACACAACCTGCAAAAAAGGGGGCTGGAGACATAGCATGGGGTGAAGGTACCTGCCTTGCATGTGCCAATCCTGGTTTTATCCCCCGGCCACATATGGTCCCCTGAGCACCTACGGGGGTCGCTTCTGAGCTCAGAACCAAGAGCAGAATTGATGGCCCCACTCTGCCCTCTCTGAAAATGCTGGGGGGTAGGGGCTTAGCTCAGGAGTCACAGGCACCTACCCCACATGCATAAAGACCCAAGCCCCATCCCTGGCACTGCACGACCTCCCAGCTCTGCTAACCTGAGTGGCGTCATGTCACATCACATCACTGGGTCAGAGCACTGAACTGTTGGGTTTGTTGGCTGAGTGCTGCCCAAAGTGAAGCCCTGCAACTGCTGAGCACTGCAACTGTTGGGAAGCACCCAGGACTCAATACCTACACACAAAGAATCTATTTCAAAAGTTATATGACTTCAAACCGATAATGGCCACTCTGGATGATGAGGTCAGAAATGGCAGTGACGGGGCTGGAGTGACAGTACAGCAGGAAGGGCATTTGCCTTGCACGCGGCCAACCCGGGTTCAGTTCCCATCATTCCATATGGTCCCCTGAGCACCGCCATGGGTAATTTCTGAGTGCATGAGCCAGTAAACTTGAGCATCGCTGGGTGTGACCCCCACCCCCCCCAAAAAAGAAAAATGGCAGTGACAAGTGACAAATATAAGAAAAGAGGAGATGGCTGTGGACTAGGACAGCTGCATGGGGATGGGGGGAGAAGAGAGAGAGAGAGAGAGAGAGAGAGAGAGAGAGAGCGCACGTGCAAGCAACAGAGTAAGCAAGAATAGCGAGAAAGAGGAAAGCAAGCAAGAGAGAGCAAGAGAAAGGCTGAGAGAGAGCAAGCAAGACAGCAAGCAAGAGAGAGATTGAGAGAGAGATAAAGGAAGAGGGAGAGAGGGAAAGAAAGAGAAGAGAGAGTAAGAGCAAGAGGAAGCAAGCGTGCATACGAGCAGGTGGGTAAGGAAGGAGCTGGCAGTTGAGGGGTGGCAGGGAAGAGTACCGGGACTGAGTGCACATGGTGTGACATGTAGGGAAAGGAGGGAGCAGGAGGGAGTTCAGGCTGGAGGGGGGCAGTGAGGTCCCATAAACATAAGGAAAGCTTCTAGGGGCCAGTGGCGGGGCTGCCCAGTGTTTTCTGGAAACATCTCTGAGGCCAGCATATGGGCGGGGGTCCCTGCAGAGAGACACTGCTGTGAGGTTGTGCTCACAGCTCCTGAGTTTTCTTACAAGCCAAGCTTGTTTTTGCCCGGGAGCCCCTGGCCAGCTTTGCCACCTGCACCAGCTGAACCCCATGACTCAGGGTCCTGGAATTGGGCTGGGAGCAGGGGCTGCCATAGAGCCCCCAAGAGGTTGCCTAGGGCCGGGTCACCCTTGGCTTACAGTGAAGGTCCACTGAGTAGGTACAGGGGTGCCTCAAGCTGGAACCCATGCCAGGGGCAGTCACATCAGCTGCTCTCCAACATCAGCTGGGGTCAGTGTCTCTCAGACCAGGGCTGGTAAAAATCCAGTGCTGGGCCCAACCCGCTCTTGCTCGAGTGGGTCCAGTAACGTCTCCATTGGAGACTTTGTTGTTACTGTGTTTGGCATATCAAACACATCACAGGGAGCTTACCAGGCTCTGCCGTGTGGGCGAGATACTCTTGGTAGCTTGCCGGGCTCTCCGAGAGGGGCGGAGGAATCGAACTCGGGTCGGCCATGTTGGCTGCGTGCAAGGCAACGCCCTGCCGCTGTGCTATCGCTCCAGCCCCAACCTGCTCTTAGAGTCCCTGATTTTCTCATTTTGGTGGGGCTAGGGGCCGAGAATGTGATTTCTAGCCAATTCCTCAATGGTGCTAATGCTAGGGACATCACAATGTGAGAACCCCAGGTCTATGCCAGAACCCCTGTTTGATTTCTCCTCTTTCTCCTCCTCTTCCTTTTCCTTCTTCTTTCTCTTTCTCTGCCAGGTAGTGAACCCAGGTCTCGTGCAGGTCAGGCAGG
This sequence comes from Sorex fumeus, assembly GCF_029834395.1. Lineage (NCBI taxonomy): Eukaryota > Metazoa > Chordata > Mammalia > Eulipotyphla > Soricidae > Sorex > Sorex fumeus. Next base: position 26,014,734 of record NW_026606094.1, on the reverse strand, counting down.
TTCTTTTCTGCTGAGCAGCATCTCTGGCCAGATCCCCAGCACTGCATTTGATTTCCTGAGCACAGAGTCAGGAATAACCCTGGAGCACCACTGGTGCGGCCCCACCTCCCTCTCCCCGGCTCCAAAGATAAAAGCAAATTAAGTCTACCCATAGATTCTTGACAATGAATAAAATGAATAAAATCATCAAGATTATTTGCACATTTCTGCCCAGTCTTGTTTGTAGGTAATACAGGTGATGCGATTTTTTCCAATGGGTATAGATGTTAGAACCTTATATTCTGCATTTGACATGTTTTTATAGTTCATTATTAACATTTTAATGGCTACATAATATTTGAGTAGATGTAATAAATCTCAGTATTCCTTGATTGTAAGCATTTTGATTGCTTCCAGTTTTCAATATTAGAAATTGAACCTAAGGAAAATATTTCTGATAGCACTTCTAGCTTTCTTTGGATTATTTCCCTACATTACTGAATCAAAGGGTAAAAACATCTTAAAGCTCTTGAAGGCACTCTGAGGTGGCTTTGGGAAAGGATTCTTGCAGGTTATGCTGGAGCTATAAGGGAGTGTGTGTATCATTTTTTAAAAACTTAGCTAGCGCTTACAACTTCACCACTTGTAAAAGATTTACACATCCCACTACTACAGTGAATTTAATAAATTACCATGGCCAGTTGGGGACAGGGTAGGGGGTCTATAGCATTTCTTCTGTGGAGAAACCCCTATGTTGTTAACTGCCTGGAGGCATTTGACAAGTTTTATATCTTGGAAAATCACTGATTATGTTTCTTAAAGTAGTAAGATAACTCACGCCACCCCTTTTCCCAATGATTCTTTGATTTTTCTAATAGTAGAGGCATTTTACAAAATAAACAAAATTACACATTATATCGCATGTGTTGACAGCCTCTAAAAGAACGATTCGCTGGGGAAAGTATGACGATACTCACTGGGTGGGCTGTCGACCTCCCCCACACCTCGAAGGCAAGCAACTAAATCAGTATCTTTCCTCCCACCTCTGTGTGTGCTCTGTCTCATTTCCTGTCTCCTCCCGAAGAACCAGCTCCATGTGAACCAAGGAAGAGCTATATGTAGAGTGCATGGGAGGCAAAGGAACCCCAAATAGGCTTTTTCCTAAGCCATCTAAGTTAGTGTTTGCCTTTCAAGCTGGAGAAGGTTGGTGCATGCCCAGATGATAGTATTTGGTATCCACTGATAAGGATGGATTGCGGCGCTGAAGGGCTGCTGGGAATTCAGTAACACTTTCAAAGCATTCTATCTTCTTAATTGCCACAGAATCTACTCAAAATGTTAAAATAGTAAGAAAAAGTATGCAGGAGATCATTTTTTTCCAGCTATGCACAATCCATGGTGGACTCTTGTATCCTCTTGCACTTGAGGTACCCTCTGCACAAAATTGGGGAGTGCTACTCTGAGAATCAGATGATATCACCATGGTGTAGTCAGAGATGCTTCCAGCAAAGATGATGGGGGATGAGCTTGTTACTGTAACAACTAAACTTTCCTAGTATTTAATACAATAATCTGTCCTCATTAGACATAGGAACACCTTTAATTTTTAAAACAGTTATTATTAAAGCCCACTTCCTGCCTGTCCATGTTCTCAACAATTCCATTTCTTAGATGTTTTGATTCCTGAAAGAGCAGCCTCCCTTTTTTTTTTTCAGGAATAATCATTGCCCCCTTTCCTCTGTTTCCTTCATTGGCTAAAACATTTGGACACTTCCTCTGCTTCCAGTTTTGTAGAAGATTTAGTTTACTTAACAACAGTGTATGTCATATGCTTCTATTCTTATTTATGACTTTGGTACATAAATAAAATTTATGGTGAAAGTTTGTGGAATGTTGATATATTAAAACTGTGGCCTTATAGTGATAGAACTGCTGGGCACTGATGAATTCATTTAGACAAAAATAATAATTCTCTCAAACTCTGTTTTGCAGGAACTACTTTGAAGAGGCAGTGAATATGGAACAGCTGCTTGTCAGGAAAGTCCAATAAGCAGAAACTCACTCATACCCAACTCCTATCTCTCTTTGCAGTTGCCTTTTACCTTCCAATCCTTCAGAGGAATTTAATACTCGTTACAAGTTATGTTTTAGAAGGAAATGCACAGAAAACACATCATATCAAGGAAACCAGATGGACCGATGACATCAGGGTCCCCATCCTGTTTATTTTGGGACCTCCTTCCTAGTCTTCAAAAAACAGAAGTTTTATGCCCCTCTTTATACTTATATAAATATTCTCTGAAACGCAGGATCAGAGTGCCCTTCTTACACTCTGATCTTCTGCAAAGCCTTTCTCTGCTCATTGAAGAAGCCAGTGTGACAGAGTTTTGTTTCTTGGGCACTAGGTAGAGCTGATGTTTGGCTCAAGTCTCTCGAAGAGTCCTTTGTCCCAGCTAACCTAGTCTTCACAGACCCACACCATCTTGCATTCTTGCATCAGTGCAAGAGTGAGGAACTCTTGCATTTGGAGATGCCTGGGTTGCTGCAGGGCTGGGGTTATCATTTCTTTGTGCTTGTCCTCTTTTGTCCTTCCCCATATGGCACTCTGGCCCTTCACTACTCTAACTTTGCTCTTTAAATTTAGCTAAGTCTGTCTTAAGCCATAGATTCTAAAACTCAAGCCCTCGTGTTTTTCAATATTGGATTTTTATCAGAATTTTTTTGAAAACTTCTAAAACATGGCTGTTTGCTGCAAACTGGTTTTGATTTATGAAGACAGTGTGAGGTCATGAAACTTATATTTGGAAAAACTCTTCTTTGTGCTTATTAATATTATTCTAGTTTTTTTGTTTCCTTTCTTTCTTTCTTTCTGTTGGTTTGGGTTTTTTTTTGGACCATATCTCGTGGTGTTCAGGCTTTATATCTAACTCTACGCTCAGAGATCACCAAGATGCCGGCATTGAACCTGTGTATGCCACATACAAAGCAAGAACCCTGCTAGCTGCTTTATTACTGCAACCCCACATTCCAGTTAATTTTTTTATTCTAGTTTCTTAATCATTTTCCCAGGCTCCCAGGGTGAGACTACCAGGCTCCCACAAGTATCCTGCCCGCATGGCAGAGCCTGACAAGCTCCCCATGGAATATTCGATATGCCAAAACCCAGTAACAATGATGGGTCTCATTCCCCTAACCCTGAAAGAGCCTCCAATGTGGCACTTGCTAAAATCTCAGGGCTAGGACGAATGGAGACTTTACTGGTGCCTGCTCGAGGAAATCGATGAACAACGGGATAACAGTGACAGTGACAGCTATCTTGCCTTCTCTCTGTTTTTAATTGCACATCAGTAGATGCAACTGAATATTAAATTGTAGAAAATAAAAATACTCTCCTCCCCCAATTTTACTCCCTTTAGTCAGCCTCTGTTAAGTGTGAAAAGTCTCTTTTAAGCATGCCCTGACAGTAGGAGGCTGTTCAGAGCAGTTATGCCTTATTTGCCCAGGACCACATCTGTCATGACTGTACCTCTGGTTGCATTATAGGTATGGAGTGATTCTTAGGACTCTACTCATTTTGACAATGTTAATTTTGGTTTTTAGTTTAACAAACTGATGATTCCAGTTTCACTTATTTTGTCTTCTTCGCAAATGAGTGTCTTGAGTTTTAAAAAAATAAGTGCTTCATAGCCCCAGTCTTGTTCTTGTTGGTTGTGACCTAACACTGCAATTTATATAGATTCTTTATCCTCCAATGTGGTTACCCTTTAAGTTATACCATTTGATGTCTTCTCAGATTATTAGAGCTACAGTGTCTCTTTTTATCCAAACCATTAATAAAAGGTGTGTTCGAGGTAGGACCAAGAACAGTCTTTGGGCATCTCTGCAGGGATTAATTAATCAATTAAACAACCAATTAATGAGTACTCCTGGTATAGAGGTATTCAACCAAATGTGAACATACCTAATTGTATTGCCATTTAGTCTTGTCTATAAGGAGATAAGCCATCTGGCCAAACATGTTTCTATCTACAGTGTTTTCCTGATTAATTAAACCAGTAAGCTTATCTACCCACCCTCCCCACCAAGTGTCCAATTTTATTCATAGAAAATTCTGTATGAGCTCCTGGTTATCATCCCTTTTCTTTGTTAGGGTTCACAAAATATCTATTTTATAGTTATTTCTAGAGTTTTGTTGTGGATTGATCTGATTCCCTTTTGTTGTTGTTGTTGGGCTCTGAGTGTCCCCAGAAGGGGCTGGGTTTAAAGTGGGACATATTGCAACGCTGCCTAGGATGGCCAGGTGAGCCTGGGTCAGCTGGATGGCCAATGAAGGGAGTTTCTGTGGTGGGAAGTGAGCTAATTAAATGCAGAGGTGTCTAGTCGGTTCATTAGCATGAAGAGTGGTTAGGGAGGTAAACTAAAGCATCCTCCCCAAGGATACATGGGTATGGGAGGGGGAAGGGAAACGACAGAGATGGTACAAAGACAATTGTACCTTTTGGCTGCAAACCAGTTGGGTACGGAAAGGGTAATCAAAGAGACTAAGAAAGCTAAGGACCAGTTAAGAGCAATCACTAGTCCTGGAGTGTTAATCTTGCCACCTTGGACAACTTCAGTTTGGACAACCAAGGTCCAAATCAGACTGGGGAACCCTTCTAGTTTTCCTATTGCATTAGCCTCCCATCATTGGCTTAACTACCAAGCGCTGTTTCATCTTAATATTTCCTGACGCTGCCTATTTCTATCCATTTCTTTGTAATCACCCACCACCCGCATCTCATCCCAGAATCACTAACAGCCACTGCCTTGGTCCTCTGGTCTCTGGACAACCTGTCACTTTCTACTTCATGATCAGCCCTTATCTGGAAACACAAGTTTGATTGTATCTCTCTGCTGCTTAAAAATTCCTTTAGTGATTTTATTTTTATTACCTTTCAAATTAAACCAAGCACCCTAGAGTAAAATAACTGCCTGTCCCCAGGACTGCCTCATGCATGACCCCTCCCACCTCCTCTTGCCTTTCTCAGGTTCTGCTACTCAAAGTTATGAGCAGGCTATCTTGTATTTTCTCATTTATGATATCTGCTTCTTCTGCCAGAAATACCCACCCTATCTTAACCCATACATCTGCCTGCTTGCTACTTGCTCTTTCTCTCTCTCCCCTCCGGAATGCCAGAAACATGACCACCTCTGAGTGTTTCCTCTTAATTCTCTTATAGGCTATAACTGACCTGTATTGTACTAATTGCTTTATTTTATTGTCTCGCCTCTAGACTGTGAACTCCTTGAGGGTCAGAAAATATCATTACAAATCCTAGCGGTTGATAAGTGCTTGGCATATAGAGGCAATCAAAAACGTTTTGGATAATCCAGTTGTTCATTCCATACGAATGAGGGATCAGCCCTTGAAAATTGACTTCTAGCTCTTTGCTGCATTTACTGTGAGAATAAAGACCATTCTCAGCAATCAGACGTGACATTTCAGAAAATGTTGACATGTCCCTGCAGAGGCACATAATCATTGTGAAGGGCCCCCGAGGCACATCAACGTGGATCTCCGTCTCCTCAGGAAATAAAAGAGGCTCTGGGTTGACAAGTGTTGGGACAATGGAAAGGAACTGGTGACAGTTGGCACTGTTTGTGGTCATGTACAGAACGTGATCAAGGGGATTACACTGACTTTTGCTATGTGATAAGGTCTGGGTATGCTTACTTCTTTCCCAGCCACAGGGTTAATCAGAGTGAGTTACTCGTTGAAACCTGAAATTTCTTTGGTGAAGAAGATAACCCACTGGTTTTGGGTGAAATCAGGTGCTGCCTGTTTTGTATCGCAAGCGCAGTAAGGTGAGCTAATTCTTGAAGAACAGTTTGTTGAACTTGTCAACTGCTTTTATTCAGCAGGCCACAGCAGTTAATAATAAGGGTCTCCAGGAAAGTTTGGATGGTACCTGCTTCTGAAAAGGAACAGTGCAGCTGATGAGCAGACCTACGCTGTCCAGCTGCAAAGACAGCAGGAGATTTGGGATGATGCTTCAGATCTACTTGTCATAGTAAGATGCAACATAAGTTCTATTGGTATCAAACAAAGTAAGTCAATAAAAAGTTCTCTATCTTGTTACTTGTTACTTTACTGTCCTCTATCCAAGGCCCAGTCTATGGTATCATGATACTTATTGTTAATAGAAAGTTTCCTTATTAGAGAATACTGATGTTCAGAAACCTTTGGGGAAAATGCGGAGCAGATTTGGGATACACTCGGTAGTACATAGGGCTTAGTCCTAGCTCTGTGCTCAGAGATCATCCCTGGTGGTTCTCAGAGGATCATATGTTGTACTGGAGATTGAATTGGGGTCATCCATGTGCAAGGCAAGTACTTTAAACTCTGTACTATCTCTCTTATTGGGCAGTTAGGAGATTTTGATGGGAATCCCTTAGTATCTTTTCCAGAATAGGAGTAAACTGATGCTACTGTTGTAACTTGCCTTTAAGGTTGGTAACTAAGAGGAGAGAATAAAGAAGGTAACATATTTGTGGGTTGGGGGGAGGACCTTTAGCTGTCATTCACCAGAATAGGTAATATCAAGCAATGGAAAACAGAATTAATAAGTAGTAGATATCTTATTAGAGGGTATAAGGAAGAACTGGATGATTTTGGGGAGGTTGGTCAACAGCTATACTCAGTTCTTGTCATGAAGGGTTTCTCCCAAGAGACAGTTTCTTCAACTTACAGACAGCCCTGATATGGGGTAAAAATTTACATAAATTATCCTGTCTGGGCTGGAGAGATAGTACAGCATGTAGGGTGCTTTCCTTGTCACGGCTAGCCCAGGTTTGATCCTCAACATCCCAAATGGTTCCCTGAGCATCACCAGGAATAATCCCTGAGTTCTGAGTGAGGAGTAACCCCTGAGCATTACCACATATGACCCCAAAACAAAAAAATAGTGGCTTGTCAATTGGATATTCTATTGGCAATCATTCCTATCACAGCGACTTAAACAGATTTGGGGATTGGCAGCAAGAACTGGGTTAAATGTAGCAGAACAAATGGGTGTCGTAGGGAAAATTTAACTGTAAGGGGAGTAATAGCTTGGTGATGGTTGCAGTAAAGCATAGAGAAAAAAATCATCTTTACCTTCTGCTTTGCAAAAATCGGGGTTTGAACTGATTTTGCACTACTGAAGTAACCCAGTTGGGAGGATTCATAAAAATGAAATACATTTCAGATGCACATCTGGGCAATTGAGGCTACTGTGAGTTTCTTGTAGGTTTGACAGAAAATGAGTTGTGCTAGTGAATGCATTAGCCAAAATGATGAATAGAACAGTGAGAGCTCTGTTTTGGGGAACCCAGGGTAGTACTAATTATCACTCATAACTTAGTGGGCATGTGGCAGAGACTTAAAGAAGAGTTTACCCAGAGACTCCCTGAATAATATTTTTGGAATTTTTTTAGTTCCTTTTTTGTTGGCATGTCCTTTTAAGCTGCTCAAAGTTTCAATTTGCAAAATGTAATAGCGAGTGCAAACTGAAAGGAACAGCACAGTTATCATACCCCATTATTGAGGGTTAAACAGAAATTTATCCTGTAATTGGCACTGTAGCCAAATGGGGGCCATGATCAGTGCCTTTTCACTGTTTCTTTCTGCTAAGCTACACAAGGACATCAAGGCTAAACCGTGACACATTTCTGGGCATCCTCACTCACTAAGCCAACTGCCTTGAATAGGTCAAACAATCAGTCCTGTGTGCTAGAACAGAAAACCTGTGATTCCGTATGCTCTGGATACTGTGCGAGCTGATGCTAAATCAGCAGGTTTGGATTAGTTGCAGCCGCTGGGAATGCTTAAATTTGCAGTAATCCATGCACGACATGATGGAGGGCCTGAACCATGCTTCCTCTACCTGGATCAATAGAGTCAAAGTATGACCTTGATGACCAAGTTTACATTTTCCCCAGATGGTATAGATGGTAGTTTTTCCCTCTCCAATATGATAACATGTGGCTGTTTGTATTGCATTTAAATTGATACATCAAAATAGAAACTCAGCAATTTGGGCCACACAAGCTGCATTTCAGGCAGTCTCATGTAGCTGGTGGCTCCTGTATGGAATATTTTTTTTCTTTTTGGGGTCACACCGGCAATGCACAGGGGTAACTCCTGGCTCATGCACTCAGGAATTACTCCTGGCGGTGCTCAGGAGACCATATGGGATGCTGAGAATCGAACCCAGGTCAGCCGCGTACAAGGCGCCCTAACGCCCTACCCGCTTTGCTATTGCTCCAGCTTCTGGAATAGTTTTTGTTTGCTTGCTTGGTTTGGTTTGGGGGCCATATTCAGCAGTGCTCAGAACTCACTCTTGGCTCTGTGCTCAGGGATTACCTGTGGCCCGGAAACAGATCTGATTAAAGAATACTTCAATCATTGAAGACAGTTGTGTTAGGCACACTGCCGTGCATATCCTTTGTTTGTTTTTCTTAAGTGGGGACCCCTCAAACAGTGTTGGGGGGAGCTGGAGCCACTTCCAGGGATACTCAGCTCACCAGGTGAGATAGCTTAATGTGAGGGCCTGAGAATGTGGAGCTTCTGACCAAATAGCTGAGCACTGAGCCATGTCCTCAGTGTAACAGTGGCTGCAAGCACTCCCACCCCAAAGCCTGACCACTTCCCAGTCTCACTCTAATGGTACCCCTCCCCGAGGCCCTGCAAAGTATAATGAGGCAACAGAAGAATTCATAAGACAAAACAAAACTGATGTACCAAAACAAAACAAGAACCTGGCAAGCATTAATGTAGAAAGCTGTGTCACTATCTGAAGACTTCAAAGGAATAGTCGTAATGATGCTCGCTGAAATGAGATCAGTAGAGTAGGGCTTCAGCAAATCCAAAAAAGAAAAAAGTATGGGAAAAGTCCAAATGGAATTCAAAGAGCTAAAAGTATGATCGCTGAACTGAAAAATACAACAGGGCAGCAGAATGCAGAAGTTAAAGATAAAATCGATGCATTCAAAGATAAACATGGAAACTATCCCAATAAGATCAGCAAAAAAGAGAATGTAAGGTTTTCTTTTTCCCCTTCCTTTTTTTAATTTTTTGGTAAAGTGTGACTGGGAGTTTATACACACTTGGTTGTTATGCTTGCAAGCTTAGTTGCAGCACTCACTGAGGGTGGCATACTCTAATTGTGGTGCTTTTACTCTTAGTTGCTCTGCAGCAAGAACACAAACTTTGTTGTGTGCTGGGAATTCTAAATGGCAGTGCTATTGAGATTAGACTCAGTATATAGTGATCCTGGTAACTGAATTCACAGCTTCATTCTGTAAAGCAGATTTTCTACCACTAAGCTATCCTTGGGACCCAGAGTGGAAAATATTCTTAAAGTAAAAATAACATAAGAAGTTTATGAAGAAACATCAAGAGGAACAACATTTGCATTATAGGCTTTCCAAGAGGCAGAAAGAGAGAGGAAGAGGCAGAATTTTTCAAAGAGTTCAAATGAAATTAACTCAATCAGGGGCCTAAGCAATAGAGTAGCAGGTAGGGTGCTTTCTTTGCATGCTTTCCTTGCATGGCTTCAATCCCTGTCACCCATATGGTCCCCCCAAGCCCTGCCAGGAGTGATCCCTGAGCATAGAGCCAAAAGGAAGCCCTGGGTGCTGCTGGATGTGACCCAAACCACTCCCGCTCCAAATAAACAAAATGAATTCAATCAGGCTCACACCAAAACACATTATATAAATTATAAAAGATTTAAAAAGAGATCCCTAAAAACAGCAATAGAAAAGCAAAGATTCACATAACAAGAAGTCACCATAAAACTTCCAGCAGATTTTTCAAGTGGAACTCTGAACCAGAGAGATTAGCATGATATACACAGTGTTGACTGAAAAATATCTCCAACCAAGAATAATCTATCCAGTTAGGAGTTCATTAATATTTGAAGGAATAAGCATTTTGACAAGAAATTCAGGCCTTCTAAACCAGCCATGCAAGAAATATGGGTGATGGAAGATATACATGTATCTTGAGTCTTAAGGTTTTCATTCTAAATAAAATTGTATATACTGGGACTGGAGTGATAGTACAGCAAGTAGGCCTTTTACCTTGTACATGACCAACGTGGGTTTGATCCCTGGAACCTCATATGGTCCCCTGAACACTGCTAGGTGTGATCCCTGAGCATAGAACCAGGAGTAAGCCCTGAGCACAACTAAGTGTGGCCCAAAATCCAGAAAAAATAACTTGTATGTATTTCAAGTATAGACTATGCTTTGAAAGTTAATTTTTACAAGTAATTTAGTCATGAACTTAATTTATATTTTAGAAAATAATGGTTATATGTTAACACATATAATAATAAATAATAAAGAACTTCCATGGCCAGAAAAGAAATTCCATTAGAAGTAGCAAGATACCTTAAGCATGTGAAAGAATAGTAGTAATTAGGACTCTGAGAACAAATTGGAGATTTACTTGCTTTTAATTGAAAATGGCAGTTTAAAAGCAAAAGTGCTTAGCAAAAAATAAGTAAAAAGCAGATGGATACTGATCATTACCAAAAATGCAGATATGAAAGGGCAAGGAGAGAAATGACAAAATAGCAGGTAACTGCATTAATACACAGAATTTGCAGAAATAAGTTCGCGATAAATTCTATTATGTCAATAGTTTCACTGAACATCAATGGCCTGAAATCACAATCAAAAGGCACCAAGTGGCAGGATGGATCACAATACAAAATTACAACATTATTTTCCTGCTTACAGGAGAGCCACTTGAGCTTCAAAGATAAATATTGACTCAAAATAAAAAGGTTGTAAAACAACCATAAAAGAACATGATAGCTTAAAAAAGACAGGGACAGCCAAACTTAGAGAAATATACGTCATGCTAAAAAAAAGAAAGGTAACAAGAGATAGGGATGGACATTATATGATGATTAAGTTATTGATCGAAAAAAGGACTTTATCCTCATTAATTTTTCTTTCAATTTTATTGAATCACCCTGAGAACGTTACAAGCTTTCTTGTTTGGGTTACAGTCACACAATGATCAAACACCCATCCCTCCACCAGTGCACATTCCCCACCACCAATCTCCCCAGTATACCCCCCTTCCCCTCCCTCCCCTTGCCTCCATGGCAGGAGTATTAAAATATATAAAATAATTATTAACAAATTAGAAGAGAGACATCAACTGCAACACAATAATAGCAGGGGAACTTAACACCCCACTCTTCACCAGTGGACAGATTAACCAGACAGAAAATTAACAAGGAAACAACAGCCTTAAATGAGGGTTTGGAGCAGATGGCTTAATACACAGTTATTTGTAGAGCTCTCCACATCCCCACCCAAAAGAGTCAAATACACATTCTTCTGAAGTGCACTTGAATTTTCCCTCTGAGATAGATCACATGTTGTGACGCAAAACAAGCGTCAGACTTCATAAAGACCAACATCTTAGCAACTATCTATTTAGATCACAGTAGTATAAAACTAGAAATCAAACACAAAAGAAAGCTGGTGAAAAAAGCTCAAACATATAGAAACTTAACATGCTGCTGAATAACTACTATGTCAATGAAGAAATTAAAAAGGAAAATTTTTTAAGTATTAAAGACAGAGCCAGGGAGGTGGCTCAAAGGACAAGAGCAAATGCTTTGCATGTGGGAGCCCTGGGTTCAAACTTGACACTACATGCCCCAGAGCACCACAACAAGTGACTTCTGAGCACTGACCTGGAGTAGTCCCCAAGCACTTGCAGATGTGCCATCCAAACAAACAAAAATCCTGGGAACAAACAAAATGGAGACAAGGTTATCCAAACATGTGGAACATAGCCAAGGCAGTAGCATGATAAGCTTTTATCAGAAAATAAAAAAAAATTTCAAAGAAACCATCAAATTTTATATTTTTTAAAAATTTTTATTAGTGAAACACCATGAGATACAGTTGTAGACTTACAAATTTTTGTGTTTGGATTTCAGTTATACAATGATCAAGTACCCATCCCTCCACCAGTGAACATTTTCCACCACCACAGGTCCCAGTATCCCTCTCACCCCCCATGCCCCCCATCTCACCCTGCTTCTGTGGCAGGGTATTCCCTTTTGTTCTCTCTCTCTCCTTTTGGGTATTGTGGTTTGCAAGAGAGGCATTGAGTGGCAATCATGTTTGGTCTATAGTCTACTTTCAGCATGCTTCTCCCATCCTGGGAGGACCCTCCCAACACTTTATTTGGTGCTCCCTTCTCTGTCTGAGCTGCCTTTTCCCCTAGCATGTGTGGCTGGCCTACAAGCCATGGAGCAAAATTTCTGGTACTAATCTCGGCCACTCTTGGGTGTTAGTCTCCTATTTTGTTACTTTATGTTCCCCAGATGAATGCAATCTTTCTATGTCTATCCCTCTCTTTCTGACTCTTTTCGCTTAACATGATACTTTCCATGTAGTACCACTTGTATGTAAATTTCATGACTTCATCTTTTCTAACAGCTACATAGTACTCCATTGTGTAAATGCACCAAAGTTTCTTTAACCAGTCATCTATTCTCGGGCACTCAGGTTTTTTCCAGATTCTGGCTATTGTAAAGAGTGCTGCAATGAACAAACAAGTGCAGGTGTCACTTCGACTATACTTTTTTGCCTCTCTGGGATATATTCCCAGGAGTGGTATTGCTGGGTCAAATGGGAGCTCAATTTCTAATTTTTTGAGAATTGTCCATACTGTTTTCCAAAAGGACTGAACCAGTCAGCATTCCCACCAGCAGTGAAGGAGGGTCCCTTTCTCGCCACATCCGCGCCAACACCGGTTGCTTTTGTTCTTGTGGATGTGGGCCAGTCTCTGTGGTGTGAAATGATATCTCATTGTTGTTTTGATCTACATCTCCCCTTTGATTAATGATGTAGAGCATTTTCTTACGTGCCTTTTACCATTTGGATTTCCTTCTTTGAGAAAGTTTCTTTTCATTTAATCGTCCCATTTTTTTGATGGGGTTGGATGTTTTCTTCTTGTGGAGTTCAACCAGTACCTTGTATATCCTTGATATCAACCCCTTGTTGGATGTATATTCGGCGAATATCCTTTCCCGTTCTGTAGATTGTCTTTGTATTTTGGTCACTGTTTCTTTTGAGGTGCAGGAGCTTCTTAGTTTAAGATAGTCCCATATGTATATCTCTGTTTTCACTTGCTTGGCCAGTGGTGTGACATCTTTGAAGATACCATTAGCTTCAATATCATGGAGGGTTTTGCCAACTCTTCAATGAACTTTATGGATTCCGGTTTGATGTTGAGGTATTTAATCCATTTTGATCTTACTTTTTTTTTTTATTTATTGAATCACTGTGGGAAAGGTTACAAAGCTTTCAGGTTTATATCTCAGTCATGCAAATATCAAACACATTTCCCTTTACCAATACTTATTTTTTACCATGAAGAACCCCAATAAAACCCCACCCCCCACCCCTCCCCGTCCCTGTGAGGCAGATGAATTCTAGTTAACACTCTATCTGCTTTGATTAGATTCATTGTTTCAATAAAAGATTCACCACTATTATTTAGAGTTTACCCCCCCCCCCCCAAATCAGACGTGCTGAAAAAGCATTGTGAAGTGATTTGCTTTCTACGGCTGGGTTCAAGAATTAAATGTTGGTTTTGGATTTCTGCTCTTTTACCTATTGACCCTGGAAGTATTTCTACTGAAAGTCAGATAGTTAAGAAATTGGTTTCTGTGTTCTGGAGTCCTGGCCATGCTGGAGAGCCGCTCGCGGGGGGCAACCGGTGGCCTCGGTAGGGCGTGAAGGGCGGAGCGAAACGCCCCCCTTCCCATGAGGTTTTAGTCGCCCCCACACTCCCGGCTCATACCTGCTGTCCACAAGGCTCCCATGTGGCCGCCATCTTTCTTTCCAGAGAGGAGAGGGCGAATGGGGCAACACCCTTTCCCCTCCGGCAGACTTGATGGCCTGGATCAATGCATAGTCCGTTCACTTTTCTGCTCCAAGCTGCTGGGTTCTGCATTAAGTCCTTGTGCTTCTGGGGCTGTGGCCGTGCTGGAGAGACGCTCGCGGGGGCAACTGGTGACCTCGGTAGGGCGTGAAGGACGGACCAGAACGCCCCCCTTCCCATGAGGTTTTAGTCGCCCCCACACCCCCGGCTCATACCTGCTGTCCACAAGGCTCCCATGTGGCCGCCATCTTTCTTTCCAGAGGGAGGAGGGCGGAAGGGAGCAACACCCTTTCCCCTCTGGGCAGAAATGATTGCCTGGATTAACGCATAGTCCTTTCACTTTTCTGCTCCAAGCTGCTGGGTTCTGCATTAGGTCATTGTGCTTCTGGGGCTGTGGCCGTGCTGGAGAGCCGCTCGTGGGGGCAACTGGTGGCCTCGGTAGGGCGTGAAGGGCGGACCGAAACGCCCCCCTTCCCATGAGGTTTTAGTCGCCCCCACACTCTTGATCTTACTTTTGTACATGGCATTAGGCAGAGATCTGAGCCCACTTTTTTGCATGTAGCCGTCCAGTTTTGCTAGCACAATTTGTTAAAGAGGCTTTCCCTGCTCCACTTCCCTTTTCTTGCCTCCTTATCGAAGATTAGATGATCATATGCTTGGGGGGAGATGTCAGTATATTCAACCCTGTTCCATTGGTCTACAGCTCTGACTTTGTTCCAGTACCATGCTGTTTTAATTATTACTGCTTTGTACTAGAGTTTGAAGTTAGGGAGGTTGATTCCTCCAACTTTCTTTTCCCCAAGAATTGCTTTAGCTATTCGTGGGGGCTTATTGTTCCATATAAATTTCAGGAGTGTTTGCTCCATTTCTTTGAAGAATGTCATGGATATCGTAATAGGGATCGCATTGAATTTGTATAGTGCTTTGGGAAGTATTGCCATTTTGACAATGTTAATTCTCCCGATCCATGAACAGGGGATATTTTTCCATTTCCTTATGTGCTCTTTTATTTCCTGAAGTAGCGTTTTGTAGTTTTCTTTGTATAGGTCCTTTACTTCCTTAGTTAAGCTGATTCCTAGGTAGTTGATTTTCTGGGGCACAATTGTGAATGGGATTGTTTTCTTCATGTAAATTTTACATTTTAAGAAATTAGAAAAATAATAATAAAAGAAATCCAAAGCTAGTAGTAGAATTGGAATAATTAAAATGAAATTAACTAAAATAATAATTAAGATAAATAAAATAAAATTTAAAATACAAAAAAAATTAGTGAAACTGAGAAATGGTTTTTGGAAAGAATAAACAAAATTGAAAAATCCTTAGCTAGAAGAAGAAAAAGAAATAAAACTCAGTGAAAAGGATTCAAAAAGAAAAGAGATAAGTTACAATATATATCATGAAAGGCAAAGGTTCATCAGAGATTACTCAAACAACTCCATGCCACTAAGTTGGAGAACCTAGAAGAAACTCCTAGACAAATTCCCAAGATTAAATCAGGAGAAAATAGAAAGCTTGAACAGACAAATTAAAAGCAAGTAAATTGAAATAGTAGTAACCAAAATTATCTCTAAAAACAAAAGTATAGGACCAGATTAGTGAGTTCTATCAAACCTTCAGAGATAACCTATTCACCTATTCTTCTCAAGTTCTTCCAAGATATTGAGGAAAAGGAAATTCTTCAAAATATTTTTGAGAGACATTATCCTCATACCAAAAACAGACAGGGAGAGCACAAAAAGGGAAACAACAAACTAGTATCACTGAAGAACATGGATGTAAAGATCCTCAACAAAATTTTAGTGAACTGACTTTAGCAACATGTTAAAAGGATTACATCACAATCAAGTGAGGTTTATTTCAGTGATGCAGTGATGGCTTAATATATACAACTAAATCTATGCAATATACCACATTAACAAAGAATAAAAATGATATGATTGGAAAAATAATATGATTGGGTTAAATGCAGAGAATGATTATGGTAATATTCAGATTATTTTGTTATGAAAAGGTCTAAACAAAAGGAGTGTAGAAGAAATAAATCTCAACATGTTCAAGATCACATATGACAAATTAACAGCTAATATTACATGTCCTAAGGAAAACATGAGCTTTTGTTTAAAATCAGGCATAAGCAGGATATTCACTCTTATCGTTATCATTCAACATAGTATCAAAAATCCTAGTCAAAGAAATGAGTCAAGAAAAATAAATAAAAGGGATTTTAAAATGGAATAAAGAAGTAAAACTATTACTACTTCTAGATAATAAAATAGCATACATAGAAAATCTTAAAACTTCACTAAAAACTATTAGAAATAATAAACCAGTACAGTAAGTTAACATGTTACAAAAATATGTTGCATTTTGTCTTTTGGGTAGGGGGTAGCACTGGGCCATGCTCAGGGACTACTCTTGGCTCTGTTCTTAGGAACGAAACCCTGGCAGTGCTCAGTGAACCATATGTGGTTCTGGGGATTTGAACCAGCGTTGGCGGGATGTAAGGCCAGCACCTTAATCCCTCTGGTCCTGAAATGTTGCTTTTTCAAATGGGCAAGCAATGAACTACAAGGGGAAAAAAATTAAAACAAAAACAATGCTTTGTGCAATCACTTGGAGAAATTCAGTATATAGGAATAAACTTTTGAAGGCCGAGAAAAAATTAAGTGAAAAATGACAAATACAAGTCACTTCACAAAATACAGAAAACACAGGAAACAGGAAGATATTTTGTGCTCATATATAGAAACAGTATTGCTAAAATGATCATTTTACAGAGGCTGAAGAGACAGTACAGAAGGTAAGGTGCTTACCTACATGTGATGGACCCTAGTTGAAGTGCCACACCTCTATGTCTCCCCAGATACCAACAGAGGTCACTCCTGAGCACAGACCTGGGGATAGCCCCTGAGCATTGATGGATATGCCCCTCTCAAATAAGCATTACACAATCGTTATTAAAATTCCAATTATTTCTTCAAGGCAATAGAACAATGTTACTGAAATTTATATGGAACCACAAAAGATACCAAATTGCCAATGCAATGTTGAAACAAAAAGGATGAAGGCATCGTAAGTACTCCCTGACTTCAAATATATTATAAAGCTTTAGTAACCCAAACAGTGTGATATTGGAATAAAACTTGACACACAGAGGAATTGAATTGACAGCCAAGAAAGAAACCCTCATAGATATGGATAGTTTATGACAAAGGAAGCAAGAACATAAAATAGAAAAAGGAAAGTCTCTTCAAAAAACAGATTTGGTAAAAAAATAAAAGATTTGGGAAAAACTACATAGCCACATTTAAAAAATGAAACTGATCACTATATCATAACATACACAAACATTAACTTAAAATGGATTCAACTTATATGTTAGAGTCAAACTCATAAAATACATTGAGGAAAATAAACAGCATTACTTGATAGTTAACAGTTTTGTCTTCAGGGATTTACCTGAGATGCAAAAGCAAAAATAAACAAATGGGATTTCATCAATCTAAAAGCCTCTACCAGCAAAAGAAACTACCACTAAAAGGAAAAGACATCATAAGAAAGGAAGAAAATAAGAAAAAAATCTTGCCTCTGATATAGGGGATATAGAACTCACAAAATTTAACAAAAAAAATCTAAACTATATCATCAAAGAATGGGAGAAATGAGTAAAAACACTTCTCCAAAAACGATATATGTTTGGGGCTGGAGCAATAGCACAGCAGGTAGGTCGTTCACCTTGCAGCCGACCCGGGTTCGATTCCCAACATTCCATATGGTGCCCCGAGCACTGCCAGGAGTAATTCCTGAGTGCAGAGCCAGGAGTAATGCCTGTGCATTACCAGGTGTGACCCAAAAAGCCAAAACAAAACAAAACAAAACCAAAAAAAGATATATAATGGCTCAAAACAGGTACATGAAAAAAATGCTTGGAATCACTATTGGGAGAGGCAAATCAAAAGAACAGTGGCATATCACTGGACACCTGTGAAAATGGCATGTATCACAAAGGCCACAACAAGGACTAGAGGAAAAATTTAATTTATGTGTATTGTTTGTAAGAATGTTAATTGACCCAGTTTTATGGAAAACAGTTGGAGATGTCTCAAAATATTAAAAAATAGAACTGGCCCACATGGTCCAGCAATGCATTTTTTACTTATCTATCAAAAGAATGCAAAAATAAAAAATTTAAAATGATTTATGAATACCTATATTCTTGGTAACACTTTTCAAAATAGCCCAAGAAACCAACAACAGATGAATGAGCAAAGACGTGGTATGTACACAATGGAATACTAATCAATTCTAAGAAAAAGATGAAATCTTGCCATTTCTAACAGCAGAGATCAAGCTGGAAGGGGTTATGTTAAGCAAAATAAACCAGAAGGCTTCATTCTATATGTAGAAAATAGAGAAACAAAGCAAAAGAGCAGATGAAACGAAAAGGAAATAAACCTGGAGACTCTGACCGCAGAATTGAGTGGGAGCCATGAGGATGAACAGGTGGAAGGCGTTCAAGGGATGATGGTGGAAGGATTCTGATTACATCACGGCTTAATATGGGGCTGTAATGTACATTTTAAGGGGTGCAAAACTGTGGCCTTGAAGCAAACACAGTTTTGTAAATTAACATTGACTCAATTTTTTAAAAAAAGGTGGCCAATATTTCCCATTTGTGACCCCAGAAATAATGTGACCAATACAAGAAGCTTTGAGAATAGAGAAAGGGCCTAGGAGCTGAGGAATACAGGTGGCCTCGAGATGTGGAAAAGATGAAAAAATAGATGTTCCTTGAAAGTCACAGTTCAGTTCCATGGGTGCCTTTATTTCAAACTTTTTGTTTTGTTTTGTTTTGGAGTCACACCCAGTTATGCTCAGGGGTTATTCTTGGTTTTGCACTAAAGTATCACAACTAGCAGTGCTCAGCGGACCTTATGGGTTGCCAGAATTGAACCCAGGTCGGCTGCATGCAGGGCCAGGGCCTTACCTACTATACTATCTCTTGAGACCCTGATTTGAGACGTCTGACTTATAGAACTCTAAGACTTGTGTTGTTGAACATGCTGCTTGTGATGATTGTAAACAGTAGCAATAGGAAACAAATTTACTTTTTTATAGAGTAGAGGAATATTAAACCAAAGCATGTTATTTTGAAAAATATAACTGGCAAGAGGATGGAATAGTTACTTCACTAATAAGTGCTTTCTTATAGATATTTCTTTATGAAATAAAATTATAGTAAACCTGTTGCTTGGTGAGTGTAGAAAGCTTGCTTTGTGATTAGTGTTTGCTTTTCCTAGAAGTCGATTATATTTACTTCCATCTCGTACTCACCAGCATAGGATAAGGCCTCTGACAGCAGAATGCCACAGAGAACACGCCTGCCAAGAACTGACTGTGAACTGGGTAGTAGCTGTGTATGCCAGTGGCATGAAAACCTTTGACCATTTCATAGATTCGGAGTCTTGGTTTTATTCTTGTTCACCAAGAGGAACAAAAGGGATGGTGGATAATAGATCACTATGAAAAGCTCAGTCTAGATGATCTGTGTGGGAGCAGTGGGTGAGGGCTGGAGAAGGCTGGAGGGCTGTACTCCAATATACTCTACTGTGAGGCTGGTGGTAATGCTCCAACAGCTAAAGAAGCCAGGATCATGGCTTCTGAGCACCAGCATGTCCTCGACTCTCCAAATTGAGCTCACCTGTGGCTCTGACATCCTGGGTGTTAGCCTTGGCTCTGAGCCATACAAAACTCTCCAAGGTCCCTAGTTGATCACAGCAAGTACTCTGGGAGATGGGGCTCAATTAATAGCCCTTTCTTTAGTGATGACAGTAACACTGGTTTGACTTTTAGAAGTCACTGATTCTCCTTCTTAGAGAAGAGTTGATGACTTCCACAAGGAACTCTGACATTCTGACCTCAGTGTTAGACCATTTGTCTACTTAAAAAAAACCTATCTATATTAGCAGCTGTTTTATGAATTTGACTTCAAATTTAGTAATTCAATTCAAATTGAACCAAACTCATTCAAGTCTTTAAATATCACGCTATATAAATACACTATTCAAAACCAGAAGCAATTCAATAGGCAACAGATAATGCTGAACAAATAGAATATCAGTCTTGCTGAAACTGACTCCCAGAAAAAAAAAATGGATCATTTGCTTTCACCTTACAGGGAGGAGAGGTCATGATGCAGGTATTGTTCTGATGCAGTGAGTACATAAAAAGTAGTTCCGCGGGGAGGGTATTTACCTTACACATGGCCAACCTGGGGTCCATCCCTGGCATCCCATATTATCCCCAAACACCACTAGGTGTAATTCCTGAGTGCAGAGTCAGGAGTAACCCCTGAGCATCACTGGGTGTGTGTGTGTGTGTGTGTGAAAGAGAGAGAGAGAGAGAGAGAGAGAGAGAAAGAGAGAGAGAGATTCCCTATTAACAGTGCCAAAACTGAGTTCACTTTTTTTTTTAAATTTTATTTCATTTATTTATTTTTTAATTAATTTATTTATTTATTGAATCACTGTGGGAAAGGTTACAAAGCTTTCAGGTTTAGGTCTCAGTCATGCAAATATCAAACACATTTCCCTTTACCAATACTTATTTTTTACCATGAAGAACCCCAATAGAACCCCACCCCCATCCCTCCCAGTCCCTGTGAGGCAGATGAATTCTAGTTAACACTCTATCTGCTTTGATTAGATTCATTGTTTCAATAAAAGATTCACCACTATTATTTAGAGTTTACCCCCCCAAATCAGACATGCTGAAAAAGCATTGTGAAGTGATTTGCTTTCTACAGCTGGGTTCAAGAATTAAATGTTGGTTTTGGATTTAGGCTATTTTACCTATTGACCCTGGAAGTATTTCTACTGAAAGTCAGATAGTTAAGAAATTCGTTTCTGTGTTCTGGAGTCGTGGCCATGCTGGAGAGCCGCTTGTGGGGGGCAACTGTTGGCCTCGGTAGGGCGTGAAGGGTGGAGCGAAACGCCCCCCTTCCCATGAGGTTTTAGTTGCCCCCACACCCCCGGCTCATACCTGCTGTCCACAAGGCTCCCATGCGGCCGCCATCTTTCTTTCCAGAGAGGAGAGGGCGAATGGGGCAACACCCTTTCCCTTCCGGGCAGACATGATGGCCTGGATTAATGCATAGTCCTTTCACTTTTCTGCTCCAAGCTGCTGGGTTCTGCATTAAGTCCTTGTGCTTCTGGGGCTGTGGCCGTGCTGGAGAGCCGCTCGTGGGGGGCAACTGGTGGCCTCAGTAGGGCGTGAAGGACAGACCAGAACGCCCCGCTTCCCATGAGGTTTTAGTCGCCCCCACACCCCCAGTTCATACCTGCTGTCCACAAGGCTCCCATGCGGCCGCCATCTTTCTTTCCAGAGAGGAGAGGGTGATTGGGGCAACACCCTTTCCCCTCCGGGCAGACATGATGGCCTGGATTAACGCATAGTCCTTTCACTTTTCTGCTCCAAGCTGCTGGGTTCTGCATTAAGTCCTTGTGCTTCTGGGGCTGTAGCCGTGCTGGAGAGCCGCTCGTGGGGGGCAACTGGTGACCTCGGTAGGGCGTGAAGGACGGACCAGAACGCCCCACTTCCCATGAGGTTTTAGTCGCCCCCACACCCCCAGCTCATACCTGCTGTCCACAAGGCTCCCATGTGGCCGCCATCCTTCTTTCCAGAGAAGCGAGGGCGAATGGGGCAACACCCTTTCCTCTCTGGCAGACTTGATGGCCTGGATTAACGCATAGTCCTTTCACTTTTCTGCTCCAAGCTGCTGGGTTCTGCATTAAGTCCTTGTGCTTCTGGGACTGTGGCCGTGCTGGGGAGCTGCTCGTGGGGGGCAACTGTTGACCTTGGTAGGGCGTGAAGGACAGACCGGAACGCCCCCCCTTCCCATGAGGTTTTAGTCGCCCCCACACCCCCCGCTCATACCTGCTGTTCACAAGGCTCCCATGCGGCCGCCATCCTTTCCAGAGAAGAGAGGGCGAATGGGGCAGAAATGATGGCCTGGATTAACGCATCGTCCATTCACTTCTCTGCTCTAAGCTGCTGGGTTCTGCATTAAGTCCTTGTGTTTCTGGGGCTGTGGCCGTGCTCCAAACTTAACTCTGATTTTCAGGGAGAAAGATTGGGTGGTTTACTTCCCATTGATCACTTTGTATATAGGGAGATGTCGCGCGGCCGCATAAGCGGCCGCACGGTTTTGAGAAAAAGTCCTAGTTCCCACATACTCGAGCTGTGCTTGTAGAGGCTTCTGGTCACCGGGGTTCCATCTGGGGTAGGCGGGATGCGGTACCTACCCCATTTGGGACTTGCCGGTGATCTCAGCTCTTTTTGGAACCTGTTTTTCTTTTTTTTTTTTTTTCCTCCGGGATCTGTGGTTCCCACCCTCCATGTGGTCCTTCTCTTAGGCTGTATCGAGTTCACTTTTTTTTAACATGGTGAGGCAACTGTTAACTCTTTCCCCTATTCTATTCCTTGAAAATTACCACTCAAGATACTGACTGTTGTCTCCATTCATTCCATAATGATGGGAAGGAACATCAAGATGAGAACATAAGTATCTTCACAAAGAAAAGCTCCTTACATTCAGATAAGGTGCTTGCCTTGCACGTTACTGATACGGGTTCAATCCCCAGCACCCAGAATGGTCCCCCATTTACCTCCATGTGTAAACACACAAAAAAGGATGGGCAAGGGGGCAGCAGCGGCCTATCTCTCCTGCCGTCCACGTTCGGTAGTCACAGGCTGTTTCCCCACTTCAGGGAGGTCGATGGCGATGGTCAGGCAAAGGAAGGAAACGGGGACCAGGCTGGTTGGTCTTAGCAGCAGTTTATTACAGGGAAGAGATGTATGTCACGGAGGCCCCAGGATCTCTCAAGCACGTGCTCCTTTGTTCTCTCAGCTTCTGTCCTCAGCCCCATCTTCCCCAGTTCTCTGATGCACGTGTCCCCCAACAGTCCTGAAATCTCCCTTATATAGATCATAGTACCTCTAAAGGGCGCAATATAGTGATGTCATCAAAAGGAGTTACAGAAAGAACATTGAGGCGGCAAACCATACATTGTTTCTTTACATCCACATTGTTTCTTTATATCTGCAGGCCAGTAATCCTGGCCTCATCTTTTACAAACTACAAGCACTTGGATTAGCACATCAATGACCAGTCTGCTAGAGCTTGGAATCCACATCTCAAAGATCAGCCTGCCTGGAGTCAGGCATCTACACCCCCAGGATCAGGCCTAGCTTAGCACCTGGGATCTGCATACCTAAGACCAGCTAGGTTCCTGTGAGATAAGGGCAACTGCCTCAATATACTGAAATCATTTACTGAAGGCAGTTGAAGGGGAGAAAGTTCAGTCTCATCCAAGCTAGCCAGGACACACAGGAAAACTGCTTCTAGGACAGATTCTCATTTAGCAGATCAACCCACCCTAGAACAGATTTCCCTGGATGTGTTTCTCCTCTCCTTGTCCAACCAACATATAAGCATAGATAATATAAATCGTTTTGTATGGACACAGTAAGAAATACTTTGAGCTTATAGAATTGCTCTCCTAGGGCCATCTTGATCTCAGACTGCAGTGCTCAGGCCAGATATCTTCCCTATTCCTAGCAGCAGGGTCCTAGTCTCATCGTTACCTTTGGATCATGACAGCATTTGCCTATGATCAAACTCTTAACCTATAGTTAAGAATTGTGGCACCTTGGCCTGGCCCATCGCGATGACAGGGTAGCACATAACTTACCAGCTTGCCCTGGTTCCATGCAGTCCCACGTCGGCACCCTGTCCTTGGGGTGCTAGGAAGTGAGGGCACCTGAGGCTTAAGTTGAGAAAGCAGATGCCCAGGAGTGAATAATATTCAAAGCCAATCAACTCCAAAGTTATAAAGCATAATATTGTCTTCCTGTATCTATACAAAAAGGACGTTACAGTAAAGTAAACTGCTCAAAAGACATAAGGAGAAGAGAAAGGCAATATTAACTTACAGTACAAGTTCAGTGTCCTAGTGTTGGGATCGGGAGTTCCCTAGCCCTGGGAGGTGCGGAGAGACCAGATAGACACAATTCCTGCAGGAGTAAAAACGGGGTTTATTTAGACCAGCATGCTGGGGCTCCACAGCATACCCCAGAGTGGGCAGTGGCTGAGAGCCCCGAGCTTCTTCAAAGGGAATCTTATATAGGCCTTCATCAACCGTTACAACAAAGCCCGCGCATTTCATAGCCAATAGATTTGTAATAACGTATACTTTCTTAACCAATCCATTTAAAAGTACATCACTCCTTAGCCTATAGATTCAAAGATCAGCATTTACGTACATCGATTGTCAGCACAAGCAAGGTTATAGCCGGAACTATTAAGCCTTAGGTAATCTCCCCTGACCATCCACATTTTGAGTTACCCAAGTCTGCAGGGTGCTTTAGTGAGACAATACACTCCAGGAAAGGGCAATTTCCCCCAACCACCGCATCCTGAGTTATCCTTTACCCAAGTCTGCAGGGTGCTTTACTGAGACAATACATTTCAGGAACAGTAAATACACCTGAATCCTGTCACACTTGGTTTAGAAAGAAGTTATGTCCTGTTCACTTTCCAAGTCCCCTCTCCCCCAGGTGCAAAGCAGCCAAGCAGTTTTACAGAAAGCAATGTTGCAAGTTAGCTGAAGCACGCAAAAATTTGATGCCCTAATATGGATTCTTTCACTAGAAGGATGAGACCTTACAAATTGGTTGGGGAAGAGAGCACAAAGAAATAGTTACAGACAAACAAAGTAATGGGGGTGACTCGGGAGCACTGTGATGGGTGCAACCTGATAAACCTAAGCTCCGTGTACTCCAACACCTTCAGGGGTGATTGCTGAGCACAGAGCTAGGTGGAATTTACCACTAGTCTATACTTAATTTAAGATTTTTTTTGGAAGTAAGGAAACCTTGATGTCCTCTGCCACACAGATAGGGCCATGAGCTCTTTATTTTTTTATTTTTATTTTTTTTTAAGATTTTTTTTTTCTTTATTGAATCACCGTGGGAAAGGTTACAAAGCTTTCAGGTTTAGGTCTCAGTCATGCAAATTTCAAACACATTTCCCTTTACCAAAACTTATTTTTTACCATGAAGAACCCCAATAAAACCCCACCCCCCCACCCCTCCCAGTCCCTGTGGGGCAGATGAATTCTAGTTAACACGCTATCTGCTTTGATTAGATTCATTGTTTCAATAAAAGATTCACCACTATTATTTAGAGTTTACCCCCCCCCCCCCAAATCAGACATGCTGAAAAAGCATTGTGAAGTGATTTGCTTTCTACAGCTGGGTTCAAGAATTAAATGTTGGTTTTGAATTTCTGCTATTTTACTTATTGACCCTGGAAGTATTTCTACTGAAAGTCAGATAGTTAAGAAATTGGTTTCTGTGCACTGGAGACGTGGCCGTGCTGGAGAGCCGCTAGTGGGGGGCAACTGGTGGCCTCGGTAGGGCGTGAAGGGCGGACCGAAACGCCCCCCCTTCCCATGAGGTTTTAGTCGCCCCCACTCCCCCGGCTCATACCTGCTGTCCACAAGGCTCCCATGCGGCCGCCATCTTTCTTTCCAGAGAGGAGAAGGCGACTGGGGCAACACCCTTTCCCCTCTGGACAGACCTGATGGCCTGGATTAACGCATAGTCCTTTCACTTTTCTGCTCCAAGCTGCTGGGTTCTGCATTAAGTCCTTGTGCTTCTGGGGCCGTGGCCGTGCTGGAGAGCCGCTCGCGGGGGGCAACTGGTGGCCTCGGTAGGGCGTGAAGGACGGACGGGAACGCCCCCCTTCCCATGAGGTTTTAGTCGCCCCCACACCCCCGGCTCATACCTGCTGTCCACAAGGCTCCCATGTGGCCGCCATCTTTCTTTCCAGAGGGAGGAGGGCGGAAGGGACCAACACCCTTTCCCTTCCGGGCAGACATGATGGCCTGGATTAACGCATAGTCCTTTCACTCTTCTGCTCCAAGCTGTTGGGTTCTGCATTAAGTTCTTGTGCTTTTGGGGCTGTGGCCGTGCTGGAGAGCCGCTCGTGGGGGGCAACTGGTGACCTCGGTAGGGCGTGAAGGACGGACTGGAACGCCCCCCTTCCCATGAGGTTTTAGTCGCCCCTACACCCCCGGCTCATACCTGCTGTCCACAAGGCTCCCATGTGGCCGCCATCTTTCTTTCCAGAGGGAGGAGGGCGGAAGGGACCAACACCCTTTCCCCTCCGGGCAGACATGATGGCCTGGATTAACGCATAGTCCTTTCACTCTTCTGCTCCAAGCTGCTGGGTTCTGCATTAAGTCCTTGTGCTTCTGGGGCTGTGGCCGTGCTGGAGAGCCGCTCATGGGGGGGGCAACTGGTGACCTCGGTAGGGCGTGAAGGGCGGACCGAAACGCCCCCCTTCCCATGAGGTTTTAGTCGCCCCCACTCCCCTGGCTCATACCTGCTGTCCACAAGGCTCCCATGCAGCCGCCATCTTTCTTTCCAGAGAAGAGAGGGCGAATGGGGCAACACCCTTTCTCCTCCGGCAGACTTGATGGCCTGGATTAACGCATAGTCCGTTCACTTTTCTGCTCCAAGCTGCCGGGTTCTGCATTAAGTCCTTGTGCTTCTGGGGCCGTGGCCGTGCTGGGGAACCGCTCGTGGGGGGCAACTGGTGACCTCGGAAGGGCGTGAAGGACGGACCGGAATGCCCCCCTTCCCATGAGGTTTTAGTTGCCCCCACAGCCCCGGCTCATACCTGCTGTCCACAAGGCTCCCATGTGGCCGCCATCTTTCTTTCCAGAGGGAGGAGGGTGGAAGGGACCAACACCCTTTCCCCTCCAGGCAGACATGATGGCCTGGATTAACGCATAGTCCTTTCACTCTTCTGCTCCAAGCTGCTGGGTTCTGCATTAAGTTCTTGTGCTTCTGGGGCCGTGGCCGTGCTGGAGAGCCGCTCGTGGGGGGCAACTGGTGACCTCGGTAGGGCGTGAAGGACGGACCGAAACGCCCCCCTTCCCATGAGGTTTTAGTCGCCCCCACTCCCCCGGCTCATACCTGCTGTCCACAAGGCTCCCATACGGCCGCCATCATTCTTTCCAGAGAAGAGAAGGCGAATGGGGCAACCCCCTTTCCTCTTTGGCAGACTTGATGGCCCGGTTTAATGCATAGTCCTTTCACTTTTCTGCTCCAAGCTGCTGGGTTCTGCATTAAGTCCTTGTGCTTCTGGGGCTGTGGCCGTGCTGGAGAGCTGCTCGTGGGGGGCAACTGGTGACCTCGGTAGGGTGTGAAGGACGGACCGGAATGCCCCCCTTCCCATGAGGTTTTAGTCACCACCACTCCCCCGGCTCATGCCTGCTGTCCACAAGGCTCCCATGTGGCCGCCATCTTTCTTTCCAGAGAGGAGAAGGCGACTGGGGCAACACCCTTTCCCCTGCGGACAGACCTGATGGCCTGGATTAACGCATAGTCTGTTCACTTTTCTGCTCCAAGCTGCTGGGTTCTGCATTAAGTCCTTGTGTTTCTGGGGCTGTGGCCGTGCTCCAAACTTAACTATGATTTTCAGAGAGAAGCGTTGGGTAGTTTACTTTGTATATATGGATCACTTTGTATGTAGAGAGGTTTTGAGGAAAAGTCCTAGTTCCCCCATACTCGAGCTGTGGTTGTTGAGGCTTCTGGCCACCGGGGTTCCATCTGGGGGAGGCGGGATGCGGTACCTACCCCATCTGGGGCTTCCCGATGATCTCGGCTCTTTTTGGAATCTGTTTTTTTTTTTTCCTTCGGGATCTGTGGGTCCCGCCCTCCATGTTGTCCTTCTCTTTGGTGAATGCTGTAAATATGGCGCTGGGGGCGGGCTGTGGGTGTGACTTCCGGAATCAGAGGTTACCTGGGAGGTGTAGTCCCGGGAGATTTGAGGAAAAGTCCTAGTTCCCGCATACTCGAGCTGTGGTTGTTGAGGCTTCTGGTCACCGGGGTTCCATCTGGGGGAGGCGGGATGCGGTACCTACCCCATCTGGGGCTTCCCGATGATCTCGGCTCTTTTTGGAATCTGTTTTTTTTTTTCCTTCGGGATCTGTGGGTCCCGCCCTCCATGTTGTCCTTCTCTTTGGTGAATGCTGTAAATATGGCGCTGGGGGCGGGCTGTGGGTGTGACTTCTGGAATCAGAGGTTACCTGGGAGGTGTAGTCCCGGGAGATTTGAGGAAAAGTCCTAGTTCCCGCATACTCGAGCTGTGGTTGTTGAGGCTTCTGGTCACCGGGGTTCCATCTGGGGGAGGCGGGATGCGGTACCTACCCCATCTGGGGCTTCCCGATGATCTCGGCTCTTTTTGGAATCTGTTTTTTTTTTTTCCTTCGGGATCTGTGGGTCCCGCCCTCCATGTTGTCCTTCTCTTTGGTGAATGATGAGCTCTTTATTATGACTTAAGCTGCTATAAATTTTTCTTGAAAGGAAGACATACTCAGAATTGTTCAGGGCTTACTCCTGGCTCTGTACTCAAGGTTTACTCCTGGTGGTGCTCAGGGAACTATTTGTGGTGCTGGGGATGAAACTGGAGTTGATACTTTACCTCTCTTGCTCTCTGAGGCTATTAAGCTGCTATGA
The DNA here is from genome assembly GCF_029834395.1 of Sorex fumeus. Taxonomy (NCBI): domain Eukaryota; kingdom Metazoa; phylum Chordata; class Mammalia; order Eulipotyphla; family Soricidae; genus Sorex; species Sorex fumeus. The sequence continues at coordinate 25,986,221 of NW_026606094.1, read as the reverse complement.
TTGAGCCTTGCTCAATTGCTATGATTGAAACACAATAGAACCTTAATTACTGTTGCTGGGCTGGGCTAAAAATACAGTAGGGATAAAGGTAGAATAATTCATTTGGAAAAGTTGAGGTTAATCCTTAAATACACATAGTTCTTAGCAGTGTGATTCTGGCAACTTATTTAGACCTGTCCCAGTTAAATCATTTCCAAAATTAAAATAATATGTATCCTGTAACTGATTTTTAAAAATTAGTAAACTAGTGCATATGGAGTACCTAATATATTACATCAACTCGGTTGATAGATGTATTTTCAGGGATTCAAATATTCTTTATAAAAATTATATGGTAACTCACAGTTCCAAAAGGCAGAATCTAAACGATGGACATGGGAGTCTCCCGGTGGACGAATCCACAACGAAATAGACCACATCATATTCAATCGACGGTTTTGCCTGACCGATGTCGCTGTTGTCCCAAAATTTCGAACGGGATCGGACCACCGTCTCCTTCGTGCAAAATTCTACTTCACAGAGCGGGGAGAAAGGGCTGCAAAGTTCAAAAAGAGAACTCCCAGAATGATCACCAACTGGGAACTCTTTGGTACTATTGCGGCAACATGGGAAGATGCCATTGTTGACAACATTGACGAGGAATACGATGGACAGGTTCAGCACCTCCATGAATGTGCGAGGAACGCCAAGAGAGAGATAGCCACAAAAAATCGCCTATCTTCGAAAACTCTTGAGCTAATTCGCCAGCGTGGTTTGGCGCATGCCTCAGGCAACTGCAAGCTAACGTCCGAGCTTGCAAAGCAGTGCAGAGATGTGATCAAGGAAGACCTCAAAGAGAGAAGAGCAGAAGTACTGGTAGATGTGGCAGAAGCCGGGAAAAGTATTCGTAATGCCCGCCTGTCCTTCGCCAACTGCAAGACCAAGATGACTGCCCTCCGATGTACTGATGGATCCATCACATCCTCCAGAACGGCAATGGAGAAGATTATCCATGACTTCTACTCAAATCTCTTCGATAGCCATGTCCACTTGCCGACATACCAAATTCCACAGGATGGATATGTCGTTCCCAACGTTCTCCCTTCTGAAATCCGACACACCATTTCGTCGGTAAAGAAACAAACAGCACCCGGCCCAGACAAGGTCAGACCTGAACACCTGAAGAACCTGCCATCAGTACTCATCAATACACTGGCTCGGCTCTTCACTTGCTACCTGTCTGAATGCAAGGTTCCATCCCAGTGGAAAACCAGCAGGACCGTACTACTGTTCAAGAAGGGAGACATCCATGACATTGGCAACTATCGCCCAATCTGCCTATTGTCTGTCATCTACAAGTTGTTCACTCGAGTCATCCTAAATAGGATTGGCAGAACACTAGATGAAGGACAACCATGCGAGCAAGTCAGGTTCCGCAAAGGATTCAGCACCATCGACCATATCCACACGATAACCAAGCTCATTGAGGTTTCTCAGGAGTTCAAGATGCCGCTCTGTTTAACGTTCATTGATTTAAAGAAGGCCTTTGATTCTGTTGAGACAGAAGCGTCCATTGAAGCCCTAGCCAATCAGGGCATTCAAGCCCAATACATCAGGATCCTCCGTGAGCTGTATTGCGGATTCACTACCAGGATCTCACCATTCTACAAAGAAGTGATCGTTGATGTCAAGAGAGGGGTGCGGCAGGGTGATACCATTTCACCGAAACTCTTCAGTGCCACCCTCAAAAACATCATGTGACGACTGGAATGGGAAGGAATGGGAGTGAAGATAGATGGTCGGCAACTATACCACCTCCGCTTTGCTGATGACATTGTTTTAATAACACCGAACATCAGCCAAGCGGCACAAATGCTGGCCGACTTTGACCGTGAGTGTGGAAAGGTAGGACTACAGCTGAATCTTACGAAGACAATGTTTATGAGAAACAGCCTCGTTCCTGATGCCCCATTCGCTCTCAATGGAACGACCATCTCCGAATGCAACAGCTATGTGTACCTAGGTCGAGAGGTCAACATGACAAATGACCTGGCACCCGAGCTGCGCAGGAGGAAGAGAGTGGCTTGGAACGCCTTCAAGAACGTCGAAGAAATAGCTAAGAGAATGAAGAACCTCCGGCTCTGGGCACATCTCTTTGATTCCACTGTTCTTCCTGCATTAACATATGCCTCAGAGACCTGGGCCCTACGCAAACAAGATGAGAACGCTATTCAGGTCTCCCAAAGAAGAATAGAAAGAGCTATGCTTGGAATATCACGTTTCACTCAAATGAGAGAAAGAATCCGGAGTTCTGACATCCGTCGACGATCAAGAATCAGGGACACTGTCTCATTTGCCAAGATGTCGAAAATCAGATGGGCTGGTCACGTAATGAGATTTAAAGACGACCGCTGGACTAGAGCTGTTACCGACTAGATTCCACGGGATGTCAAAAGACCGCGTGGCCGCCCACCTACCAGATGGTCAGACTTCTTCGTCAAGATCATGAACGATCGGTTTGAGGCCCTTCATGTTCCCGGAGCGAACAGATGCCATTGGGCTACACTAGCACGCGACAGGAACGAATAGAGACGTTACTGGCGCCCACTCGAGCAAATCGACAACTAACGGGAAGTTAAGTGATTAAATGATTAAGTGAAAAATTATATATCACCAACTTTTAAAAAAGATACTTTATTTTTTTGAGCAATGTTGGCTTCATTTTAAACTTGACTGGGAAGTACAGGGTTAGTCCTCAGCCCTGCCCCATGCAGGCACAGTCTCCCCACAATCAACTTCCCATACCAGCAGGATACTCTTGCTGGGATCAATAAACTTTCATTGGGGGCTGGAGCAATGGTACAGTGCTTAAGATGCTTGCCTTGTACGTGGCTAGCATAGGTTTAATCCCCAGTACCATGTATGGTCAATCACCTCCAGGAATGATCCCTGAGCAAGAGTGAGAAGAAGCCTTGAGCATCACTGAGTGGGGCCCAAAACAAAAACCGAAAACCCTGCACTGACACCTCTTTATTATACAAAGGTCATAGTTTATATTAGGGCCCACTCGATATTGTGCATTTTATGGATTCCAGCAAATGTACAAGGATGCATGTCCACTGTTAGAATGTCATACAGAATATTTTCTCTGTCATAACCCCTCCCCCCTGGCTTGAGCCTTGCATGTGAACAATCCCAGGTCAGTCTCTGTCACCATAATCAGTACTGCATATGGTTCCCAAAGCACCACCTGGAATGATCCCTAACATAGAGCCAGTGTGTAGTCCCAAAACCAACCAAGGGGAAATTCCGCCATGCTCCTATTCATTCCTCCCTTGCCCTACCATAAACCCAGACAACAGTGGTCTTTTTACTGTCTCTATAGATGACTTTTTAAGAATGTTATGTAGTTGGAATTTATGTAGTCTGTATCCACATTGGCTTTTTTCACTTAGCAATAGCACTTAATTTTCTTCCACATCTTTTTTTGTGGCATGACAGCTCACTTCATTTTAGTATCAAATAATATTCCATTGTTTGGAGTTTATTTATCCACTTATCAGTTATTCACTTTTAATCCTCTTCTTTTTTTCTTTTTGGTGGATGGGAGAGGTTGACTACTTCCAGCTCGATGCTCAGGGGACCATACAGTGCTCATACCATATGTTGGGGGTGGGGTATGAAGACAATGCAGGCAGGCCAGGCTTAGCACTACCTGGACAATGACAATTGCCTGGGGCTGCCCAATTTTCTAGAAACAAATACCTCGGGCAGATGCTAGACACTGTCTGGGCCTAACAGCTTCTGACAGTTTTGAGAGTTGGAGCATTTTTTTGGTCTTGAGTTTTCTGGCACTGTTCTCTTGCTCCATGCTTTTCAGAGATTACAACTTGATTCTTCAATTACCTCTGCAAGGTCTTTAGTTCCCTGTGCTGTAATTCATGGGGCCCAGAGACCTGAGCTCATTTAGAGCTGCTCAGGGCTCCCTCACTATCTCTCAATCCATCATCCGCTTCTGTTCCCCCTTAACCATCTGTGTTCTGCTTTGCTAGTGAGAGTTTCTGCTTCCAGATGGCCAGGACAGAAGTAGAAGCGCAACTGGGCCATTCGATCATCTGTTCCTCTCTCTACTTCTGGTTCATTTTCATGCCCTGAACATACTTTTGCAAGGTCTATTTTTTACTCCCTAAGCCTGTTACAGGCCCATGGCTGTAGCTGGTAACAGTGCCACAGTCATTTCTGCCCTGCCCTTGTGTGTTCCTCACACCACCTCCACTGAAGTGTGCCCCATATTCACACAGGGGCATAGAGAGGCACCTCCTTCCTTTGCATTAGGACTCACTGTAATGTTAGAGTCCATTACATCTTGAACACTAAGGCTTTCGATCCTGTTGGCATGTAGGAAAGAACTGACCCAAGCTTAAAAATGCGCTGAGTGCTAGGGAGAAAGCTCAGTATTCCGGGTGCATTCCTGACCTATGGGGCCTAAGCTGTATCCCTAGTACATCATGGTCCCATGAAAGGGTGCAGGCCTGGTGGCCCATGAGCATAACAGATATGACCTGGCTGGTATGATCCTGAGAATGAGTAGCATGACACCACTGGGCATGAGAAACACCACGTTTACTGCCTGAAAATTAAATAACCTGGCTGCATAGTCAGGCTGAGTATCACAGTGATGCCAGTAGGGTCTCCGGATGACTTAATTGCAGTGGGAAGAAGAGAGGTGATAGAAGGGAATCTGTTATTTTTCTGTCTAACTGTCTCTACCAGTCTCCCAGTCTCTGGTGACTCAGGAATCATACCCATAAGCCATACCCTGCCGGCACCAGATAACCTCCTCATCGACCATCCTCTAGAACTCACGGATGCTCCTCCCAGACGGGAGTATAAAATGAGTCCTCCATAACCATGCCACTGGACTCTGTGCCAGGCTGTTTTTACTCGGGATGCCCCAGAGTGGGGTGAGTAAGAGTTCCCCCGCCCCAAGGGACCCAGCCCCAGCAGCCGACTTCCACTACCCAACTGCCGTCATGCTCCAGGCTGCTTCCTGGACCATGCAGCCATGACACTTCCTACCCATTTTCCATAATTACCACACCATATTTGATGGGGTTCAGGCAGTAGACAACAAATCATAGAGAGAAATATATAAATATATGCCTCTTGGAGAGCCCCGGCAAGCTACTGAGAGTATCCAGCCCACACGGCAGAGCCTGTCAAGCTCCCCATGGCATATTCGATATGCCAAAACTAGTAATGACAACAGGTCTCATTCCCCTGACCCTGAAAGAGTAAGAAGAGGCTGCTAAAATCTCAGGGCTGGGAAAAATAGAGATGTTACTGGCACCCACTTGAATAAATCGACGAACAACAGGAGTACAGTGACAGTGATAGAAACTGTCTCTGCCACCTGAGAAAGAGCTTGGGAAATTTAGAACTGTGAGCCTTGCCCCTTGCAGGAAAGGAAAGTCACTCCCAGAACTTATCCAAGCTTTTTGAGTCCCTGCCTTTCCCTCACAGAAAATACTTTCGGGAGGAGACAAGCAATGGACTATAACAGATTTTATTTGCAAATTCTGAGGAGGATGGGGGGAGGGTAGAGAGAAAGAGAGAACAAGAGAGAGAGAGTGAGTGAGCAACCGAGAGAGAGAAATGTGCTCAAGAGAGAATATGGGCTTCTTAGAGTGGAGAGGGAGTCCTAGTATACATCCCAGCACTAAATATTAAAGCAGGAAATTACACACCATAAAAGGGGAGATGTGGTCAACACATGTTCCCGGGTACCACATGTGCTCAACAGCAACACATGGGCACAGACAGCACATGGATTTGGGCAGCACATATATGCACTTCCTTTGTTCAAGTTCGCATTTATAGGGTTTCTCCCAAGCTGCCGCATGTGGGGCTTTCTAGCTAGGTAAGAGTCCATTGCTAGGATGGTTATAAGGTGGTAGAATTGGGAGCAGTGGGTGATGTTCTTTGACATTCCTTTCCTGGTCTTTGTTCTTGTTGGAGCTTCTCTCAGAGCGGCTGTCCAGTCTTTTCTGAGTCTGTGCTCATGCCAGGTAAAGGTTTTTTCAGATCTTAGTTCTTGTGTTCACAAAGTGTTCCTGACAGCCTTAAGGCTAGTTGGTTTTATTACTTCCCAAGAACTCATTGCCATGGGTAGGGATGGGGGTGGGAGGCCCTCTATGTCTTCTTACCTATCTGCTTCAACAGGGAGTATCCCCCAGACCCCTAAGCACCTCTGAAATACCTCTAAAACAGTAAAGAACACTGACACGTGGAAACAAATATCTGTAGTAGAGCCCAGGCATAGGTAATTTTTTTAGGTTCCCCAGAGAACCCTGAAACAACCGGGAAAAAAAAGTGTTAAAATCGGTGTCATCAAAATAAAAAATGTCTGCTCGTCAAAATATACTATTAAGAAAAAGATGAAACTGTTAAGAAAAACATGTCACAGACTGAGAGCAATTTCACACATATGTCTGAAGAAGGACTTGTATCCAACAAATCTTAGCAGTTCTTACAGCCCAGTAATAAAAAGACGAACAACCCAATTAAAAATTTGACCCAGGGCCAGAGAAATGGCTCAAAGGACTAGAGCTCATGCATGCTTTGCATATAAGAGCCCTGGGCTCAGTTCCTAGCTCTGCATGTTTCTCTAAACACTGCCCAGAGCATCAAGCTGAGAGTAGCACCTTGGCACTGCCAGGGTTAGCCTCTAAAACACCACCAGCACCTTAATCATCATTGATCAAGACCAGGGAGAGAACTCAGAGGTCTGGAGTATATGTGCCTTCTGTGTGCTAAGCCCAGGTACATACAAATCTGTCCACTGCATAGCACTGATGTAGTTAAGCGCTACAGCATTGCACAGAGCATATAGTCAGGCTGAGCGTTGCTGGGAGTGATCCCCGAATTGCCTGAATACTGCTTTGGAGGGACATTCTGATAAAAAACAAACAAACAAACAAGCAAACAAAAAACTTCATGCAAAAATTTATATAGGTGCCCACAAATGAAAAGTATCCGACATTATTAGTCAACAGAAAAATTGAAATACCCACTAAAATAAATTTTAATTCATGAATTTTAATTTAATTTATGAATTTATGAAATTTAATTTAATGAATTTAACAAAACAAAAGTTATCAACACGAGGATACAGAGCAACACACATTTATATTTATTTCCACCCAAGAACAAAATGCTTTGACCACTTTGGAAAGTGGTCTTTGCATGTTTTCCTAATGTGAGACATCCTAAAACAGTGCTTCCAGGAACTAATCTGAGAGGAATGAAAAAGAAAAAAATCACACTAAAAGACTCAGCATCTTCACTGACAGCAGACTTAAATCGGACACAATGCAAACGTCCCTCAACCACAGGATGGTGACAGATCCATCAGATGAGGTGCCACTTGGTTCCGGAAGTGAAAAGGACAGTGGGCTTGCATCTCTGGGATTGACCTCACCAATGTGACACCAGGTGAAAGAAATCACAGGCAGAAAGAACCTGGCTTGTGGCTGCCTTTATACAAGGTTCTAGAAGAAACAAAGCCAAGATGTGGAGACAGGAATCAGAATGCAAATGCCTTCTTTCTGGAAGTGTGGGAGGGATCTTTCTGGCCTCATCGTTATGTTCTCAATCTTCACAAAGAACAGGCGTTGGGGCTGGAACAATAGCACAGGGGATAGGGCATTTGCCTTGCAGGAGGCCAACCCGAGTTTGATTCCCAGCATCCCATATGGTCCTCTGAGCACCACCAGGAGTAATTCCTGAGTGCAGAGCCAGGAGTAACCCCTGTGCATCGCCGGGTATGACCCCCCAAAAAAAGAAAAGAAAAAAAGAACAGGGGTCAGGCAAAGCACCCTCACAGTAGGGTATAAAATGTATATTTAATATCTGCAAATTCAATATATATATAAATTATACACCAGGAGAGCCAGTTTAATTAAGAAAATTTTCTCAGATGATTTTGCTATCGAGTAAGGGTTGAGAGTCAAGGCAATGGAAGTTCAACTCATAGAATATTGATTTCCCACCCCCCCCAAACTGCAGTTTAAATACCCTCTCCCCTGAAATCCAGATCCCCGGCCAGTTAGTATTTCAATTCCTAATAAACATCACAAGCAACTCACCTAAGAGGCTTCTCATTTCTGACACACCTACCAATACCTTCTTGTTGGTCAGAAAAATAAATAGACGGGGGGCTAGATGATTGTACAGAGGGGAGGACGTTTGCTTTGCATATGGCTGACCCAGGTTTGATCCCCAGCACCCATGTGGTTCCTCGACCACTGCCAGAAGTAATTCCTGTGTGCAGAACCAGGAGGGACCCCTGAGCATTGTCGGGTATGACCCCCCAAAATAATAAATAATTAAAAGACTAAAACACGGGATCTCTATGCTGAGTGAGGCAGTGAAGACCACACTTGTTTTGAGGTAGTGGGGTCAGTAACCATCAGGGAGATGACCACCTGGGGGTCCCGGGGTCACTCAGTAGCTGAGAGCACCTGCCTTGCAGCAAATTCAATGGATACTTGCCCGCAATAGCTGAGGATGGTGAAGTCCCAACACTACATCACCTTCTGCCGGATCTTCTTCTGGATGACCAGCCCCCTCCTGCTTCTCCTTCTGGAACAGGTGAGTGCAGTTGATAGGGCAGTACTCATTGATAGAGGCCTTCACAAATTCTGTCACTTTTCCTGGGGTGGGGCTGTGGTATGGGCATCTTGACACTGGTGTAGAGCTAGGTGTGGCTGGCCATGACTGCCAGCCACAAGACCAGGTGCCAGGATCATCTGAATAAAAATACTGTTTAAAGAAAGTGCTATTTGGTGACTGGAGAAATAGTACAGTGGGTAGGGCATTTGTCTTGCAAGTGGCTGACCTGGGTTAAATCCCCAGCAACACTTAATGATTCCCCAAGCCTTAACAGGAGTGAGCCCTAAGCACAGCCAGGTATGGCCCCAAAACCAAAATAATTCTACCACTAATCTTTGAATGCTACTTTTACTCTAAGTTCTCTGCCACCAAGATCCATAGACATCTAGAGGGATTTTTGTCCCTTAAACTCTGGTGGGTCTATATTCTCAGATTACTTATTATCTACCTCCTAGTCTGGCCATATTTTCTTATCTCAGGAAGATGATGAGATTTGATTTCGCTTTTTTGATCTGTGTCTAACAGCTGTGAGCAATATAAGAGTAATATATTACCTATTCAGCAACTGTAACTGTCCATGACCAGCTTCTAACCAAAAAAGTGACAATGAATCTCTAAAAACACAAAATAGATGTGTCATAAAATCCATATTTTTGACTCAGAAGGGAGTCCCCGGAATTCTCATTCAAGGCTCACTGACTCTCACTGAGCTGCAGCATCACAGTTCTCACTGTCTGATTTGTAGCTGCAAGTTGGCAGGCAGAAGAGACCTGGCTCAAGGTCAGGTGACTCTAAAAAGGACAACCAATGGGGGACATATTCCCTTTCATTTCACACAATGCTATTAAGAAAAACTGGATGGCCAGCTGAATTAGCGGTACACATGTCAAGTCATTTTCTTTATTTTCTAGAGGCAGTATCCTCTTTTTAATTTTATTTATTTATTTTTGCCTTTTGGATCACATCCGGAGATGCACAGGGGTTACTCCTGGCTCTGCATTCAGGAATTACTCCTGGTGGTGCTCAGGGACCATATGGGATGCTGGGAATCGAATCCGGGTTGGCCGCATGCAAAGCAAACGCCCTACCTGCTGTGCTATGGCTCTAGCTGCGAGGCAGGATCCTCTTTGAAGCTAACAAAAAATGTGAAGGGTAAGGCTTTTAAGTCCTTAAGAAAAGGCAAACCATTCCCTGCCTTCTATCATTAAGGATGCAAAGGGTCAATGCACCATAGAAAGGGTCCGGTGATATCAGAAGGAAAAAAGCATTTGCAGAGTTCAAATTGTGCAAGTTTTTGGTAATTGCAGTGTTTTTCAGTGTGGAACACATGGTCCCTGTGGACCCCCAGATATTCCAGGGGCCTAAAGATTAAAAGCACATGGGGTTCCATGGCATGAGACTAGGTAAAAAGTGAGGGGAGCACAGGAAGGAAACAGTTCAGAAGGGCCCTGGGTTGAAAGAAGGTTGAGAAACATTGGCTAAAGAAACAGGTACTGATATAAATGTTCAGTAATATGTTGTGAAATGGTTTGATTCAAACTTCAAAAAGGTAGGAGATGCCTGTACAGGCAAGTTTAAATAATTCTAAAAGCTTTCATCACAAGGAGAAAAAAAATCATTTCTTTCTTTCTTTCTTTTCAATGTAAATATATGATAAGATGGATGTTAGCTAAAGCTATTGTGGTCATCATTTCACTGTGTATAAATCAAAACAGCATACTGTAAACTTGAAACTTATACAGTAACATATGCACATCATTTCCCAATCAAACTGGGAATGAAAATGATCTAAGGAATGAAGGAGGAAAGGCTCAGATCAAACAAAATGACCATCCCCAGCTATTGGCACTGGATATCATGGAGCACATCAGAGCAGGGAAAGGAAACAAAATATCTGGGAATAAGTGGGCAAAAGAAAAGAAAAGAAAAAAGAATGTCGCAAGTATGTCTACTTTATGCTGCCAAATATATTTCGGGTGTAGATGAACTAGAGCAGCTTTAAAATGTCAACACTAAGGACGATTGCATGGAGGGCTAGGAAGATATTTCAGGGATCAGAGGTACATGCCTGACATCATAGGGACCGACACAATATGATCCCCATCACCACAAAACAAAGGCCTACTGCCTCCCTCCCACCACCACCACAGAACACTGATATGTTCCTAGTGACCCCCAGCACCTAGTGACAAAAAAAATCACATTGCTAGGTCTGAGCATTGAACGATTGACCCGATTAGTTGAGTTGTGTCACCTTGGGTGATCCTCAGGTCCTCTGAGCACTGCTTGGGAGATTCCCATCCAACAAAGGAAGGTTATTTGGAGGTAGGGACAAAGTGCAATGTGAAGTGCTCTTTGCCTTTGAAAGTTCTGGTATCCTGATCTCCAGCCACAATTCAGCTCTACAGTTGGAGTATTAGAAAGCTGAGAGGTGAGAGCCCATATGTTTTGTAAATTGGGTGTTTCAATCCTCAAAACCTCAGCTTTCTTTGTTTGCATGTTACTGCCCTTCTCCTGCTGGCTCAAGTTTATTTTTTTTCCTTTTTCTTTTCCCCTCTCTATCTGCAGTTCTGTCTTTCCTTCTTTTACACTGGGCTGGAGAGATAGCACAGGTATGAGGTATTTGCTTGCACGCTGCCACCTTGGGTCTGATCTTCAGCTCTGGATATGGCCCCCTGATCATCTGCAGGGTCATCCCTGAGCACAGAGCCTGGAATAAGCCCAGAGCACCGCTGGGTATGGCTCCCCAAAAGCAAACAGAAAAGCACATGCACTACAACTACCACCTCAAGTGTAGGAGAAAGGGGTGTTTACAATGATGAGAATAACATACATCATTTTTGTGTGTGTTATCTATCACTAAGAGATAAGGCCTTCCCTTTAATATTTTATAAACTATAATCACAATGCCATCAATTTAACAAAAACAAAAACCCAACAATTTGTTGATATTGTAAAATATATAGGAGTCCTAAACTTTTCTTTATGATCTCACAGTTTTTTGTTGTTCTTGTTTTATTCAAAATGGTCTCTGAATCAGATGCATACCCTGTATTCAGTTGAAATGTCTCTAGTCTTTTCTCATTTTAATGTTTTCTTCTCTCTCTCCCTCTATGTCTCTGCCATACCATTTATTTATTGAATGATAAGGCTGGCTATCTGTCTTAAAAAATTTCAACACTCTCCATTTTTTCAGTTGCATTCTCATGGTATAATTTAGCATTGCCCCCTATTGCCAGTAGCCCTAGGAAACTGAGAGTTACACCTGAAGACTCACCAGAGTGAGTCACATTGTCCAACTTCCCTTCCAAAGCAGAGTGTCCAGGTCTGACCTCTCACCACAGTGAGTCAGATGGTCCCAAATTCCTCTGAGACAGCGACAACAAAACAACCACAAAAAAAAGTGAATAAATATTGTAATATTGTACAATAATGTCAAGCCTATTTCCAGACGAGAAAGAGAGGAAGAAAGAAAGGAAGGAAGGAAGGAAGGAAGGAAGGAAGGAAGGAAGGAAGGAAATGAAAGAGAGAAAAAAGAAGAAAAGAAAAAAGGGAAAATGGAAAAGAAAAAAGAAACATGTATCTTGGGAATAAGGCTTAAATCCCTATATTTGAGTTCTATTTTCCCTTTTATTAGGAATAGGTCATTTTAGGCTGAAATGATAGTATAGCAGGTAAAGTGCTTGCCGTGCATGCAGCCAAGCCACGTTTGATGCCTGCCATCACCTACTGTTCCCTAAGCCCACCAGGAATGATCGCTGATTGCAGTGCCAGGAGTAAGCCCTGAGGACAGCTGGATGTGGCCCAAAAACAAGATACAGAAGCAAACAAACAAAAATAATGAATAGACCTCTTCTAGTTACTCTGATCCTTTTGACCTCTGATCCTTATTTAGTCCCATGTTTGTCTCATCATGCTGCAATATGTACTGTCCTTGTCTTGTGGTCTCTGTCATTGCTGTTTCTTTGCCCACAGGTTTATCATGGTAACTTGTGTGAAAACAACATATCAACTTTTAAAAAAAAATACACAAATGAATAGGGTCTAAACCAAATAGAGTCTATAGCAGCTTCATAAACAATAGAGCCTGTTTTTATGAAAGCTTCAGAAAGAACCCGGGAAAAGAAAATCAGAAAAGGCATATCAGAACAGAAAACATTGTCCTTCCTTCCTCCTGCTTGTCCTCAGAAAATGCAGGAAATTTTTCCCAAAGAAAGCATGACCCATTTTGATCTAAAAATGTGCTGTTCTCCGGACTGTGCTGGCTTGAGAACATTTTTTTTTTTTAACCAAAAGATGAGTTCACAGCAAATGACTCAGAAACATATGGATGAAATTTCCCTTAAGCCACTCAGGGGACTGGAAATGAAGGGAGAGAGCTTGGCAGAATGCACTTGGGGTTTTGCCAAACCTATAAACCAACTGAGAAATAGTTAAGACACAGGCAGATCTCAAAGGCTGCCGAGCTCACCCCTCTTAGCAGGAAGGGGATTTATCATTCGAGCTGCTCAGAAAAGCACTACTGGATGGGCAGCAAAGGACAAACGGACCTTTGTTCTGCTGCCTGAACAAATGGGTGGATGCTGTGTAAGGGACAGACCCTCTTTATCGTCAGAGTCCTCAGACCCACCGCCTCTGACTGACTGCATGGATGGGTCCTTTTCCCACAAGCCTGACCCTCCCCCTCCCCACACCTCTACCCCCACCACCCCCACCTAGGACTCTGTTGCCTCCAGGAACCTTTGGCTGGTTCTTTTAGTGAATTCCTAGTGAGGGGCTAAGGGGAGATCAAGCATCTCTTCCTGGATGTTCTGGAATGACAGTGATGATCTTTAAAAGGGAACTCTGACAAAGCAGTGTCTTTATCTGCCCCCCTGCTCCTTCTCCCTCATCTGACCTTCTCATATTTCCCTGCCTTCTTGAGGTTTTTATTCTCTGTAGCAGGAGGGGTCTGAGTCACCTGTTTCCATACCCAGCGCAGGCAGTGAGGGGAGAGTGAAAGTGCTTCCTTGGGAAAGGGAGAGACGGGGCTAACTTTGGGTTTCAGAGGAGCTGAGAGCTCTGGGGTTACAGGATTTGAAACTCATGTGGTTTCTGCCCCTTCCAGCCAGAGATACTAGTGTGCGAGTCTGAAGTCCTCAGATCCTGCTGTCCAAAGCCAGTGGTGCTACTATAACCCGTGTCAGAGGCTCCCATGTGTCCTAAGTACCCGGCAGTGAAGAAAACAGACCTGCTGCCCACCCTGTGGAGGCCAACATTAAATAACCTGTGACTGCAAGTCAAGAGAAACACGGCATACAGGACAAGGTTCTGGTGGAAGATTAAGTAGGTCTTAGGTTTGAGAACTGGAGCTGGGTTAGATTCCTCCATCCCTCTCAGAGATCCCAGCAAGCTACCAAGAGTATTCCGCCCACACACCAGAGCCTGGTAAGCTCCCTGTGGCATATTTGATGTGGCAAAAACAGTAACAAGTCTCACAATGGAAATATTACTGGTGCCCGTTCGAGCAAATCAATAAACAATGGGAGGACAATGCTACAGTGCTACAGGTGTGAGAGGTTAGAGATAGCTTTCTGTTCTAAGCATCATGTCCATGCTCTTCAACCCACTCTCAGTCTGCTTGCCACATCTGACTCTACAGACTCTATAGACATTGCTAAGGCACTGGAGGGTTTCCATGAAAAATATACCTTTTCAGGGTGATTCAAGTCACTGATGTTTTAACTGATGATTACTACAGAAAGCAAAGAGAGACTGGAGAGAACAGACTACGGACTTCGGATCATCAAGGGTGTGAAGGTTGGAAGGTGGTAATACAAGTGCAAACAAAGACCACACCAAATTCTCCCTTCACTCATTCCACTGTTGAATCTATCCTTGCTCCGTAATTTCTTTTCCTGATCCCATTATGAGTTTAATATTTTTGCATAGTATATGTAAATGTTAACTTGTTATTAAATCTCAATTCTGTTGCCCTTCCTTTCCTTCTGCTTAGCTCTTTTTCTTTGACATTTTCTAAAGAGAAAATGGATCTAAAATACACTTTTGATGACATTTCCACGGTTTCTACTACAGGTCAGGGCAATGCTGGCTGACACTGATGTGGTATGCCTGACCTCTTATCTTCAGGGAGGATTGGGGGAACTAGGCAGAGGGAGACTGGTCTATCAGCTTCAAGAGTTAGGACTCTTGCAGGGCACTAGGTGGCAACATTTCTCCAACTCTTAAACTCAACACAGTCAAGGACCTTTTGATAGAAGGTCAACCCTGTAAAGTTGACCATCCCAACACATTGTATGGTACCTGAACTTGAGCAATAAATAGTAAAGCAAGCAAGATCTGGAAGGGGAAGCCCTCAGTAGGCCATCTCTCAGAACCTGTGAACCAATGTAAGGCTCAGTAATGTTTTTTGTTAGGCTATAGACACCACCATCACCATCAGGATCACTGCCATCAACCGATCTCCACCACAGTCCTCACCATCATGGCCATTATCAGTATCGCCAGCACAACAGCCAAGATTGCTATCACTTCCACCACCACCATGAACAGAATCCACCACTACTATCACCATGACTGAGTCATACATGTTAACGTAGTTTTTGTTGGTGCTGAAAATAAAACTTTGTTCAGAATGATTTATTGATCAAGCGATATCTTTTTCTTTCTTTCTCTTTCCTTTTATCTCTTTCTTTCATTTTCTTTCTCTTTCTTTCCTACTATATGTCACAACTTGATTAGTACATTGGTGTCTGATGATAGAAATTTAGGAGAATTGCTTTAATGAAGAATGATTTGCATTTGATATATTCATTTTAGGGAGTAAGTAATTGTTGCTCATCTAAAGTATTTAAAGAGAATTCTTCTAACTGGATTAAATATACCCTCTAAAGTTTTGTTTGTGTTATCAATTTATTTAACACTCTTTATCCTTAGCAACAACCCCTCACCCCTAGGCCCTGTCCTTTTGTTTATTATGCATATTTTTATTTTTTATTTTTATGCGTATTTTTAATTTAATCACCATGATATACAAAGTTACAAGGTTGTTCATGATGTAGGTTTCAGTCATACAATGTCCTAACACGCATCCCTCTATCAGTGTACATTTCCCACTGCCAATGTCCCCAGTTTCCCTCCCACCTCCCATTCCTCCCTCCTACACCTGCCTATCTCTATGTCAGGCACTTTCCTTCTTTCTCTATCTCTCTTTCCTCTCCTTTTGGTCATTATGGTTTGTGTTGGATTATAGTTCTAAGCATTTTAAGAAATATCACTGGTTTGTCCTTGCTCCTCCCGTAGGGAACTTAGGTTTGTTGAGTTACACTCATCACAGTGCTCCCGAGGCACACCCAATTCCATCGGGCACTCCTAATCCTCTGTTCTTATATGAACTGAAATCCAATCATGAACAACTTTGGAAATGTGTATATCACTGTGATGCAATTAAAAGTATCAATGGGTATGGTATCTGTTCAATGGAGTTTTCATTCTGGCTAGAAGAAAAAAAAACAAAAACAAATAAATTACCAAGTATAATTTAGTTTTTGTAATTGGTCATAAGAGAAATGTGGATGTGGCAGAATTTGGATTCAATGACAGGCATCTGTGTGCGAGGTGTGTACATGGTGTGTGCATGCATTCCCATGTGTTTTCCTTGAATAACTGTTAGAGTCTTCAGGAAGGCTTGGAATAAATAACATTTGACCAGATTTAATTTGAGTGTGAGACCGAGGTGCGGAGAGTCCCTAATCTAAAGTAAAACCCCATATCACTCTTATTGTGAACCAACCAAAGTCAAATGATTCCTAATGAACAACCCTCAGTTGCTATGGATGGTGGTAGCTTCTGGACGAGCACTGAGGGAAGTAAAAGTGAAACACTCCCCTAGAGTTTTGTTCCCCATTTGTAAAGGAAACGAGGCTACCAAATCTGGTCATGCATATGAAAATTTATGCAGGAATTTTTTCTTAGTCAACTTAAGTCATTTAAACAAATTGGTAAAATCAATAGGGACCCAGAGCTCTGTCCTGTTGTAGGAGCTCCTACAATACCCGAGGAGAAGCAACAACACACCAGAAGCAGGCTTTCAATCTGCTGAGACACGGTCACTGATAACCAAAGCTACTCTTAGGCCGTGTACAAACATTGCACGTGAGAGGCCCTGCCACTAAGGATAAGCTGTGATGGTTAATTTTATTTGTCAACTTGACTTGGTTATGGTTCTTATATGCTTAGTCAAGTATCAGTCTAGATGTCACTGGAAAGGTGTTTTTCACAGTGCAATCAACAGTTAAGTGAATACTTTGGAAAAGAAACCCCCCCCCCCCCCACAATATGAGGGAAGAAATTAGACTACAGTGTGCAGATTTTCCCTGCACCAATTCCTGAAACTAACATTCTTTCTCTTCTTTCAGTCTGTTTCTCTCTGCCTGTTTCGGTCTGTCTTTCTGTCTCTCTGTTCTGGGTAGGAGAATACAGCTTTCCCAATTACCCAAACACGTGGAGGTGGTGGTGTTCAAACTGGGAAAGGCAGCCAGCTGGACACGTTTTGAAGCACATAATAGAAAAATCGAGATTGCCTTGAAGAGATTACTGTCACTGTGGCACTGTCCTCCCATTGTTTATCGATTTGCTCGAGTGGGCCCAGTAACATTGTGAGACTTGTTGTTACTGTGTTTGCATATCGAATACATCACAGGTAGCTTGCCAGGCTCTGCCGTGCAGGCGAGATACTCTTGGTAGTTTGCTGGGCTCTCCGAGAGGGGCGGAGGAATCAAACCCCGGTCACCCACCCGTGTGCAAGGCAAATGCCCTACCTGCTGTGCTATTGAAGCAGAATATGGCAAGGGCTCTGAAAGAAAAGAGCAGTGAAGGAAACGTCTATTGTCTAAGAGAATGAATATATCATCGCAAACAGAACTTCACCAGAAATATGAATGGTTAAAGTACTCCTGGTGAGATCTCAGGCAGAAATTGGGAAACAGACACAGACAAGCACAGAGGGAAGATGTGAAGTGACACCAGGCGGGATAAGAGCCATCTGTAAGCCAGATATGAGGACTCACCCCTGAGCACCCTCTGCTCCTCCCACCCCTGCCTACATATTGGTTTTGATCTTCTAGGCTCCAGGAGGACTTGTCAATAAATTCATGTGTTTCAGCCCCCCATTTGGTGATGATTTGCTACAGCAGCTCCAGATCAAAACAGTGCTCTGGCTCCTATAGCTCCCTAAACTATTTGTTGCTAGACAGTTTCTCTGGAAGGGGGCAGAAATAGAATTTGGGGTGCAAACAGTTTATTTGAGAACAAGCCTTATTTTTAAAAAATGACGGCACCATTATCAGAAACAAATGAGAATGGCATGAAGCCAGCTGACAAAAGTGACCAGCTAGTTCTGTTTCCTTTAAGTTTAAAATAATTGAATTTCATAAAAGTATAGATCTTTGAATGTCACTGACACCTGTTTTCCCTTTCCAGTTTAGCAAGAGTACAATGTTATTTGGTGATAAATTTTTCCCCTCTCAATGAGAGCTCTATTTTCTATCACTTAAAATTGCCACATGCTAAAAATTATGCTATCTATATCTACTTCTGTTAGAAAAACTTTTAAAAAATTTAAGATAAGTCAGAGAAAAGGAAGTTGGGGGAACCAAGAGGGACAGAGGGGGAAATGGAATGAAAATGCACATCCGACAAAGTCTCACCCACTCTAATATGGAACTTTGAACTGGACAGTGTCCACTGGCATAGTCTTGCAAGGAAATAACAATTGGCCAATGGCAACAGTCCCTGAGAGTTGGCCTAGAGAACTGAGTCTGCCAAACTCAGGGGAGTGGGCATTTGACAGGAGACCTTGAGACATGAGTGGAGGGTGCTGACACCTGGGGGCAGGTATACTGTTGAACAATGGATGTTTCAAACTCTATAATTAACACCGTTGGAAATTATGGCGATGAAATAAAAAATGAGAGGAAAAAAATGGCTGGGACTTCATCTTGCACCTGGTCTGGCCACTGGATAAAGGTTGTTCCTGAAGGGTGGTCTCGGGTGAAGTGACTCTTCATGAATTAAAGCAACTCGAAAGAAGGTAGCACATGTGCACTGATCACTTTTCCCAAAGTTCAGCAGCAAGCCTTCTCTGGAAAGAAGAACCTGGGTCACAAATCTTTTTGCATACGAATGAGGCCCAGATAACTGCAAACTCAGGTAACCTAAGCATGTGATTCATTCTTTTTGCCAATTTGCATAACTTGAATACCTTTCATTTCACCAGTGAGATTCTATTTCTAATCTTCATCACATTTAATAACAATGAACTAATCTCAACAATAAAAATCCATTTTTGACACTTGCTATCCTCATTAACAAAACTCCAGACATCCAGGGAGTCATTGATCATAGAAGATCTTGAAGTCGCTGCCTCTGGAGTGTGGCTTTTCTGATAAAATATTAGTTGATTGCCCTGGAGTGAAATTTTCCATTAGAATTTCACTGACAATTCTTATAGTAAAAACTTCAAGTTTAAATGAGCCAACATGGTGTGACTGAATCCACCTTGCTAAAAGTAAATCATCCCTACAATCCTCATTTATATATGCTTGTCTTGGGGGTCTTTGATACCCATGCTATGATCTTGTCTAATCACATCGTCTCAGGATTACTAGGTTGCAAGCAACAGAAATGATGCAACTGCTAGTTTGGGTTTAATGGGGGTTACTGCAAGGACATAAGCATTTGACATTCGACCACTGGACACTGAGATCAGGAATGAAGGTCCTTTGGATCACTCAGAGTAAAACTTGGCATTGGGAACATCAAGCTTTCCAGGCCTCTCTCTTAGAGCCTTGGGGTTTCCTCCTGCCTGCCTTCCTCTCTGTGTTACCTTCTGTTGACTGCTTCTCTCTGTCTTTTTACCAGTTCATTAACACACTTTCCCTGTTTGGATTCCCGACACCAGTGAGTTCAAACATCCCTTATCATTGAACCATCTCCATGTCTTTTAGATCAAGGTCTTTATACAGGAAAACCAAAGACAAAATTATAATTGTTGCAATGATGCTTGTGTCTTGACATCCTTCGCATGAGTTGTGTGAACTGAGCCTTGCAGTTCGGGCCTGTACACCATGAGTGCAGAATGAACCGGGTAAATGAACTTTCTTCTTTTTTTTCCCTTTTACGCTTTTCTGCACTTTGGTTTTGGTCTGGTTTGGGGACACCTAGTGGTGCTCAGGGTTTACTCCTTGCTCTGTGCTAAATCACTCCTGCAGTGCTCCATATGTGGTGCTGGGGATTGAACCTGGGTCGACTGTGTGCAAGACGAGCATCTTACACCTGGTACTATCTCCCTGACCCTGCACTTTGCTTTATATTAATTTAGGCACAAAAACTTACAAAGTTGTTAACAATAACACTTCAATCATACAATGTTCCAAATCTAATACTACTACCACATCCCTCCACCAGTGACCCCAGGTTCCTTCCCCGGCCTATGTCCTTAACAGACAATTATGAAGTTTTATTATTATAGATTGGGTTCCATTATCACAGTAGTATTGACTCCAGTAATTTAGAGATTTGCTCGATAGGGCTAAAGCGATAGCACAGCGGTAGGGCGTTTGCCTTGCACGCAGCCAACATGGCCGACCCGAGTTTGATTCCTCCGCCCCTCTCGGAGAGCCCGGCAAGCTACCGAGAGTATCTCGCCCGCACGGCAGAGCCTGGCAAGCTCCCTGTGATGTATTCGATATGCCAAACACAGTAACAACAAAGTCTCCAACGGAGACGTTACTGGGCCTGCTCGAGCAAATCGACGAACAGCGGGAGGGCCTTTACTTTTACTTTACTTAATTTAGAGATATAAAGATACCTCCCCTCAACATCCCACATGAGCCCAAGGCCCTGACCTTTGTCTGCCCCTGTGCTACCTCCACAGCACCTCTTCTTGCTCCCTCTTCCATTTCGTTCCTTCTCTCACATTTTCATTTCTGTAATCTAGGGCCACGGGTTTGCCCATCTTTAGTAATTCCCATTTCCTAGTCATGTTATTCTAAGTACCACAATTAGTGCGAACAGTGGGTATTATATCTTTTTGTGTCCTTTTGACTCGCTAGTAAGAATCTTTTTAAAAAGTTCCACCAAAAAGGATAGTATCTATTACATATGTGTAATTTATTACTATTTTTGCAGTGCTGGGGACAAACCCAGGACTTCACATATACAAGGCATGTATTCCATCACTGAACTACAACCATAGCTTAACAATTATTTAGCACAGCAGTAGGGTGTTTGCCTCACGCGCAGCCAGCCCGGCTGAGCTGGGTTCGATTCCTCCACCCCTCTCTGAGAGCCCAGCAAATTACCGAGAGTATCTCGCCTGCAAGGAAAAGCCTGGCAAGCTACCAGTGACGTATTCAATATGCCAAAAACACAGTGACAACAAGTCTCAAAAATGGAGACGTTACTGGGCCCGCTCGAGCAAATTGATGAACAACTGGAAGATAGTGTACTTCTTATTTTACTATGGAGGGGGCATGACTGCCTCTGCTCCAGGCTTACTTCTGCCTTCGTGCTCAGGTATCACTCTTGACAGGGCTCAGAGGACCCTATGTGGTGCTAAGAATCAAACTAGAGATGGTCATGTGCACAACAAGTGTTTTAACCCTTGCTATCCCTCGAATCTAGGTAAATTTATTATTATTGTTGTCATTGATATTTTATTGAATCACTGTGAGATAGATCCTTACAAAGGTGTTCATGGTTAGGTTTCAGTCATAGTGCAAACACCCATCCCTCCACTCGTGTACATTTCCCAGCACCAGTGTTCCCAATTTCCCTCCCATCACCCCCCACCCCTCCCCTGGTTTGCCTCTATGTCAGGCATTTCGCTCTGTCTCTCTCTGTCTCTGTCTCTGTCTGTCTGTTTCTCTCTCTTTCTCTCTCATTTTGGGCATTATGGTTTGCAATATGGGTACTGAAAGGTTCTCATGTATATCCCTTTACCTACTTTTGCACTCAGTACTTGTCCAGAGTGATTATTTCCAACTATTATTGTCACACTGGTCCCGTCTTTATCTTACCTACCCTCCACCCCCCCCCCCCCCCCCCCACACACACACACTTGTGGTAGATTTCAACCATTGTCGATAAATATTTTTAAACTGGAAGGGGAAAAAACTGCCTTGTTTTTTGTCAATTTATTTGTGATTGTGGGGAAGTAAAATTCATTCTCAACAGAAAGAGGGAGACTTTCATAAGTCACAGGAATCATGCAGTGCTCAGTAATTCCTCCCGGAAGTTGAGAATGCACCATGAGCAGCCTCAATACCTGAGCCCTGACACAAATGATTTCTAAGACTCTCACAATTCTCTCTGCGGGCAGGGTCAGGGCGCTTGGACAACCAGCCCAGTCACAAGCAGGTAAGCGAGGGGCATACTTCAAGGCAAGTTTAATAGCAAAGCCTGGATTTGGTGAATTTCCTGCTTGCCTATAGCCACCTACCCACCAGTTGAACAAGAAACACGCTTCAGGTTTCTGCAGAGGAACATTAGGAGGACCTCAATACCTTCTGACTCCGTATCTGTACATGAAAGATCAGGGCCCTTATCCTCGTATCAAATATTTTAAGCTCCTGTATTTTATTTGCCATGTGCCTTAGAAGCTTTAAGCTATGAGCCTGACCTTAATTCAAACACCAAATAATGATATTTGACAAAGAAATGTAAATAGATCTTTAATTGATTCTTGTGCTTACAGTGGGCGGTTAATTTATTACTGTCTTCTCTGTAATAGTTTCCTCTGGGACCTAGGGACAGGCTTGCAACACTCATCTTGCCACTGGTTTGAGCTCAAGTTCAACATTTTTCAGTTGATTCGTTCTTTTATTTCATAAGTTAATTGCTGTGTCTCCACTGGACTATTGTCAGGCACAAAACAAAACACTGGTCCCACCTCCCAGGGCTTGCAATCTGATGGCTGTTTACAAATAATCTCACAAAGACAGAAAGTGTGAACGTTGTGGTCAGAACTCTGAATAAGGAACCAGAAGATAGGAGGGAGAGGGGGAGTGGGTAGAGGAACAGGGAATCAAGGAAGGGATAGTGTCATTGAGAACTGAGGGTTGTAAAGAAGGGGTCCTCAAACTTGATAATCTCTCGGTATTTGTACGGCAAACCATAATGCCCCAAAGCAGAGAGAGAGAGTATGAGGTAAGTTGTCTGCCATGGAGGCCAGGGGAGTGCTGGAAAGGGGGTAGGTATACTGGAGACATTGATGGTAGAGAATGTGCACTGGTGAATGGATGGATGTTTGATCACTGTATGACTGAAACTCAAACATGAAAGCTTTGTAACTGTATTTCACAGTGATTCAATTAAAAAATGGGCTGGAGCGATAGCACAGCGGGTAGGGCGTCTGCCTTGCACGCAGCCAACATGGCCGACCCGAGTTCGATTCCTCCGCCCCTCTCGGAGAGCCTGGCAAGCTACCGAGAGTATTCGATATGCCAGGCACAGTAACAACAAAGTCTCCAATGGAGACATTACTGGGCCTGCTCGAGCAAATCGATTATCAACGGGAGGGCCCAATTAAAAAAAATTTTTTTTTAAAAAGAAGGGGTCCCTCTGGGGAAGCACAGGAGGAGGTTCCAGGCCAGAAATTGTCCCCACAAAGGCCCTGATTGAGGGAAGGTGTGGCATTTCTGAGAAGACACAAGCCAGCAACACAAATGTGAGGGTTCCAAGGTCTCTGGGCAGTTCTTAGTCTGGTAGTTTCCCCTCTACCTTCCCTGATTCATTACTTATTGTTTGTTAAGCTACATCATTTTCCCAGAGGCTAGTCCTACAGTCTGTATTTGAATGATTATATTCAGGTCTATTTATGAAGATGTGTTTCTTTCTTTTTTGCTTTTGGGTCACACCCGGCAATGCACAGGGGTTACTCCTGGTTTTGCACTCAGGGATTAATCCTGGCGGTGCTCAGGGGACCATATGGGATGCTGGGAATCAAACCCAGGTGGGCCGCGTGCAAGGCAAATGCCTTATCCGCTGTTTTATACTGCTCCAGGCCCACAGATGTGTTTCTGTTTCCTGGTTTCTGTTAACTCACCCCAACCCAAGCAGCTTTGCTCCTCCCACTGCAGCCTGGAGAGACAAGGGAGGGGTCATGCCAAGACGGTGTTATTATTGACAGTGGTCACATCTGTGGGAGTGGGACGAGGGAAGTGGAGTGCAAATGTGCAAAGGCACCCTCTCACCACTGACACTTCATGTCCCGCCCCCTTGCACCAATTTCTGTTAGGGGTTGAAATGTGTCTCCTCATAGATCGGTTGCGGCTCTAACTCCTGGGAACTTAGAATGTGAGTGAACTGGTGTTGGTTAGGGAAGTTGACTCATTCATTCTCCCCACCCCCCGCCCCCAACTAAACCAAGGCAACTCCCCCGACCTCACCCTTTCCCATGGTTCCTGAAGATGGAGAGAAGAGTAGCAGAATATCCCATCCCCGTAGGATTCTATGTACTGCCACCCGGAGAAACGCAGTTTTGCAACGTTAACTATTGAGAACTGAGGACTGTTGAGAAACAACAAATGTGGCTTGAATGTGGCTCAGCAGTAGAGGATGAGCTTTGTGTGTGCAAGTCCCTGGGTTTGATCCTGGGCAGGGCAGTGAGAACAAATAAAGACAAAAATAGGAAAAGGTTGAACTCCTCGCCTCTGCGAGAGGATCTATTAAATGGATCCTCCAGAAGGAACTCAATTGCGTTGACTCTCCTCTCTGGGAGTTTCATCTCCACGCAAAGCAAACTCTGATCACAGGAGAAAGCAGGCAGCCCTCTAGCAGAGGAACCATCACTATCTGCCTCCCATCAGAGGACTCGTTCATCTTGCCTAAAAAAAAAATCATATCCTCTTCCTTCAAAAGGCCTCTGTTCCTCCTCTTCTCCTTGCCTTATTAAGGTATTTAAGCCCAAATTCTGAGCAAATCAAAATGATTTTTTTGAAAAATTAAAGCCCTAGAGCAGAGGAGGAATAATTTCCTCTACTTTGCTGAGGTCTTAGCTGAGCCCCCTGGAATAAATGACAGATTAAGGAGAGACAGGGGTGGGGAAAATTCAAGATGTTGCTTAGAATTCAGGTTCAAAGGTCACCGTCTGTTTTAGGAAAAGGAGTGAAGGATTAGGATAGGGGCTCCACGGTCCTCTGGGGAAAGCCATGGCGCCTCTTTATTTCCTCTCCTGAAAGAGTGGAGGTAGCTCTCATCGGGTGGGTGTTTGGAATGGCAGAGAGACAGCACAAGACAGGGGAGTAGAAAATACATTTAAGAAATCTACAGTTTCTTGAGCACTAGCTATGCATTAGCAGTATGACATGTGTCAAAATACAAGAGGTAAACTGAGGTAAGTTCAAAAGACCAGAAACTGAGATGACTGGAGAAAGAGCTGAAGATTTGCAATTCAGAAATCTCATCCTACAGCAAGGACAGGCGAACCCCTAGAGGACCTGGGCTGGTCTGTGTTTATGGAGAGATGATCTTGTCAGAGTTCAAGCAAAAAAGCTCATTAGCTTGAGAGTGGACAGAGATGGATGCACATTGGTCAGGAGGAAAATGTCCATTTTCCAGAAATGAGATATTTACTGGATGCCCCTTGTTTTCGGTTCCATTTCTCAGAGTGCATCTGCGTGAGGTTAAGCTTTAAGTTCTGAGCCCATGAATGTTTGGAACATGGGCATCTTTGCTGGCAAATTAGACATTTCTCAATAGATGGGTCCCACAGGAAGCCCCTTCCTTGTAATACTCTGTTTTAAGGGTTTGAACTACTGCAGGAGGCTGTGTGGAGAAGAGTGTGTGAGTGTGGGTGGCAGCTACCCTTCCTGCATCGAAACAAAAGTGGTGATTGCCCGCAATAAAAGTTCCGGCTTTGCTTTCAGGATATCATTTATCATACCAGACTGAGCCCTGGTGGCCTCGCATGTTGGCACCCAGAACAAGTGTGTATATAAAGGGGGAATTCACGGTCCACTCCCCAGTCCCCATAGAACATGATGAGGACATAAAAGACCTCCACCCTGGAGATAGAAGCCACAATCATAGGACGGAAAAGTCCCATAACCCCATCCCCAACTAATACCCTCACTTTTAAAAAAATTTTTTGGGTCACACCCAGCGATGCACAGGTTTTTCACTCAGGAATTACTCCTGACGGTGCTCAGGGGACCCATATGGGATGCTGGGTATTGAACTCAGGTTAGCCACGTGCAAGGCAAACCCCCTACCCACTGTACTATTGCTCCAGCCCCAACTAATACCCTTTTAGTCTCTGGCCCAAGGTAGGGAAGGCAGGGGAGACGTCCCCAATCCTAGGAAAAACAAGGCAACAGGAAGAAGAGGGTGCAGCCAAGCTGTAAATTAAGCAGATGTGAATATCTTTGATTCTAAGAGTTAATTATTCTGACGTTTTCCATAACTTAATCTGAGCCATCACTTCAGCTTCAATTATGCATAATGAAATGGATTATTTACAGTAACTAATATGACAGGGAAAAAACTGGAGAGGTGAGAATTGGTAACTTGGCAACTGCTTATTTGTCCTTCTTTTTCAGCCCATGCTCACTGAGTAACTACTGTGCTTCAGCCTTTGTCACAGTTGGGTTTTGGGTTGTTGTTGCTGCTGTTGTTTTAGGACTATTCCTGTTGGGTTTCTGGGGCTATTTTTGCCATGCTTAGGGGACCATTTGGTGCTGGGGGGTCAAATTCAGGGTGCCCATATGAAAGCATGTACTTTTGAGACATCTACCTGGCTTGCTCCTTCCTTCCTTCCTTCCTTCCTTCCTTCCTTCCTTCCTTCCTTCCTTCCTTCTTTTCCTCCCTCCCTCCCTCCCTTCCTCCCTCTCTTCCTCCCTCTCTTCCTTCTTCCCTTCCTTCCTTCCTTCCTTCCTTCCTTCCTTCCTTCCTTCCTTCCTTCCTTCCTCCCTCCCTCCCTCCCTCCCTCCCTCCCCCCCCCTTTCCTCCCTTCCTTTCTTCGTCTCGTGCCTGGTGGTACCCAGGGTTACTTCTGGTTCTGTGCTCAGGGATCACTCCTGGCAACTGGGGATCCAACCCCAGTCAGATGTATGCGAGAAAAGCGCCTTAATCTCTGGACCAGGTCTCTGATATCAGGCCACTTTATTTTACTTCATTGTTTCATGTGTTTCTTGCAATAATGCAGTACAAAGGCATCATTCTTCCTCATTTAAGGAAGAACTTGAATTCTGAAAGGTTAGGTTTGTCTAGCCCCGAGGGATGGACCACCTCTCCCCAGGGGGCAGAAGCCTCACTGCCCCAATAGTTTTTCTCACAGACTTCTCTGAGGGGCCAAGGGTCAGTGGTGTTAGAGGGAGTCAGCCCTGAGGACCCTCTTGACTCCTCTCTTTAGAAGAAATGCCAGATAGTATCTAACCCAGAGTCTTCCTCATCCACGTGGGGCAGTGGCAGAATTCTCACTCCTATTTCAAGAAAATGCAGCAAGTGGGGTAGACAGGGTTATCAAGACTGTGTGTGCTCACATCTGACTCTCACATCATCTCAATACCCATCTCAATTCTCCTCCCTTTCACTTCTCTTTGTATCTCTCTGTTGAGAAACAGGGCAGACGTGACCTTTTACGGTGGCCCCTGGGTTGGTGGCTCTCTCCCTGCCACAGAAACAGGCAACCAAAGAACAGTCTTGTGGTGTTTGGTGTCTCCCTTAGTTACCACCAAAGCCTCTGTTTGGTTTCTTGCCTGGCAACACAATCAGGAGGGGACAATGAGTGGGATCTGGATCGACTTTGGAAGGCAGGACTCGGCTCCTGTGCTGTGCTGGAAGATCAACCGAGGCACACCATCTAGTATGTTCTCAGCGGTCACTCTCCTGGCTCTCCTGGGCATGGTGTCAGGTAGGAGCCGCATTTTGGCACCTTTGCTTGGCCTACTCAATTTGCAAGAGCCCATTGCAAGAGCCCATGGGATGATAAAATTTCTATGCAGGTGACTGCTCTTGGGAGACTCTGCTGCTCCATGCAGACAAGTGAGATGCTGCCACAAATGGGTGCCCTGGGAGGCTGGGTCAGGGAGGACCCCAGAAAAGAGGGGTAACTGAGAAACCACCACTGAGTCCACTGCAAACTTGGTTTCCCTCTGTGTGAACTGCCTAAGTTGGTCGTTCCTGGAGATCTAAGGTTGGGAAGGAATGTTCTAGCAGCATTCTATGTTCGTGTCAAGTCAATCTTTGTGGGGCTTCTGGACTTTCTCTAGACCTTTGGGGAGGCAAATTGAGGTTGACAAATCATCTGAAAAATTGAGGTTCTGAAGAGCTATTGTCTTGGTCAAGCAAAAGAAACATCCTCTGTTAGGTCCAACCTACTGGTTCTGATTTGAGTCATACTCAATAATCCTCAGGGGCTTCTCAGAAACTTCTCTGGTGTGCTCAGGGATTGCTTCTGGTGCTTGGAGGGGCCTGGATGCCTGGAATCCAGTCCTGGGTTCCTGCATACAAAGCTTGTACTCTGGATCTTTGAATTGTCCTTCATTCCTTCAACCTAATGCTTCTGGTACCCTTCTTCTTTTTTCAAGAGTTTTAAAAATCTAGTATGGTCTTTGTAATGTCAGCTTGAATTGTTGGAATTAAGTTTTTTGATAATTACTTTTGGGGGGCAGAGGGCACTCTCCAGTAGTATTCAGGGAGCCTAGGGACTACCACCAGTGATACTGGCCCCAACTGTGCAGACCTTTGGGCCTGGTGGTGCTGGGGAGAACTTGTGGTTCTGGGGATCAAACCCAAGACCTCATGTATGCCAGGCATGTACTCCAACCTTTTCATGTGTCTTTCCCAGCACCTATATTTTTTTCCTTATAGTGGTTAGACCCAGCAGTGCTCAGGAGCCCCTGCAGTGGCAGGGTTGAACTCAGGTTCTTGCTCATGTTAGATATGTGTTCTGTCACTTGACTTATAGCCCTGGCCTTTCAGCTTTTAAAATTACATCTTATTTTTTCAATAGGTAGTATATGCATAATGGATTGTATTCCAATCATGTTAAGTTTGCATATTAATTTAAAAATAATTTACACTTTTGATGAGTTGCACGATGTAAAATACTTGCAGGAGTGTCTGGTACATAGGAAACACTTAGTAAATATTAGTGGTTATTATGCATGATTTGAAGTTCCTACACAGTTCTAGATACTTGTTCATCTTTTTTGGGTTTTTGGGGAGGGGTTGGGGTGGAGGACGATGGTCTTTCTTGGTCATATTCATCTGTGCTTAAAGTTTACTCCTGGCTCTGCACTCAGGGATCACTCCTGGCAGTGCTCAAGGGACCTTAGTGAGAGTCAGGTAGTCACATGCAAGAGAAGTTCCCCTGTTCTCTGTACTATCTCTCAGGTCTCTCATTCAAGTCTTTGTTTTTTTTTTTTCAGCAGTGTTTTAAAATTCATAGTGATCTTGCATGTTTTGATTTCATTAATTTTTAGTTTTCTTTTTGATGTAAATTTTTAAATTTATAAATGGAATCTTTTGTTTTATATTTCGTTTGGTTTTGTATAATGAATGGGAGTTTATTAATGAATTGTTTTACTATATGCAGTAGTTTTCAATTGATTCTCATGCATTTTACAGGTTTGGAAAATAATAAACATTTATACAAATCTATGACTTTTTCTTATTTAATCCTGGATCTATGCCTTCAGACCTTCATGGCTAATTCATGAGAGTGACCATTCTTGTCTTATAGCACACTAAGCTTGAAGCTGCCTTTACATATGAACTAGAAATATGTTGGAGATAGCTTTTTTTTTCACCACCCATCTTCTCTTTATTCAATTTCTCCTTGTGAAATTTTTCACAAAAATTCTCTAATTTCCTGTATTCTGATATAGTATTCTATATTATGACAGGAGATAGTTTTTATTCTTATTTAAGATATTTATTTCTAGGGCTGGAGCAATAGCACAGCAGGTAAAATGACCATTTTATTTTTTCCCCTTGAAATGCTAATAAGATAAATAAATAACTGGGCTTCCTAAAGTTGAACCCTCTTTGATCATGGGCAGAAGCAGGAGGGTCTGGGATGCTGGGCCTGGGTAGCTTATACATATTTTTAAAAAAGCATTTGAGATATTTCTGGAAATGTGAGCTTTTTAAGACCACCATCATTTCAGTGAGAAGGTGATATTTATTGTCACTGGGGAAGAGTGAGGTTAGGAAGGACCCCATGTCTCATACTGAACATTGTCATTTGGAATTTTATCATCTGCTATATAAAAGGAACAGATCACAAAGGTTTGCAAGAAATATGTGAGATTTCTTTTTTGAAGTGTATCAAAATCTTACTCCCTTGAAAAGCTGAGGCACTGTGCCATGTTTTTGCTTCCTCAGGTCAAAATCCAATTTTGGGAGAACTACTATTGTCTCTCTCTCTCTCTCTCTCTCTCTCTCTCTCTCTCTCTCCTTTTCTCCCTAACCCCTCACTCTTTCGTGAACCTGAAAATCTGATTATTTTTCTTTCTTGTTACATAACCAGTAGGGTTTTTTTTTTTTTTGGTTTGGGGGACATACCCAGCTGTGTCCAGGGCTTACTCCTGGTCTGATGGACTCAGGGGACCATATGGGGTGCTAGGGATTGGAGCTGGACTGAACAAGCAAGCATCTACTGCTGTACTATCTTTCCAGTCCCACATCTGCCTCTGTTCAGGGGCTATGCCTCATGTTGCTTGGGGGACCATATATGGTCCTGAGATCCGAACCAGGGTGACAGCGGCAGCCTCATGCTAGGCCAGCATCTTAAGCCTTACAGTGTGTCTTTGACCTGAGGGTCATTTTTGTCTT
Source organism: Sorex fumeus (assembly GCF_029834395.1). Taxonomy (NCBI): domain Eukaryota; kingdom Metazoa; phylum Chordata; class Mammalia; order Eulipotyphla; family Soricidae; genus Sorex; species Sorex fumeus. The sequence continues at coordinate 25,955,729 of NW_026606094.1, read as the reverse complement.
TTTTCTTAATTAAAGCCACATGGTTTGAAGTAGTGTAAATCAATATGCTTTAGGCATGCAACATTACTGCAACACATCCACCGCCCATTTTTTTTATTGAGTCACTGTGAGCGACACTTACAAAGCTTTCATGTTTGAGTTTCAGTCATACAATGATCTAATACCCATCGCTCCACCAGTGAACATCTTTCTTTTTTTGTGTGTGTGCTTACTGAAAATTCTTTTTTTTTAAAATTCATTTTGCTTTCTTTTCTTTTTTTTTTTTCCTTAAATTTTTATTAGTGAAACACTATGAGGTACAGTTGTAGACTTACAAATTTTTGTGCTTGGGTTTCAGTTATACAATGATCGAATACCCATCCCTCCACCAGTGCCCATTCTCCTCCACCACCAGTCCCAGCATCCCTCCCACCCCCCTTTCCCCCATCCCACCCTACCACTGTGGCAGGGCATTCCCTTTTGTTATCTCTCTCCTTTTGAGTGCTGTGGTTTGCAAAAGAGACATTGAGTGGCAATCTTGTTCAGACTATAGTCTACTCTCATCACACAGTGCACATCTTTCACCACCAATGTCCCTGTATCCCACTCCTCATCCCAGCTCTCCCCCGCCTCTGTGACAATTTTTCCCATTCTCTCTCTCTCTCTCTCTCTCTCTCTCTCTCTCTCTCTATTTTGGGGCATTATGGTTTGCAATATAGATACTGAGAGGCTATCATGTTTGGTCCTTAGTCTACTTTCAGCACACATCTCCCATCCTGATCGATTCCTCCAACCATCATTGACTTAGTGATCCCTTCTCTAACCCAGCTGCCATCTCTCCCAGCTCATGAGGCAGGCTTCCAATCATGGGACAATCTTCCTGACCCATATCTCTACTGTCCTAGGGTATCAGTCTCATATTAGGTTATTTTATATTCCACAAATGAGTGCAATCATTCTATGTCTGTCCTTCTCTTCCTGACTCATTTATAAAACTTAGCATGATACTCTCCATGTCCATCCATTTATAAGCAAATTTCATGACTTTGTCTTTCCTAACAGCTGCATAGTATTCCATTGTGTTGATGTATCAAAATTTTTTTAACCAGTTGTCTGTTCTTGGGCACTTAGGTTGTTTCCAGATTCTGGCTATTGTGAACAGTGCTGCGATGAACATACAGGTGCAAATGTCATTTGTACTGTGCTTTTTTGCACCCTTGGGACATATTCCCAGAAGTGGTATTGCAGGGTCATATGGAAGCTCAATTTCTAGTTTTTGAAGGAATGCCCATATTGTTTTCCAAAAAGGAAACAATAGTCAGTCAGCCCAGTTGGTGAGAATTCACCAACAATGAAAGAAAGAGAGTCTCTTTCTCCCCATATCCATGCCAGCACTGGTTGTTCTTGTTCTTTTTTGATGTGTGCCAGTCTCTCCACCACCCATTCTTTTTTTTAAATTTATTTATTATTTTTTTTAGGAGTACTGCTATTCACTCAGCCACTGATCAGCTGATTGAACTGGGCATGAACTCCACCTTATTTTTTTTCTTTTTATATTTAGTTATTGAATCACTGTGGGAAAAGTTACCAAGCTTTCAGGTTTGAGTCTTGGTCATACAATGATCAAACACCTTTCCCTTCACCAGTACTCATTTTCCACCAAGAACTCCAGTATACCCCCCCCCTACTCCTCCAAATGCCTGTGAGGCAGATGATTTCTACTGAACTCTTCTCTACATTGATTACATTCATTATTTCGACAAAAGATGCACCATTATTGTTTAGAATTTTCCTCCAAACAATCAGAATTGCTGAAAAGGCATTGTGAAATATTTTGTTTTCTATAGCTGGTTATGAGAATCATATAATGTCACTCAGCCACGATTTTGGATTACTGCAAAGAGCCAGAGAATTACGAGATTGGTTTCTGTGTGTCTGGTGTTACGGCAGTGCCAGAGAGCCACTCATGGGGGGTAACTCGTGACTTCGGTAGGGCATGAAGGACGTGCCGGTACCACCCCCCTTCCCATGAGACTGCAGTTGCCCCGTCACCGCCGGCTCATACCTGGCTTTCCTATAAACCACCACCCATTCTTTCCCTGACCCTCAGACATCAAAATTACAGAAGACAGAAAATTAGGGGGAATGCACTGCTTCATTAGTATCTGCTTTCGTGTCATATGTAAAGCTGATATCAATATAATAACCTCAAACAAAAATAATATGCTTCAATATACTCTTTGCTCTCATTTTTTTCTAATGTTTATTAAAAATTAAAGGGAAAAAATGTTCAAAATAACGTTCCTTTTGCTAAGGCCCACATTACCAAAACAGGATTGAATACTTAATGTAATTTCAGTTCATTGTCTCCCAGGAATGTCATCTTTTTTTTCGGGGTGGGGGGGGGTCACATCCATCGATGCATAGGGGTTACGCCTGGCTTTGCACTCAGGAATTACTCCTGGTGGTGCTCAGGGGATTATATGGGATGTTGTGGGTCGAACCTGGGTCAGCTGCATGCAAGGTAAACGCCTTACCCACTGTGCTATCACTCCAGCCCCATGCTCAGATTTTTTGCTTTCATTGTCATCCTTGGTCACAGACTGGGTGGAGGCCCTTGCTGCCCATGCATCCAAGCTGCTGCCCACCAGCTGCACCCACCACCCCACTGCTCCCACCATCCAAGGTGTCCACAACTCTCCCTGCCTGGCTGCTCTACTCCTTTTTGTTTTTCAGCAAAGAAATTGTCCAGGTTCCATCTTTGCCACCCCACCTGCACCAGAGAGGTACTCTCTGTACTAACAGAGCTTTCTCTTGCTAATCAGGATTTACTGAATTTGCATAATTTATGATAGACTTGTCTTCTTTTCCTCTCTGTCCTACAAAAGTCCTCCGGTGAATCTGCCTGACATGGAGATTCTAAGAGGGTAGGTGATCCTCCCATTCAGGGAGCTATGCATGGTGGAAATCGGAGATCCAGGGAGGCAGGGCTTACCTTGGAAGAATAATGTTCTAGAATGCCTTACCATTTATGAGTGATATGCAATTGCTTCTGGCAGACCCACGCCATGAGAATACGTTCCACTTTGTCTGGAACTGGTCTGAGTCACTCTGCTAAAGTTCCTACACAAAATTGACTCCTGGTCAGAGCGTGAAGCCTTCTGGTCAATAGTGCTGCTTTGTAACCGTGGGTCTTGGCATGGTTGGCACCAGCCTCTGAGCAGTGCTTATAGATAACAGTGAAATTGATGATGGTGCCTGTTTCTCGTTCTCTGTGGGACCTTCAGAGGACTTTGCTCTGAGGCTGGTTGTAACACAAGTTTATCTCTATGATCAGCCTTAGTGTGTGTGTGTGTGTGTGTGTGCGCACGCACGCGCGCGCATGTGCACGAAGGAGAAAGAGAGAGAGAGAGAGAGAAAGAGAGAGAGCCAGCGAGAGCAAGCGAGAGAGAGCGAAAGCATTTAAATTCACATCTCCTGGCTGTAATGTTTTAGCGGTTCCTGAGAATGTGCATTGTGTCATGGCCCTTGGACATAGGAGGACAGGGTTGGAGACATAATACAGGGATTAAGGTACTTGCCTTGGGTGAAGCCGACCTTGATTTGATCCCCAGACCCTGTATGGTCTCCTGAGCACTTCTGGGAATCAATCCTAAGAACAAAACCCAGCGTAGCTCCCGAGCACTACTGAATGTGCCCCAACACTCCCCCTTCCCTCCACAAAAGAAAAGAAACAAAGCTGGGGGACCGCAGGAATAGGCATTCTCCGGAGCTGAGGCCCTGTGGCTGCACTGTGCCTCCTGACTCAAGTGCTGCTGTCTGGCTCCTCTCTCAGGGATAAACTGCACTGTAAGTGCTCTCACTCGGCCCCAACGAGCCTTCTCTAGTCCTGGAGCCCTATTTAATGGCCGCTCTGAGAGTCTTCTGCAGCATCTCAGCCCCGAGATGCGAAGGGACCCCCGCCCCTATCAGCCCACCAGGCACCAATTTGATTCCAAACACCTAGCTCTCTTCACAGAATTCCTCTGATTTCCGTCCCTGCCTTTTCCATCTGTTAGGGGAGAGAGAGAGGGTGGAGAGAGAGGTAGCTCTTGAGTGACAGGCTTAGGGGACTGCGCACTGAATGCAGAGCCATAAGTTTGAGCAGCTGCACCCTTGAAGGGAGAAGATGGTATCGCCCCACTCATCCTGAACCCCACTGTCTGTGAGTCAGAGGCCAGGGCAGCTGGCCTCCTCCCTCCTGTCGGAGGCCGCTGCGGTCTTGCATGACTCGGGCCTGGCTGCTCTCTCCTGGCAAGGCGGAGAGTCCTGTCCCTGGGAAGCAGTGAGCACATCATCTATTCAAGGCGCAGCCACAGCGGCTGTTTCAGCAGGCTTGGTGACTGATAATAAATCTTTGGTGTGCTTTTTTCCTCTTTCGAAGCATACGCTTCAAGCAGTTCTAATTTGATTCTTAATTAAGATGCATATGTAAGTCAAATTCCATTAAAGCCTCCCTCTTGCTCTCCAGCACTCAGACCACCAGAAGAAAGTTTGGAGGCCCAGCACTGGGAAGCCATACCTGGCCTCTGAGGAGCAGCCAACCCCTGCTTTCGAGTCATCTTTATGTCACATGCTGGCTTAGATTGATGCTTTGGGGACACATCCCCAAAAGGTCTCTGTAGAATGAGCATTTTGTGAAAGTATATGTTTCATTCATTGCTCTGTGTTTCAGATGTGGGCCCTGGCCACCAATAATTGTAATAATTATCCTTACCGACATCACTCCCCCTTCTGCTACAGCGACTACTGTGACCGCTACTCCTCTCCTGGCAGCAAAGGAGCTTGGAGAACTGGGTGCTGAGCTAAGCCGAGGGGCCCCCGGCTCAGTTCCCTTCCCTCTCTGTGTCCCAAAGCATCTACAGTAATGCTTTTAGGAGCTGTTGGCATGAGTCTCTGGCACACATGAGCTGCTCTGGGAAGAGAAACTGCCGGGTGAAAAGACCATTGCCAGCAAGAACGTCAGCAGAGAGGTTGTGTCCAAGTACAGGCAGGTTTTAGCCTCCCATGGAACTGGCAGTCCCCACCATCATTGCTCGAGGGGCACTGAATATAGTCCTTCTGAAATGTCCCTCCCATGACCATTCCAAATAGCACTGACCCAAGAGGACTGGAGAAAGCTGTATTAATAGCAGAAGGCAGGCGTGGAGTCAGGCAGAGGCCTGGCTGGTACTTCTGGGGAAGTCATCTTCCAATACAGGGCCAGGGACATTTCTCAAGTAGTCAAGCATGTGCCTCACCCTGAGTTTGCTCCTCGGCATCCAGGGCCTTCCTGAGCATGCGTGGTGTGAGTGTGATCCTGGAGCACCACTGAGGGTGTCATCTTAAAAGAATCTTCAAAACTACGACTTCTCAGGGGGCTGGAGTGATAGTACAGTAGCGAGGGCGCTTGCCTTGCACATGGCCGACCTTGATTTTAGACCCCTGAGTACTGCCCTCAGTGCAGGGCCTGGAGTCAGCCCTGAGCCCTGCTGGATGTGCCCCCAAGACAAAACCAAACCAAAAACCCAGGCCTTGTCAAAGTGAGCTTGATGACACTCTAGCAGAGCAGACCAGGAAGTACTGTCAGTTGGGGGTATTGGGGGCATGTGACTTTGCTAGACTCCCCAGTTCTCCAAAGGATTCTCAGTGAGCATTTTATCCGCCCTAAGCTGGCCATACAGGGCAAGGCAGGGGAGAGCCTCATCCACCAGCCCACGTTGAGTGAAGAACACACTGCTTTTTACACAGCTCCTCTTCTAAGTCTAACATCTGGCTTGGTGCTGGGGAGGGGGGATGTCTAATAGAAGCCCCAGTCCATCTTACCACATGGTCACGGGTCAGAGATCACCACCACAGAGTCACCCACAGACATCGAGGGAATGGCCAGGAGAGAAGCAGCCAGTCTGCACTGTGTGGCCTGCAGGACAGATGTGGAACAGGGTGCAGGGGCCCACCCACGTGTCCTGACCACTGCAGTGGCAGCATGGCGGCTTGTTTGGATTCCGCAGCAGAACCGTGAGCCCAGAGGCTGGGGAGCGGGTAGAGCAAATGCCAGGGCTCACTTGTGCTAGTCTCACCATCTGGGCTGGCACTATCTATCCATCCATGTTTGAGACAGGCCTAGTTATTCAAGCTTCTAGAGGCTTCTTTTCCTCCTTGGCTTGGAGGGGACAGGGCACGGGTGGATGAGAGGGGAAGGAGAAGGTACTTGGCGTGCCAATTCCTTGAGACTAATTAGCTACCACACATCATTGCTTATGATTGTCCTTTTCCAGCAGGACAGAGAGAACTGGGTCCCAATGACCTCTGGTTGTGTGAACAAAAGGGCGGGAGAGAACAAGGACTGAGAAGCACATCCTCTTCCCAAAGCAACGGATTATTTGGCTCATTTTGATTAACTATTTGGGGATTCCCACCCCCTCTCTCCAACATACTCCAACTGTACCATTTTGCTTCTGGCTTTTATCACAAGAGGCTGTAATATTAAAGTCAGTTTTGAGAGATTAAAAAAAAACCATTCCTATTCACATCACCCTAAAATCTCAGCTGTTTTGATATATCCAAGTCCTTGCACAGTCCTTGTCCATAAAACGGGATAATTCCATGAGCAAAAATAACTTTTGCATAATGCATTTTAGTCTCTAAGTAAGACAGTTTTAGATGTATGAAAGCTTGCCTCAATGAATGTGCTTATATTTCAATTTTCCCTACATTTCCCTTTGCTTCTCAGCATCCTCTCCCTCCCTTCAAGGCGAAATAAAGAATTTTCACTTTTAAAAGCCAATGTTTATGCATAACTTTTTATTTCTAGAAATGTTACACTTTTCAGGATCCTTCTATTGGTCTCCACCACACTTACCTTCTACCCATCTGGGGGAATTTATCCCTGATGACTACTGATTGCCCAGAGGGAAGGCTGGATTTAGTGTAGATTCAAGCTCTTTTTTAAAAAATATTTTTCCATTTAAAAATGAAAAAGGGGGAAAAAATGAAAAAGGGATGAATGGAGTCTTGGAGTTACTGCTGTCTTCTTGAGCAAATTGATGAACAACAGGATGACAGTGACAGTGATGGTGATTTTTCATTTAAAATTTTTTAAACTTCATTTTCATAAAGTTGTTCACAATAATTGATTGCATTCAATATTTCAACACCAATCCCACCACCATTACACCTTCCCACCACCATTACTTTGAATTTTACCACCACCACCTAAGCCTGCCCCAAAGGCAGATGCTAAATAATTTCTTTTGTATTGCTTGCTATGAAAAATCAACTAAAAATGATCCAAAAAAATTTCCTTAGAGGAAAGTGTGTGAAAATTGTTGTATCTCACCTTGGAGCCATTAAGCTACTGTATAAGAGATTACTAACATGTTGTTAGAGGTTGAGCCTTGTGTGCTAATATATATATAATTATTATTAAGATTAATTGCCTTCTACCTTACACCCCACCAAATGTGGTGTGCTACTCTTGGTATATCAATGCTATAAAGCATGATATGTAGCTCCAGGAATTCTAAATTTTTAAATAGGATGCTAGAGCTGGAGTTAAAAAAATTTTTTTTTTTTTTTTGCTTTTTGGGTCACAGCCAGCAATGCACAGAGGTTACTTCTGGCTCATGCACTCAGGAATTACCCCTGGTGGTGCCCAGGGGACCATATGGGTTGCTGGGAATTGAACCCGGGTCAGCCGCGTGCAAGGCAAACGCCCTACCCGCTGTGCTATCACTCCAGTCCCTGGAGTTAAACTTTTAACTTGGATGGTGATTTTGGGATCCAGAGGCATCTCTGCAGCATGTTGCGCTCTTTCGAGGTTTATTTGTGAGTCTTTGGGTCATGGCTGTTAATACACTTAATACACTTATATGGCGCCCAGAGGCAGTTTGTAAGCATGACACCAGGAGCCCGGAAGCACAGGGAGATAAGACCCTTTATTTTTGAATCACTGAGTGTCTTTCAGTTTGACTTCATCTGCGCAGTGATGATATTCATATCCATCTAAGAGACGGTTAAAAAAAAAAAGGAAAGAAAGAAAGGATTTGATATTGTGCCCTCATGTGGAACATAGCATAAATGGTGAATGGAGTCATTTCTAGGGCTGCTTAACCAAAGTTTCAAAGGCTTAAAACAATTCATATAGGGCTGGTGAGATAGTAAAGTGGGTAAGGTACTTGCCTGACAGATGGCTGACCCAGGTTTGATCCCCACCATTCCATATGGTTCCCCCGAGCACTGCTAGGAGCAATTCCTGAGCACAGAGCCAGAAGTAACCCCTGAAGATCACTGAGTGTTGCTCCCCCAATAAAAAAAATTTCTTTGTTTGTTTCTCTCAGTTTAGGAGACCAGAGGTCTGACATCTAGACATAGGCCAGGCCTAGAGGCCTTCTAGGTCCTTCTAGAAGCTCTCCAGTGTAATCTGTTCCAGGCTCACCTCCTGGGTCCTAGTTAACTTGCATGCAGCTGCTTTTCTCCATTTCCTGCTTGTCAGACCAGTGACCAGGTTCCGGTATTGCCCTGAGCACTGTGTCGAAGCCACAGGGGAAGTTGTTATTTTCCAGCTTTGTGTTCATGGCTTTTTACATCCTTTCGACCCCCACAGAGGGAGAGGCCCTGCACTTCCTTCACTTACCTGCCACTGCCAGCATAGCAGAAAACTCACCCTCCGGGACTTTGGTGCATCAGTTTGCTGTGAATTTGTCTGTCTCCCGGTCACCTGTCATGCCGAGGTTTCCTATGATAATCAACTCCAGCCCCCTGACCGAGGCCTTCAAGGTGAATGCACTGTCCGGAACCAACTTTGAGGTAAGCTTTGTCTTACTCCCCAGGGTGTTGTTGGCACACCAGATTCCAGATTCCAGAACCAGGGTCTTTTCCTTCTCTTCCCCTGGAATCAGCTGCCCTCTGGCAGTTTCAGAAATCCTGTTCAGGGCTTTCTGCAGCACTCTAGGCCTAATGCCCCTGTTACTTTAGGAGTTCCTCTTTCAACTTTGTCCATCCCACCTGAAGGTTGTGCAGAGTTTGTTTCAGAGGCATGGCTGGGTCTGTGAGGTCGACCAATGGGTTAGTAAGATGTATAGAATGGTTGCTCATAGGTTGGAAAGTGGGATGATTTGTGTAGAGACATCCTGAGAAGCCAGGATCTGGTGAACTTGTGTGTGATTCTGCTTTGCCTTGATTTGGAGATTAAAAAAAAAAATCCATAGAGTCTTAATGCTAGAGGCTTCTTTCAGTGTTTTTAGGGTTCTGGACCGCTTAGTATCCTGAACCCTTCCTCATGAGCCTGGGAATTGCCTGCTCTTACCATTAGACTCCTGCCTGCCATGGATGGGGGGGTGCTGCAGGGACCCCCATAGGTCCAGCCTACGTAGCCTGGGCTCGGCTGTTTCCTTGAACTGCACCTGAGGTGTTCTAAATCCTAGTCCTTCACAAGTCACTAGAAGGGCTTGGAAAGATTGATCTGGGGAAGCCACAAGCTAGCGCTGGAACTTGGGGCCTGTGTCTCAGCACTCAGGAGCTGCCCTTCATAAGGAAAACCCTCTCAGGCTCACCTTGCCATTCAGTGTGCATTTCTACCCCAGATGTCTTAGTTGCCCACCTGCTTTCTCTCTTGGGTCTGGGTGATCCTTCGTTGTAGGATAACGTTGGTTTGCCCTTCCTCTCTGGCTTGTGTCTGTTTTCTTTTCTCTTTTTTTCTTTTGCTTTTTGGGTCACTCTCAGCGTTGCACAGGGGTTACTCCTGGCTCTGCACTCAGGAATTACTCCTGGCGGTGCTTGGGGCACCATATGGGATGCTGGGAATCAAACCCGCGTTGGCAATGTGCAAGGCAAACGCCCTACCCACTGTCCTATCTCTCTAGCCCCTAGGAGCTTATGTTTGTTGATTGCCTCCCAATCTGTCAATTACCTTTGCCTCCTGATCAGACTCTGACTTGTAAATTTTGTTTTTCTCTTCTTTCTGTCCTTTGCATGGTTAGCTATTTCAGAGCAATTGCTTTTTGTATGGATACAGGTAGACAATTAAAAGACAAACTGTGGCTTGGGAGTTGATTGACTCCAGGTAATATTACCTCCTAGAGATCTGCTTTCTTTACTTAAGCCTCAGTTGCCCTTACTTCTTAGATCCTCCAAAGCAGGGTCCCGATGAGGAACTGGATGAACCCAGGGCAAGTGGTGAGCTAGATAAACTTGGCATCAAAATGGGCCTGGCCAAAGTGCCCTAATGCTTAACTATAAGTTAAGAGCTTGGTCATGGAAAAATTCTGTCATGATCCAAAAGTAATAACTAGACTTGAACACTGCTGGGGTTAGGAATGATTGGTCTGGCCTGAGCACAGTAGTCTGAGTCTGTGGTGAGATGTCCCCAGAAGAGTCACCCTATAAGCCTAAAAGTGTCTATTACTGTGTCCATACAGAATGGTAAATATTAGGAAGTAGAATTAAAGATGTTAATTAAGTTGCAGGCCTAAGGAGAGGAGAAACACACCTTAAGGGCTGTTTGGCCTGTGGGCTGTAGGTGATTGGGAAGTCTGGAAAAAACATGTTGACCACGCTTCCCATGGGGAGATGTGGTTGGGGAGGCGTGGTAATAAGAGTGGCTGTGAGGAGAAAAGGAGGACTGAAAGAGAAAGGGGGGATTGAAAAAGAAGGAGAGAAGAGAGGGAGAGACAGCAGAGAGAGGAGGGATTGGAGAGAGCTGTGAGAGATGAGAGATTGAATAAATGGCAACTAATCAACAACCAGCTTGGACCTCGTTCTTCATTCATCCATCCATGACAACAGCCGTCCCAGGTGGAGAAGTGGCTTGAGAGCACTGAACGCAGGCAGCAAGAGAGAGAGCCACCTGGAGAGCCCTTGAACATCCTTTAATGTGTAATCCCTCTCTTTCTGACTCATTTAACTTAGCATGATACTCTCCATGTCTATCCATTTATAAGCAAAGTTCACGACTTCATCTCTCCTAATAGCTGCATAGTATTCCATTGTGTAGATGTACCAAAGTTTCTTTAACCAGACATCTGTTGAAGGGCACTTGGGTTGTTTCCAGATTTTCGCTATTATTAACAGTGCTGCAATGAACATATAGGTACAGATGTCATTTCTACTGTGCTTTTTTGCATCCTCGTGATATATTCCTAGAAGTGGTATTGCAGGGTCATATGAAGGACTGTACTCATTTGTGGAGTATAAAACAACATAACATGAGGCTAACACCTAAAGGATAGTAGATACACAGGACAGGAATATTGCTCCATAGCTGGAAGCCTGCCTCATGAGCAAAGGGGAGAAGGCAGCTGGAATAGAGAAGGGATCACTAAGAAAATGATGGCTTGAGGAACCGGTCAGGATGGGAGATGAGTGCTGAAAGTAGATTAAGGACCAAACATGATAACCTCTCAGTGTCTGTATTGCAAACCATAATGCCCCAAAGTAGAGAGAGAGTTTGGGGAATATTGCCTGCCATGGAGGCAGGGGGAGGGTGGGAAAGGGAGGGGTGTGTACTGAGGATATTGGTGGTGGGGAATGTGCACTGGTGGAGGGATGGGTATTTGATCATTGTGTGATTGTAACTCAAACATGAAAGCTTGTAACTATCTCACAGTGATTCAATGAAATTTTTTTAAAAATGTGTAATCCCCACAAGAGAAGGGTTTTCACAACCCTAGAGTGGGGATTTTCACACTTCACAGTTGCTTTTTCTCCTGTCAGCCTTAGTGATTGCTTGCTCCTGCAGAGCACAAAGTACATGCTGAACCATCTCAAGTGCTTTATGTGCTGACTCTGAGGATCTTGAAAACCATCCGGTGATTTTGGGACCTTGTCACCCTTTTTACAGATGGGGGGGGGAACAAAATTCATCAGGATGTTACATCATTTACCCTGGGTCGCACCACCAACCTAGTAACTAAAGGGTAACTAAAGGTCTATCCCTAGAGATCTCATTATTATTGTTGTTGTTGTTGTTGTTGTTAGAGGGTTGGGCTACACCCGGTGGTTCTCCTGGAGCTGTGCTCAGGGGGTGACTCCTAGCAGTTTTCAAGGGACTATATGCGGTACCAGAGATTTGAGCCAGGTCTACTGCATACAAGGCAAATGCCCCACCCCACACTATATCTCCAGTTTTATTTGTAAAAAGTTTTAATTAATTAATTAATTTTCTGGGGTCATACCCAGCGGTGCCCAGGGGTTCCTCCTGGCTCTGCACTCAAGAAATACTCCTGTCTGTGCTCAGGGGACCATATGGGATGCTGAGGATCAAACCTGGGCCGGCCATGTGCAAGGCAAGCAACCTACCTGCTGTACTATTGTTCTGGCCCCATATTTATTTTAAGAAGTTTTATTGAGATTGAATTCACATAGCATTCAATTTGCCCTTTGAAAGACTACGATTCAGTTTATTCACACACCATGACCACAACCAAATTATTAGGTCATTTCATCATCCCGAAAAGAAACCCTTTATCCACTAGCAGCCATTCCTCTGTCCTTCTGTCCCTCTGTCTCTCTGTCCCTTATCCCCATCTCCTATGCCCAGCACCAGTCTCTGGAAACCAGGACACACTTTTTTGTCTTAAATGGACCTAGCTGTGTTGGGCACGTCCCAGCCTGATGGAGTGGGGTTATGGATGGTCTTTAATGGCCCACTGCTTTCACAGAAGCATGATGTTCCCAGGGTCATCCACAGGGAAGGTGGTTTAGTATGTGTACCCCACCTCCCAACACACACACACACACACACACACACACACATACATTTGTGTCTGCGAACCTCTCCCTAATGGCTCTCCATCTATCTCCAGTTTGTCTCCACATCTGCTGAAACATCTGTGTTGCTTCCATTAGAGAATACTTATTCTTGGTCTCCCTGGGCATCTACCTCGGGTGATGACAACAATCCTGCTGCTTCTAAAGTGCGGATTCCAAAGCACATTCACACCTTGATCCCTAGATTGCTACACTACCATCATCACCATTCAGGAAGATGACAAAGATGCAGCAAGGTAGATTGATGTGCCCCAGGTGGCAAAGCACTGAAGGGTGAAATAAGGATTTAACTCAGATCTTCTGATTCGGGACTCGAGCTCTTTGTCTTACATGCATATGTACTTCCAGGGTAATGCCCCTCCAGACTTTCTCTCTGCTCGTGCTCTGTGAGAATCACTCAGTGTTGTCCATTAGGGAAGCAGCCTGTACAGGTTCTAACCTCAGGAAACAGTGCATTTCTTAGCCCTTCAGTAGCTCTCAACCCAAACCATTCAGGATGTTGTCCTAGGACCTAGGATGCTGCTGGCATTACAGTCCTTGGCTTCCCAGGACCCTTGATGGCACAGGATGGGGTGCAGGTTCTCAAGTTCTGAGGCTGTTTTTAATTATCAGTTGCTTTCCCCCAGAAATGACTCAAATCATCCACCATGTGCTCCAAGGAGATCTTACTCTCCAGCCCAAATTGTTCACAAAAGCCTACTGAATCTCATGGTGCCTTCTCTGGGGCCAGGCCTCACTAGCCTTTAAGCAATCCAGATAGTCTGTGGGATGGCAGGTTCCAGTGGTGGGGACAGGTCCTCTTGTCTTTATGGGCCTTGGGAGGTCTCCCTGTTTCTGCAGACACAGCCATGGACATCTCTGAGAGTAGGGCAAAAGGAAGAGGGTAAAAAAATATTTTGTGTGAGTAAAGAGAGAATAAGAAGGAAACTGCCTGCCATAGAGACAGGGGGTGGGGTGGAGTGGGTGAGGCAAGAGAGATACTGGGGACATTAGTGGTGGGAAAGGTGCACTGGTAGAGGGATGGGTGTTCGATCATTGTACTGGTACTCAATCAGGAAGGCTTTGTAACTGTATCTTATGGTGATTCAGTGAAAAAAAATTTTTAAGTATTTTTTGTGTTATTTACTTTTCATGCGTTGACGTTAAAAATAATTGTATTGTCAATTAGCAGGTCATTTTACTATGACTTGATTTGACTTTTTGATTTTGGGGTCACAGCCAGCAGTGCTCAGGGCTGGACTTGCTCCCTTAGTCCTCATAGAACCACATGGTGCCAGGGGTTGAACCCAGGTCTCCCACATGCAAAGCATGTGCAGGGAAGAGGATGATTAATAGTGAAGAGGATGATAATAACTATTCACATTTATGGAGCATTTACCACATGCTGAGAAGCCCCCTAAATATTTTATGAACTAAATATTTATGGTATAAATGAGAGTTCTCAGTAAAAACAATTATTTTTTAGCAGTTCTCAGGGCCCATGCAGTGCTGGGAATAAAACTTAGGACCCACACATACGAGGTGTGTGTTTCCTGCCACTTTGAGTCATCTCTCCAGCACCAGGTCAAGTAAACGAAACCAGGCCCCTTGTTCCCTGCATTCCTCCTGTTTCTCTGAGGCACTTGGAGAGTACAGAGGACAATTTCTGACAATAGAAGAATGTGTGGAAAGGAAAAACCAAACAAAATCCAAGCTGCTGCTGTATGTAGATATCATTTCTTCTCCACACAGATGTCTCTTCTTACTTTTGCCTAGGAAGTGCCCGTGGGAAATTTTGCACTGTCGCACTGTCCTCCCGTTGTTCATCGATTTTGCTCGAGTGGACACCAGTAACATCTCACAACAAATTGTGAGACTTGTTGTTACTGTTTTTGGCATATCCAATACATCACAGGGAGCTTTCCAGGCTTTGCTGTGCGGGCAATATACTCTCTGTAGCTTGCCGGGCTCTCCGAGAGGGGCGGAGGAATCAAACCTGGGTCGGCTGTGTGCAAGGCAAATGCCCTACCCACTGTGCTATCACTCCAGCCCCATGGGAAATTTAGAACAAAATAATGTTTTAAAGGTAAAGGTAAAGGTAAAGGCCCTCCCGTTGATCGTCGATTTGCTCGAGCAGGCCCAGTAACGTCTCCATTGGAGACTTTGTTGTTACTGTGTCTGGCATATCGAATAATCTCGGTAGCTTGCCGGGCTCTCCGAGAGGGGCGGAGGAATCGAACTCGGGTCGGCCATGTTGGCCGCTTGTAAGGCAAACACCCTACCGCTGTGCTATTTATTTTCAAAAAGTTGTTCATGATTTATTACATTCAATATTCCAACACTAATTCCACCACCACTGCACATTTCCACGACCATTATTTCCAATTTTCTGAAACACCATAACACTTGCCCCTATAGCAGGCCCTGCTGTAATTTGCTTTATATTGCATGTTATAATTTGCTAAAAATGATCAAAAAATATTTCCTTAGAAGAAAGTGTGTGAATATTGTATCCCACCATAGAGCCAGAGGCAGAGGGACAAAGTCACGCGGGTTCCGGGGCCGAGATCTCCAAGCCTATTCGGATTTGGGCCGAGCATCCTCCACCCACATCCTCCAAATTCCAGTAGGCGGGGGTCACACCCACCAACTGGCCCCCTGGCGCCATGTAATCCCATCAACGGCCAAGACTCAGAGACTATAAAAACCAGCTCCTGGAACCGCGTGGCCGCATTCGCGGCCGCGCGACATCCTATTATGACATCTTATTATCTCATTCCTACTTTGGACAAACTGGCAGGCTACCAAATGTAGCCTGCCCACATGGCAGAGTCTGGCAAACTCCCCGTGGCGTACCCAATATGCCAAATACCAGTAACAATGATGGGTCTCATTCTCCTAAAGAGCCTTGAATATAATCTCAGGGCTAGGATGAAGGAGACGTTACTGGGGCCTGCTCGAGGCAATCGACGATTAACAGGATGATTTGTGATTTGTGATTTGTGATAGAGCCATTAAGCCCTTGTAGAAGAGATTACTAAAATGCTGTTACAGGTTAAGCCTTGTGTGTTTATATTTTCTTAATCAATATTGGTTGCCTAAGAATGTAATGATGTTTTAACAGAATGAGTGAATGTGAAACTTAGCAATGTGCCCTAAAAGTGCAGCATCTTATTCCTTAAGATGAGCTCCTCCTAGCAAAAAATGTTAAGGGGTATATTAACATTTTCAGGTTAAATATGGGAAAACTGAGGCATAAAGAAATTGAACAACTTGCCCAGTGAATTGGCATCAGACTTGATATTTGAGATCAGGCATATATACATATGGTCCCCAAAATCCTTGCTTCTAACACCATCACCTAACCCTGCTGGGCTGCCCCACTATTTTCCCTAAGAGAGTGGTCAGAGCCCCACCAGTGGGGTCTGACCATGGGGAACCCTGGTCATCAAGAAGGCCAGGGCTGAGGAATGGGGGGTACCTTATTAGTAGGGCAGGTCATGGGGGCGTCACTCTTTCCGGTTCCCCACTTTTTTTTTGGCTTTTTGGGTCACACCCAGCGATACATGGGGCTTACTCCTGGCTCTGCACTCAGGACTTACCCCCGGCGGTGCTCAGGGGACCATATGGGATGCTGGGAATCGAACCCAGGTCGGCTGTGTGCAAGGCAAATGCCCTACCCGCTGTGCTATCTCTCCAGCCCCCCTGTTCCCCACTTTTTGATTCCCACTTTTCTTGTTTGCATGTCTGACCACTGTGGACTCCATAGCTTTTCCAAGAACATCAAAGAACCTAGACAGTATTATAGTGAGTAAGGCACTGCTTTACATGCAATTTACCTGGGTTCAGTTCCAGAACCACATACATCTCCTGAATCCTGCCAGGAGTGATCTCTGAACACAGAGCCAGAACTAAGTCCTGAGAAAGTGCCTTGACTTATTTACTACCTCTTCAACAACTCTAGCATCTTAAACCCTGGGTTATGGCAGGGGTCATATGACTGAATGTGAAGGTTGTGTGAAATAAATTTCATTATGATTTATTATAAGTCAAGACTTGATTTATATACCTATTTTATAAAAAGGCTAGATACCTAGGGTTGCATAAAAATTTCTCAGGTAAAAAGTGGTCACTAGTAGAAAATATTTAAGAAGCCCAGATCTAGATCTTTATTCTAATACCTTGCATTATATTTCAGCATAACTAGGGCATGAATTATCTACTTGCTTTAATATCTGTGGAAATAAAATCAGGAAGAAATAAAAGAGCTTTTCCCGGTCACAGAGAAATTCAGTAATGGAAATAGACTTGGAGCATTCACCTCAGCATTAAGTATGCCTGTCTGGTCCCAGTTTGATTAATAACCAGAGATTCTCTTAACCCAGCTGAGAACATTCATAAAATTTAGTCCTTAAAGTCACAAGGAGCTCTGGGTCTTGTGAAGACTCTATATAATAGGCTGATGGTGGCAAGCTGTATGGGATGTCTGTGACCTCCAGCCAGCCTCTCCCAAGTCCTCACTGAGATTCCCTCCCTCTGGCCAATGTCTAAGTTCTAGAGCCTGGTCCAAGGTGTTGCCATCTGACCTTGGTTTTTACTCCATCACCCAGCTCCCTGTAGTGCAGATGACAAGTTTCTGACAGTGGAGAAAAAATGTGTGGAAAGGCATGCACACACACACACACACACACACAAACACACACACACAAACACACACACACACACACACCAGAACAGGCTGTTGTAAGTATCATTCCTTATTTATACAGACATAAACTTCTCATTTGTTCTCCGAGTTGGCCTTAGGAAAATTAGAACGGAATGATGAGTCAGGTTTTAACTTACCAGCATCTCATTCCTAGGATGGGAACATCCAAGTCTGTTCATGGGAGCTGACGGACTTGGGTAGGGCTTATGCCAAAGTTTCTTTGGCTTGGTGTAGTGTGCTTTGGTTTGGTTTTTAGAATCTGGCCCCAGGGGTGCACAGGCCTGGATTCCTAGGAGGCTACCAGGACTATTCTCGGCTGTGCAAGGGGTGCCCTGCAGTGACAAGGAGTGAATTCAGGGTTTCACTCATGCGCTATCACATGAGCTGTCTCTCTGGCCTGGTAAATTTGGTGCACTTTTCGTGGTGGAGGAGGGGTTTTTGGTCACTCCCACTGTTGCTGAGAGCCTGTTCTTGGCTATGTGCTCAGAGTGACACCTAGAGATGCTCAGGAGACTGTATGTGTTGCTGAGGATTTGAGCCAGGGTCCTGACCACTGCAGCCACACTTTATCTACTTTGAAGCTCTGTTTTTTAAATAAGCTCTCCTCAGCAACACTCAAGATCCTGGCAGCACTCAGCCAGATGGCTTGGCACTCAGGCCCAGCAGTGGGGTGTTGCTCCGGACGGGGGGTAGGAGGACACACAGAGCTGTACCCAGTGCCCTGGAGTCATGATTGACCTGGGCCACTTACATCAAGAAAGGGACTCCACTCTTTTTTTTTTTTTTTGGCTTTTTTGGGTCATACCCGGCCCCGGCGATGCTCAGGGGGCTACTCTTGGCTTTTCACTCAGGAATTACTCCTGGTGATGCTCGGGGGACCATGTGGGATGCTGGGAATCGAACCCGTGTCGGCTGCGTGCAAGGCAAATGCCCTACCCACTGTACTATTGCTCCAGCCTCTCCACTCTTTTTAGCTATTTCCTTAGCCCTGGGTGATAGGTTTCTTTCCATTATTAGGCTGTTCAGCTCTAGTCAGTAGAGCCAGACCATCTTGTGAATATTTCCTTCTTTCCTAAAAGCAGCAAATGCGAGAGTCCCTGTGGTGAGGTGTTGTGGGGCTCATGTTGGAGGGACTAAGGCAAACAACAGGTCCCTCTGACACTGAGTGGCGGATGGTTTCCAGGAGGCTGGCTGCTTCCTTCCTAGAAAAATCCCTTTGCAAAATGCGTGCATGCTAAACAGAGGCTCCTTTTCATGACTGCTAAGAATTTCGCCTTTGTTTTTAGGTTGTCACCACTGGGAAGGAACAACTGGATTTTGAAACAGGACCAAACATATTTGATTTGCAGATTTATGTGAAAGATGACGTGCAGGTGACTGACCTACAGGTCTTGACCGTCCAAGTGACCGACGTCAACGAACCACCGTGGTTTCTGGGTAACTTGGCAAAAGGTAAGCTCACTGGGGTGTGCAATGTAGTCCAGACGGTGGGACCAGGGAGGACCCCCGGGACAGAGCAACACAGCAAAGTAAATAAACGAGCATCTGTTTCCCCGGGAAAGGCAGCTGCTTAATGAGCAAGAGGAAAGCAAACACCTTCAGCCCATCACAACATCCCAAAAATGGACAAAGTCCTTCACTGGTGCAGTTTCTCTGGGCACCTCCCCCAGGTGTCAGGAGGAATTGGAGGTTGGAATTCTCAAGAAAGACGGGTCAAACCCACTCTAGGCCCATCTGAGTGTGCTGGTCATTACTGAATTTATTCATTCTCCCTGTGAATGCTTACTTCTGTACTACTGGGCCCAAGCCTGTGACATGGATTCCATCCTTGTGTCAACTAGTCATGTGTTCTTTTCCCATGGAGGTGGAAACACCTGGTGAGGAGATCTCAGGGTTGGGCAAACACTGCATGGGGAGCTTCCAGAAGCTGAGAAGGCAGAACACTGATGAGATCCCGAGACTGTGTAGAAAGTCGCCCCTGGGACAGGGGTTTCATGGCCAACAGAGCGCCACTAGGGAACTGGATGTACTGACACCCCCAAGGTCTATAGGTTCAGTCCAAGTTCTCTCTGAATAAGTAACTGTATGAACAAATATCTCTACTTGAATGTCCAGCATGCATCTGTAATACAGTGATTTGTCATGAGAACTATAGCATTCATCTTCACCCCCTTTCCTAACACAGCTCCTAATTCCATTTCTTTAGAGAAAGACATGTCTTATGTGAATCAGGGGCCTTGACAGATGCTCTTGCGTGAGGTCAGGCTGGGGATGGGTTTCCAGGAGAGCCCACCATGCTTTATGCTCCTCCCTGCTTCCTCTGTTCTGCCTGTAGGCCTTTCATTTCAGTGGTTCATCTCTGCTGGGGGCTGAGTGTTCTTTGGAAGTCTGTCTTATGTAGTTTGAGAGAAAAATCTGAATATTCAAGTGGGTCTGGTACTTGGAGAAATTTCTACCCCAGGTTGCTTCCCAACTCTCTGTTCTCAACATGTCCCTTAGCCCTACCATTGACAATAACTTAGATTAGTGTTTCTCAATTGGGGTCCATACATTTTCCCCACCTTCCCCTCTCCATACCCTCCCATGATTCTCCAAGGCAGGGGGTGCTACAGGTAAAAAATCACATAAATAGAGAATCATGACATGAGGCTAGGGGACCAACTGGTAAGGCAAGGGGTGGGGGGCAAGGTCAGAAAAAGTTTGAGAAACACTAGTCACTTCTCAAGGGAAGGACCCAGTGGAAACTTGTTACCTATTGACCAATCCTAGTGCTGAAAGATTCCTATCAACCTACCTGTGTGCAGTGACCATATGTCTTCCCATGGTCTCCATCATTGCTGCCTCCAGCCTCCAAGGCCAACATGCCTTGTTCTTTATGGCTGGGGGCTTCTGCCCTGGTTTGGAAATGCCCTTCATGCTTTTGTCTAACAGTATCTTTCTTATCCCACCTCGTTGCTGGTGTAGGTCTAAACCTCTACATAACGGAAGGCACCAGTCCTGGGTTCATTTACCAGCTTGAGGCCTTTGATCCGGAAGACACGAGCCGAAACATACCTCTCAGTGTAAGTCTCCTTGTGAAGCTGAGGACAGGACTGCCCAGTGGTCAAAGGAGCCTCCCGGGAATGTGAGGGCAGGTGCCTGGGAGGAATATACTCTCCAAGCCAAAGCAGGGGACCCAGGGTGGCTGAAATGGGTGACAGGCTCTGAAGACATGACTGAGGTTGGATTTTGGTGTGATCTCAGACAGGTTCTTAACCTCTCCGAGATTTCTTTTCTTTTCTTTCTTTCTTTCTTTTTTTTTTTTTGATCTTCACTATGGAGAAATAACAGTTGCTTCTAAAGTAGGAGGATTGTATCAGATAATGCACATCAAGCCACTTGACAGAGTCCTTGGTTTATTAGAAATTGCTCAGTATGTTTAAAGTTAAAGTTGCATGGTGTCTCACTAATAAAAATTAAAAAAATAATTTAATAAAGTTAAAGTTGCAAAAACTCCAACATTATCATTTGTTTGGGGAACTCCCAAGCAATGCTCAAGGACCCCAAGGCCACTCCCAGTGACTCCCAGCCAAACGCTTCAATGCTGAGGCCCAGCAATGAGGTGGTGCTTGGGCCCAGCAGTGCTGGGGCATAACAGTGGCTAACCTGATGGTACACGGAACCTGTGCAGTACTAGGAATCGAACCTAGGGGCTTCTGCATATGAGGTATGCACTCCAGTCTATGAGCTCTGTTCCCAATCCCTCTCACTGTTTTTAAGTAAACACAAAATGTGTACCTTAAAGGGAGGCATCAACACATTCTTTTCAAGAGATGAAGTTGGGGGCCACAGTGATAATACAGCATGTAGGGTGCTTGCTTGAACGCGGGTCCAATCCTTAGCACCCCTATAGTCTCCTGAGCCCCATAGAATTGAGAAGGCACACCCCTACCCCACCAAAAAATAGATGAAGTCAAGCTGCCTGAGGCCAAGTTTTTAAAAAGATAGAAGTCGGGCAGAGAGATAATACAGTGGGAGAGAGATAGTACAGTGGGCAGGGCCCTTGCGTTGCAGACAACTCTAGGTTCAATTCCCAGAGTCACAGATGCCCCCCCCCCCCGAGCACCATTAGGAGTGATGGCCGAGCACTGAGCCAGGTGTAAGCCATGAGTACAGTATGACATCCAACCCCACCCCTGCTTCACCTCCCAAACACACATATCAAAATCCATTTCTCAGGGCCCAGGAGCTGGTTTAGTTGCTAGACAGTTCAAACACATGGCCAGCATGTGTGAAATCTTAAGTTTGTCACCAGGCACCACCCAACCCTGAGCATCACTGAGTGAGTTTTCTGGAAAGCCAATTATAGAAGGAGGCAGGAGTGTGTTTCAAGTCTCGACTCCAATGTGCAAGGTACTGTACTCAGTCCTTGGCACTGTATGCCCAACACCCCCTCCAGCACCACTGGTTATGGCTGCTAGAGAAAAAAAAATCTCCCCCCTCCCCTAATTCTTTCATTTACCCATTCATTCAAGATATATTTGGTATTTGCATGAAGTCAATGAATATGCAAACACTTAATGGGTTCCAGACTCTGTACCAAGAACATTCTTATATTAGTTAGGCTGGTGTTGTCTGGAAATAACAGAAAAGTTAATTTGGGTGGCACCAGTGTGGAAGCTTTTTTTTGCTCTTAAAAGTCCAGAAGTCCAGATGGGAGTCCAGGGCAGACGCTGCCACGAGACATTTTGGCTCTGTCTTTCATTTTGTTCTTTTATCCAGAGTCTGATGATGGTCCTCTTTTTATTCACCTCATGGTTACAAGACAGCTGCTATACTTCTGAGATGTTACCCCTAAGTTCCAGCCCAGAGAGTGTGTGTGTGAGAGAGATTGCATGCTCACAAGGGAGAGAGGCCCCTCCACATCTAATACAGATGAGAGTGAACAAGGTCACGGGCCCTTTAAAAGCACCCCCAGGTTCCTGAGAGAGTTTCCCAGCCTCAGCAGGCTGCTTTGCATGCAGGAGGGCCCTGAGTACAGAGCCAGGAGTAGCCCGTGAGCACCCTCAGGCGTGGCTCAAAGCAAACAAAAATTAAAAGTTAAAACAACAACAGCAACAACAAACAGTCCCTACATGCTCCTTCAGAGGATGGGCAGGACCCAGAAGGCACCGATGCCATAGGCGTCTCCGTTAGGGCCCCAGAGCACCAGAGAGGCACTGCAGGCAGTCTAGGGCTGGGTTTAGCCGTGTTCGGGGAGGGGCTCCTTCAAGTTGCCAAGGAAAGCATTAATGAAGTTTTAACAGCGGTGCTGGAACTGGCAGTGAAGTCTGCAAAAGCGTGGAATGGAATCTAGAAGGAACCTTTCTCAGCCGAGAAAAAGGGACCACAGTATGGAGGAGCTCAATGCCTCACTGGCTCATTCTGGGTACTTGGTCAGGCTGAATGGCATCCTTCCCTCTGTACAGGGAGAAAGTGGCTGATGTACCCAACTTAACCAGGGCCGGGACTTTGAAAATCACAGGCATCCAGGTGTGATGTGATGGGCAGGGTTCTGGCTGTGAAGACCCAGGTGCTCTGAGTGCTGGGTGGCCTTCGAGTCGGTCTTCTGTGGGGGGGCTGGGATGGGCCTAGGGGGCTTACAGATTTGCCAGCTACTCTGGGCATTTTTGTTGAGAAAGGCATGGAACACTGACTTATGAATGTTTCCCCCAGGGTGTTCTGGTCCCTGCATGAGAACTGATGGTGGCTCTTTTGCCAATTCCTGAGGCTGAAAAGAGCACAGGGGCTGAAGTACC